>NW_013550613.1:1460543-2060543 GCF_000835455.1 Fonsecaea pedrosoi CBS 271.37 | reverse complement strand
TGTTTAATCCGCTAGTCCATCGTCCCGACAACTTGACGTTTGTTACGAAGAGCTTCGAAAGATCACGGGCAACACTAGGAAGAGGCGATCAAGGGCATGTCATTGTCTGAACGAACCGCCGACTTCAAGCATATGGAGCAGCCAGGAAGATTGGAAATGCTTCAAGGTCGATTAGGAGTTGGCGAACGTATTGATGTTCAGCCTGATGAGGACGGTCGGCGTCCTTGGTATATGGACCCTGTCCTCTCACGACTCTCGATGATACAGGTTTGAGTCGACGGGCGGACGGACAAGTCCCTTTCCTTTCGTCTGGAACACGGCATGGCAGATTTACAGATATAGAGGGGAAGAGGTGTAGTGGATCATGAATGATGAACTCTTTGCAGATGAACAGCTTCAGAGATATTCTGCTTTCTGCGTGCATATCAGATACCTGTCGCTGTTTGTCTTTGGCTCTTCTTCTGCTGCCTCTCGTTCCCTACAAGGAGGGCCTGCTTGACCTGCCTAGCCTGACCTAGTTTTACCTGACCTTTCATCATGGCGCTGTGCTGTGATATGCTGTGCTTTGCTTTACCAGCTTAATATCTGGCCTTCAAACCCTCAATACAGCCGACTCTGTCGCTTTCACATGTTACTTAGCACGGTGTGGCCGCTGTCAAGCAAGACCTTCGCTCCAAATTTCTGGGCCGGGGATAGTGTCTAGGACCAGCTTCAGGCGTCACTTTTTGCTCTGGGCAGGGAGATACCCTCAATCCTGGGATATCTCGAGAAGTGTCTCTACTTGCACACGAAATAATTCTCCTGCAGCGCGTCGTGCAGGCGACCAAACACGCCGCCGTGCCAGGTCTTGAAATCGTCAAACTCCTCGCGCGGCATGGTGGCCGAGAGCATATTCAGCCAGCCACCCACGATCAGGTCGGCGTAGTTTGCCTTGTCGCCCTCGAGGTAGGGCCCGGCGTCGTGGACCGCGAACCGCTGGGCAAGCGAGGTCAGGGCGACGTTGAACCCGGCCAGGAACTGCACGCGCGCCTCGCCCTCGATGCGGATGTCGTCCCACGAGCTGAGGTGGGCGCGCTTGGCGAAGAGGGCCTTGGTGGCCTCGGCCGTTTCCGGGTTGAAGGGGAGCTGGTGGGCGACCAGCACGACGTGGGCCGAAAAGGTCGCGTCGACGTGCACGTTGAAGGTGGCGTACGCCTCGTTCTTGGCCCCCTTGCGCGTCGTCAGCGGCGCGTAAAAGGCCGTGTCCTTGAACGGGCTCTCGTAGTCGAGCCCCGTGCCCGTCGTGTCCGCGGGGAACAGACACCCGCCTGACTGTGGGAACGTGTCTTCGAGGTAGTTGGCGATGTCGAACGAGTCTCCTACTACCTTTCCCAAAACCGGTTCCCGCAGCATGGGCAGCGTGTAGAAGTCAGTACCGTCGTCGAACTGACGGACTGCCGCGCAGCCGAGCCCCTTCCGCACGTCGGCGATGTCGAGGATGTCGACCCACGTCGTGGTGAAGGGGACGCCCTTGAAGCTGAGCGCGAGTCGGGACTTGGAGGGGTTGGGTGCGTAGGAGCGCGGTTGGCGGGTGGAAGAGATGTCGTAGAGGACGAGGGGGTTTGAGTCTGTCATTTTGGAGGCGAGGCGGGGTGAGGCTTTGAGAGATCTGAAGTGTCTGCGTTCCCTTATTCCATGAGGTCGATAAAGCATTTACTCTGAATGGCCAACAATGCCGAGTGAATTCTTGGCATTGAACCATCGACCAATCAGAGGGAGAACTACCTACAACCTTCTCACTAGGGCCCTCGAGGAGGCCTTCCACAACCTCTTTATCTCTATCTTTCAGGACAGTCTCTTACTCCGATGGTTTCTGAGTCTAGTATAGTGTAGCTAAGGTCCTAGATGAAATCTTTATTAGTTTAAATCATCTTCATGGGCTTGATGGCGGGTGAGAACCGTTGCCAAGACTTTATCATTGGTCACGTGGGGGATGACTAGAGTAAAGCAGGATGTGGATTAACCCCAAAGCAGTATGCCCTTGCCGCTCGAAATGAAGCCTAGTGACTCGGTACACAAGATCCGACTGGCATCAGGCTGGATTTCGAACCAACACCTCTTCCTTCCTAATCATCAACCATGCACGTCATGCTTGTTGTTGTTCTGCCTCTTCAGCAAATTTCGATTATAACAAAAGCTGTGCATCCCCCTTCATCAATCCTGTGAGCACCCCGAACGCCGCTGGGGTCCCCAGCCCTGCCGCCTGCCTGCCCAGCAGCCTCATCTTCACAACTTTCCCCTGGCCAGATAATTGGAATCTTTAGACAATTCCACAACACTTGAGATTCTGATGCTATATTCGCTCAACTCCTTGACGCCAGCGGCAAAGATTTGACAACATGGCGTTGGCCTCCCGCTTCTTTTTCCCCCTAGGGCCAGAGCACAGACTGGCCCAGGCGGTCTGCGAGTATGAAGCTATTCTGCAAGCCAGCGAAAAGACAGTCTTCCGCTCACTACGTTCAGACAGGCCGCCCGGTTTATCTGATGTGATGGAAATCACTGCTGCTGTTGACCGCAATATAAAAGGTCGCCGTTGCTTCGGACCCCGCCTCACTAGTATTCTAGAGTCGGTTCAACAGTTCTCGACAATAGTCAACGCTGTTGTCGGCAGCTCTCGGTATACACTTGCAAACGCAATCTGGAGCGTCTTGAGGACGACTTTGCTAATCACGTCAACATTTGGAACGTATTTCGATAGATTATCTGCCCTGTTCATGAGGATTCGAATACACTCCCCCCAATACCAGGAATGCGGTCTGCTATATTCAAGGTCCCTCCCAATACAAGATGCGCTTTCTGAGTACTTCTGCGCAATCTTTGATTTGTGCACAAAGGCCATTCTCTTCCTCCGAAAACCTCCCATTGCTCAATTGACATCAACCATTCTCAACAGTTTTCAAGCCGAGTTTGGCCCTCTGGAAGCCCAAATTGCAAAGTTGGCGAGGTTGTATGGGAAGACAGTCTTCCTGGCAACTCAGGAAGAGGTACGAGATGAAAGCAAGACGGCCTGGAGTTTTCGAAATCCTTTTTCAGGCGCACAGGTTGCGCGCCAGAAAAAGCTGCAATTCCTTGATGCTTGTTCAACCTTCGCCAATATAGGTCATGGAAGCAAGCACAAAAATTGGGGATATGCTCTTGGATCTTCGACCAACCTGCTTATAGGCAGTGAACTCAAGAATCGTCGTCGGGTGTGCTGTGGTGTACCGGCGGGCCCGGATCAGGCAAAACGGTATCCACTGCAAATCTAGTGCGACAATTGCATATCGACAATCCTGAAGCTATTATCGGCTTCTTCTTCTGCAGCTACGATGACGCAAAATCGATGAAGGCTAGGACCATACTTGGTAGCCTGGCGAGGCAGCTTCTGAGAGAGACACGCCCAGAGGCCTTTGATTCGATTGAGATTGATGGTTCGAAGACATTGGATGAGGATGAGATTATTTCGAACCTCGTTCCTCTGCTCGCATCCACGAGTTGCGCATATTTTGCTGTCGTCGATGGAATAGACGACTGTGCCGAGGGGGAACTATGTAGGCTTTTACGAAGCCTCCACATTGCTCCACTCAATACACCGCTTTCGCATATTCTGCTCAAGTCAGCCCAATACGAAACGCAAATATCGGGCTATTCTTCAACCGCAACGCGAACTTTGGCTGTCATCTCCAAGATACGAAATCGAAAGCTTTATTAACAACGCGTTGGAGGAACGTCTTGCACTAGGTAGCCTCACTTTGGATGACCCGAGCATTATCCTAAAGATTAGGAAGGCTCTACTCGAAGGAAGCGAGGGAACGTGGGTGTTTAGTTCCATACATAAAAGATTGTGCTGATCATAATAGGTTTCTTTGGACTGCACTACAGCTCGACTCTACATGCGCCGAGGCGTCGGATAAGGGGATTCTGACTGCTCTTCAGTCGTTACCGAAAGACTTACCACGTGTTTTTGAACACATTTTGCAAAAGTTATCTGAAAAGTATCCCGAATTCGTCCAGATTACACGGAAAACCTTCACCCTTGTTGCCGCAGCTCAGCGGCCACTGACAGTCCAGGAACTCCGCGAGGCTGTGAGCATTTTGCCGGGAGACACGCGGGGTCCCGGATTGCCGCACGACATGAGAAGTGTCTTGGGTAAATGTGGAGGCCTGCTCATTGTTGACGAGGAAGATGACACTGTTCGATTTGCTCACCCTAGTGTCCGACAGTATCTTACCCTCACTTCCGAACACACAACAAAAAGCCAGTTCCATGTGGATTTACGTGAAGCGGATATCACCATGGGGGAGATCTGCGTCACTCATCTCCACCCAGCCTTTTTCGAAAGTGGATATGTCACGAGCAACAGTCGTTGGTGGATAAAGTCATCTGCAAAAGCTTCTACTATTGTTCTCCCTGGCCTGCCCTCTGAAATAGTCGCCCGGCATTCGCAGACACTTTTGAAACGTAACAGGAAGCCGGACTTCGATGCGGGGCGTTACCTTGAAGAAGCAGATGGACATGCAATTCCTAAGCGAGAACTATGGACGCATGCGTTTCTTCCTTATGCAAGGGAATTCTGGTTGTTTCACACAAAATCCTTCGAAGAAAACAAGCAAGTCTCGTACCGCTTGTGGTACCAATTCATACGTTTCCAAACCCTGCGAGTCACACTCCCTTGGGCACCTGAAGCGTGGTTTCGTCGAGACAAAAGTCTTCTCGAATGGACGGTCGATAATGAACAAGGCGCCATCCTCAATCTCATCATCACAGAACTCGAAGAATATTCAGAGGTTGAGCGTGTGTGGCAGGTGCTACTTGCGAAAGGGGTGTACCTCGGATTAGACGGCTTACATGGTAGCGCCACATTGCAGCGAGCTGTCAGTTCTATAACTGCCAAAATGGTACCAGAATTATTCGAACGTATGCTCGAACGTCCCACGAACCTGGACCCTCGAAGTGCTCCTTTGTGGTGGGCAGCTCAACAGAGAGACGAGCTTTTCAGATTGGTGCTCAGTCAGGAAAACCGCCGAGTCAACTGTACAGATCCAGGAGGGAGGTCGGCTTTACCATGGGCGGCTCAGACGGGACGGCGTGATATTGTAGTGCAGTTACTGGAACAGGACGACATCAATGCAAATTCGAGTGATGAAAACGGCCGCACCCCCCTGTCGTTTGCGGTTGAGAACGTCGGTTCTCAGGTAGCCACGCTCCTGCTAATGCGACCTGATATTGATTTCGATGCAAAAGATCGCTATGGGCGGACTGCACTGTCGAGGGCTGCCGAATGTGACAATCAGAACGTGGTCAAGTTACTTCTCGACCACGATAGTGCTGTTGCCGAGTCTCAGGATCTGGAGGGGAGAACACCTTTGTCGTGGGCAGCCGGGAAGGGGCACGAAGCAACAGCTCGATTGCTCATCTCTCATGGAGCCAAAGTGGACTCGGTTGACGGACTGGGACAGTCACCACTCTCGTGGGCAGTCGAATATGGCCACTACAACATAGCGAAACTTCTTGTGTTGGAAGGGAAGGCCAACCCGCACCTTGAAGACTATCGTGTTCGCACACCGCTATTGCTGGCTGTTGAGAACGGACACGCGGAGATTGTCGAGGTTTTTCTTGAAGCCCACAGAGCTAACACGATATCCCTCAGCGATCACGGCAAAGAGCTACTCATGCTGGCCGCGATCCGAGCTGGACATCAGGCGATTATCCAATTACTGCTGCATGAATGGGGAACTCCCGGTTCCTCTGGGGCGACTGCTCTGCAGACAGCATTGTCTTATGGACACACTGACATTTCTAAACTTTTGCTAGCTCGGTACTCGGATTGGGTCGCGAAAGAGAAGTTTGAATGGCTCGGAGCACTTATAGACGCCGGATTTGAGCCCGACGATAGCCTGGCGCTGCTTCTCGAAACTGAATCACCCGAGCCGTGGGTCAAATATGGGTTGCCCGACACCGAGACGATGGAACTCGTCTCCATTGATGCGAATGAAAGGGTGGACTTCCACCATGTGTCATGCGCTCACAAGGAGAGTTCCGGTGGTGGATTTGCCTATGACCAACTGGCTAATCCGACTACTTTCCACATGAGACGGGAACTGGTGCAAAGGGTTATTGCCGCGTGTGGGCTTGCAGGAGTGCTGCCTCCCTTGAGGTATTTGGATTGTCCGCCCAACAAAATCGTCCCCATTTTGCAGGCGCCGCCACAGCACTCGGGTCGCTCACTCGAGGACGCCAATGAGGCTTTTAGCCAGGTCGAGTTCGAGGAAAACGAGGCCACAATTGTCTACGCCCACAGCTACGAATGGGCTGGAACCCCAGGTGATATTGAAGACACGGTGAGTTCATGCCCTTACAGGACGCAAGTGCCTACTTATGAGTCGCAAGTATTCGATAACAGACTCGATGGATTACACCCGCCGGTTCAGGCACTCCGTAGGATTCGGGCGTCAGGTTGTTGCTTTCAGGCGTGAAATCGAACGTCTAAAATGGGAAGCAGATCATCCGTGGTCGTACCCACAACTCACAGCCCACCTATATAGGGCTGTCGCGAGATTGCGCACAGCAGCAAACCTCCTGCAAAGTGCTGGGTTTTGCTGCAATTCATTCACAATCCTTTGAGAGAGTGGATTCCCTGTCGATGACACGCTTAAGAGCCCTGTAATCAGAATGACCACAGTCTCATTCGAGACCTTGGAAAGCCTGATGACCTCTATGGCAGACATAATAAAGGACTCGGAGCCTGAGAAGGCTAGCATTGACCTAGAAAATGCTACTTCCACATGTGTCGATGTGTTGAGAAGCTGTCTAGGTGGACAATATCTCGACATCAGAACAGCCGGTCAGAAACTCCACACTTGCTCCCTGGTCGTGCAGATGCTCAGTTTGGCGCTTCTGTCCTACGCTCAAGGTCATACCGGAGAACTACACCCGGCGTTCCTCAAGCAGCCGTTGACGAAGATCAAGCTCCAAGGAAGCTTGGTGAGTGATATATCCATTTTTGCCGAGCTGCGACCGTTAGCTTGCATGCGTTCAATGATAGGCGGAGATGTTCTTGTCTTTAAGATTGCGTCAAGGCCGCAGGCCACTCCGTCAGCCTCGACATCGCCAGCATATTTATACGCAACATGTGCCGAGATCGTGGATACTTGGGGGCCAGCTCATGTCATCAGATCCCCTAAGTCGTCAGATTCAATGGAAATCTATGGCCTCATGATCGGAGGAGGCCTCATCAAATCCAGCAATTCTCTACCCTCAGGACTTGACCTCTTTCACTGGTATCAAGATGACGAAGGTCTAGGAGCAGAGCCCAAACCGTTTAGTTACCAGGAGGCTATCCTTGTTGGGGCCGTCACTGTCAACCCAGCTTGTCCTCTTGATGCTCAAGGGAGCCGCAGGCTCTCTGAAAAATTCCTGCAAAATCTAGGAACGGCTCGAGACACTTGGGTTCCGCATGAGATTCCTCTAATGTTACAAGGAGGGAACTTTGCGGTCGCTCAGGTGGGTCTTACGTACCAGAAACATGCCGGAAGAACTCTGAAAAAGGAGCTCCTCGATCGCTGGAATGATTTCGAGGACATTCGGCTTTTCGACTTGCCATGGGGCCTCCAGCTCAGCCTCTGTACAGGAGTCGCTCGCAGGGTGCGCCTACGAGAGTTGATCGAGGAACCGGTCATCCGATTCATCGACAGTCTCCATGTGGATGGGTGGACAGCATTGAAGCCTACGGCCTTAACAGGTCTAAGATCCAACGATTTTCTTCAGTGGTGCAACGGACTCGAGGACGATGAGAGGGTTTGCCTGAGGTCAGTGTTTAGCAAGTTGCTCAAGCTATTCGAACACACGGGGTTCGACACGAATGGCAACACCTTTGGAGTCCTATGGCCCGAGCAGTCAAACCCATATCTAGGGATCAAAATCTCTCCTGTCAACTCGCAGCTGTGGTACCGTATGTTGAAGGATTCGGAATGCTGCGCGACTTTTGCCATTGTGACTTCTCTGTGTTTGGAGACATCGAAACACAAATGTCAGAAGAAGCGGGAGCTGCTCTGGCATCAGGGAGGGACGGTCCTGTCGACGTCAGTATGTCCAGCGCTTCCAACCCTCTTGCCAGCCATTCAGACTACCGCCAATCTATCCAGGTGGCAGTTGGAGCACAAGGAGCAATATTGGATTGGAAGATGCGGAGGTGACGTGTGGGTACGTGTTCGCAAGGAGCCAAACCGTGCCACGGAACTGCAGCTCATGCGCAGGTTTCGCAACTTTCCTTTCTACCTGTTTCGGAACCAGGTGTTGAGAGAGAAGCCCGATGTCAACTTCCACACCGAGGAAGTCTTTGTCCTCACGGGCAGCTGATGGATCTAAGTTATGCAGGTCGATGAGGAATGTTCTGGCGACAACAACCGCGTCCTATGTTATCACAATCCTACACCGGGCCTCATTACGAATAACGAATGGAAGGGTTCATTAATATAACTTGGATGCAAGGATCCGAGGGGAAATGTGTTGCGAAACAGCGTTCTTGGTGTTAACAAGCGCATTGATGTTCATGACGAATTAATGACCCAAATGACCCAGGAAAATGAAATGTAAGTTTGATTTGAATCAGCTTTATAGCTTTTTTGGCTCCAACAGATTCGTTCCGGTGGAAAAGTGAAATTGCCACATGGCGTCGACGGGTAATTATGATCTTTGTTATGTTCAAGCATATCTGGAAGCATATCTCTTAGTGCACGACCTCAACTGCTGTGGCTCGGCCTTTGCGATCCGACTGGCCCACATCTCCCCCCTACCATCCACCATCCACCATCCGAAAAGTAAACGCGTTTGAATGCCGCTCTTCTACTCTTCTTTCTTGTTCTTTTGGCTGTTTCTCGCGTCTTGATCGATCATCAGTCAAGAAGAGTCGATTCGACATGGTTGCCACGCCGTTGGACGAAGAGAAGATGGAGAAGGACGACTCCATCGCCGAAGAGAAGGATGGCCAGGACCATATTCCAGAGGCGAATGGCCACCTTAGAGAGAAACACAGCCAGGACAGCGTCGAGGTCGAACGCTTAGGGGCAGACGCGGACAATGACGACGATTCCGGGGATGAAGAAGAACCACCCGTCGTCATAGAACGGGTCTTTAGCAGACGGAGCATGGCCAGCGACCATCCTCACCAACACCAACACCACCACCAACCACTGACCGATCTGGATCACGGCATCGTGGGCTGGGACGGGCCCGACGACCCGGAGAACCCTCTGAATTTTCCCCGGCCCCGGAAATGGGCTCTGTTGGGTCTGGTGTCGGCCATCACCTTCGTCTCACCTTTGGCCTCGAGCATGTTCGCCCCCGCCGTAGGCTTTTTGGGTCAGGATTTTGGTGTCCACCAGGAGCTGGTGCTCTCTTTTACCGTGAGCGTCTATCTCTTGGGGTATGTGGTAAGTTTTCTTCCCCTTTTCGTCCCCCGAGAGAAGCAGGTTCTGGACACCGGCACTGACACTGACACACCACGTACAGTTTGGTCCGTTGGTCTTGGCCCCGTTGAGCGAAATCTATGGCCGTCGCATCGTCCTCTGCGGCGCCAATATCTTCTTCGTCGTCTGGCAGATCGGCTGTGCTTTGGCGCCCAACGTGGGCGGGTTGATCGCCTTTCGCTTCCTCGCGGGGATCGGTGGTTCGGGATGCCTCACGCTGGGCGCCGGCGTCATTGCCGATCTCTTCGTCGTCGAGGAGCGCGGCCTCGCCACGTCCATCTGGAGTCTGGGACCTCTGTTCGGCCCCGTGGTCGGACCGATCTGTGGAGGTTTCGTGGCCCAGCAGATCGGATGGAGGTGGGTGTTTTGGATCCTTCTCATCGCCAGCGCCTCGACCACCATCGGCATCGAGCTGCTCAACAAGGAAACCTACGCGCGCGTCCTCATCCGGTGGAAGACGCAACGGCTCGCCAAAACGCTCGGCCGCAGCGACCTGGTCAGCTGGTTCGACCGGGAGAAAGGCCCCGTCGGTCCCAAACGAACTCTGATGGACGGGATGCGCCGGCCTCTGCAGATGCTGGTCAAGTACCCCATCGTCATGGTCCTGTCGGGGTACATGTCGTTGGTGTACGGCCTGCTCTACCTCCTCTTCACCACCATCACCTTTGTCTTCGAGCAACAGTACGGCTTCTCGCCCCAAATCACCGGCCTCGCCTACCTGGGCATCGGGATCGGGTTTTTCCTCGGCGCCGGAGTCATCGCCGCCACGTCGGACCGGATGGTGATCAAGCTGACGAAGCGCAACAACGGCCAATTCGAGCCCGAGATGAGGATGCCGCTCATGATCATCTTCGCCTGCTTCATCCCCGTCAGCTTCTTCTGGTACGGCTGGGCGGCCGACAAGAAGGTCCACTGGATCGTCCCCATCATCGGCATGGTCCCCTTCAGCTTCGGCATGATGGGCGTCTTCCTCCCCATCCAGACGTACCTGATCGACTGCTACCCCACGTACGCCGCGTCGGCGATTGCCATTTTGACGGCGACGCGGTCCCTCGTCGGGGCCTTGCTACCTCTCGCCGGACCGCCCATGTACGACGCCCTCGGGCTGGGCTGGGGCAATTCTCTGCTGGGCTTCGTCGCACTGGCTTGTATCCCCATTCCACTGGTCCTGGAGCGGTACGGCAAGCAGATAAGGAGCCGGGACAAGCTGGTGCTATGATTGGGCCTTTTCTGCCCTGTCTTGTCTTGTCTTGTCTTGTCTACCCGGTCAAGTCTCGTCGAGAGTCAATAATTTCGTTTCGTTTCGTTTCTTTTTCTTGTCTTTTGTAAATTGTTCGGCCGGTCGGTCGGTCAGCCGGCCAGCAGGCGTCATGGCCCATCCCATAGAGGAAAGGTGGAAAAAGTGGAAAAAGCGCATAGAAGAGGTCTCAAGCTCCTAAATACTCATACAGGGAGGGAGATTTCAACACTTTGTACTTGATATCAGCAAATACATACATATCATATCATCAAAGACCCGGTTGCATGAGCTCAGGTGCCTGCCCCCCTTTTCTCCTTTAGAAGTACGAGGTATTAATTATGAGCAGAAGAAAAATGTAAGCGAAAGTAAGCAAACAGGGGAGAGGGGGATCTGCCTCGTTCTCGTATCGTACGAATAGTGTAAGCAGATCAGCCCCAAGCCCGAAGAAGATTCAATCCACTTCCTGATCGACAGCTTCGCTCTACTTATGTAATTGTCACCTCTCCGTCTACCCTTGCTTGCCTACTTGCCTACTTGCCTACCTACGTACCTAATCAACGCGTCGAGAAGGACTCGTTTATCAAACAGATTTAGTTAGATCCAAGGCGAAGCAAAGCACAGCACAGCACAGCATAGCACGCCCAGCCCCAGCCCACGGTACGTGTCTTTGTTACTTGTATTGATAAACACCGTCAACGAGAAAAGGAAGACCACCTCGAGCGATATCGATAGCGATAGTTTCCCCGGTCGAATGCTAGATGCCGAGTAGGCAATACGAGATAATCGAGTTGGTAGATAGGGATTGATAGATCACACAGACAACTGCGGCACCGAAATGCTAATATTGATCCCAACTTCAACTTCATCCTGGTAATACCTCTTGCGTGTCGTGTCTGTCCACACGTGCATTGACCTCCCTCATCCTAAGTAGGAGCAAAAGTAAAGAGTATGAGGTAGAGCAAAAGGGAAAGAGCCGAGAGCAAGAGTCCATCGAGGAAAATGGACATAAGACCCATCATCATCTGGCTGTTGAACGTCTCAAACTCAAGGGTGTACCTGTACCTGTACCTGTCAAAGGGCATTCAAGTCTCGGATTGCCGCTTATTTACTTTTTGTGCACTCGTCCGCGTCCGCGTCGGCATCGAAAATTAGCATGAGGAAAGGAACGTCCCGAATCTGCTGGCAGCTGGCTGCCCGGTTCTTCTTCCCAGTGTTATATACAACATGCTCTTCTCTGCTCCGGCTCTACCGAGTACAAGCATGTCGAACCACCACTCCGGCTCTAGCTCCCACGCTCTTTCCCAAGACCCATATCTACACCCCCATCACCCATCTCACCCTTTATCAATCTTTTGTAGAAGCTGGCGCTTCAAGCAAGCAATCATGTGATGCCTCTTATTTCGGTGGAATGCCGTTGAGGACTTTTGTCCCCCCCTGTAACGCCCCGTTGCATTCATGTGCAGAAAGATGCGATTTCTTGCAATCTATTGCGTCTTGAACAGCAGTATGGCGACGTGGCCCAGGTAGAAGTAGATGAAGTGTTTTGTCTCTGTCAATCCTCAATCAGTCACAGTCACAGTCACAATCACGGGTCATGAGGGGTGAAGGAAATACCGTGTGTGACAAAACTCCCAAAGTTGCGACCGACTATGCAATGCCAGGTGGCGCCCTTTTTCGAGTCGAACTGCGCGAGGAAGGGGTTTCAGAAATCGTCTCGATTGTATGTCACAGTCATCGGGCTGGGCTGTGCGCGTACCTCTCGTTTAATGTGTTGAGCAATGTCCTATCGCCTTTTGTGAGCATTCACACCCCTCGTGTTCAATGGCGGTTTCGGGAGTATTTATTACCTTTTCGACGCTGAATTTCTCCATTGCCTCCTGGGCTATACACGACAGTCAACAACTCCGTGTCTCTCTCTCCTTGTCGCTCTCGCTCTCTTGATGTTCACTGGGGGCCGCAGTTTCCATACCAACTTCAATTGCTTCTTGTTGCATGTCCTCACTCTTGAGATGATCCGTCAATGACACTTGTCCAGTCCACGTCCATGTCTTGTTTGGCTGGCGGTTACGAGGGGTGTCGTTCTTACCATATCGACAGATTTGATCTGGGCTGCGTCCGGCAGGTCACATATACATGTTAGCGTGTGATCGTGGTCGGGGAAGACGAAGGTCAAGGGCATCTCAGCGCAGGAGAGACAGAGAGTGACTTACGCTCCAACTTGACCTTCTTCTCGGGGATTCCCTCGGCGGCGGCCATGATGTCGGTGGACTAAGCACTATCACAGGGGGAAAAGAGAATGAGTCGCAAGGATAAAAGACTGTACAAGCCGGACAACAAAAAAGTCTGCAGCGGAATAAAACCTGTAGGCACGGGCGAACTTGTGGTGATTGATATGAATGAACAATTAAAGCCACGCATGTGCAGGGCACAGGTCGCAGGATGTAAGTCGCAAAAGGGAGCAAATCATCACAAACCGGGGGGGATCGTCAATTGCGGGTTGAGCGAATCATGGAACGGCACATCTTGGCAGCGAAAGAGAAGTCAAAACTGCTTCGAGCTCACGTGCGCTCACCAGGCTTTCCTTCCTCCCCATCGACTCCGAACCCTCTTACAACCTCTGTTAATTACAAGTCTGCACCTGCCATCTGCCATTTGCCATTCTAATGCAGCTTTTACGTCCTAGGCTTCCATCATGGCGTCCTCGTCCTCGTCCTCGTCCTCGTCTCCGAAAACGTTTACCTCTCCATCTAAAACCTCTTCGCCGCAAAATACTATGCCTGCACGCGATCGCTCAGCGGGGCGAAACGTCCACATCTACGACTTAAATGATCCTACTACCGTAATTGGCGGCCTACGTCTCCTACCCGGTATTACAAATGCCAACTTCTATGCAATGATAGAGATCATTGTTATATTTCCGAGCCCTTTCTCTCTACAAAATGAGAACGAAACGACGATCGAGCGAGACGACCATCCACTTCAACCTGGAAAGTATTACATCGTTGCTAAAGGTTCTTTTGAGCTCAATAATGAGCCATGGCTTGTACGGACAATCAGTCTAGCTACCGGAACTCGTGTTGCTGCCTTCGCTGAGGCTATTCGTTCACGAGATCGTCAATGTATCATATCCGGAGCGCCTGTACCTACCTTTAATGGAATCTCCTTCTGGGACTCATTCGAAGCTGCGCATATTTTCCCACTCGCCTACGAAGGTCACTGGAAGACTCAGGACTATAGTCGATGGATTACAATTCAACCGGAAAAAGGGGGATCTATCAACTCAGTACAGAATGGATTGTTACTGAGACGCGATATCCACAGTCAATTCGACGCATATCTCATCGCAATCAACCCGGATGTATGAACATCTTATATCGATATGAAGGATTAAGGCTAATATTTAATATAGGATAACTATAAGGTTGTAGCCTTTGGGCCAGCGGGGGAAAATATCGAAGGTAAGCATCTTGATCGGGAGATATTTACTCGCCCTGATGCGCCTCTTGATCCGCTTCTACGATGGCACTTTAGACAGGCTGTCCTAGCGAATATGAGGGGTGCTGGAGAGCCGCACTTCGAACATGACCTACCGCCTGGTTCTGATATTGTTGGTCAGATCCTTCGAGGTCCAAAGCCAGGTGAAAGAATGGAATTTGAGCTGTTTAGTCGTCTCGGTGCTCAAATAGAGTTATATCCGTCGGCAGTGAGCTTGAGAGGGGGGGAGGGGGAGGAGACTGACCAATGAATACAGAGCGGCATCATCGTCGTCCTAAAGGGGGTGAGCTCGCGGCAGTTTTTACTTATCTTGGCGGAAATAAAGGACGGAAAACTGCAGGCTGCTCGCATGCAGCTCACCCCGACCGTGCCGCTTCTTGAAACCCGTCACACACGACTCACCCTCGCGGCTTTGCGGCTGATCTCGTGCATTTCATGGCGAGGAAGTTGACTCCGCATGCGACATATGAATACCCTAGCTGCAACAGTACATGGGAAGCAAAACTTCAAGCAGGAGAGGACTATTCCTGCATCGTGTGCGGCACGCGCCGTTCAGTTGGGATTCGTTCATGGCGAGCCAACATTGGGTGACGGAATTAGTATGGCTACAAAGCATGCCGTTCAATGTGTATCAGATCTACCATTGATCATAGTTAACGCTCCTCTATTCACTACTGTGATGAATTAAGAGGACTTCCCTTGCCTTGTCGTCATCTCCAGACGCAGCAGAGGGTGTGCTCTCCGGCTCCAGGTAGATTTTTCGAGCTCGCGGCTCCGATTCAAAGATGGCAGCGACTTATTCTTCTTCTCAAAACTGGGGCAAACGCCCTCTTCCAGAACTCCCTCCAATTACTCCCATCCCAGAAGTATTTGCTGACCATCCCCGCCTCTGCTCTCAAGGCCGCCGAGGAAGACGACATCCTCAAGATTATTGATCCCTCCTACGTAGCCTCGTACAACTGGTTGGCAAGAGTGAAGCCGACAATCCTAGTTTCAGGTATGTGAACCTCCGCACGAATGACTTCGTCTGATTGCTCCCAGGAAGCCCTTCAAGATGGGCACCTCCATGCTCCAGCCTTAAGCCGGACAGAGGGACATACTTCAGAGACAAGAACGCCTCCCAATATGCCGCATATTCAACGGAGCCTGCCGTTCGCGCCCTGTTCACGCTGAAACCTGACTTCGATGGACAAGAGGTTGATTTGTGTCACCTCGCCGCCATTGCAACCACCACGACTGCCTCTCTTCACCCGCCTCAGTTTACTAGACTAGTATCCCCTGGCGGGTCACACCGGGCACTCAAGCTTTATTGTGCCATGAGAAGTAGGGTCTGCTTACCAGATCGCACGTATGCTCACAACGTGCCGCCCGTACCCACCCAACACGATGCACCTTTCGAAATTCGACGATCAGGGTCACCTCAGCCTGACTGAGGATCTTCACGACGGCATTCCCGCCTACGCGATCCTCTCGCATATATAAGGGGGACGATAAGGACGAGGTCGATTTCGACGACCTTGAACAGAACACAAATCGTTCACGAGTAAGGCTCGCTCTGCGAAGATCCGATTTTGCGGTGAGCAAGCGAAGAAGGACAATGTCGATTACTTCTGGGTGGATATATGCCGCATAAACAAAGCGAACAATACGCAATACTTTGAAGCCATCAACTCGCTGTCTCGCTATTACCGCAATGCCGTCAAGTGCTATGTCTATTGGACTGGGTCGAGGCTCTTGGCCAGAGACATCAACTCGTACGGCGGTGGGCATGGTGTTGGGGGTAACGGCTAGCGCACTGTAATAACAAAGCAGCATAGAGAGTCCCGATCGGGTAGATTCCATAACTTGATTGATCACTGTCCTCAACTCCTCAATTGAGTTGCTCGCTGTGCAGATGGATAGATCCTGTGGATAGATCCTGTTGAAGGATCAAGGAAAAAGGAATCTCAGACCTAGTGACAGAGATCTAACCAATCAGCGGCCAGGACTGTCATCCTGTACATTATGCAGGTAAATCCCACTAATCACGTTTCAGCCTGTAGATTCCCCCATCACACTAGGTATTTAAGCCGCTAAGGGTGATTATGTAGCTTGCATGGGGGATCTCAGGCCACCTGTCTGGGTACCTGTAAATCTGCCCCCAGGATCGGCCTCGTAGCGCCCCAGTGCGCCCCAATCCCATCTTGTCTTTTTGTGAGACAAACATCTCGTGTTGTCGAAATGACTGACTCGCGGACGATCCTTCTAAACTCACCCGCCATCCTCCTCCACCGGGCAGAATTTCCGATTCCTCAAAACTTGCTCTCACCATGAAGCAGACACACAGTTACACAGCCTCCCATTACGTGAGCGACAACGGCTTTCCCTTAAGCTGGATGTGCCGTTGCTGTATCACCGGTGGTGTCGCCAAAGACAGAGAGGCCGAAATCGAAGAGCATTACTTGCGCAGCAGAACTCAGGCTGGCAAGATCATCGGTCGCCCTGCTGGGCTTCAAACATACCCCAAACGAGCAACCATGCAATACCAGCGGCAATCTCCCGACCCCGACACGACGGTGCAGGGTCCGCAGAAAGGCGAGCCACAGGAGGCGGCGGCTGAATCCACGACGTCGAACACTTGAGATTTCACAACTTTGCGGATTCGCTCCGCCCACCCACACAGTCTTCCGACTACATTGCAGGAGCAGGTCTCCATAGTTTTACAAGCGATGTACCATTTTTGGGCACGCGGCAAACCCCTTTCAGAAGGCTTACTATCGCGACGAGACACACGCTACAGCGGCAAAAGCGTACGACATGAGGAGGGTGCGTGGTTCCTTTTTTTCTTTCTTTTCTTCTCTCTTCAGATCTGTACCTCCTTGTTACTAGGTTGGCTAGCTAGTTGCAGAAACTCTTGCCAAACTTTCACAGGGATCGCCACTTCCCTCAGGCCCGCATCACTCCGCGGAAAGAGATACGTCAGGACGTGTTGTTGGATGAACAGAATGGGCTTTAAATAGTGGAAATTGGTACTGTCTTCCAATGTTGTGGACTCATCAAGGTGCTTTATAGCTGGGCATATATCGGCACTTGTCGAGGGTACATACGTTCCCTATTCCCCCACTCCCATCCGACACTACCAGCCCAGCACCAGTTGGGGTTGGCGTTTTGGAGGCCGCCGAATTGGGTTGCCAACGAACCCATGTTGACATGGCCGTGATTGCCTTGCCGTACCTTGTCGACGCACCGGCGTGGCCGGCGAGATCTCTGTCACCTGAGCAGTCCACGAATGCTTTACCAGAGATTGTTCGCCTCCCCCTTCGCTCTTGAACCTCGACCGTGACAAGCCTGCCATCGGTCCTCTCACCAACAACCACGGCGCAATGTGGTAAAACTTCAATATCATATGAGGCGATCATGTCATCCAGGACATGCTTAAGCTCCTCGCTATTCGACATGCTGGAACCAAAGTTAGCTTCGAGTTCGAGGATGTAGAATTTCTGTTTCGCCTGAATATATGCGACAACTCCTGTCGGGAAGTGCAGTCGCCGCTCCCTCCGATACCAGCCTTGCGTGGAGTTCCGTCCAGATTTGCCCTGCCACCCTTCGAGGGTCGGTCAGGTGGTCCCACGCTGTAAGGTCCGCAGCATGAGAGGACTCCGCGGTGAGTAGGTGCGCCACCGAGACATGCCTTGGACTGAATGATCAAGACCCGTGACTGTGGCGCTGTCTGCTTTGCGCCTATCGCAGCACTACCGACCACAATCACATGGTAGGATCCTTCAAAATCAGCCATGGACAGGAAGCCATTGATATGGTCTTTGGATTTGCCATTCTCAGTGTTTGGCATCTTGATGTCTGAGTCAATTGCTACCAAGATCACCAGGCTTGGACTCGACCATTGCATATATAGATCCCTTGCTGCGGGATCTCAACGTGTACCCAAATGGCCTTGGCGATAGGTCACCCGCTTCAACGGCTTCGCTCCGCCCTCCGCCCCTCCCTCCGCTCTCCAGGTTACGTGATTCAAGGAGGCCCCCATTTCCACATAGGTTAGTATTACTTTAAAGAGGGAGCCACCGTGAACGTTGACGAGGCTCTAGTGGAAAAAGGATGTATGGGAAAACACTCAAGAAGCGTCCCTTCTGGGTACCCAAGGTGTACCACGATTTTGAGGATCAAGAATCTCCCCTTCAATCGGGGCTTACGCTGTGGCTATTTGTTGATAGAATCTATCTCAGAGGACAGTAGTGAGTTTATTGATCCTTCAACTGGACTACACTTCAGAAATGACCCCAGCTAAAGTGTCAGGGGCTCAATCGATTTTTCGACCTATGTACGGGGCCCCGCCTTTCCTCCCCAAAGGTGTCACCCAGTAGATGGGTCCCTCACGCGGAACTCTCGAGGGGAGTGGGAAGAGGCTTTCGTTTCGCACCGTAGAGCCTGTTGGAAATGTACTAGAAGAGATTTCAAGACAGAACATGTCAGTAACTCTGAGTATCGGTTGCTCTAGGGTCTCTGAGTTTTGTTGCTTGCAGAGATCTTCTCTTCCGCGCGCACGTCCCGCGGGGGGGGGGGGGGGGGCAGTATGGTTGAGTGACATATATAGCTTACCTCGCCAGCGACAAAAGGCTCATGCTTCGCAGGCCGGTCTTCATTGACGCAAGTATGTATGGCCTGGATTTTGGTCGTGTAGTTTGGCCCAATGAACAGCGGAAAGGAGTAACGCTCGCGGCCGGAGACGTTGTAGACTCGGTGCAAGGTTGAGCGAAAGACATCGTTGGTCCAGCGAGAGAGAAAATCGCCAATGTTCACCACAAAGGTGCCGGGGATCGGAGTCACTTCGATCCATTCGCCCTTTTTCGTCTGTACCTGTAGACCATTGGTCTCGTCTTGACAGAGAATCGTAAAGCCTGCAGCCGGAAACAAGAGTGAGTGTTGGTTTGGTAGCAGGGAGCAGGTAGCAGGTAGCAAATGTATCACCTACATTCATAGTCCCTGTGTGCCCCGATACCGGGATGGTCAGGGTCGAGTATTGACGCCGGATATCTGAGCAGCCGCATGATGGCACCCGGTCGAACCAGGAGATCATCAAAATAATCTTCGGGGAGGTCGAGCACAAGGGCAAAGGCTCGGATCATCCGTCGACCCAGATTCAACACCTCGCCGTAGTAGGCGAACAAGTCTTGTTTCCACTGCTCAGGGAAGTTTCGAGGCCAGACATTGGGACCCTTTAGGCCCTCATACAATGGCCATGGCTCGGAGAGGGGAGTCTGGGAGTCGGCTGCGGGCTCGTAGCCGAAGTTGAAGGCTTCCTTCATATCTGCACGCATATGAATTTTAGTCCAATGGATTGCATGGTATCAACATGGTGGCTGAATACTCTCGGGCAAAAAGGACGGAAAGGAAACACTCAATCCGTGAAAAAAACAAAGTGTTTGGGAAGAAAAACGAAGGAGAGAAGGAGAGAAAAAAAACCTCACCTCCTTTTGTCTGCGGATCCACCGCTCCATAATGAATGTCTTCATACCCCTTGAAGCTCTCGTTCTTGGTCACATACACCTCCATCTTATCCTCGGCCGGCAGGGAGAAAAATTTCTTCGACACCTCAAACGCGCGATCAATCACTTCCTGAGGCACACCATGATTCTTGACGTAGAAAAAGCCGACGCGAATACAAGCATCACGGACTTCTCGCGCCACAGCGATCCGGTCGGTGATTTCCTCGCTGGAAAGACCGGCCAGGTCAATGACGGGGACTTCTTTGAAATCTGCTGCCTCAAGCCTCTTCGCTGTCTGGAGAAGGGTTTCGCCCAGGAGCGGCTCCTGGAGGCTGCCCATTTCTTTTTTCCCCCTCTTTCTTCACCTTAACGTTGGTGATGTGGAAAGGACCAAGGTGAGTTCAAGTTTGGGTCGATTCAAGGCCCCCTGAGCGTGGAGGGAACGTACTGGTGGGGAATTGACGACAAGATTTGTTCCACGATAGAGATATACCAACAATTACTCGAAACGAACTGCGATTTTCTAGACCCTCACTAGGTCGCAATAAATACAACTATTTGTATCACACACAGCAACACAAAAATCAAATGGCATGGCCAGCACTTAGTCGCGTGACCGGATAAGTGCCTTTCGCTTTGGAGATATGGTTGTGTAACTGACTTGGCAGGGCCCGCTATCTATACCCCCTTTATCGCCCCACTTCCTCGATATCTCTTCTCCACATTGTCCCTCCCAAAAAGACCATAGTGTATTGCAAGCGGTATCTCCCTCGAACCAGTGTGTCTTGGGGAGAAACCCGTCAGTTGCCTACCTACTGTCAAAGCTCTAGTTCTATATGTCCAATGCCTCTAGAAGAGCAGGCTAGCATTGCTGAGGCCTTATCCGATTCCAACAAGCCGGTTCCACGATGGTCAATGCGTCCCTTTGCAACTTGGACACGACAAGTGCCACAGCTTCCAGCTTCACACGATGACGGTACATCGATGCCCGCCTCCCTCAATGCTTCCAGAAGGCTCCGTGTTGGCGGCACTTGGATTGTCTTTTGGCTCGTCAGGAGTGCCGCGGTGAAAGGATCACCTGAGGTCGTGATTGTGAAAGCCTCAAAGTGGATCTGTTCTTCTGCCAGCCCATATCGCTTCGCCGTGGCGGCAACGTCGTCCATCAATCTGGGAGACCCGCAGCAATACACGTGTGTGTTGGTCGTCACTTTGGACATGATACGGGCGAGGTCCAGCCGCCGTCCCCTTTCTTTGTCATAGATTACGAGGTTCTTGCCGAGCTTCGATAGTCTCTCCCTGAAGGGTACCTCATGGTTCGAGCGGACGGCCAGATGTAACGTGAAATTCTCCCCCGATTCCTTCAATTTTTCCGCAGTGGGAAGGAAGGCTGTGATTCCGATTCCACCAGCGATCAAAATATGTTCGTCCGCCTCTGACGCAAGTGGGAAGCTGGTGGTAATTTTCCCGACTGAGAATACATCTCCCACTTTGGCATTTTTATGCAGATATAAAGATCCTCCACGGGACTCGTCTGCAAGAGCCACGCCCAGCTCGAAGCGGTCCTTGGTGCCACCAACAACGGAGTATGCTCGGACCAGGTCACCCTTGTCTCCCAACTTCAAGCGCACGTGAGATCCAGGTTCAACTTTGGGACTCGTCGTTTGAGACTGCTCTCCGACAACCTCGAAAACGAACGAACAGATTCGAGGGGTCTGTCGAAGCTTCTGCACAAGCTTATAGTCCGACCAGGCCTCCAGAGCAACCGAGTCGTCACCAAACATTCGTTCGTCCTGATTTTCAAAGTTCTTTTTCAACCTGTTCTCGAAGATGGTGATTGATTCTCCGCCGAGGCCTGGAAGATTCACCAATTCGGCCATGACCTCAAAGTTTTTCATTTCCCGGTACAAGTAGTGTTGGACTGCGGCCACCGTCCACTTCGGGTTCAGTCTCTCGACAAGTTTGATTTCGTCGCCCGGTGAAATGTAGCCCTCCTTCAAGACCCGATAGTACCAGCCCGTCCTGCTCTTCATCTGAGACTGCCACGCCATATCCTTGACTTCGAAGCGGTGGTTGAGTTTGAAACAGGGTTGTCGTGGAAGACTGACCTGCACTGTGACTTCTGGACCAATCGTGAGGATGTCTCCAATGCAGATATTCTGTTCATTAGCTGAGGTACTGACCAGGTTCTCCCCAAATCCGCCGACGGTGAAATGCTTCGCACTCCCTGGACACTCTGCTTTCCACGTCTCATAGTGCCTTGCGCAATAGTGAAGCAGCGCCTTGTCCGGCCCTCCGTGGAACTCGTATGCGTGCTCATCACCCTCGCAACCAAGCTTTGTGACTTTGACAGGCCGAGTATGAGGATTCTTGTAGATTGCCGACTTGACTGGGAGGTGGTAAAGTGGTTTGATCTTTCCAGTCCGTACTTGAAGCAATCTTTCGGTCTCAAACGGCAACTTTAGGCCCACAAGGTCTTCTTTTTGTTCGTCTGAAACCATATTTGGCAATCTGCTCGAAGATGGAATTATGAATATATAGCTGACCTTGGCCTCGCGCTGTATGTGAGAGACGCAAAAGGCCACCTGGAGCCGCCAACTAGTTTGTGGTCGTATTGCAACAATGGAATATTGGCTCAATTGAATCAATTCATGATACCAAGTGTCTAACCGTCACAAGGTTCTAAAACAGCCTACCATGGTCGATCTTTAGGTCATCAGAACTACGTGGTATACACAAATCTCCCATACAAAGCCCCATGCACTAAGTTTCGACAAGCACCAGTACTGTTGCTGCTGGCGGGGATCTACGCAAAACTCCGAAACTGGGTTTAGTGTTGGGGGCGAGAAGTGAGTATTGTAGAGAGATTTCAATTGAGTTCCGGAGAGGAACGCAAAAAAGCGGGATCAAAGTACCAAGAGTATACCTAAAAGTATGATAATATGATAAAGTCGAAGTTTGATAAGGGGACGTACGCTCTAGATTTCAGTCCCCACTATCCTATCAAAAACATCTCTTATCATAATAGATACCATTTATGGATGTTCTGATCTGGAACGGGCGCTGTTGCATTAACGGGCCTGTATATCTTTCATGCAGGTCCCGGTAGTATGGGATAAGAGGGAAGGCATTCTCATCGCCGTTACGAGCATAGGCAGGTGTGCGTACTAAGAAAACACGTTCAAATTCGTCAATTCGTTTTACACATCGGAATTGCAAAACGAATTGCGAACTTTTCTGGGGTTGGAATTTTCGATCGAAAAGGGCCAAACAAAGATCCACAACCATGACTCTCAGAGAGCGCACGGCCCAGGTGGCAGAGAAGTGCCAGATCAAGCACGACTACTATGACAACAACGCTGAGGGCGCGCAAAAGAGTAAATATCTTTGGAGTCCTGACCTAGCTCCGGTTGAGCCTGCACGACGGACATGGGGTTGGTACAACTTCATGAATCTCTGGATCTCGGGTAGGTATACATGTCGAGCCGCGTTCTACCATGTCGATTCCATGACGGCGCGATTTGGTTTTGGTTTCGCTGACTGGAATTTTCTCACAGCCTCGTTCAATGTCAATACGTGGCAGCTTGCCGGGAGCTACGTCGCCGCCGGTCTCGCCTGGTGGCAAGGTTGGCTTTGTATCTGGGCAGGATATATTCTGACGGGTGTCTTCGTCTCACTCGGAGGCCGAATGGGGGCAATGTACCACATTTCGTTTCCCGTGGCGATTCGCTCTTCTTTCGGCATCTATGGGTCGATTTGGCCAGTGCTCAATCGTATTGTCCTGGCCATTATCTGGTACTCCGTCCAGGGCTGGATTGGAGGACAGTGAGTTTGTCCCTGAGCCAACTGTCAAAACAACCACCTTGGTCTTTGGATATAGGAAAAAATAAAGGCTAACAACAAGTGCCTCCCCCAAAACCAGATGTCTTTATCTCATGCTGTGTGCGGTTTGGCCAGGGACCGCTCGAATCCCAAATCATCTCCCAGCGTCCGCTCAGACAGATACAAAGCATATGATGTGCTTTTTCCTGTTCTGGCTCTGTCAACTGATCGGTAAGAAAACTCTGCATGCCTCGCTTTTGCGGTTGAGAATACCCTGCTAAGACGGCGAAAAAAGGCATATACTTCCCTTTGCACAAAGTCAGACATCTATACACTATCAAGGCGGTGACAGCTCCCATTGGAGGCATCGCATTCGCTGCATGGGTGGCTGTGAGAGCAGGCCACGGTGCCGGTCCCGTCATGTCTCAAAGCAGCTGTAAGTGTTCATGAAGGTCGATGTTTTGCCTAGCCCCCATCATTGATATGACGACTACGCAGCCCTCAAAGGTAGTGCCTTGACATGGACCGTGATCCAAGCCATCATCTCCTCCTTGGACAATTTCAGCACATTCATTCTGAATGGTGAGTGTGGGATGAAAACCCACAAGGTCTCCCTCTCTTCTGGCTGATTTACTGAATCAAACCAATACGCAGACTCCGATTTTTCGCGGTTTTCAAAGAAACCTTCCAATGCCCTCTGGTCTCAACTCATTACAGTTCCAGTCTCATTCTCAGTCACTTCCCTGGTTGGTTTGATCGTCTCCAGCTGCAGCGCTACATTATACGGCTCCCCGCTTTGGAATCCTTTGGACGTCTTGGAGCGAGTAAGTACCCAAGTTGTAGCATGAGAAGTTCAAATTCTAGGCCAGAAGATCTGTCATCTAACCTCTAAACTCCCTAGTTTGTTACCGACAGTCCATCCAGCAGCGACAGGGCCGGGGTTTTCTTCCTCGCTCTGATCTTTGTCTATGCTCAGGCCATGACAAATCTGACAGGTGCAAACTCTGCGGGAAGTGACTTTACCGCTCTGTTCCCTCGATACCTCAATATTCGTAAGCTCATCCTCATTTGTCCCCTTGATTCCGAGTCTGGGATAGACAAGACTAACATTGACGCAGGACGTGGTGGGTATGTTGCCGCAGTGTTGTCTTTTGCCTGCGTGCCGTGGAAACTCTTATCCAGCAGCAACAACTTCTTAGCATACGTCGGTGCCTACAGTGTCTTCCTTTCTGCGTTCGTCGGACCTTATTTCTGTGATTACTTTATCGTCCGCCGAGGTCATCTTGCAGTTGACCAGTTGTACTCCAACAAGTCGTCCGATCTCTACTGGGGCTTGGGCGGGTTTGGCATCAACGCTTACGTGGGATACCTGTGGGTTTTCTTCATCTCCTGCCTCTTTCAGCCGCAGAAATCTAACGATTTTCACACAGATGCGGATTGATATTCAACATCGTTGGTGTTGCCGGAGCGATGGGAGCATCGATACCGATTGGTGCCTGGTACTTGTGTAAGTCTACGCCTGTTTGCAAGGTCTGCTTCCTTCCAAAGGGACTGTGAATACTGATTTGTTCGCTCTAAACGTTCAGATCAGTTCAACTTCCTCATGGGTGTTTTCGTAAGTGGAGGAGTATACTACCTGATGTGCAGATTCGGACCTTTCAAGGTCGAATGTAACAAGGGCTGGAATGAAACGGGAGACGCTGCCCTCATTCCATCGATTATGATCAATGGTGTTGATCCATATGCACAGGCCAGGGGAGATTCAGAAGCCAGCGTCGTTGTTGAAACAAAGGACAGCGAGGTACAGTCAGTTGTGGAGACGTTCAAGCATTAAAGGCCTTGTGTGATCGACATGCGGATATTGAGTCGTTCGATGCAGAATGTGCTACTTGTGACTCGGCGCAAAATCGTGGTGACGCCCATTAGAAGCAGAAGAATGCGAGAGTAAGTAGATAGATTTTGATAATTTCCTTGCCTGTGAAATGACATTTTGCAATAAGAACTGGGTCTTCTTGCAACATCAGGAACAATGCCTAATTCTCGAGAGTCCTACCAGAGTTTCACCGGCCTGGTGACTGAACTGAATGGCCATGGATGCCTGCAAATGAAGAAGGTAGACAAGGTCAGAAGCATATAGGCGAAGAAGTGCCTATTCATGGCAGAGGCGATAGCTGCGAACACCCTGCCCATATCGAGCCTATCCTTTGACAACATGGAGACATTGGTTGAGGCGACGGTTTTCATTTGTACCGAGGATCGGTAGTCTCATCTTCTAAAGGTGAAAAAGTACAGTTGGTTGCATCGAACCGTCGGCTTTCCGACTCCACCATCCTCGCAAAATGGACTTCGTCTCAGCTGTATCAAACTTCCAGCATTCCATGCCCCTTTCTGGAGGATCCTTTCATGTACCATAAAATCGATCCCCGAAATCACCAAGTCCTGGATCGATGTACCTGTAGAGTCGGTAATTTGTCAATGATCGGAAGTCGACAAGTTGATGAAATCGCATATATGGGTATCGACAAACCTTTTTGAATTCAAATCCTTGTCAATAGCCGCTGTCACTAACATCAACTTCGGAAAGCGTTCAGAGACCAGGCTGACTGCGCTCGCCGAGGCTATGAGATTGACAACAATGATCTGTTCCTCCGGCACACGATGTTCAAGGACCAGCTCGATTGCTTTACTCACTGAGCCTCCAGTCGCAAGCATTGGCTCGAGAATCAGTACGTCTGCTTAAAGTCAGCAACGTGATCGCACACCCCCGTTTTTTGGACGTGGTTGAGAAACCTTACAAGCGTTCGAAATCGACGTAGGAAATTTGGTGTACAGATGCACTGGGAGGCTCGTTTTCTCGTCTCGTTGGATTAAGAGCTTTCCGAAGCTCAAAGGACCGCTTTTTCATTCGCAAAGATAGGGTCAGCATGGATATACACTTTCGCCTTCGCCTCCCCTTTGGTGGGAAGGAGGAGAAGAGGAAAAAGGGATGATGTGTGCTGGCCGAGCCTGAAAAAAAGAATAAGCGGGTAGATTCGTATTCACATACTTGTAAGCCGTTCTCAGCGCATCTTCCAGGCTGGCCCCTGCCCTTAGGATGCTGATGCCACAGACTTGCTTTGCTTGTCGCACGCCCTGGTACGTGCCTCCTGTCGGGGTCGTCACTTGTTGACATTCGACTGGGATGAAATCCAGCGCTGTAGGAGGAAAACGAACTCGTCAGAATGGTTGAGCACGAACTTGGAAAACAGCCAGAGCAAATTTCATCAAGCGGTCTCTGGTTTTTACCTCTGGCCATGAGCTGTGCAGCCACCTTTGCAAATGCATCGATAAAGTCTTTGCCCTCTGTGTTTTGACTGCGCAGAATGGTCATGGAACTTAGGAGTTGATGGTTCTGTGGCAGGAGGACGCACTTCTCCATGGTGTTGCGCATCCTTGAAGCGAGAGCATCCAAACTTGGAACACACAGGTGTTATTCTTGAAAGCCCTATGGGAGGAAGACTGGAGTCTAGGTCCTGGGGCTCCAGGATTTAGCATGTGAGCATCGGGACGCCAAGTTGGCCGACTTGACAAACAGACATATCGTACTGGTAGATCCAGTCTTTGGGAATAGGCATACAACTCTTATCGACGCCTATAACTTCCATATCGGGAGGTTCCAGCCTCCGATACGAAGAGGGATCTCAGATAAACAATGCGAGGCCCTGTGAACCTTCTGAAATTCCCCACGTATTCTATTATCTAAAGTATCTTTAATCTACCGAGGACCTATCTATAAGGGGCCCCACCCAGATTACCTTCGAAAGCACGAGATTTCCGCTGCAGTATAGAAGAGATTGGCAACCTGGTCATTATGAGGAATTCATCTATCTTCCAAGTACAGTGTTTGTGGTTCGGTTACTTTGTACCTAGAACCCACTTGAGCGGGTCAGACTGTTTGTTTCGAGGCTGACGCTGTGCGCCCTGGGGGCACAGGACATGGAAATAGAAGCAAAACTTCTCAACAGCTTGGTAGTTGTAACTTGATCGTAAGGGGAATGATAAATCCAACACTGATACATTGAAGAGCCTGCGTAGTAGGTCTGGGAACACGCATTCTCACTGGGTATCCGACCTGCTCACTGTTCCTCTTGCAGACACCAATCTTGTTTCGCGGTAAAAAGTGTTGGGCGATCGAATTCTCTATCCCAGAATGTCCATTCAGGTACTTAGTGGTCAGTATTATTCCTCTGACACCGGTACTCCGTACCATACGTGTTGAAAGATGTCCCTAACCGAGATTGAAATGGACGAATATAGGAGGGAGTCATCCAGACTTCGCCGAACTTGTATGCCAGAGGCTGGGGGAGGAGTCACCGTCCACAAAACTCACATCGTCGCGGTTTTCGAATGGCGAGACCAGCATTGTCATTGGAAACTCGGTCCGCGGCGCCGATCTGTTTATCATCCAGACAGCAGCAGAACCGGTCAACGACATGCTCATGGAACTCTTAATTACGATCAGCGCCTGCAAGACTGCCTCCGCCAGGAAGATCACCGCCGTGCTCCCCTGTTTCCCTTATTCGAGGCAAGACAAGAAAGACCGCAGCCGAGCTCCCATCACGGCTAAACTGGTGGCCAACATGCTTGAGACAGCCGGCTGCAACCATATCATCACTATGGACTTGCACGCCTCACAAATCCAAGGCTTCTTCAACATTCCCGTGGACAATCTCTATGCCGAGAGTGCAATGGTCGAGTACATTCGAAGTAATATGTCCCTGGACAACGTCGTCATTGTGTCTCCTGACGCAGGTGGTGCGAAGAGGTGAGTCTTAAACTGGGAGTCAATGGGAGAAAATATAAAAACAAAAGAGGCTTACGTTGTCACTGGGCTGCTATCATTGCGGACAAGCTGCGTCTTGATCTAGCCCTCATCCACAAGGAGCGTAAAGTCGCCAGTAAAATCAGTCGTATGATTCTGGTTGGATCGGTCCTCAATAAGACTGCCGTGATTGTTGATGACATCGCGGACACATGGTAAGTCTTTTATGAATATCTATGCAACTCATCCTTTTCATTTTCAATTTTTCTGGGGGACCAGTGGACCTCTACTGACTGCACACTCAGTGGCACCCTGATCATGGCAGCGGACGTATTGAAGAGCCACGGTGCCATCAGTTGCCGTGCCGTCGTTGTCCATGGATTTCTCTCAGGTCCTGCAATCCAGAAGATCGAGGAGAGCTCTTTGGAGAGACTCGTGGTCACAAACACCCTTCCCCTATCACCGGCCGCTCAGAAATGTCCCAAAATCGAGTCCATCGACGTCAGCGGCATCATTGCAGAAGCAATTCGACGGACACACCATGGTGAATCGTAAGTAACATACCCCTTTTTCTAGGCAACAATATTCTCCAGGCTGAGTGAAAATCAATGCAGCATCTCCTTTTTGTTTAATTAGACAGCCAGATGGCAGATGCCTGGTAGATCACCGGTACAAGAGACAATGCAAGACTGGAAGAATGGTTAGGATTGGACGCGTTGTGTAAACCAAAATTGGTGAGAGGATGTCTTAGCACGGGCGATTACAATTCTCCAGTATACAGCATACAGTATGCAATTCACACTCTCAGTGCACCTTGTTGAGGACATCTCCATGAACCTTTCGTGCACAACTCTATCAATGTCCTGATCGATTTGATGCCATTGGGCATTTATTCTCACTTCTGATTGGTGAATCCCGGAAAAGGACCCGCTTTGCCAACCTTTCTCGGAGCTTTGCAATCATCCCCGGGTTCATATCGCGGACAAGCGCTGAGTCACTGGCGCCTGCATCGGGTGGTCTCGGTGGATCCCGGATCCTGGATGAATGTCTGAAAGCTCTCGTCAACATTTTGGGAAGGAAAGGGGATGGAGAACAAGCCAAAGGTCTGGCCATGATCCCAATTCGACGAACCCCACAATATCATACCCTTCACACGTTGTGCTCCATCATCTTGTCTTATCTTCACACTCCAACTGTACAATCTGTGGTCTGTCGCTCACTTTCAATCTTTTGATAGTGATATCTGCTATCAAGAGATCGAAGGCTTGAGAGTAGGTTTGGTAGGCTTTGTGTTCAGGGCTTGATACTAATGAAACACGATGGTCGTCCAACGCTCTGGAACAGCGGTGGCGACGGTGTTAGAGCAGCCTTTGTCTCTAGTAGTCGACAGCAACGATGACACAGCTGGTGACTACCCTCCCAACCATCGCCATCGGAATAAGAGACTTCGCAGCGATGAAACAGGCACCCGGTTAGGCACCAGCGACCCCAGCAGGGTGACCGTGCCTCTGAAGCAAAGCGCCAGCACTGGAGCTAGCACTAGCACCATGGCTCTGCCCACGCCGCCTACCACAACTCAAAACCTGATCAACAATGAATTCGGCGTGTCCAAGACGAGAGTCTGGATGAAGGTCCTGGATCCTGCGTCACAGAAGCTGCTCGCCCGGGTGCCGGATTCAACTCCAGCAGAGATCCAAAAAGCCGTGACGGTGGCGGACGCGGCGCAGACAGCGTGGGCGTCGTTGCCCATATCGAAACGGAAAGCCATGCTTTTCTCCCTGCTGGGTGTTTTGCAGCAACACACAGTCGACTTTCAACAGTCACTGCAGCTCGAGGTGGGGAAGACACTGCAGGACGCCGAGTCGGAATTCGAGAGAGGAATTGATGCTATCCACACTGCGTGCTCAGCCACGGCCGAGATGAATGGCAAACACTGGACCACCAATTCGACAGAGACCTACACGATCCACCAGCCCGTCGGGGTCTGCGTAATCATCACTCCCTTTAATTTCCCTTTTATGATCCCTCTGTGGTCGATCCCCTACGCGGTCATCACCGGCAACACCGTGGTCTTGAAACCTTCCGAAAAGGCCCCTTCGACTGCTAACCTTCTAGGGAGATGCTTCGTGCAGGCGGGGTTTCCCCCGGGGGTGATAAATATCATTCATGGATCGTCGGTGACCGTAGACAAACTGCTCTCGCAGCCTCTCGTCAGCGCGGTATCCTTTGTGGGTTCCGAACTGGCTGGAGAACGAGTCTACGAGCATGCCAAAGCCACCAGAAAGAGAATCCAAGTCGAAGTCAGTGGGAAAAACCACGGGATTGTGCTGGAGGATGCGTCAAAGACAAAGACTCTCTATGCCATTGCCGGGAGCGCATTTGGGGCCGCGGGTCAAAGGTGCATGGCGCTGAGTGTCATGCTCTGCGTCGGGTCGACCAAGGAATGGATCGACGATCTCGTCCAGCTGGCTGGGTCGCTCAAAGTCGGCTGCGGTTCTGATCCTGGCACCGAAGTCGGCCCCTTGATCACGGCCGCTGCAAAAGAGAGAGTGGAAGACATGATCGACCTTGCCGAAGCCGAAGGCGCCGAGGTCGTGCTGGACGGACGAAGATATTGTGTGCCCGAATACCCCGAGGGGAACTTTGTCGGGCCCACCATCATCACCAAAGTGCAGACGTCTATGCAGTGCTACCAGGACGAGATCTTTGGGCCTGTCCTCGTGTGCATCGAGGTCGACACCCTGGACGAGGCCATCGAGATAGCAAACGAGAACAGGTATGGCAACGGATGCTCGCTGTTTACGACCGATCCGGTCCATGCTCAGACCTTCCAGCGCAAAATAAACATAGGCCAGATTGGAATTAACGTCCCGGTTCTGGCGGCTTCGGGTCCTGTGGCAAGAACAGCAAACAAAGACTCATTCCTGGGAGACAATGAATGTGGACGGAGCCCGTGGCAGTTCTTCACAATGCCCAAAACTGTCACAGCGCTGTGGCGGTGATTGAGGAAAAGGTTGCCAGTTGTCAAGTGAGCACTTGAGGTGTACACCATATCTCCCCATCTGAAGGCAAGAGCCACAAAGGGGCGGCGAGCATGCTGCATCGAAACTATTCTTTGGGAGGGGATGGTTTAGGAGTGGTATCTTTTTGATGTATCACGCCTGGAATGAGAAATCGAAAGCCGAAAAAGGCACCAACAGTTATTTACTGAACCACTCAATTGGATTCATTTTCACCAGTAGAGAGAGCTTCTCGAGGATGAAACTCAAGAATTGGTTCTTGTTACTTAAAAACACCAAATATTTTCGTAGTGGAAGGTTTATCTGGTCTATTCAAGAGAAAAGATTACAGACAGGAAATGCCGACACGCAAGGAGCCAGCAATGCACACAAGTCAATTTTTTTTTTTCAGTAGTAGGACAGAAATCCTCATCAAATTCAAGTGTGCAATCGTACGTAGGAAAACTTTATATTCCATCGCGTCCCTTGCTCCCGTACTGCTGTCTGTAGCTTTGTTCTCTTCCATGATCCATCTTTGGTACTTTCAATCCAAATTTGTTCCAAACAGTCGGTCTCCTATGTCTCCGATGCCAGGTTGAACGTATCCTGCACTGTCCAGATCCGAGTCGACAGCGCCTACCACCAAGTTCGTGCCTTCAGGCCAGCTTGACGCGACCTTGTCCAGCCCGGGGTTACTGGCCAAAATGGACACAAAGGTAATTTTTTCGACTCCCCATTCTCTAGAAGAGGAAAAGACACGGCATTTTAGCATCTGGACAGACACAAAGGAAAGAGGAAAAACGCAAAAGACTCTGTTACTTCGTGTGGCAAACTCGGCGAGCTGTAGAAAAGACTCGTTACTTACTTGAGGATCTGAATGGCCGCCTCGGCCGTACCGCCCGTGGCAATGACAGGGTCGAGGATATAAGCATGTCTGATCCTGCCGGACCGGGGCGGCAATTTGTTGTAGTACTCGACGGGCTGGAGTGTTTTTCTGTCTCTGAAAATGCCGAGATGGTGGACGATTGCGTTGGCCTTGGGAGGGAGCGCGGCGAGAAAGGCGTCCATCATGGCCATTCCCGACCGCAGAATGACCACGACCACCACCGTCTCGTCGACCGAGGGGGGCTCGATGGCCGTCTCGGCGAGCATGGTGGTCAATTCGGATGTGAGCTGGCGGACTTCGCGGGGTGGAAGCGTGAGATCGCGGAGTTGGGACAGCTTTGTTGCGTAGGACATCTTGGACTGGGACTTGGATAGGTCGACTGTCATCTTGAGATTGAAAAAGTAAATTGAAATTTGGCGGTTTTGCGCAATGCTGCCCTGTCTGTGTTTCACACCTGCTTTTCTGAGAAGGGGAATATTGTTTTGTGTTGTGAGTGTCTTTTTGTTCTCTCTGCCCCTACATGCAGGCCGGCGAAGGCGAAACCAGATTGTGGCATAAAGATTCAAACAATGGGGTTTCGTCAAACCAAGATCTGGAATTCTGAATCAGAAGATATCATGAGCAATCCCACACCCGGTCAAAAATGGTTTCAGTAGCCTTCGATTCCTCTATTTCGTTGGAAAATGCACCTACCGTAACTGTACCCACCCACTACCACCCCCAATCATGTGTTCTGGATTCAATTGTTCCGTTTGAAAGGCTCTAGAGACTAAAGATAGCAGTGGCGCGGCAGACCCATCCATCTTCCAGACCCACATTCTTTTGTATCAGTGCAATACTAGAGACGCGATAAGCAATCACCATGATCATGCTGCCTCTCCAGTTCCAGGGGTCCCACAATCCGAACCAGGCCGATCGGTTTAAAACAGATGGCGTGTGGGGTAGAAGACCTTTGGAAGGGGTCCACCGTCCACAGTCCCCTGGGACGATTTGACTGACTCATTCCTTATCCTGTGGTTCCGTATCGACTCTGGTTCCGCTACGACTAACCAAAAAAAGAGAGCTCTGGGTCGTGTTTGCATGTCGTTGAGGAGCGCAACAATCGGATACTGTTTGCAATTTTCATCTGACAAAGTTGACATTTTGAATCTGCCAAGATCATTCCGTACATGAGCTATTTTAAGAGTGTGGACGTTGTATGGAGGAGAAGAGCGGGAGGAAGAGGTGGAAGAAGTAAGAGCGTACACAGACAGAAATCTTTATTCTTTTTACAAATTTCCTCAAGATTTTTGGCACACAGATTCTCAGGTTCCATCAACATGGAGTCAGAAGTCGAATACTTGTTATCACTACAAGCAGTCAGGGAACGTGCCAATTGTGTTTTTGATTGTGCCCAGAGGGGGACACTCAACCATTTCCATTACCATGCCGACCAACTCCCAGTGGCCGCCCATTTGGTGGCTCAGACAATTTCAGTGAGTTTTCAAGTTTCACACAGGCAACCAGCCCTCTCGCAAATTGGAACTAAAGCAATATGAATGTGCAGCGGGACTTTGGGCCCGATCGATATCATGCAATCCCTCCGCATGGGCGTTGGCAACACTTCAATGTCGGTAATGTCGATCGCATTTCCCGGATGCTGCTTCGGATGAAAGAAACGGCCGATCCCAGGGAACAGACAAGGGTCTTGATTGACCTGTTCATGGTGTCGGTCCTTCTGGACGCAGGGGCTGGAGATATTTGGAGCTTCCAGGAGCCCAACACGGGGAACCAGAATGTGTACAACCGATCCGAAGGCATTGCGGTGGCTTCGCTGTACATGTTTGAGTCGGGAGCGTTTTCATCAAGCCCGGCATGTCCTTGCACTGTGGATGGTGGGTACTTTGAATTGCTGTGGGAAGTAGTTTTTACATTGTGTGGTTGTGATGCTAATGGAATGCTTTACTTAGGAAGGGCATTGCTTGACCTCGACGAGGAAAGGTTTCTGTCTTGGTTTCAGATCTCGAATAGCAACCCTATGGTCGGTGTGCATGCCCGGATTCAGCTTTTGAGGGACGTTGGCAAATCTCTACTCTCTTTGCCTGACATCTTCGGCTCTCAGGGGCGACCAGGCAATCTTGTGGGTATGTATGCGGTACAGACCCTTGCTTTCAAAAAGTCAGTTCAACCTGGATCCTGATTGAAGTCAATGGGGGTTTTTTTTAGACTACATGACCGCTTCGGTCACTGGAACCGATGCTCTTGACTACACTGTCCTATGGTCAGCCCTGCAGCGTCTACTGCTTCCCGCATGGCCCAAAGACAGAACACACCTTGGAAGTCAACCTCTTGGAGATGCCTGGCCTCTTCAGGTTCTCGCGCGACAGTCTCAGTCCGATGCCAACGACACTCCGGCGAAAGCTATTCAGCCGTTTCACAAGCTGACTCAGTGGCTGGCATATTCGTTGACGACCCCGTTTGTGAAGATTCTGCATGCCAGGTGGGAGAACATGGAGCTGGGCACTGGGCTGCCTGAATATCGGAATGGAGGTCTGTTTGTGGACATGGGTGTTCTATCTCTGAAAGAAGACACTCTAAGTGTAGGCCAGAGGGCATCTGGACAGATTTTGCCCATCTACGACGCCACTAGCGATGTGATTGTCGAGTGGCGTGCGATGACAGTTGCCCTCCTTGATCGACTGCATGAGATCATTTCTAAGGAGTTTGCAGCTCAAGGAATTGCTATTAGTATGGCCCAAATGCTGGAGGCTGGCTCGTGGAAAACCGGTCGCGAGCTGGCTGCCACAAAGCGACCAGAGAGCAGATCAAGCCCTATATTGATCGCTGGTGATGGGACCCTCTTCTGACGGACGAGGGAATTTGGGCAAGGCCTCGGTTCAAAGAGTGTACCCAGGAATAAGAAGAATAATATAGAATCCACAGTTGTTGCACAATTTTGGCAAGAATCTAGCGCTGACTTCTACACCACCCGTGGATGGACTTCCACCACACCAGTCCTTCGCTCCCGCAGGACCTAAAGAGAAAGTCCAAGTGGTGGCATAGTACTTGCTACCTAGGTGCTCGGAGTAAGGGTCGCTCCTCCAAGAGTCTTGGATTCAGCGGGAAAGCCTTGGACGAGCACGAGAAGGGGCGGAGTCCGGCTTATCAGAGCAATGGGTCACCCTATTTGGCTATCTTCAGCCGAATTGTATTATCTGGACCCACCTTCTTTGACGAGACTAAAGGTAGTTTACTTATCGCTTCAGTCTTCGGCCATCTCCACAGATCCCCAGCAGGACCCTCCCTCGGCAAAGTGCCCACTACAGCCCATGATGCGGATCAAAACCCAGAAAAACAAAAAAGATTGTTCTGCAGTATCGGGGTATCAGAGATGGCGGCGACGGCTTCACCAAATTTGTCTTGCTTCAGGCACCAGATGACCTATCCACCCTCTTTTCTCTGTGACCCATCTGAACGGCAAGAGCAGTTATCGTCCATTCCATCCAAGTGTGACTCGACAATCCATCGCCCTCTTATACTTTATGATTCGCAACGCTAGATCTGTCTCAAATGCTGAACACGGCGTATTCCCTAGACTTCGACCAGCCCGACCCATCTTTCGAGGAGCGAAGCGTCAAGAGACCGAAGACACTCTTGTCGACGACCACACCAAGTGCACGTCTCAAGATGGCGGTCGGCGTTACGGCCACAGTTACGGCGATCGACGAGAAAGAGCATTCTCGATCTCGACCAAGCACACCCAGCAGCTCCAGCTCGTCGAGTGTGCTGTCGCTGACCCAGAAATACAGCAATCGCATCGTGCTGACCACCTACCCGGGACAGAGCGTCGCCGACCCGATTCCTCTACAATGGGGCGCCGCAGACCCCCAGACAAGAGGACCGATCATCGTGTCCCGGAGCTTTGACAGCTTCAAGCGACGCAACGCGATCGGCGCCCATGGCGGGAGTTACAGCTTCTACAACGCACTGGCCGTGGCTGCTGGCGACCTGCCGCGCGATTTCCGCCCCGACCTCACAAACACACAACCGACCTTCGACTTCGCCCCGCAACCTGCCTGGTCCGATCCGACCAAGATCGTCTCCATGGACCCTTACGGACACGACATTGTCAAGTACTTTGGCAATCACCTCGCAGCCGGATTGGACGTGCGCCCCACCATCGCCATCACGCGGGCCACGATGCGCGTGGCCGAGATCACCGACGCCCTCCGACAAAACAGACTGCAGGTTGACGGCAAAATCGTCCTCAACGACGCGGGCGATGTCCGCGTGACCAAAGTCGCGGTCGAACCCGTGTGGCATCTCCCTGGGGTGGCCGAGCGCTTTGGAGTGGATGAGACGACGTTGCGGCGAGCCCTGTTCGAGCACACGGGGGGGAGCTACCCGGAATTCATCACGAGAACTGATCTGAGCGTGTTTCTGCCGCCGATCGGTGGGCTGACTGTCTACATCTTTGGCCCGCCCGAGCGAGTCTCGGACCCGAGCGTCAAATTGGCCCTTCGCATCCACGACGAGTGCAATGGTTCCGACGTGTTCCAATCAGACATTTGCACATGTCGCCCATATCTTGCCTTTGGGATCGAAGAGGCCCTGAAGGAGGCACAAGCCGGAGGCTCTGGTGTGGTCATCTATTTCCGAAAGGAAGGCCGCGCCTTGGGCGAAGTGGTCAAGTATTTGGTGTACAATTCGAGGAAACGCGGAGGGGACACTGCCGATAAGTATTTTCAGCGAACCGAAGCCATTGCTGGTGTCAGAGATGTAAGCTTTTTCATTGTTCTCTCTCCCTCCCTAGTATGTCCTATGTTGTCGTTTGCTCAGAGACACTTAATCTTTACCGTCATGTACTAACAAAAATCTCACAGATGCGCTTCCAAGCTCTCATGCCCGACATACTGCACTGGCTGGGCATCAAAAAGATCGACCGTATGCTGTCCATGTCCAACATGAAGTACGACGCGATAGTAGGACAAGGCATCCCCATCCACGAGCGAGTTCCCATTCCCGACCGTGAGTTTCCTTTCCCCTTCAACTTCCACAGCGCCTCAATCACTCTCGCGCCAATTAGTCTTCCATCTAAATTAACAATGTTATTTTTTTTTTTTTTTACCAGACCTTATCCCCGCGGATTCCAGAGTCGAAATCGACGCCAAAATCAATGCCGGCTACTTCACGACCGGCAAGTCTTATAGTGAGGAGGAGTTAAAGGAGATCAAAGGAAGAGGGTGGCAAGGCTGGGAGGATACCACGCATTGAGGAAGGTTATTGAGCAGGGAGCATTGCAATGGACACCGCACAAAACCCTCTTGACTAGCAGGTCGCCAGCATTGACGTGAGAAGGAAGGGATCCTTCTAAGAAACCTGAGGCCTCTCTCTTTTGAGCTAGATAATGTTGCCAGTGTGCGCGCGCACACCAGGGCTCGAGGGGCTCCGCATCCTGCGTCTCCACGATGAGACCAGGGCGTGGGGAAAGTTGAAGGATCGAGTAGCTTCCTAATTACCCATGTCAGAATGGAGGTGTGGACTTCTGCCTACTCCCTGCAATACACGGTAGATTCGGAGGCTCCCGTCAGGATCCGGGGTATACAGCAGGCACAGTCTGACACAGACTAGATGCATTCACTGGATATCGATGAGCTGGCCACCGACTCAGACATAGTGAATCTCGTCTAAATGGATAAGGGGAATCCTCTATGTCTATCTACCCTCAGTGATGACTATCGCCTCTGGAGTCTGGACCATCAAGTCAGAGCAAGTATTAGTTAGGGTAGCATGTTCTCGTTAGACGATGCTACTTGATTTTGACTTTGGCATGGACAGGGTAACAGCATCATGATTCGGATTCAACCAGCCATTATTACGCTGGCGTCAGCGTCACGCCTCGTATGGCGTAGCAGATGGATTTCGAGCTTGTCTAGAGTCACTGTGGCTACGACCACGAGATCCATTCGTCCCATGTTCGCCTCCAACTTTATCATCGCCGACCGTTGAACGCACTTGGAAGCATGCACGCGGGCCGGGTGAAGAAACTCACGGCCTAACAGCCAGTCCCGAGACGATTGCCACCGGAAACCAACATGACCAAACTATTTCTGCTCCCGTGTGCGGCGTGCGGCACTCTCATGTTACCGCGTCAGTTCCGGGCTGGCCGGGGAACAGCATTTTCTGCGCATCGGCATCGTGGACGACTTCCACCTGCACGCCACCAAGCTGAAGCCCGCCCACGTTTGAGCAGTTCACGGGCGAGCGCGTCGAGTGGCTGGAGCCTGCCCGTGGAGTCGCGCAACATGACGGGAATTATCTGGTCAAGGGGGCTTACAACACCATGATCCGTCCCCGAATTACAGTGAGATGGAATTGGGGACAGGTACGAGTCCACGTCCACGACCGTTGCTCCCTTTCCGTCAGGCAGAAGCTCTTCATACTCGGTGATTGGTGAATGATCTATGATCAGGGAACTTGAGATAGTACATCGTGGAGAGCACGTGAGCTGCCTAAAATTTTAATGCTTTCCGTCAAAAATGGTAAAGAAAGGTATTTCAATATCCACGGCACGAGCACGAGGGAGCTCCGTAGAACTTGGGCCACTTGGGCATAAGTGGTAGGCCAAGCCAGTTTAGAAGTGCGTGTCTACCGACGCTGCTTTTGAGCAGGGCTGCGGTGCTATTGGACGGCCCCCCCCCGAAATCACGGGTGAGTAGCGGGTGAGCATAGGGCGGCATCACCCTCGTTCCAAAACGGGGTGAGCGCGAGCAGTTTTTACTCATCTTGGCATCAAAAAAACATAGTCCCCTTGGCCTTCCGCTCTCCGCCTTGCCAGTGTATACGGCGGCCAGCAAGATGATCTAAACCTAGCTACGTAGTATCCGTTCGACTCTTTTCATTTGGACCTGAATATCCTCGACGTCTGTCTACCTCCCAAATGGGGTATAAGGCCTCTTGGGCTGTGAGCTTCTCTCCAAAATGCGACGCCCCTTTCTAGTACCGCCACAGATGTCATCCATCCGTTCAACGACGCCTGGGGCTGAGAAGCTCGTATCGATGAGAGGGAGGGCAGCTTTCAACGCGCAATCTAGCAACGTACATCACTTCTCCGGGTCTCTTGACTTGGGCTTGGTCGTCCCTAGTAGCTTGCGGAGACCGCGAGGTCTCCCTGACTCCGCTGCCACATTGGCACCCGAAGCTTCTCCCCTGTTGTCAGCGTGCTCTCTCAGAACAGCATCCGGCCGCTTCTCATCGACCCAGGCTCCGTCACCGCCAGCAACCTCGCTCTGAATACGCCCTCCTTGCTGCCCCTGCTCACCAACGTCATTTGGCACCAGAAATCCATTCAGAACATGCCGATATCTTACGGCAGCATATACGGCCAAGGCGGTGACGGCGATGGAAATGACCTCTGCCACAACTGTCAACTCGTCAGCAAAGTGTACATGTCTGTCAGACTTCATGGTCTCCCGATACGTACTAAAAGTCCACGCGATGAAACCGGATCGATAGAGAGCAGTCGGTGCCCCAGTCGCGTCCGTCCCATTAAATTGGCGAAGGCTGTCCACCGGTAAGGCCAGGAGACTGGTCATGAAAGACAAGGGTGCGAACAGAATCGTGATGATGGTGAAACCCAGAACGGCCCAACCAAGAAGGAGGCTTGTTCGAGCATCTTTGGCGCTGTTGCGAGCGTCTTGAATACTTGCTGCGGTACGTTTGAGATTCAGAGCATTGCTGATGGCCTGGTCGATGCGGTCTGCGTCTTTTTGGATTTTGGCAATCCTTGTGCGATATGTGTCAATCCGCTTTTTGTCATCTTCAAGACTCCTCTTCACAAACCGCTTGTCGGCGTCATTTTCAAGATGCCACGTCACGTCTTCTTCTGCAGCGTCGAGAGAACCACGAAAGTCGCTGATGATGTTCTTTTGCTGGGTGAGAACTTGGTCGATCGCATCCAACTCGACTCTGATATCGGACAAATCGTGCATAAAGGTCCTCTCCTTTTCTACATCCAGTGACTGGGGGTCCATGTTCTTCGTGTACTCAGTCACACTGGCTATGATCCGTAACACACCCATTTCAAAATAGTCGAGGGGCACCTGGTACATTCCGTTTGCTTGCGTCTTGTCGAAATAGTCAATTTGGTCATGCAAGAGACATGCGACCTTCACCCCAGGGTTACGCCCACCTTCCAAAGTCTTTGCACCAAATTGTTTTTCCCTCCATGCATCAACAACGGGGAATTCAGACTCCATGATGTCGTGATCCTTGAGCAGCGAGTCGTCAGGAGTCTTTCCTGGGTCAGAGTACGCTGAAAGCACAACTGCATCAAAGTTCCAGACCCAGAGTTGCGACACCACCAGGATCGGTTTGGTCGCCTCTGTTGTGGGCTCCCCACTGAGAAGCTCGTGGCATTCCCGACTCACCACTTGATCGTTGTTCAAATCCTCGAGTGCTTTTGCGCTGAGAGACGGAAAATGTGTTTCGTCAAGAGTGCGGGTTGTCTGGACACGACTCGTGATGGCCGGGAATCCAGTCTTCAACTTTGCGCGTAGAGCCATATGGTGCTTCCTTGATCTCATAAAGTCTCCAAAGCTGACGATTTCGATACATGGGAACTGGCCATCTCATTAGCAGACAACAGTGTTGCTCTCAACAACTTGAAACATACAATGACAACCGCGGATCTATGGCCAGAAACCTGTCGGAACACGGGTGTCAAGTAGTCGAGATATGGGTTACCAGGCGGTGACGATCGTCGCCGAAATGCATCCTTGAAGTTGACCCTCACAAGGGCTGCCTTCGCAACGTCCAGAGTTTCCCAGGTGCGGTCTCTGAAATTATCCACCACAGAGTCTAGCACTGCCTGTAGATCTGTTAGAAGAGTGAAAATGTCTGGGAGCAATGGCGGATGATATACAGATACTAGGATGCCCTAGGAGTTGGAACAGGTTAGTGGTCCAACGGTGATATCGGCATCACCTCAACTCACATTAGTCCACGGGACGTGGATCCAGACTGATTCGGGGTTATACTGGTCTAGTAAAATGCCCTCAAGCTGTTCAAGAAGCCAGTGGTTTTGGGACATCAGGTTCCGCAGCGTGAAAAGTCTTTTATTAGTGCAAAAGCTCTCGGAGTCTCTTAGCCTAGACCAGCTTTCAGAAAGGACGGGGAAACGCAGGTAGAGATCGAGCCACCCGTAAAGGAAAAGGACGTTGTACCAATCAGTGTAAACGACGTCGTTGGCCTTTCCCCTTTGCACTTCGAGTTCTAGAGCTGCACGGGCCAGCGATGCTCTATCGTCTGAAGCAGCACAAGTCTGGAGGAGATATTTGGCGTTGGCGGCGGCGTGCCAGAAATCGCGGGCATAGTAGAGTGGTGTCGCACCAGTAATGTCCGTTCGGGCCAGCTCTTTGGATATCGAGACAATCCGCTTCAATTTTCCGGCAATGTATTCCAGCACCTGGAGATCATCGCAAGCGGCGGCAAAGAAGATGACAGACCTCTCTAGGATATCAGTCGCCCTCAAATCTGCTTTTTCATGCTCAACTAAATACTTCACCATGCCCAGGTTCGCCCTACCCACTGCGTAGCGCAGAAGACGAGGAATGTCGACCACATAGCCTTGCCCCTCAACGGCACGCAGCCAGCTTCGTAGTTCTTCTAGGGTGCCGCCCCGCATAATGTCATCGAGCGCTTCGAGTGTGCCTAGCGGTCAGAGTATCATTAGGTCGGGGTTTTGTGATTCTCAGCTTCAATAACGAACCTGGAGGGGATACCGCAGCTCCGTCTGCTTCTGCTGGTTCTGGGTCTGCTGATTCATGGCTCGAATCCGACGCTTCTGCTGTTTCCTGCCCAGGATCGATGCTCAGGAGGAAGCTGCTCGTTTCGTGGACATCTTTGAAACTGGATATGAAGTCTGATGGGTCGAGTGTGTCGTAATATTCTTCTTGATGCCCAAAATCCGCGTTAAATCTTGTAAAGTCTGGATTAGCCTCGCGCCTTGGGCGCTCAAGAGCCATGATGGCCGTATGCGTTGAAGTCAAAGGTTGTGTAGCGAGTTGAGCCGGGATTCTCCAGCCTTATAAAGAAGGAGGGGAAAAGACCAAGCAGGCCTGCAGACGATTTTTTCGACCGCAGACACGGCACATGGGGGCGCTTTGAGAGGCGTCCAGTCGGAGATGAGAGACAAGGATCCCCGAAACCCATCTGCCAAAGGAGGCAGACGAAGAAGCTGTGTGCGTTGGCAACTTGGGCGGCTACTGCTGTAGCCTGACCGCCTGACCACGCTTTACTCAACCGGGGCTTCAAGTATCAAAAGCCCTTGGCTAGTGAGGCTAGTGACATCAAGCTTCACCTAGGTGCAGGTGCTCCTGAAGCAAAGCTTAGCTTTCAATATTTCTACGACGACTTCCTGGTTGGGCAAATGATTTTATTTTGTCGATAGGGTCTGATGAGATTCAGACCGTCGGATCGAATCTCTGCGTCTCAGGCGCTTGATATGGTCAACTCGATAAATCCTTCCGGCTGACGTGTTCGACGCTGGAAAATGCAGACTGGGACGAGACATCTCAGATGATCTGATCACTCTGCTTTACCCTTGCCGTGTGAACCCAACATGCCATGTCTCTTCTTCTTCTCCCTCGCACCTTCCTTTGTATTCTTGGCGCCGAACGTATTAGTCCTGCTGCGCCACGTCGTCACCCTCTCGGGCTTCTGTTCAATGTGGAAGCTAAAGTCGACTTCGCCCACGAGGCTCTTGACCAGTCCAATCATGCGCTCCAGTTCCTCGCTGATCAGGCTGCTGGCGACCTGGCAGACGGCGAAGGCCGCGTAGCACGGTTCGGCGACGTGCTCGATGCGCAGCACGTCGGGGTCGATAATGTGCAGGTCCGGACCGAGAGTGTATGGATGCGGCACTCGGAGGAGGGGCGGGAGAGGCTGGGCGTTGGTGACGCTCGCGGAAAGCAGGCTGAGCACCGATGTGATGTCGTACGTCGTTATGTGCAGGCCTCTCATGAAGAGGCGGAAATTGTGGATCCACGTCTGCTCAGTCCCTGGGAGTGTTTGAGATTCGTTGGAAAGGGTGGGAGACAGACGGTCAGTCGACGGGAGCGCGGACGCCGAGTACAGCGGTGACGATGGAGAGAAGGTGCGCGTGGAGTAAGAGATCAGCGTGATGTAGTTGAAGATGATTTGCATCGACGCGATAATGTCGTGATACGTCTCCTTCGGGAAGCGCCCGCCGATCGTGGGCTCCCATTCACGCGCCAGGACTTGGAGCTTTGAGATCTGGATGCCCGTCTTTGCAAACGCCTTGTTTCGTGCCTTTTCGACTCGGTAGGCCGGACTTTTCTTGATCCGAGGATCCAAGACATCGTCCCGGAGGCGCATCTCGACCGTGCTGTGGACTGTCGCGTAGTATGTCGCCAGGAGGTAGAGCCCTGCCCCAAGATCTCGCCGTAGTTTGCCGTGGGTGGTTACTGGAAAGGGAAAATATGACCAGATAAACGCGACGAACGTTCCAGTCAGGACAGTTGCAAGTCTGTAGGGTGCCAGGAGATATATCGGATAATATGGCTGCCCGTTTGACGCCACCGTCTCTTTCCCCAGCTTCGTAACTTCGAGTTCGTATCCCACGATCAGAAGATTAGTCACGTTGAAGAGAATGGCGCCGACCGAGAACTGTGGATACTTCAAGATGGTGTAGAACCCGAGGAATTCGACGATGAAGAGAACGGGGATGACTCCACCGGCTTTGCCGTCGGCGATGTACCACAGAGTAATCGAGGTGCAACAGGCTGCTATCGTTCCGACGACCCGGCCTAGGAACCCGATCACCGAAGCACCTGTTGTCGGAGCCAGTGAAATGGCAACCAGGATGAGGGCCCATAGTCCACGCTGCTGGAGAAACCAGGTCTGGGTGTCGCGGAGGAAGGCAATGATTGCCACTGTCATGACCGCGCAGACAGCCCGGAATCCAAAAGCGGATTCTTCAGAGGCGAAGAAGTGCGAAGTGCTGCGGATGTGGTCGCCAATGACTTCTAGGTAGCTGGCAGCTGGCAAATGCTCGGGGTCTTTTCGCTTTCTGTAGGCTTCTCCCAGGTGAACAATGGTTCGAGTCCCTTCACGACCTGTGATGGTGGGATCTGCGATGGAGTCCTCCGAAATCCACATATTCCGAATCCATTTTTTCATTCGCCTCTTTCCCGGAAGAATCAACCTGGAGCCCCTTTTGGTGGCTTCCTGGGATTTTGTATCCGCAAAGACCACCAAGTCAAGAACACCTTTCGCAGTGGACCAGGTCAGGAACTCGATGTACAAGACAAGATACATCCGTTGTTGATTCTTCCGATGGTGTCTAAGCCCTGCGAAATGTCCGGTGAGTGTTGGCTGTGGATCTCTTGCAGGGTCTGTCATGAATGCGACGGGTAGATCAACATTGGCCGCTTGACTCCAACCTCGTAACGTGTCAGCACGGGCCGAGTCAAACTCCTTGAGTTTGCGACTTAGGAGAGCTGCCAAATCTGCGTCGTCTGGCCGTGACCTTCCCTTTTCTGCATCTTCTGCCCGCTTCCTTCTTCGTCCAAATCGCAATTGAATGTAGACATGATCCAGCGCAATCTCCAAAGTCTCTGCCAGGGACTCGAAGGAACTCACGAGTGAGTCCATCACCTCGGCCCATGCGATACGCTCCGCCTGCAAATCGTCGAAAGCTAGACCATCTGGATCACCATCGTCGTCTTCTGCACCAACTGCGCGGATGGCCACTTCTTTCAAAATGTCAACCAAGGTCGACATTCCGTTCATGGGTAATAGAATGGATTGGAGCAACTCGCGAATCTTTTTGAGGTCGTACACGTCGAGGTGACCAACGGCAAATTCGGATTTGGCATAGTGTAGTTCGGTGTGCATGCGACCAAAAGTTGCAGAGAGGCTTGCAGTGCTGAGCTTCAGCCGTTGCGCTTCCGGAGAATTCGTGGTCCTAATCTCTTCGGGACTCATGCGCGCCGTAGAAACGTTGGTCTCTTGAACGCAGGTAAAGACCAAATTTTTGCGCCGCATTCGTCGCATGTAAGCACCCTGAGCTTTTAGAGACTCCTTGAGCTTGCCGACAAAATCATCTGTCAGTTTAAAGCAAAGCTTGCGGTGGCTTCGAGGGAAAATGAAGAACGAAACGCCAACTGCGATAGCGAATCCCATCAGAAATGCCCCAATCAGGTGTTTGATCAATATCTCGCCCTGCGACATCTGTGATATTCGCTACGTACTGTCAGCTCACAGTTTCAACAGTCTGGGGTGTCATTACCGTAGCGTTGACCGAGGCTACAATGACAAAAAAGCTCAAGATAGTGCCGGTCACCGAATACTGTGGACGCAGCGCCCGTCCCACATTGATGAGGTAGATGGACACACAGAGCCAGACCCCAATTATCGCGCTAGCCGAGGCGCTGTAGCTGACATTGACGTTGGTGTTGGAAGAATGCTGTTGTGCCCCACCCCCTGAATGCTCCCGGGATTTGACTGCACAATAGATAGACAACAGCATGACAGCTGCAGCGAGGCAGACCCCAAGGATATTCAAGGTCATAGTCTGGACGAATCGTGCTCGAGGCTGGGTCGCAAACGAGAAGAAGGCCATGATAGAAACCAGATATGCGAGGGTCGTATAGATATGTGCGACCGAGTCCGACTGATTCCTGTTGCTTGTTCAGAATCGGGGTCTTTGGGAGTCGAGCATACTCACATTGCTGCGGCAATGGCTGGTGGTAGAGCACCCCTGTCTTCATGTTAGTTTTCGAGCAGCAACCAAATGCGGGTGCAAGCTCACTTTGCCATCATTTTTACCGTCTCCAAATCGAGTTCTAGCCTTAGCCATAGCCTCTTCCAGATTCGGGGTGGTGACTCTGACTCTGCGGTGGTGCTGGAGTCATCATCGGTCTCCCACCCCGGGGAGGACGGATCCTCCGCCTGGCTTTTGTCCTGCATTGCCCTTCCAAGGAAATAGGAATAGAGGAGACGAAATGAATCATCGGAACCTGCGCCCAACCTTCAGGATTGAAAAGTCACCCTTCGACGCGGTCCTCCTGATTCCGTCCCGTCCAACGAGCAACGTCGCTCACCAGGTCCGGCGGGAAAAGCAAGGGTTGATCTCTCACCGCAGTCAATTTCTCGGTCAAAGAGACCCATGTGCACAAGACGGAACAGGCATCCGACGTAAAATTGTGATAAATGTCTTGAGATGTGTAAAGGATCTACATCTGATGTTGTTGTGGAATTCCGGCGTCTTGGTGTTGCTGACAGCGTTACCGAGATAATGTAATGACCGTAATGGCTGTTACGGGTATCCCTCGGAAGCGGATAACCGAAGACTTACTAGGCGGCCCTAGTACTCGGTATACCTTCTAGAACGACATGAGGTAGGAATGGGTCTGCGTAAAGACATGTAATGGCAGCAGAGTGCCAAGGCGCTAACGGTCTGACAGGCGTCGACTTCCCCCAAAATCATTTCGTCCTGCGATTGACTCACTTTGCCCTACCCCAGATCTCCATATCAAGCTGCGTACCACCCTCCCCGCACCCATCGTAACGAACCTGGTGGATTTGACCCGGACGGTGAAACGGGTCACGGTACACAGGCGTTTAAGGTTGGACACATCCCGGTAGTAGATCAGGAACGCTCCAAGACAACCACCCTTGCTACAAGTGCGGCATGAGTCAAAAGCTAAGTGCGACGGGGGGCCGGACGAGGAAGAAGGCTTACCAGTGGTCTGGGATAGTAATTCCCAGTGTCTACGGCGACATGTGAGATCACCATGCCTTCAAACAAGTACTTAAGATTGGATTTGCGGACGGTCAAATCCTGATTCCATCGAGCATTTCTGGTATATCTCGGGCCAAATAAAACATGGGGGGAGTTGCCCTCAAACGTTCTGGACGCTGAACACTCGTCCTTCCTCCGATTGGACTCAATTCGACCGGGCCAACAAAAAAAGACCAAGTCCAAAAGTTGCGTGACACGGTGTATATGCTTTCTTGAGAGCGTTCAAGGTTTTCCGAGGTTACGAGTCGCGTTTCCGGTTGATTGAAGCCCTCAGGCTGAGGTTAGTTCGAGATGGCGGTTACCCGGGGTAGCGAGGTCCGTGGATATAGCCTTGGTATCATCAAAGTCTACAAATATCAAAAGTGAGTAAATCTCAGGAAATATGTTGAGAAGAACCTGCCATTGTTTTTTAACAGCAGCAAGCTGTTACATCGCGACACATGGCCACTCCTCCTGGCGACGTACTCGTCGCGACCGCGGCGGATGCTCCAATCCCATCCTTAACCACAGATGAAAAGGTCCAACTCCCCTTTGATCCGAAGGCTCTGAAAGAGAAATACCTGCAAGAAAGAGACAAACGACTTCAGAATGGTGGTGTCTTCCAGTATCGACCGATCGAGGGAACACTCAAACATTGGATCGAAGACCCATATGTCCCACCCGCCCCGCCACGCGACCCGATCGAGAAGGAAGTAGAAGTTCTCGTTGTCGGAGGTGGCTATGGCGGTGAGCTCTGCGCTGTGCGCCTTCAAGAGCAGGGAATCGGTGACTATATCATCGTCGAGAAAGCAGGTGACTACGGCGGTACATGGTAAGTTTTGAGGCTGCGACAACAATCTGAGAACTGATTGCTCAGGCATTGAAGGTACTGGAACAGATATCCTGGAGCACAGTGCGACATCGACTCGTATATTTATTTGCCACTTCTGGAGGAAACCGGCTATATTCCTGTGGAGAAATACTCTCATGCCACGGAACTACTGGAGCACGCTCAACGTATCGGAAAGCACTATGACCTGTATAAAGATACCTTATTCCAGACAGAGATTGTGGATCTCCGGTGGGATGAATCAACTACCCGATGGCAGATTGAGACGTCTCGTCAAGACAAGATAAAGGCGCGCTTTGTGATTACGGCTTCTGGCCCACTTCACAGGCCGAAACTACCGGGTCTGCCAGGGATCGAAGAGTACACCGGCCACTCCTTCCATTCAAGTCGCTGGGACTACGAGTACACTGGTGGCAATACCCACGGTGGGTTAACCAAGCTTAAAGACAAACGTGTTGGGATACTTGGAACTGGTGCCACGGCCATTCAGATCGTTCCGCATCTTGGCGACTGGGCCAAGGAGCTATATGTATTCCAACGAACGCCATCCTCCGTCGCGGTTCGAGGTAACAGACCTACAGACCCAGAATGGGCCAAAACCCTCAAGAAGGGCTGGCAGCAAGAGCGCATGGATAACTACAACATAATTGTGAGCGGTGGCGAGGTGGACGAAGACCTAGTCTCGGATGGATGGACGAGCAGCATGGCAAAACTTCGTCCTGGTCCTAATCAGGTCAAGAACGCCGACCCTGCAGAAATTGCCAAAATCATCCAGCTGGCTGACTTTGATCAAATGAATTCGATTCGTGCCAGAGTCGATTCGATTGTTAAAGACAAAGCCACCGCAGAAGCTCTCAAGCCGTGGTACAATCAATTCTGCAAACGGCCGACCTTCCATGACCGGTATTTGCAGACGTTTAACAAGCCAAATGTCACACTAGTTGACACCCAGGGTCGCGGTGTGGACCGTATTACTCCAAAGGGGATAGTAGCCAATGGGAAAGAATACGAATTGGACTGCATCATCTATGCCACCGGCTTTGAGCTTGCTACGGACTGGTCGCACCGTTCGGGGCTCGAGATTACGGGCAGAAACGGTCTGACCATCACGGAGAAGTGGCGTGATGGTGCGAAAACCCTTCATGGCTGGACAACGAATGGGTTTCCCAATTGCTACTTCGTCAGCGGCATCCAGGCTGCGTTGACGTCCAACTTCATGCACATCACAAACGAGCAGGCAAAACACATTGCTTGGGTCATTCGACAGGCCAAAGACCGAGGCCTGAGGACCGTCGAAGCGTCGATCGAAGCCGAGGAGAAATGGGTCGACGTCATCATCGAAAAGGGCAGAGGACGCTACGAGTTCTTGAAGCAATGCACCCCGGGGTACTACAACGACGAAGGCGACATTACCATGAAGCTGAGGAGGAACTCGGTCTACGGAGACGGGGCCGTGGCGTTCTTGGACATCACAAAGAAGTGGAGGGAGGACAATGAGCTGGAAGGTCTCCAGGTGACCAAGGAAGCTGCTTAGATTGTCGTCAATTTGAACAAGCAGTAACCGTCACGACTAGGTAAGAATAGAGATATATAAATATATATATATATAGCGAGAGGGACCCTCAACTTGAAATGAGAAAGAGTTCTGTCACAGGTGAGTTGAAGAGGGTTCATCGCTACACAAAACTCCGCTTGATAAGAAGTACGTCGTACCTCTCTTCACAAACCCAGTCGTCATCTGGGAAGTAGTCAAGTCGCCCCTTGCTCGACAGTACCCGTCTGGCCGACAAAGTATCGAAGATGGCCCAATATCATACTTCCTTGTCGCGGGTGGCGTTGTCGGTGGCGCCGGTCCTAGATGTGAAATCGCAAGACAAGAGCTAAGTAGTTGGTCAAAAGCCTCGTTTCTATTTCTATTTCTCCATAATTAAATGGGGCCCAAAGACCTGGGAATGAAAATGGTATAAGAGCACATGTGGCTGGCCACTGTAGCCCAACTAGCTTTAGAGCAATACCCACAAAACGAAGAACAAAGTACTCGGTACGTTGTTTGTTTGCTTGAATTATTCCGACAGGGCTGGCTTTATATTCGAAGAGCTAGCTAGCTATGGCTTAATAAACCCTCCGTGGAATGTTACTTCTTCTTGGCACCTACATTATTCGTTATCGCTGCTTCTACACAGGCACAGGACATCCGAAGCTGACGGCGACGGTTCCTCCGGGTCCAAAAACGGCAATCAACCCTTCGATGGCGGCCCAGGTACCCATTCCACAGCAGGCCAGACCGAGGAGAACGTAGATGAAAGCGATTGTGCTGCGGAACCACGTCTTCTTGTACCCCCTGATCCAGCGCTTGATGCCGTCGTCGTGTCGGATCGTCTCGCGGGTGGCTGGGTTGAAGCCCTCGCCGGGAAGCTCGGCGGCCTTGTGGATGATGCTGCTCAGGTACATCATGCCGGGGAAGGTGTAGGTGAAGTTCATCATGAAGACGGCGCCGACGAAGCTGGTGATGCCGTTGAGGTTGGGCACCGCGCCCGCGACGATGAAGGCGAGAATCCAGTAGCAGGGTCCCAGGAGGTACCACAGGATCTTGCCCTTCTTCTCCACAATCGAGGGGAACTTGAAGATGGCTTGGAAAACCTCGAGGTACACCGTCTTCATGCCGATGTTGAAGTACATGATGATGGCGATCCAGCCGGAGAGCAGCCGGAGGACGTTACCGGCGGTCTGCAGGCCGTACGGGTTGACGACGTTCACGATGTTGTTGGCAGAGTATTGGCCGTAGAAGGAGTAGACGAAGACACCGAAGAACATGTAGACGATGCAGATGAAGGCTTGGGCCAGCAGCATGCCTTTCCAGAAGTCGAGCGGGTGTCTCATCTCGGCGAGGAACGCGACGAAGAGGAGAGCGCCGGCGTACGCGTACACCATGGTGTTGACAGCGTTGAATGTAGCCGCAAAGCCTGGAGATTGCTGCTGGTACTGATCCGGTGGAATGCCGGCAAAGACCTTGATGGGCTCGATGGTTTGGATAAGCGTGGATCTCGTGATTGCAGGGTAGTATGGCGCAAAGTGTGCAGCCGCGACCATGCTATTGTAATGCTGGTCAGTAAGTGATGTTACCGGACGGGAAGAAGCAAGACTAACCAGATGATGAAGTTCACAATGTTCATCCACACAGCGGCATTCGAAATCCAACCAATTTTCCGCAGGCTTCGGATAAAGCCTCCGAGCATGCCGACCGCCATGATGACAACCATCATAGCCACAAAGCAAACCTTTGAGTGAGCGATCTGCTCAATGTTCAAAGCCTTGCTGAAGATCAAGATGGCCACGGTGCAGAATTGTTGGAGTGATTGGGCGATGTTGATGAAATGACGCATGGGCTTGCCGAAGAGGCGCAAAAACGGATCACCAAAGCTCTGCATGGGATACCGGGACGAGTCGAGATCGAGGAAAGTCTTCCAAATAACCCAGCCGCCCCAGGCAGCGAAAATACCGAAGATGAGATAGAGTGCGACTCCAGTGCCGTAGCCCACGCTAGCAAAGACGAATCTACACAATTGGTCAGTTGCGATCTATGTCAAATCGAGTCTCGGGGAGTACTTACGGAGCACCTGACCAACCAAGAATATCAGTGGTAATGAGAAAGAACATCTGGCCCCAGCTCGCCGTTCGCAGCGCACGAGCAGCGTTACGCCATTCCGCGTCAGTAACTTTCAGCGAATCGTTACGCGTGGGATTGTCGACATCAGTGACGACCCCAGCTGGTTGCTTCTCGTGGAGTTGGGCTATAGTCTGAAGCCTGGCCTCCTTTTCCGCCTTGGCCTTCTTTCGACCCGATTTGGAAAAGGCGTTCTTGATCGAGCCAGCAAGAGGAGAGCCGTGTTCGGCCTGGAACACTTTGTTCTCTTCAATCTCCATCTCACGCTCGATCTTGGCCCAATAGACGTATTCTTCGTACGTCACGGTGCTGTCAGTACGAGCAGCGAAACCCCACGTGCGCTCCATGACCGCCGGCTTCTCGTTGAGCGAGACGGATGGCTTGCGCATCTGCTGCTCGGTCACAGCATCCAGCTCCGGGGCTGGATGTGTGACTGGGGCAATATGCTCCATGGCTGTGACAGGCAGGTGGAGTGAGTGAGTGAGCGAAAGACAGAGACGAGGTCGTGGAGTAAGAAAGTAAGGCCATTGAAGGAACAGGAGCAACTAATAAATGGCCTCACGGACGGGATTGTCTGATAGTACGAGTATCCCTCCTCGGTCCTTCCGATGTAACCTGAACTGAACACACGAGCATCCGGGTAGTGGCGAGATAACCATTGGTAGCCGCTCGAAATTGCGCACGCGGTGTTAGCCATATCTCGTGTTGCTCTTGATAAGATGAAGCACTCCTTGGGTGGTACAAGCACTACAACAAGCTCTGCAGCGATTGGTAGGGTGACCAATGAGGGGCCTGACGGCGGGCGGTCGAGGCTCTCGGTTACTGCCATTTCGAGCGAACAAACAAGGCAGGTAACCGGTGTCAAGGTCGCAGCGTTCCATCGCAGCTCACTGACCCAGCGGTACCCGGCTCATGATTCGACAGATAGCAAAGGATCTGCGTTATAGACTGGATTGACCCCGGACGCACTAAAGGCGAATCATTCCCCAGCTGGAAGGTGACAAGCTTTCCAAGACGCCAAGCTTCCTTCGATTCGGCGTCGAACGTCGACGCAATGCTTGGCAAATCTTGGCAATGGCAAATCAGACCTCGCCTGTTGGAAATGTAGCATTCGATAATAATAATAAATGGGGGCGGCCAGTGCCACGGCAGCCAAGCTTTAACGCGATATCAGTCTATTATTGACCTGCTCGTACCTTCTCCACCCCCATGCGCAGACGTGGATGCCCCAGCATAGGGAACCACTGAATCCATATCCTTGCTTCGGTCTAAGGAGAACGGAGCATGTAAGACACTGGGATGATCGATGTAACACATCCCTCCCTCGGATTTGAGCCGGAAACATGCGAGTGGGCCCAATCACCCCATCGTAATGGTGTTATCCTGTATACATTGTAGAGTCCTGATAGCGGTTGGCGTAGATCGCTGGCCAAGGCCACTATCAAATGATAAGGATAGAGAGAATTGCACGACGATGGGAGGGGATCGGCGGTAATGGCATAAGGACCAGCCATCTCGCTAGAAACCTGTTGTCGTTGTGTCTAGTAGAGTACGAGATACGGAACAAGGTAGAAAGGGGGAGGCAAGGAGGGTACTCGCGATAGAGTGGCGGAGTGGGGGGAGATTGGAAGCCTAAATATCATTTTGCCATGCCAAGCCGGCGCACGTTCCTATTTGAGCTGCACATGTGACATGGCTCGGCATCTTTCTAACCGTCAACCCTGGCCGTGGGACAGATCGCTGATGAGATTGACTTGTGTGGATATCATCTGGAGGCGAGACTCCGCGCACAGAGATACATCGATTACTCGCGAGTCGCATGTCGGCGTCGTCCGGGGAGATTTCTGGGTAATGTGGACCTCATCTACCAAATACCCGACTCCATTGTACACTACAGGAACGAGGAAAGAGGTCAGTCTGTTATGGGGCCTTATGGATCCCTTGGTAAGGATCATTCCCCCCAGAAGGGGTCGCTTGTGTGTTATTGCCTCTCATCTATGGACCAGACACAGGGTACTTCCTTACATTCCAACCGACGGATCGCTACGCCGCACGAGGAATTTCCTGCTGATCGGGGTGCTTCGCATGCAGAATCTCCACCGGCGCATCGACATGATAGTTCATTGTCTCTTTCAAGTCGCCGAGGAACAGGGTGCAAACCAAGCCCAAGATGCCAAACGGTGCGGCGATGATGAAAACCACCCTCAATGAATCCGCAAAGGCCTGCTTGACGGCAGCGACACCTAACCTGACGATCCCCGGGGTCACCCCAGGGACTTGCAATAGGGCGGTCTGGTTATTTGTAGCAAGGGCTTCCACGAAAAGAGGGATCGATGTGGAAGGGAGACCACCCGCAGCCGCCGCTCTGCCTACATCGCGAGGCAGATTCGTCGTCAATTTATCGTTGAAGGCGGCCGAGAAGATTGCCGTGAATGCAGTGCCAGAAAGGGCGCGGGCGGAGACAATCACGGCCGAGGCGCTTGCGATGAGGCGATGAGGAACGGCAAGTTGGACACCAGCAACAATCAGGATCAACGGAGCACCAAAGCCTAGACCAGCCATGCCTGCGAACATCAGAGCATTCAGCGAATCCCCGGGTTGGATGGTGGCCAGACCAATCATGGCACCGGTATATATCGTCAACCCGACGAACATCGGCCGTCGGATGTCCTTGAACCTCGTGCTCACGAAACCGTAAACGGCAGATGAGAAGATACCCACCACCCAGAATGGCTGGATGTAGGCGACTGCCAAGAATGGATCCGTCTCGAAAAGCGATGTCACCCTTTTTGATGCCCCATGTTAGTTTGGAAAGTCAATCTATGTTTTCCCAGGTAGGATCGCTTACAAAGGAGGATAGAAGATGCTGTAGGCGAAGATTAGGATGCCTTCAATTAGGACCAGGGCGCAGCAGAGGATGAAGGTTCGTCCTTTTGATTTCCCACCGCGAAACATGTCGTGGTGTAGAATCCCCGTTGTGGTGCCTTTCCACTCGTACACGCCAAATGCCACGATGCCGACGCATCCGAGGACTAGTGTCACCACCGTCCGCACATTCGACCAGCTGTATAGCCCTCCACCGAGGGACAACCCGGTGAGCAGCAAAGTCAAGCCAGTTGTTATCAAAACACACCCAGGCAAGTCCAGGCTGGCAATTTTCTTTGCGAGTGACAGGCTTTCAACGGCAGTGTGCCTCTTTGGAGGGCGGTAGCCGACGATCAACCCGGACAGTGTCACGATCCACAAAGCCATCTGGAACCAGAAATAGTTGCGCCAGCCATTCAACGTGTCCCGCTTGATCAGAGCGCCCATGGTCAACTGGCCGAGGACTGCGCCCGAGTATGCGAACACGTTGAGCAGGCCCTGGGCAAAGGGACGCCACTTGCGCGGCAGGATCTCGCTCGGAACCACGTACGCCAGTGGGAGCGTGGCGAATCCGATCCCTATCACCGTCTGCCCCGCAATAAGGCTGGCCATGCTGTGGGATCTGGCCGAGACCCCAGAGCCCACCACCGCAGCAGCACATCCGACGCACAGCAAGAGTTTGCGGGCTTGAAAGATATCCGACGCAGAGGAGAACACAGGCCCTAGGACGGCTTGTACCAAGGACAGCGAGTTGGGGATCCAAGTCTGCGAGGCAGGGTCATGGAGGGCTTCTCCTAGATACGAAAGCTTTTTGGAGGGGAAGTCAGCAACATCGTTGAACGGTAGAGGTCCGCACTGACTATTCTGACTTACCACCGCAGGCGGCCCCTGGAATGCAACGATCGACACCATCTGGAACAGACAGATGGACCCAAACGCGACCCACGTCCGCCAGTGAAGTTCGGGATTGAGATTGTCCAAGTCGTAGGCCAGGTTTTGTTCAGATTCCGAGACCTGCTCGATCTGACTCTGCATCACGGAGCCGTCGTGCTTCTCAGAAGGTGGTGCTTCGTCCATCATCGCGACCTCGGGCATCTTTCTGGTCAGAGCCACTCCTGTCCTTGTTTCTTGTTGAGAATCTCCCAAAAGAATGCTGCCGTGGTCGTCAGGAGGAAAGAAACCTGGCATCTGGAATGGTAGAAGAGGTTTCAGTCGAGGCAACCATACCCGTAGACCGGTAGGAAGATGCTTAAGACGTGTTGATATACATTGGATTGGGGCGGGGTATACCTTGCCAGGCGGGCGACTCCATCAACCCCGGATTTCCAAAAAGACCCGCCGGGCGGAATCTGGGATTCGAAGACAAACCCCGGATTCCCGCCATGACTCGATCGATGGACAAGAGACGCGTTTTCCGAACAGCGCGCCAAAACGCCACCGTGATCAAGTGCTTGCTTGGTAATTGCGGCGTCGGTTATCGTACAAGTCCGCCGTGCGTGTAGATCCCGATGTCTAGCCAGGTATGCCGTTATATGTAAGGCTGAGGAGATGCGCCAGTATGCGGGACAAAATCCCGGCCACGTGATTATACTGCTTGGTAAATCATCCCGGTGCTACCTGGTGTAGCTGATGCACGGGTTCTCCCTCCTGCCCATCGTCCAAAGGCACTTTACAGTACTGTCCTCTCTCTAGTCACCCTGCTGTGGTTATCCCGGAGAGGCACAAAATGTCTTGGGTCTCGCCTGTCCAGTATAGAAGGCTGATGTATTGTCTATAGGTCTAGTAAATGAGGTAGGTACACATGTCCACTGTGGTACGACGTGACTAAAACCCTGCCGACCTCCCCCTCAACAACCTTTCACCGATACTAGCCCTCACAAAGTGACGTATTGAGAAGCAGTCTGTCCTCGAAAAAGAGGGGTTTTTGTTTTGTAACTAAATTCCGAGACTTGATACATTCAGTGGTGAAGCTCTCGCTCACTCCCTCCACGTCACTACTTTCGTGTAAACCCATTCCTCCAGACCTTCACGGCCATTGAACCTCCCAAAGCCACTTTGCTTGACGCCTCCATGCGGCAAAGCGGCTTCGTCGTGAACACTCATGCTGTTGATATGCACTGCGCCGGTCTCTATCGCCTTTGCGATCCTCAACCCTCGCTTGAGGTCTTCGGTGTAGACGGCCGACGACAGGCCATACATTGTGTCGTTGGCGATCTGAAGCGCTTCCTCGTCACTGCTCACACTGAAAAGACTCACAGATGGGCCGAAGGACTCGGTGTAATATATGTCCATGTCTGGCTTGATGTTGTCGATCACCACAGGCTTCATTTTGGCGACATCGTCACTGAATTGCTCATCGCCGTGAATCACTCGGGCGCCTTTGGATATGGCATCGGCAATCATTCTCTTGTTCTTCTGCACGGGAAGCTTGCTGACCAAGTTCAATGGCTCGCCGTGGTACAGTTGGTCGATGGTTTTACTGAGGATGTCTCTAAATTCGTCCACCACTTTCTCATGCACAATAATCCGCTCCGTTGCCATACAAGCCTGGCCGCCGTGGATGAAAGCCCCCTGAGCGCAGCCAAGTGCAGCCTTGTGAAGATCCGCGTCTTCGCAGACAATAGTTGGCGCCTTCCCTCCGAGTTCCATGAGCACTGGTTTGAGATGTTTGCCGGCCAGGGTCGCCACAATAGCACCAACTGCTGACGAGCCAGTGAAGTTCACCTTCTTCACATTTGGATGCGAAATTAAGGCCCTCGTAATCTCCGAGGCATCTGAGGGCTGGTGGATGATGGTATTGAGACATCCGGCGGGAAGTCCAGCCTCATGGAACGCACTGGCAATTGCCCAGTAGATAGCTGGGGCAGCCTCAGGTCCTTTGAGGATCACCGTGTTCCCTGCTGCCAGAGGCATGACCAACGCGCGGACACCTAGGATGCATGGTGCATTCCAGGGAGCGATTCCTAGAGCCACACCATATGGCACTCGATACACCAGTCCTTCCATTCCCTCTTCTTCAAGAGTAGGTATGAAGCCATTCACGTTCTGAATGAGCCCTGCCACGCTTTTGCAGCATTGAATCGCCAGTTCGTGGTCCTTGGCGAACGCTTTCGCGGTGGCTCCAGTCTCGTTGCTGGTATAGTGAAAGAGTTCGTTCTTCCGCCGCTCTAGAATAGCTACCGCACGGAGAATAATATCTCTTCGTTCGTTGGGCTTCGTTTCGAACCAGGCCGTAAATGCTTTCTGGCTCGATTCCACTGCAGCTTCCGCGTCTGTTATCGATGCCGTTGATGAATGCCAAAGAGTTTTGCCGGTAACAGGAGAGACGACTTCAAAAGTCCGCGAGGTTCTCACTTGGCGACCGTCAAGCCATAGGGGCACAGCGGTCGAGGAGTCCACTGTGAACTGAGTGAAATCATCAGGTGTGCCTCCACTACCCATGTTGAGTGGTCTTCTCGAATGATTGATTGATCGACAGATTGGTCTCTGAGTGCTCCTTCAGCCTAGTAGAGCTTTGCTTGTTTTGCTGGTGCACTGAAGAAGAAACCGGTGTCACTCAGGGCTCAAGCCCGTCATTGAAGAGGGTTTTGTCTGATACTAGTGAATACTTGTTGTGGAGCGTTTGATGCTCCCTGGTTCCCGGAGTACCGGTTCAAGCTCCCGCGGAGTGACATGACAGGTTGGAAGCATCTACTTCCGATTGAAACTCGGCTTTCGTGGAATATAGGCATTGTTTTGGAATCCCATGATCCCGGTGTTGCGGACGGGAGGTCGGGAAACTCGAAAATTGCCCGGCTCCACCCACAACAGCCTTCAGAGCCTCGTCCAGTGCATCTCACGAGGATTTATTATGTCCTGAATTGTTATCGTTGCTGCTGCTGTTTCGCTGTGAGTACTGATTTTCATTCGCAGCTGCGAGGACAGAATACTGTGACGGAAAGCCAGCATCCAGCCTACCCACTTCTAATCCTGCCATAATTCATCACTTACTATGGTACGTTCTGGCAGCCTCCTGTTCGTTGGAGATAATGTATTGACCAAAATCTCGCAGGCTCAGCAAATTGAAACCCCAGTTCTGATCGTGGGCGCAGGACCCGCCGGCCTCATCGCCGCACTCAGCCTCGCAAAACTTGGTATAGCCTGCACTTTGATGGAGAGAAATTTGGAAACAACTCGATTCCCCAAAATGAACATCACAAATTGCAGAACCATGGAAATGTTCAAGCGACTTGGAATTGACGAAAAGCTCAGGGAGATAGGTAAGACGCCCTTGGGCCCTGAGCCGACTGCACCTACACGCTGTTGATCTCGATAGGGGTGGCAACCGAATACTCGTTTGATTCACTCTTCAGCTCTGGTCTTTCGGAAGGTGGCGAGGTCATCACGAAATGGGTACGTATCCTTGACCGAATAGGAACCGCCAGTTGATCAATGATAGTCAATGCCCTCTCCTGACCAGTGGCGTGAAAGGGTCAAACGGCAGAACGACGGCACTCAACCCCGAGAACCCTATCAGCGCTGCTCGCAAGCTGTTTTCGAGAAGGCCTTTAAGCCATTGATCCAGGAGCAGTCGTTGGTAACTTCGTATTTCGGCCACAAATTTGAATCTCTCCATGAAAAAGACGACTATGTCTTCTCACGGTTCTCGGTACTCGGATTGTCCGAGGAGGTTGTGGTGAAGAGCAAGTATGTGATAGGTTGTGATGGTGCTGGCAGCCGCGTAAGGCAAAGCATCGGCGGGAGCCTTGTTGGAGGTCCAATGTAAGTATCTCAACTCATTTGGTTCAACCGGGGACTAACACGGAGTCTCAAGCTCTGCAGCATTTTACCTTGTACACTTCAGATCCACCGATCTGGCCCGACTTCGAAAATGTGGACAATTCTGGCACATATTTTTCACTAGCGGAGCTGCAGTGATCGCCCAAAACGAGATTGACACTTGGACCGTCCACAAACCCATTGCGTTGGACGTTGACCACACCAAGTTGGACCCTTACGAGACCATCGCGGAGGTTTTGGGTGGCTCGACTGGCACTCCTTATCCCATCAAGGTGGATGAAATCCTGGTCACAAGCTCCTGGCGTCCCAACATCTGCATCGCCGACAGGTACCGCTCCACTGGTGGAAGAATATTCTTAAGCGGCGATTCAGCACATCAGAATATTCCGACCGGTGGCTATGGATACAACACTGCAGTGGGAGACAGCGTCGATCTCGCATGGAAACTTGCCGCTGTGTTGTCTGGATGGGGAGGGAAGTATCTTCTTGACTCGTATGAGATCGAACGGCGTCCTGTCGCTGTGCGAAATATCGAGTGCTCGGGGTTACATCGTCAAACCCACGCCACCTACGTGGAATGGGTGAGGCAGGCCGGTCCACAGACGTTGTTCATGCAGACAGATCAAGGGCAAGAGCTCCGTCAACGCATACGCGACCATTTACAGCAGAATGATGGGGAGAACAAGTTCTTCGGGATTGAAATGGGTTACCGGTATAATCACTCACCCGTCGTGGTGCCCGACAATGAAGTGGATGAACCGATCTGGACGGCTGAAGATTACATTCCTTCGACTTGGCCAGGAGCACGACCTCCGCATGTTTTCCTCGCGGACAATGAGATAAGCATCTTCGACCTGTTCGGACCCGGGTTCTCGTTGGTTGATTTCACTCCCGACAGGAAATTCGTCGACGCGTTCGAAAGGGAGGGAATCTCGCAGAACATTCCCGTGCGCATGATCCACCTCCCACACGAGAAGCACGTCCGCAGGTTATGGGAGCGGGATGCTGTTCTTGTTCGACCCGACGACATGGTCGCCTGGCGCGCCAATGTCGATGGACTTGTACCCACGAACGTCGCTGCAATCCTCCGAATTTCGGCGGGTAGGGAAGTCTCGCTGGAGCTTGGGACGGCCGAAGCATTCCAGAAGGAACAGACGGCGTTTGTAAACAAGTCTGGGTTTACGGCGACCATTGGAAACGTCAAACAGGACAAGATTGAGAAGATGTCCGTGTGGCAGGCGGCTGTTTAGTCCTGCTAATCATAGTGTAATCCGGAGAGCTATTTTGTTTCCTGTCTTCCAAGGCTGACGTGGTGAGGGCGACCGTTCCAGCCGAGATTCGTCGGTTCGTAACCTAGGTTTTATGTCAGTATTGCAGGACTCTCGTGCGATAGAATGTGGTGGTGCAGTTCACCTGCATGAGGAGGTCAGACATAGGTATCATCTCAACGCTGACAATTTGCTCTTGAACCAAGAAAGAAGGCGTCATTGATAGGACTGGCGCAGACCAAGCACCCAGACAGCAGACATGCTATGATGATTGACCAATAGATGCATAGTGTGGGGGATCCGATGTGTTGGCACGACTGGAGCTGGTTACAAGGGACGAAACAAACTCATGCCGGCATTTTGGCTGCGACCGCGATTTGCCGTGTCGAGGCTGTGCGGCGTTGAACTTTCACCTGCCACGTTTCTCACTTCCAATCCAACTTCAATCTCTAAGCAGGTCCGCGTCTCCAAACCTGATCACAAATCAAATACCTTCATCTCTTTGGTCAAATGGCGCTACGCTGTCCTAAGACCCTGTTTTGAATGTCTCTTATTCGGTCCACTGCCAGGGTATTCGGTGCACAAGTCGATGTCATACCTGGGGGTCTCCTCTGACCATCAGCCACCCTAATCCACCCCTGCCTTAGCGAGGACTACGTTTCCTCGTCATGTCCAATCGGATTGCCCTTCAGTGGACAAGCACGGCCTCCTGCCGCACCCCAGACTAGATCATGTCGGCCGTTCCCCAGCTCTGGAGAGCCAAAGTCTACTCGGTATTAGACTCGTCTCTCCGTCTCGCCCGCATCTTTTTAGACACTTGATCAGTTCTCTGGATTTTGAGGGAGGATACTACAAACGAGGACTCATTATCCGTTCGACATGGATCAACCAGTCCCGGCCCAAGATGTTGCGTCCACACATGCAGGAAAAATGATCCGAGCTTGTGAAGGATGTAACAGGAAAAAGAACCGGTGTGATCGCCGGAAGCCCATGTGTGGACTGTGCCAGCGCACTGGCGCCCTCTGTGTATATCCATTGAAAAGAAAACAGCCAACGCCGAAGGTTGGAAAGGCTGAGCGACTCCCTTCGAGTGTCTCGAAACGCTTAACAGTTCATGATCTGCTCAGTCTCCTCAGCCCGGAGCTACGCCACAAGCTTCTGCCAACTTCGGAAATAGACGTGTTGTCTTTGTCGAATGGGATTGATCAAACTGCGACCGTTTCACCGAGCACTGCGCGGCGTCATGACTGCACATCGAGATCAGGACTCATAGAGACCCCTGCGCCAGACCTTGGCCCGGAGGCAGCTGGGTATCAGGCACACTCCGTGCCACGAGGCACACAGAATGCGGATCTTGATACCTGTACACAAGAGCTCCATCTCCCCGAGATGGATTTGTCCTCATTGGCGCAAACGTCTACCACGCCCAAACCCAGTGATCAACACTTCACCAACGCCGGTTTCCGAGACGTCGAGAAATTACCATCTGCTAGTGACCAAGTCAAGTTAGTTGATGTGTATTTCTCCCGTGTGCAAGCGTGGCTACCGCTCCTTCACCGTCCACGGTTCTATGCACGGTACATTGCGCCATCCCTAGCCCAAGGACAATCTCTTCAACTTGACACACTGCCCATGGAGGAACAATTGCTGTTCATGGGTATCTTTGCACTCGCCGCAAGGTACGTTGATACAGCACCCTTTGTCCATACTCCCCCGCCCCAGCGTGGAGAACGCTTTTTCGTCGACGCGCATCGGGTTTACGAAAAGCTGCGGCAATCTGGAGCCCCGCCTAGTATCATTCTCCTACAAGGATCTATACTCCTGGCATTTTATTGCTTTACCTCCGGTCCAACGGGGTTGACTTGGGGGCTTGTGTCTCGTTGTGTGGAGCTCTCATACGAGTTGGATCTAAACTCCATCGATGATGACCCAGACGATGCGTCCGACTCCAGCCCAGAAGAATGGATCACCAAAGAGGGGTTTCGGCGCGTCTGGTGGCTCGTTTGGGAGCTTGATACCTTCAACTCAACAACCTCACGACGACCATGTATGATCAACAAGAGACGTGTAACGGTACATCTGCCATGCTCAGATGAAGCCTGGTACGCTGGGACACCTATTCCTTCTGCCAAATTAATACCCGAAGCAAAGGACGCTTGGAAGAGCCTTGAGAATTGCGCCAACCAAGATGAAAGAGCATGGTACTTGGTGGTAAAGTACCTTTCGTCGATAGCACATGACCTAGCCCAACTGCCCGCAGGGGTGCTCTTGGAACAGAAACAGGAATTGGGACTGTCTCTCTGCTGCCTCCGACTTGCCCTTCCTCCCATATTTCATTTGAGGAGTAAACCATTTCCATTCGACAACACCAATTTTGCTCGTGGGAATTGGATCATTGCCTTGCATCTCATCCTTGCCGGCACGAAATTGACGATGTCGACAATCATCGAAGAGGGATCCCCAGGTAATAGCGAAGAGGTAGCCTCATCCAGCGCTTCGGCTTCAAAGGCGCGCCTTGACGACATTACATTGATAGTCAGCAATTGGCCTCCGGACTTTATTGCTGTGGCGCATCCCTTTATCGCTTGCACGATGATGCCAGTGTATTCGCCATCGAATTCGATGACGGCGACAAATCCTTCCTCTCTTCCCCGCGACCTCTCTAGATTAGTTCTGGCCCACTATGCCCGGGTATGGAAACTTGGAAGTGTCCTTGAGAACGTGAGGGATATGCTTCAACGGCCGGAGAAGCTGTCAGAAAACGAAGTTGAACTTGCACGCCGTTTCGCAGCCGTCTTCCCTCGCAAGACCACCAAGAGGACGTATAAAGAACATCGTCCGATTTGCTCATCAAACATCTCAGATGGCTCTTCATCGTCCTGTGAACCTTCACCCGAAAGCATCATTCGGAGGCACAATGTACTTCCCGATATTGATCAGCAGAGTTCTGATTCAAACCCTGAAGACACCAGCGAGACGATACAGAATCCATCTTCCATGCGTCCGGCCGATGGTGAAGACTTCAATGTCTTTACACTCGACTCATCAATTGCAGAGAGGGACTGGCAGGCCGAGCTTGACTATTTTAGTGCACCACTCGATCCATTCGTAAGCGACCCGATTACTCTGCTGTGAGAGTCTACTACCCGGACCTGCACCTCGTTGTCTCAGAGCCCCATCAGAGCTGCTCAGCCATGATGACGATGTCTTGTATATGATAGGTATAGCAAACTACGTGGAACATTCGTCTCGATATCTCAGACCTCTAAAGCCCTTAAGCGAGAGGCTGGGGTGTCGGACTGAGCAAAACCTGATCATCAAACTGAGGCAAGGACGGGCCCAGGCCCGAGAATGCCTGACCTGGCATCGCATAAACCCGTCCAGTCTGGCCCACGCCCAGTCGGCGACTATACCTGAAGGAGCATTTCCCTGCAACAACATCTCCAGAACAGAGATCAATCTTCTCGGAACACAGTGGGGTTTTATAGTGGGGATAAAAATCAGGAAGGGCATCAGTCATTGTTGTCTCCGGTCAGCATGTGGCTTCAGACTAGAGACGCAGTTTGTCCTCGGCGATTGTGTCCCGGGAGCCGGAGATCTCGAACTCCGGCCCCGAATCCATGTGCTTAGCAACCACCCGGATCCGCACTCAAGACACCATCACCGTTGATAACCGCAGACGACACATGTACCCCCAGTCTTTCGGGGAGACTTGTGAGAGACCGAGAGGACCCCTCGATGCAAGCTTTCATCCGCGGTGTCATGGCGTTTTGGAAAGCTGGGGTAGATTGTCTCATGCGGAATGAAGGGCATGCTTATACTCGGTACAATTCCCCATGTCACAGCACTGCATGAAGCATTTTGCTCAGAACTAGCTATACCACCGGAGAATCATGTCGCAGGGTTGCAGATCGTTGCGAATAGTAGCTTCGCGATCACGCGCGGCTGTGCGTTCATATGCTTCCCTCGCGACCCCTGCGACGCGGAAGTTGAACGTGCCCATCGACTTTGGCAAGACTCCTCTTCTGCACCATTCCTCAAAGACGATTCCACAGACGCCTGAGCTACCACAAGGCGGCTCTACAACACGTCTAAATCTCTGTCAGGCGGTCAACGAGGGGCTCAGAACTGCTTTGAGGGAAGACAACAAAGTGCTCTGTTTTGGCGAGGATGTCGCGTTTGGTGGTGTCTTTCGGTGCACGGTGAATCTGCAGTCTGAGTTTGGGCCGGACAGAGTCTTCAACACACCCATCACCGAACAGGGGATTGTGGGCGCTGCGATTGGGATGGCTGCTGAGGGTGCGAAACCGGTGGTCGAGATCCAGTTTGCGGATTACGTCTTTCCAGCCTTTGACCAAATCGTGAATGAGGCTTCAAAGTTTCGATATCGGGAGGGTTCGACTGGTGCCAACTTGGCGGGCATGGTGATCAGAATGCCCTGTGGTGGTGTGGGACATGGTGCTTTGTGAGTCTTGCCTGTCGAGGTTTGACCTTTCGTGCGAAAACATGCTAACTCTTTCCACCATTAGATATCACACTCAATCCCCTGAGTCACTCTTTTGCCACGTACCAGGTTTCAAAGTCGTCGTTCCGCGGTCACCCTCTCAAGCGAAAGGTCTTCTTCTCTCGGCTATCCTCGAGTCCAAAGATCCGGTGATTTTCATGGAACCAAAGATCCTGTACCGCGCCGCGGTCGAGGAAGTTCCGGATGAACTTTATACACTTCCACTGTGTAAAGCTGAGGTGCTGAAGCCCGGTGCTGACCTGACAATCATCTCTTATGGGCGACCACTGTACAACTGTCTTGCAGCCATTGAGGCGGCGGAGAAGACTGCACCGGGGACGAGCATTGAGCTGATTGATCTCCGGACGATATATCCTTGGGATCGAGAGACTATCCTGAACAGCGTGCGAAAGACGGGGCGTGCCATTGTCGTCCACGAGAGCATGGTGAATTATGGCGTTGGCTCGGAGATCGCTGCAACGATTCAGGAGCAGGCACTCTTGTCTCTTGAGGCGCCGGTGAAACGACTCGGTGGTTTCACGACACATACGGGATTGGCGTGGGAGAAGTTCATTTTCCCCGACATCACGAGTGAGTTTGCTGTTCCAACGTCTATCTGTGATTTTGGTTTCTGACATCAACAGGGATATACGATGGCATCCTGGAGGTCTTGGAGTATTGAGCGGGTGGAGTAGATTGTATTGTATTGATTGAGAGAGTGAACAAAAAGAAACAATGGATCTCTGGCATAGCAGCACCGGGTTGTGTACAGGTTTCTGGCGTTTGTCATGTCTATTCATTCGCAACCTTTAATTCATTTTATTACACTACATGCAGCCCTTTAACCTTTTGACCTTGTGACCGACCTTGTAACTTGAAGAGATTAACTACAGCCCTTTCAGACCACCTTCATAGTCGTCGGCGTCATACTCCTCGGGGTATTTCTCCATCAGACGCCTGAGTTCGCGTCTCTGCGCCTCCTGCTCCTCGGAATACTCTGCGTAGACGTCGTCAAAGACGGAGCTAAGGGGGGGCTTCTTCTCCCTCTCGGCGGCCTTGAGCTCGGTCAGGATGTCGCGGCGGATCTGCGTCCGGGTCTGCTTGTCCAGCTCGTCGCTCCAGAGGCCCTTGTTCTCGAGCCACTTCTTGAGGCGGGCGATCGGGTTGTCGCGCGTCTTCCACGGGTCCACCTCGGCCTGGGAACGGTACGCGAAGCTGTCGTCGCTGGTGCTGTGGTGCGAGATCCGGTAGCTCATCATCTCGAGGAGGACGGGGCGGCCGCCGTCACGCAGGGCGCGGCGTCGCGCCTCCTTCGTCGCTTCGTACACGGCGAAGATGTCCGTGCCGTCGACACGGAGCGTCTCGATCCCGTACCCGATCCCGCGGCTCGCGATCCCGTCGCCGCGGTACTGCTCCGTCGTCGGCGTCGAGATGGCGAACCCGTTGTTCCGGCAGATGAAGATGACGGGCGCCTCGCGCACCGCCGCCATGTTGAGCGCCCCGTGGAAGTCGCCCTCGCTGGCCGCGCCGTCGCCAAAGTACGCCACCGCCACCCGGGGCGATTGGGTGCCGCTCTCGCGATCCGCCAGTTTCATGGCATAACCAGCGCCCATGGCGTGGGGGATCTGAGTCCCGAGCGTCGACGCGACGGCGTGCTGGATTGTATCTCTTCGAATCAGCCCCCCTTGCCCATCCATAACTTGCTAGCGCCACATCTTTCCATGTTCATCGCTGGAAAAAAAAAACCCCTCTGGGTAAAAACTCACCACTCCAGTCTTCAACCTCCCGCTATAATGGCAGGGCATGTTCCGCCCTTTTCCCGGGTCGTTCTTGTTATGCAACAACTGGCTCATAAAGTCCTTGAGCGTGTACCCGCGCTGCTTGAACACGCCCGTCTCGCGGTACTGGCAGGTGATGATGTCGTCGGGGCCGAGCGCCGCCGCAGAGCCGACCATGATGCCTTCTTCGCCGGCTGAGACCTGTAGAGTGCAAGCAAGGGGGTAAGTAAGTATACGTCTATCTCTTCTCTGACGCCACCTGGGTAGCTAGCTGGGAGAAGTCGTTGGGATGGATTTCACTGTACCATGTAGAAACTCAGACGGCCCTGTCTTTGCGCTTCGGACATGATCGTGTCTAAGATGTTGACTGTATCTCCATCAGCATCATCACATCGTCATCATAGCCTCACTGCTACACCTCCAACATTGGGGGGGGAGAGAATTCTCACCAGTCAACATATTCTTATACCACTCCAGAACCTGTTCGTCCGCCACGTCGGGAGGCGCGCGATTCTCGTCCTGCACTTTCCCCTCGGCGTTCATGACGCGGTACGTCGCGATGGGCGGCAACGACTGCGGCACCAGAAAGTCCATCTTGGTGCTGAGCGGACTGCCCGTCGCGCCTGGGAAGCGGGGCCTGTATCCGACGGGATCGAGCTGCCGTCAGTCTTTGATACCACAGAGAGGACATATTCTCCTAAAGAATGTCTCTTCTCGAATGCGCGCGCGGATAGACATGGGATATGGGTACGGGGTATACTGACGAGGTCGAAATCTCTCCCAGCGTGACTGTCGAGTTCCATCTCGTAATGACGCGTCGAGTGCTCGTCGACGACGACGACGACGCGATAGCCCTTCGCCCTGTACTTCGAAGCCACATTTTTTTGGTTGTGGTTATGTCGTGTTCGACCGTATGGGATGGGGGAGGTTCTACGGATTCTTTCCCTTCAAATCCCCAGCCTGGGCTGAGGTGGAATGAAATGAAATATGATATCAGCTCTGCTAACTTACCCAGGTAAAGTGAAGCCAAACTGTTCTGCCACTAGTAGAAAGACTACTTACTCCTCCTCATCTACTTACTTCCTACAAGATGATCTGCCGAAGTAAACACAGAACCCAGCTCGAAAACGGGGCCAAAGGGGACTTGGAGCGAGCGAGCGGTTATCAACGGCAACGAGGACCTGCATTAGCTAGAAACACCCTTGTCACTTGCATACACGAGTACGAGTAATCAATCAGTCAGGTTCGTAGAGTTGTCTGTGAAGGGAGGTCAGATACTGGGGAAGCCCGCAGTATGATTACCCTTTTCGATCGGATCGGTGAAGTGAGCCGTACAATTGCCGAGTCGGGAAATGAATGATTGGTTCACGGAAGTGGGGATTTTCGGAGCACCGAGATATCCTATTGGTGCGGAGGAACGAATGACTCCGGGTTCCCCTTAACTCGTATTATCCGGAGGAGTAAGACACACCACACATGCCACGATACGAGTAATGACTACTGACACCCAGGGGGAAATGTAAAAGAAAAACCCCATTAGCGGATCACACCTAGCCTCTCAAGCCAATCATCTATCTCGTCCGGCAGAATGAGACTTAGATAAGCCGGTAACAGTCTCGTTTGGGAGGTATTCCATAGCTCGGGCCGAAGGTGACCTTCACACCCTGAATGAGTTCCCCGTACACCGAGCGAACTCATTTTCAGGGACCTGCTTGTCATCGTGGATAGCTGCTAGACTTGGATTTCCCAGACACAAGCGAAATGCAAGAGGGGACAATGGGGCCGCAAGCAACCGCGGAGAACCGCCAGGCCCATTGTCCCTGGTCTGCGGAATCAGTAATGGCATGGACATTGGTGGAGCCAAAAAGCTGATAATACGATTGCAATACAGTTCACCAAAGCATTGACTCACCTTGAGTACCTTTTTTCTTTCTCGAGGACATTCCAGATAGTATGAACGGCGTGCTGGTAAGAGGACTTGTGCGTCAAAGTCAACGGCTGGCTGGGGCAGCAGCGCACTGCCCAAACAGACAGTCCTTCCACTCTTCACCGTCATGGCGCGTCGTCAGGCCATATCTCCTCGCAGACATAGGCGAAGGTAAGAACCGACATGGACCTTTCCTCAACGGTGTGATAACAAAGATAGGAATCACGGAGTGTCAAATCATCAATTGGTCGGTCAAACCAGGAGACCATGTTGCACAGTTCGATCCCATATGTGAAGTCCAGTCGGACAAGGCAACCGTAGAGGTGTGTGCTTGTGACGATCTTGTCCTTCGGTGCGTCAGCCAGAATACTTACCGGAACAGATTACCTCGCGGTTTGATGGCGTGGTCAAGGCTCTGCATTATGAACAGGATGAAGTTGCCATCGTCGGCAAGGTGTGTTGTGACTGCTTGCGAGGACTCGAGCCTTGGTCATGCTAACCTGACGTGAAAGCCGCTGTTGGATATGGATATTGCCGACGAAATAGCTGGGGATTCGGTCCTCGCTGAGGTCCCTGTCGAGCAAGAATCGACGGACATTGAACAGGAGCCAGGGAAGGGAATCATGACAGGCCAGATTGACCAGCCCCCATCGCCACTCGAGTCACACTCAGACGCACAGGCCCCGTCGCGGATCTCGCTCGAACCCGCCACAGGACAGAACACTCCCTCCAGAGCTCCGGCACTTCTGACTCCGGCTGTGCGACATCTGCTCAAACAGGCAGGAATCGACGTGAACGATGTTGAAGGAACTGGTAGAGATGGACGCATCACAAAAGACGATGTCCAACGCTACATTCAGTCGCAGTCAAACTCTGGTCGATCTCAACCCACACCACCTGTTGTTGCTCCGCCGTCGAAAAAGGCAGCAGAAGACAAGGTGGTCTCGTTCACCCCGACAGAGAAGCACATGTTCAAAGTCATGACACAGTCTCTCACAATCCCTCACTTCCTCTATACCCACAGTGTCGATGTCACATCGATCAACCTTCTCCGCCGGAAATTCAACACGACCTCGACCCTCTCATCCGCACTTTTGCCACCAGACGTTCCTGTTTCGAAGCTCACAGTCCTTCCGTTCATCTTGAAGGCATTGTCGCAGGCATTTTCACGGTTCCCCAAGCTCAACGCCCATCTAGACACAACCACCAACCCATCGAACCCTCAACTAGTTCTCAGATCATCTCACAATTTCGGGATTGCCGTGGATACACCGCACGGCCTCCTAGTCCCCGTGGTCAAGAATGTCCAGAATCACTCCATCATCTCACTGGCTGCGGAAATCAAGCGATTGAGCGATCTCGCACAAGCCGGACGCCTTGCACCCGAAGACTTCAAAGATGCCACGTTCACCATCAGCAATATTGGGAGTATCGGTGGGAGCGCCGTGGCACCCGTGATTGTGGCACCCATGGTAGGAATTCTGGGGGTTGGCAGAGCTCAAGGCGTCCCAGTCTTCACAACAGACAAGCATGGTGGTGAACACATTATCAAGCAGGAGCAGGTGGTGTTGAGTTGGAGTGCTGACCACCGGGTTCTTGATGGCGCAACTGTCGCCAAAGCCGCCGAGGTTGTGGGTACTCTGATACAAAATGCCGAGAGCCTGGGACTGGCATTGCAATGAGGAAGGCCTGGTATACTAAACACGACATTGTAAAGCACACCATCCACGATCGCACAGATAGCTCAACTGGCGGACTAGTGTCTCGGATATTTCCATTCTGTCGGTCGCTTGGATGACACGGATACTCTGCCTGTTGCCTCTGTCAAATTAATTTGCGTCTATCCTAGAGGGTTTCATCTCGCATTGGATCTCGAGCCCAAAAGAAGGTATGGGCGCCTATTGCTGTTAAGCATCTAGTACAGTATGTACCTACTATACCGGCGGTGTTTGGCTGGGCCGGATAACTCTGAGAGGGCAAAATGGGCGAATAGAAACGCCTGGCGTCGAGGGTTGAATTGGATGACAACGGTCGCTTAGCGATGTCCGCCTCGTGGGCTTCACCAACTCTGCCTACCGAGTCTCAAAATTAATAGAGTTTGTTTGTTGGGGAAGCAAAACAGACAAATATGCCTGAAGCCCCGCTCATCGCAAGAGACATGGCCAAGTGTCCACAAGCAACATGGGTTTGCCTCGGCCAATGGCTTCAAACCCATCAACCTGTAGTAAAGTGATGCAGTTAGCTATTGTTGTAACCCAACACCGGCAGGACGAGAATGAGCAGTGGTGGTGGTGGGTTGTTCTCTTCGTACCCGGTACTCAGTCAGAACCCCACATGTTCAATTGGAGATATTGGAGTAACGTCCTCTCACAATCCCCATATCTTGGAGTAATTAATGAGCAGGAAGATTCGAACTGCGGGTAGATGCGTTCAAGAGCGAGAGACACTTCACTTTGGTATCGAGCAAGAGGTCTGATCAAGCTGCAAATACCAGAAAATGGCCACCAACGGCGATGCAAAACATCCAGCAAGCCTTACTCGTCTCGCAGTAAGACGGATTCGCCGAATTGCCACGGAAGAACTGTCGCAGGAGCTGTATGACAAGGCAACTTTCTGCATCATCGATTGGTTTGGTGCCGTACACACTGGCTTGTTGCTGCCATGGAAAGATGCGCTGCTAAAGTATGCGAGACTGAATCGTGGGAGCACAGAAGCATATGCATGGGGCATCGGTGGAGATGTCTCGACTGAGACCGCGGCCTTTGTTAATGCAACTTTAGCCCATAGGTGAGTCTGTCGAACGTGACCCTGGACCAGGCTCTGCTCACTTTGAGCGATTGTTGGATCCGGATACATACTGACAAACTAAAGTGCAATCCGAGATGACATGCATCTTGAGGCTTGCTCACATATCGGCTCGATGGTGATTTCAGCAACTCTAGCCCTAGCCCAGCGTGACAAATGGTCTGGAGAGCAGCTACTGAGGGCCGTCATTGCTGGTTATGAGATGGCCGCACTTCTTGGAACAGCGATCCGTCGTGGAGGGACTTTCAATGCGCACCTTCGTCCCAGTGGCCTCATTGGCGCCTTTGGAGTCGCAGCAGCGGCAATCGCAGCGGAAGGCGTGGACGAAACTATCGCCGTAAATGCGCTCGGCTTTGCTCTCAGTATGGCTGCTGGTACCAACGAATGGGCCTGGAGTGGAGGCACCGAGATCTTCGTGGAAATGGGCGTGGCCAGCCGCTCTGGCATTGCAAGCTTCGACCTGGCCAATGCTGGCTTCGAAAGTAGCGAAACCGCTCTTGAAGGCAAAGATGGCTTCTTCAACGCAGTCGGATCTGGTGCTGCTGGAGGGAAAGATTTCAAAGATTGGCTGGAGAAATCCCCCCTCGGCCAAGGCATCCTGGACGTGCGTTTCAAACCAGTGGCCGGATGCAACTATGCCCAGTCGACTTCTGCCGTGGCAGTTCGGATATTTCAGAAGCATAAGCTAGGTGAGATTGACCGCATCAAAATCACCGCCACCTCGCAAGCAGTCAAGTATCCAGGATGTAACAACGCTGGACCATTGAACACTATCCAAAACACCAAGATGAGCATCCAGTTCGGAGTATGCGCCGCCCTCACTTTTGGGAAATTGGACGAGGATATCTTCAAGCTGGCCGACGATAAGCGAGTCAACAACCTCATAGCAAAATGTGAGCTTAGCTCGAGCCCCGAGTTTGACAAGGCGTATGAGCGGGGTCTTCAGCCGGCAATGGTGGAGGTCACGCTGGTGGATGGCACAGTACTTCGAGAGAGTGTAGAGGACGTGCCATGGCTGACCGAGAGCGACGTTGAAACTCGTTCCATTTCAGAGCAAGAGCGAGACATTTCCAAGGATGCAGCAAAGGTTGTCGAGGCGTGCAAGGGATTGCGAGGTCTTCCCCAGTGCAATGCGCTTCTTGTGAAGCACGGTTAACTGGTGGTTGGGAGTTGACTAGACCACGCATACGCTGGCTCGATTTAGCCTGAGTACTCAAGAATCAACTCCAGGAGTGTGTAACGAACCAGCCAAAAGGAGTCATAAGATATCAACACCATGTTGCGCAAATTGCCATTTCGAAAGTGCGTGCGAGGCGCATGTCCTGAAGAGGTTGTAGGCCAGAGAGTGGGACAGGGCGGCGTCATCATCTTCCCTTGAATGGCTTAGCCAACTATCGCCGCTTTTGCAACAGTAGTCTTCTCGCCGTCCACGTGCCATGCCTACTCGCAATAATTTTTGACCCCGACTTCTCCGTCTCCAGATATTTCTTTTCTCGCATACTTCTACTGTCTCAAGCATTTCTGTGTTGCCGCTGATGACTGTCACTGCCACGATGACGAGCACGGCGCCTGAAGAGCCTGAAGACTCCTCGAATACCAGAGTCTATGTCTCAGGTCTGCCGCCGTCCATGACCAAGGAGCAACTGCGGTTGCATTTTGCTGGAAAGTATACCGTGACAGATGCTCATGTCGTCCCAGACCGCCGCATAGGTTTTGTGGGGTTTTCAAATCATGAACAGGCTAAAAGCGCAGTCCAGTACTTCGACAAATCTTTCATTCGCATGTCAAAGATCGCCGTAGCCCTAGCAAAACCCGTCCATGTCAAACGCAATGAAAAAGGCCAGGCGCTTCCTGTCCCCGACCGTTCTTCGAGAAAGAGAAAACGTGATCACCGAGATGATGGTCAAGAAATCCAACGCATTCCGATGAGACAGCCCCAAAAAACTACAGCCGTGGCATCAGACACGACCACACCCATACAAGCAGTCTCAAAAGAGATGGACGGTTCCTCAGATGAGGCTACTTCAGAAAAGGAGCAGGAAGATGATCCTGCGAAAGAAGCACCCGCATCCGACACTGATTGGCTGCGTGGCAAAACAAGCAGGACACTGGGTTTGCTCGAGGACGCTGAAGACGTCAACGTCCACCCAGACCCTTCTGACAATAGTGGCGGAGAACCCAGTGCTGGAGGATTAGTGGATAGTGTCCAAGCCAACGAAGACAGAGTAGATGGAGGAGATGATCGGGAGCCGGAACATCACCAACGGGTGTCAGTGCCGAATGCCCGACTATTTATCAGGAATCTTCCATTTGACACCCACGAAGACGATCTTCGGAAAGTCTTCGCACCGTACGGCAGAATCTCAGAAGTAAGTGGATATCCTTTTCCTACTTCCATCCACCATGCATTTGTGATGATTTCCTGATAGGGACAGCTTATGCTCTGCATATGATTCGAACTGGGAAAGAGTATTTTAGTAGATGCCTCTCACTTCTGACACTTTTTCTTTCACAACATTTCTTCCTTATCCCCATCATCGCTATCGCTAATTCCTGGACAGATTCATTTAGTGACCGACACCAGAAAATCCACTGGAAAAGGTCTCGGTTATGTTCAATTTGTGGAGCCGGAGCACGCCGAGCGGGCACTGCTTGAACTCGACGCAAAGGACTTTATGGGCAGACTTATGCACATTCTACCATCTTCTGACAAGAAAATACAAAAGCTCAGTGAATTCGAAATCTCAAAATTACCTCTCAAACAGCAAAGAGCGCTGAAGCGGAAGAATGAGGCCTCAAGTTCGAGTTTCAGCTGGAATTCGCTCTATATGAACCCAGATGCCGTACTGGCATCAGTGGCCGACCGCCTGAAGGTCTCCAAAGCTGATCTGCTTGATCCTGCTTCAACTGATGCAGCCGTAAAGCAAGCCCATGCAGAGACAAGTGTGATCAACGAGACCAAAGAATACTTGAAGTCCAATGGACTGAATGTCAATGCCTTCAAAAACAAAACTCGTGATGAAAAAACAATTCTGCTGAAGAATTTTGCTTTTGGAACCACTGCAGAAGAACTCTCACAGATGCTTGGTCAATACGGCACGATAGAATCTCTCCTCTTTCCTCCGACCGGCACCATAGCTGTCGCTCGCTATCAGGAAAGCAGTCAAGCAGCTTTGGCTCTCAAGCAATTGGCGTATCGAAATTTGAGGGGCTCTATATTGTTTCTTGAGAAGGCACCCACGGGTCTCTGGGACGGTGCCGAGTCGATTAAGACTGACCCGCCCAATGCTGCTGGAGACGATGAGAAAGGTGGTGCTCTTGGTACTACATTTACAGTCTTTGTGCGCAATCTGAATTTCTCAACATCGAGCGTCCGATTAGCCGAAGCTTTCAAGCCACTGTCGGGCTTCCTCTCGGCAAGAGTGAAAACAAGGACAGATCCCAGCCGGCCAGGAGAGGTTCTCAGCATGGGCTTTGGCTTTGTCGAGTTCCGCACCAAGGCCCAAGCTGAAGCTGCAATCGCCACCATGAATGGCAGGCGGTTAGACGGATACGAGCTGCTGGTGCAGACGTCACAGAAGTCAACTGATCTGGGAGAAGAGCGACGGAAGGAGGACACGTCGAAGAAGCTCGACTCGGCAAGGACAAAGATCGTCATCAAAAACCTCCCCTTCGAAGCTACCAAGAAGGATATCCGCGCTCTGCTCGGTGCATATGGTCAGCTGCGCACGGTACGAATGCCCAAGAAATTTGACAACACAGCCCGAGGTTTTGCCTTTGCTGAATTTCTCACGGCTAAAGAGGCTGAGAACGCCATCGAGGCTCTGTCCAGCACCCACTTGCTTGGCAGGAGGCTTGTTCTGGACTTTGCAGAAGGTGAAATAATCGACCCAGAAACCGAGATCCAAGCCATGGAGAAGAAGACCCAGGGACATCAAGATACATTGACTCATCACAGGATGACAGGTTCGGCTCGGAAGAAGTTCAACGTTGGCGCAAGAGAAGATTTCGACCCTCTTTGAATGATCGGCGATCTAGGGGTTGGGAGCCTGCCCCTTGCAGAGCCTTCTCCCTCGCCTCCTCCAGCCCTCGGAACTCATCCATATATTCAGCTTCAGTCAAATCTAATGTGAATGCCAAACCCTTTGATTTTTCTCAATAATAGTCTCAGACAGATTTCACCATGATCGTGACCAGGAATTGAATCTACTCGTGCCGACACCGGTTGTTTTGCAGATCGGTGCGGCAACATCTCATTCCAAAGGCAGATTGGCCACCTTGCCGACCGCTGTCTGATTCGTCTGGCCATCATCTGTGCGCAGTATTCCCTTCTCACGAACACGCTGTTTTCGCCTCCTGCCCATGACTTTGACCACCGAAGCGTCGAGATCGAGGCTGTTTCCGCCCTGCTGACCTACCCTGATTAGGAAGCTGTCTATCCCTTGCGTTGGCCTCACGGCACCCGAGCCTGTGCAGCAAGGATTGCAAAGGGACGTTCACATTCGTGAAATTACCTGTCTTGCTTAGTCTCGGCTTTTGAACCAGTGGGATACCCAATGGCCGTGGGTTTACACGTCTGTCTGTCCGGCTGATGAATCGCAGGGTTGTGGCTGGCAGGTCCGATTGAAGACATGGGAGGAGATGGGTTAGATTGCACGAGCTTCTCCCGTGACATGGCGATTGTTATATGTTAACTCTGCTATTTCCTTTGCAGCATTCCCTCTTCTCATTCCAAAAGTCTTTTGTCCCTCTCGAACATTGTCTACCGCATTTTTCATTCTCGGTCTCGAGCATACTTGGGTAAGCATTGGGCGCCTCAAGCTCTGATGGAACGCGTACATTCCGGTGTGCCTTCACCTGTCTACCTTGGGGACGCAAGATCAGCAACTGAACGGCTCGCAGTCTCCTCGGGAAATGTTCAGCTACTCCCAGTCACGCATAAGGAGGGGATTGAAAACCAGTATCCCCTTCCTGGAACCGACACAGTTGGGGGACAGATACCTCGTTTTCCAATTCCGGCATTGAAGCTCGGCTCCAACGATGGATCGAATGGTGCATTTACTCCAAGAAGAAGACGACATGCGCTCAAGGCACACCGATCCAAACTGCTAGGCAATCCAGATCGCCCATATCTTCATCATCCGAAATACCTCGAATATAGGTCCCGACCAAGGCAGGACATTGGGAAAGATGGCAGACCAATTTGGCCGGACAATATCGAAGCTGCCTTTCAAGACGGTGAGCCAAACCGACGCCGCTGGTGGTTATACCAAGACTGACAAGAGACAGCCCTTGTACACATCAAGCCCATGGGTCGAAAGAAATGTTCACAGCGAGGAAAACCTTATGGGCGTAACATGCTCATTGCCGAGTGGATATACCGCGCAACAGGCCAGAAACGGGAGCGTAAACAAGTCTCCAGCCACATACAGGTCCTTGACAGATTTCTTCAAGGCATTCCAGAATGTATGTCTCTCTCTAAGTGCATCCAAGTGTTCAAGCTGATTTTTGTTTCAGGGGATCGGTTGATCAAGCCTGGTGATGACGACGACACGAACCCAGCAGAAGGTCACAAGTTTTATCACAACTCTATTGAGCACATGGTCAACGAGCAAAAGGCAAGAAGCAAGGCCGGTGATGCTCTGTGGGAGGATGAGCTCGAGGGCCACGCCGACTCATTTGTCTCTGGGACCGTACAAAGCGACATGACCATCGCAACACGCGTCGAACGACTGGATTTTGAAATGTGGGTGAGCTCGCCCGTCAACCACGAGACTGCCTTGCACTACTATACCGGGCAGAAACCCACGAAATTAATGCCCTTTCCCCTGGAGGAACTGGCCGAGTGGCGAACATCATTCCCACACCTCAAATCCCTGGTTGATCATGGAAAGCGCCTGGATAACTGCGACCTCATCCTCCTCAATGCAAGCTTCAAGCTGATGGAGGATTTCCCACCCCGACACTCCAAGCTGGGCATCTGTTTTGAACTCAAGTATCCAGATCTGCTCTGGAAAGAGTCCCAACAGGACGCCAGACTCATCAAGTGGTTCTGCGTCACCTTCATGTACCGTGATGGAGTGCTCATCACGGAGCCTACCCGCGAGGAATGCCAGACTCAGGGCCACTGCCGGATCCGGCCGTTCTTCCAGTCGAAATGGTGGGCGTCGACCTTCACCTCTCTCACCGAGGCGAGAAAAGTTGCCGAAGATTCCAGGGACCCAGAAGCCGTCGACCTCGCCACTAGCCAGTCTCGCGACTTCTTCCGCGGCCTGTCGATCATGCAAGAAATATACATGGTGCGTTCACCCCACAGTAGCGACTTTGACGATAGCTTGAGGCGGGAGACACGGAAGAGGACCGCGATCCTGCTGTGGCAGTTTTCGCAAGCGCCCATGGACAGCGTCGGATCGACGACATGGCAGACTCTGATCCCCCCACCAGATCGTCTGGCGACCAACAGCCCATTCCCGCACGGCGTGGAGATGAGCCTGCCGCCGCTCTCAATGGATTCTATCGTCGACTGTTCCCCCGGCATCAACTCGTTCGAGAACACCCAGCAGTTCCAGCCGGAACACGGCATGGCGTACGACCTGTATCCCAACACCATGGACGAAGAACTATGCCAGGACGGGTTCCTGACTTTGAAGCAAGAAAGCCCCCTCCACGACTTTAGCCACTTGCCGTCATCATTCGACATCGGTGCGAGCCATGACTTCTCCTCCCTCGAGGCCTCGATCCACGATACCTTCGATCTCTCCGGGCACACTGGTCTGTCGCCGTGGTCACCGCAGATCGACGAGCAGGACGAGGTCCTGCGCCACGCCTTACTCGCCGCGTCGGGCGTCGACCTCAACGCTGGAGCGCTTCCGACACATCATCCATCACCCACGGCGCGTGCACACGAGGAATACATCGCTCCGGACGGTCACCAGAGACACGCTGGCGTGGAGGGTCATTTTGTCTAGGACGTGTACTGCGCGCTCTGACTTTATTGCAGTATTTATCATCGTCTCGCCGACTGCGTTGCCGAACGAGATACACGCACGGCTCGGGGTATTGCTTTATGTCTTGAGACCTAGGCCCAACGAAGTGAGTATGTCCGACGAAGCGGCCAACCAACAAATCATCACAGGCAGAGGTCCACGGAGCGAAATGAGGGAAATTCAAGGACCTGGGCGCAGGCATAGTGGACAATGGACAATGGCCACTTAGCTAGGAAGTTAGTTATTGCTTTTTCAATGAAAGTTTTGTTCCTTCAAGTACCCACAGTACGTAGTAGGTAATAGTAGGTTGTAATAGTGCCTCGTCCTCAATAGAAATATCTGACCAGTACTTGTAGTAGGTCCTTCGACTCGAATCCCAACCCTAATCCCATCACATAATGTCCACGGAAACATGTCCATGTACATGTGCATTCCCTCCCTCCCTACAAACTATATTTTGCATTTTTGATTATGTATCTCTCGTGCTCCTGAAGTATTTCGTAAGCCTCGTGACATAACGCCGCACACTGTAACGCCACTCAGCGGCATTATATCACGGAGTGAGAGAGGTCCTGCTGCCTACATACTTTGTATCCATTCAGGTCACCATTGGTTGACCATGCCCAGAGCCCGCACTCCAAGCGACGAAGCGAATGAGAAAGAGGATTGCCCAAGGGAAGATATGTCTGGCGCGGTATTATGAACCTATTGGTCTCCTTCCTACCTACCTAGCCGCAGGGTGAAGTGACCGACCAGTCGCAAGCTCATGATCTCAGATAGTGCATGATTGTGGTGGAGACCCAAAGCTTTCGGCAGACTCGTTTGCTCAGTGAAGCTTCAAGTACCTCGTACATAAGTCACGGATGGAGAGATAAGAGTGTTGCCACCTGCGAGACTCGTCCATTTGGCATGCTAGCTAAGCCTCGCGGGGGCGCGCGGTTGGTCTTCTAGCCCCAAAAGAAGCGAAGGAGGATGAGACTGCATATCTTGAGACGACTAGACTAGTATGAGCGCCACAAAGGGGCATCGCGCCAGTGTTAAGGCCGGGGGGTGGGCAAGCAGGCAGATTTCACGGCCGGATGGATCGTGGACAGAGTATGGACTGTAGACAGATTCATGAAGACGAGCCCAAAGATTGATTTGAAGGATGAAGCAGTCGTCATGTAGTCAAAGTGGTGGACAGAGGTGCGAGACCGACACAGTCTTGGTGTTGTCAGAACAGGCACGTTCATGTCGACAAGGGAAGCGCCCGGAATGACAGGGTTAGGCACCCCCGGCACTAAACCGTAGCGGCTGTGGGGCGGGGAACTGCCTACCTAGAGTAGTAGGTAGTTCAGCAAGCTACTCGTTAGGTACCACTCAAGCGCCAAGCTATCCTCGAGGTGCCCTGTGGGAGACGGGGCTGCATCTTCACCAAAGCCCCTGCAGCGAGGCACACACCACACCACCCCACCCCTCCGTGGCGTAATCATATGTATGAACATTTTCTGTCGCAGCTTGGTGCATACCATCGACACAGACATACATGCATATCTACCTATTCAATCAAACGGACTAGTCATATCAACTCCAATCACAAAGTTCCATTCCCAATAAGTAAAACATTCCCGATAAGTAAAATCCCCGAAAGTCCAACGACGTGTTCGCGCTTCAACGCTCATCATTCTGTCTGCGTGGTTCAAAACCCCACAAAGACACGGATACGCTCGATCAGCATGGTAGTGCGCAAGCCGGTCTCTGGACAGCCGTCTGAAAGGGTTAACCTGGCAGCTGCGATAGTCACTTCGCCATCTCCATCTTCTTTAGAGGTAGCGGCAGCATCTCGTCTGATGTCCTCGTCCGCCACGCCCTCTTGGTCTGCCTCTCTCACGTCCTCCCAACCCTGGCCTTTCTGCCCCTCCTCTATTCTAGAAGTGGAGGAAGAGCCCGTCTTTGAACCTTTGCCTGAGCGGGCGGGGACGGGTCTCGGTGGTTTTGAAGGCGTCTCGGGGGGTGACGGAGTTTGATCCAAGTGTGACATTGTCTTCGGTGGGGCCGACTCTGAACGACTCGGCAACGTATATTCTGATCGCTTCCTTTGGTGTCCTTGACGAGCCAGAGATGATACCTGGGCAACAGCAGGGCTGCCCTTGGGTGTCTCTGGTTTCGGCTTTGGGCTTGCAAAGTGCAAGGTGCCGTGGGGGACAAGTTGCACTGGGTTGGCAGGCAAATGCCACGGAGTACTACCCAATGCTCGGAGATGTGATTTCCAGGAAAGTTGAGATTCGACATCGATGAGGAAAAATTCGAACCACTCCATGGGATGTTGGGACTTTTGACTCTGTTCGAACGCTTCCAAGGCCTCTTCCCACGCCTTTTTCAGGGAGCCTTCTTGACCCTCTATGTCATAAGGCTTCTTGAGAAGCCAGGACGTGACAAGATTGATCACTGATATAGCGAACCAAAGCCCACAGCTGAAGTATTCTTGGTGTTTCGTTGGGGGTTTACCCTCGCCCTTACATTCGGTGCATTCGAAAGGACTCTTCCACTGGGAGAGCAGATGGTGGACCAGTTTTTCAGCCTTGGAGACTGCGTCGAAATTGTCTGTTCTGAAAATTCTTCCAGCTTTGAAGCTGCACTTCTGCACATCCATGGGTCGCTCCGTACTGTCAGCTTTAGCGCGCCCAACTTTGACCAATTCGTTTTCTTGGATCTGTACAGCATAGATATAGCCGTTTGAATCTTTTGTGGGCGCATCCTTCCTAATGCAAGAGATCATCTCTTTTGTCTTCTGCTTTTGCTTTTTGCCTATCCACGTCTCGAATTCGCTGTACCTGTGCTGCGCCTCTCGAAGGCCAGCATCCAACATGTCGTTACTGACGACCGGCCGCCCAAAATGTATCGGTAGCATTTTGGACCAAGGTTGTTGCACTCGCCACGAGCAGTCAATCTCTTTCGATGGAACTTGGTACCCACGGGGGATATATGGACAGGCTTCTTCCAGCTGAGACGGAAACCACAGAGAAATGTAAGAATGACCCCGAAACTGAGAATGCTCGGAGGAGGGCAGTAATGTCCGTATAATAATCCGCGGAAGAGATGGTCAGGCAAAAGTCGATATGGCGCATGTAGAGAGCGGCAGTCCGTGCTTGGAGTTGGCTTGTCTAATATACCGCCCATCACACCAGTTCCCATGGGGGCCGGACCGGGTGATTTGGCCGTATTCCAGTGCATGGGATACCATGCTGTATAAATGTCGAAGGCTGGTATCATTAGCATGTACGAGGTACTCGGTACTTCACACCCACACTTCGTGCGGTGCCGACCTTCAAGCGTTGATGACCCCCAGCCACGACAGTGCCTTGACGACGGCGCTTCTTTCTGAGACACTGGCTGGCCCTAGCTCTATCTATCTCTTTACCATCCCTTCTCTGGAAGCCGTTATACGCTATCAGTAGTAGACCGCATTGGACACCCTGGTTTCATGGGTGCGTTAAGGTTTGTCGTCGTGGCTTTTTCGCTGTGCAAGGCATTGTCAGTGCATGCACCATCTGGGACGAAATCGATCAACCCCCCCTAGAGCTGGACAGATGGACAGATGGCCCCGGCTAGCAGAAGCAGCGTTATTGACCGGCCTCCAAATCTGCAGCCACATGCAACCCTGGCGTTTCCTGAGCGCCAGGGGAAGTGCGGCCGGCGCGAGTATCGGCGAGCCGACGGTTTCGGCCATGTTCCTTCTCTTATGCCGGTCTTGTCATTTCTTAAGTGTTACAGACGTGTTCTTCTTCACACAGAGATGCGTTCCGAGGCCATAATGACTGTTCGAAGTTCTTCGTCAAATTTAAGCGCCATCCTTGAGAGACGCACCTACCAAAGTCCCCAGTTCAATCTCCATAGGTGTTAGCGTTAGTCCGGCATTGGATCGTCTCGGATGTAGAGATTCCGCGGCCATTGTCCTTTTGGCGAACGCCCAGTGTGGCTTGTGTGGGTATTGGCTGTGGGTGATTAGATCGTGCGAGAAGGTGTTCAGATGACGAGACTGGCAAAGAGGTCATTTGTTCCAGATACACCGAGAACCAAGCATTTTAGACAGACGCAGTTGTCTACCTACCACCTCTCGATCTAGTCGTTGACCGACGGAACTTTGTCACTTCAAGATGCCAATGACGACCTTTCGCGCTTTGGACGACCTTTGGCGAACCAGCCCGCGCATTACACAGCCTCAGCCGACCAAGTCGAACCCTTTGCCCAGCATAGCCCGGTGCTGCTGCCTAGTGTCAGCCTCAATGGTTAATATGGGACAACATTTAAGACGACAACCATGTCGTTCTCGCCAGTAACACCATGTCAAGCTGTTGCCATGAAATGCTGTCCATAGGGGCACAATGGCTCGAACCCGGGACGAACGTCTCCCATGGTCGCCATACCAGGGTGTACGAGAACTCACAAGCCTTGAGACTGAACAGGAAAACATTGAACTCGAATGTTTACCAGCTTTTCAGCATATGCCCCTGGACCTCGCATGTAAGAGTATACGACTTCTGACTGTTCTACCAAGGCGAACAGGAGGTCCGATCTGTGGCCAACTGAGTCAGCATTGCCTTCCTGATAACGGTAGTGATATCAACTATGTTGCTCTGTCCTATGAATGGGGCAACAGATCCGGACCCCGGCGTCTGATCAAGATCAACGGCGCAAAATTCGAAATACAGGAAAATCTCTTCCACTTTCTTGAATCTCACGGGGACGCCGGGATCCCGAATCTGTGGGTCGACGCCATATGCATCGACCAGGACGATGTCCGGGAAAAAAGCCACCAAGTACAGCTCATGAAAGACATCTATGGCAAGTCCTCCGCGGTGACGATTTGGCTTGGGCTAGGGAACCCTGAGAGTGACAGCCTCTTCGACTTCCTGAATGGAGTCCCTGAACAAGAGCCGCAGTGTGCATCTCTCAGCCAACCGCCACTACTCGAGGCGCCAAAAAAATCGAAAACCGAACAACAATTTCTTAACGCGGGAGCCAAATGCTCACAGGCGGCTTACCAGTTGTGCCAAAGAACGTACTGGTCAAGAGCGTGGATCGTGCAAGAAGCCCTCCTGGCCTGTAGCCTTGAGCTTGTCTGTGGTAACAAGCGAGTGTCTTGGACAAGATGGGCTCGATACATCGACTTGGTTGGTAACATACCAGAAGATACAATGGATCCGTTATATTGGCCTCATAGAGGTTTCACATTGGGCATCAGATATTCTATGGCTTTTACCTTGTGTCAGCAGAGGATAGCCAGGCTTGGGACCATCGCTATGGAAGATCTCGCTTTGCTTGTGCTGGCCTTTGCCGAATCCGAGTGCTGGGATATACACGACAAAGTCTATGCATTTCTTGGCCTGGCGTCGAACGGGAAGAAAATTGCCGTCAATTACCAATGGCCCATGGAGGGTCTCTTTGTAGCTGTCCTAGCAACCACCTCTGCAACTCTTTCAGATCACGATATCTCTACCTTGCGCACGACCCTTGGAGTAGCCTCGACCTTTATCGCTCGAGGTTTGCGACTTGATACAGATGCCCCGTTGGAGTTTCCAGTACCAGTTGAAGAGACAGTCCCTGTCTGGAAGGCCAAATTGAAATACAAGAGGACCACATTTTCACTTTCTTCAAAAATATCGCTGCGGTTTGATGAGCGTGTCTGGGGCGAGGCGCAAAAGAACACTCCGCGGGTTTGTGAATGTCCTTCATGCAAGGCGTGGGCCATAAACTACCACCAGCGACTAATTGACCTGCACCAAGGAAGAAAGTTGCTGTTGTTGGCTCTTCCCGTGAAGGAGGATGACAAGCACCAAACGTACCTGCTGTTGGATGGCTCTGGTGAATATGTGGCCACCGGGACGTTGCAACTCCTGGGCGGAACATCCAACAGTTTCTGGTCTGACATGATCATCTTGTACGAACCTCCTATGTCCATCGACGTGTCTGGGGGTATGGTCACGTTATCGATAGCACAGAGGTTGAATATAATAGAACATCAGGGGTACAGATCGGACCCGAAGTGCAAGACTCTGTTTTGGCTGCTTTGAGGATGAACGATGTCCTCCCGAGCGAAGCTGCTGCTGTGTTGGCATCATGAAAGATCGAGCATCCGGATACGGGATTGACAAAGTAACATCCTCTGCGACGATGGTCAAGATCTTCTTACGGATGTTTCTAGGACAAAAACACATGGGAATAACAGCATTGATTAGCTATGTGGATCTTTCAAGTCCCGACATGCATCCAGCACAATCCCCTTTGACACAGCAGCTTTCATAACAACAGGACACGAATCGTTGACAACCCAGCCTAATCTCGGCCTTCGCAAAGCAACATCCACAGCGAGAAAGACCTTGACCCGTAATGTGGACGAAAAGGGGTCAGTGAAATCGACAATCTTCGTTCCATCTACCGCACCCGAAACGAATGAATGGCTGAAAGTCCTCTTGCATGGTGTTGAGGCTTCACGAATTGGGTGTTTAATGCTGTTGATGACCGTCAGGACACTGTCTTCCAAACAGATTCTCATTCATCCGAGGGATAAACTTACTCCGCAAGAGGTGCATTTGCAGCCAGAGCCGCAGTTACAGCTGCCAGGGCCGGAACAAGTGCAGGGACCCATTGTTGGAATGGTGTTTGTGGTTGTTGGTGTGGTTGTTTGGAAAGATTTGGTTCTGGTGGGTGGTTCTTATGATCTGATCTGATCTGGTGTGATGAAGTTGTGAGATGGAGGAAGCGAGAAAACACAGGGGACAAGCCGAGGGGGGAAAAACCTGCCAATACTTATACACGACGAGCCAGAAGCAAAGCCGGGCCAGCACAGCGCCCTGCGTGGTTTGTGCGTTTTCTTCAAACCCAATCAAGCGTACTTTTCTGCATGGCCTGGACGAACCAGATCGACCCGACCCGTGGAGGGCAAAGGAGAGGGCGACCAACCAGCAACAAGTGAATCAACTCCTTTGGGCAAAACCGGCTCTCGGCCTTGGATAGGCCAAATGGGACAGAGGTGAGAGTGTCACAAAGCGTGGGGTTTGGTATCGATCGGGGCCTGGGTGTGCTGAGGCATCTTTGCGTACTCTACATCCTGTCATCATCCGCCCGTGGGTTGTTTGCCTGATGGTGGAGTTTGCCGGATCAGCGCAGCTGCGCCCTCTATTGGCCGAAGATCGGGGTTTCAGAGGGAGGGGGTAAGGTTTTACGCACAAGAGACTCAAAGAGGGGGCCTCGGCAGCTAGGCATAAAGGGCTCATGCCATCGAAAGGGGGAAGGGTTCGCGAAAGTTCTGGATCCCACAGTGATTTACGTCCTCGTGCTGGTCAACGGTGTCGGCCGGCAACAAAGTGATGAGGGTCATTGCATTGTGCATCTCTTATTGACAAGAAGCTGAGCCAAAAAACCGCTATGAACGAGCAAGCCTGAGAATGATGGCCACAAGGGAGCCTTATCATCCCACACGCTGAAGGACAAGATGGACAACAAAACCATCTCATGTGCATCTGGACTTTTTGTTTGTCTAGGTGTATTCATACATCTTTTCCCAACTCAGGAGGTCCCTATTCCCTCTGCCAACCAGCCAATGGGATAGTCGTGATCCGCTTACAGGAAGAATGGAACAGCGAGACCAGCGGCAGCAATGAGACCTTGCATCAATTGAGGTCCGGTGGTCGGAGCAGCCATACCGGCTGAGCTGGACGAGGCGGCACCTCCCGAGGCGGTGGCAGAGGCTGAAGGGGATGCAGTTGCTGACATGGTTCCTGCAGTTGACGATGAGCTGGTGTCGAAGTCATTCTGGTTCGTGAGGGTTGCCGTCAGGCCGGTGACGTTTGTGCAGCTGGAGCTGACGGTTGAGTTGATGCCGTCGACAAAGTTGACTGCCGCACACTGTGAAGTTGTATGTGTCAATTGACCTTGTCCTGATTGAACGACATGATGTCGTCTCTTCTTGGATCTTCAGCTTACCTGATACAAGACACCATCAGGACCCTTCTGGATCACTTGCACAACGCCCTGCTGGCCAGCAAACTCAGCCGGGGCGACAAGTTGCGGCAGACAGAATTGACCCAGGCCAGTCTCTGAGACGACCGGGAGCAGGTTGGTCCAGTTAAAGGGCGCTTGTTGGTCGAGGGTGACACGGAAAAGCCAGTCAGCGGCAGGATGGGTGCTCAGCATCGACACCGGGAAGCCGCCCACGGGGATGGAGTCGTCGGTGCCGTTGAAGACGACGTCGAAGCCACCACATGGCGCAGTTCCTTCATTGTCATCGTTGAAGCCGAGGGAGGAGGGGTATTGGAGGATAAAGTGGGCAGAGGTGCAGAGGGCCCAGGCGGACACGAGGGAGAGGTGACGGAGGAAATGCATATTTGGCGAGCGTGTGAATGCTTGAATGTCGAATGGAGAGGTGAGGGTTGATTGATGGAAGAGTGAGTGAGTCGAATGTACGAGTGAATCAGTGAGTGATCGAGCAGTGATGGTGGCCAAGACTTGAGGCTCTCGATGCGACTGCGTCTACTACTCTCCTTTTGTGCTTTTTTTCCCGTGCACGTCTACTCTCGTCTCGTTCTCTCTCGTTCTCTACGAAGATCAGGAGTCACCGGGGTTTATTATTCTATGTGGTTGGCCCCGCGGCTTCACCCTCAGCTGTTTTTTCACCCTTAGCGGTTGCTTGTCTCTTTCTCCCCCATTGCATGGCACTAGTGGTGGTGAGCAAGTTTCGCAGGTGGACCCCTCACCGCACGAGCAGATTTTCTGGCCAATCAGGTGATCTCGGTCTGGGCTGGGCGATCGCGGTCCGCAGGTGAGCACAATCCAGCAGCCTCAATCATCCACGCATCGTTGCAGACTCAGGCAAACTCAACCACCAGCGTTCATCCCTTTATTAGTTGCTGCTCCATCTCACCCGCTGCATCCCACCACCATGCCGCGCCGCCGACCACCTTGCTCTTCTTCCCCTCCGCCTCGGATACGACAAGTCGAGTTACAAACTGCTTGCTCGCGTCGGAGGATCGCCGTTCCTTCTGTTAAAAAATAAATCGAAATCTTGCTCACTTTCCCTCTCGTCTCGTTCGCCCGCTCCTGGTGGCGCTTTGTACTTGTTACATCCCCAGACGAGCACGTTTCCATGGTTTCGGATACCACCGTTTCGCCCGTCACCGTACCTATTCTTACCCATGCGCGTGGCACCCTTGATGACATGACACGGTTGAGCTAAAAGACAAACTGGTAGTCTTTTCTGCGTACACCTACCGTCAGTACTTCGTACAAATCATCGTCCGTCCAGCGCCGAGGGCAAATATCATTCTTTCAAGGTATACTTGCAGAGGACGTCCTCCTAGTACATCGATAACGACCTGTAACGATAACAAGACCTGTAAACAACCACCACCGCCAATTCAACCGCAACCATGGACATGTCAGGGATGTCCGGAATGGGCGGCATGGACATGGCCATGACAAGCATGTTTACGCCGACAAATAAAAAGCTGGCGCATCTGTACTGGTACTTGGTTGCTGCGGTTGTGGGCGTACTCGTCTTTCGAAGGGTGGTAGATCGACTCAGAATTCTTGCAAAGTAAGTTTTGAGTTGACTCGGGATATTGATATCGGAGTCACTGACATGCGGTCAACAAGTAAGCGAAAATCACAACAGCAACCAGGACAAATACCTGGGAGACCACAGAATGCCCTCGAGCAACTCTACGACACCACCATAGCCATTTGCAGAGAGCTGGCATACCCACAACTATGGACGTGCACCGGCAGATTTACCAGATATTTCACTCCCCCTTCCTTGGGGAGGTGCCTCCTGCTCCTCACCTACTGGGCCGTCATCCTGACCATGTTATGGTCAAATGTCCTCCTAACCCCCTCCTCGCCCAACTACGCCTACCGATGGGAGATTGTGGGCTTTCGTGCTGCTTGGGTTTCGGTCACCCAACTACCCCTGATTTACATTTTATCTGGAAAAGCCAACATCATCACAATGTTGACTGGCATCTCGTATGAGAGATTGAACTGGTTACATCGCTGGGTCAGCCGCACTATTTTCTTGACCGTCATCGTGCACTGGTCGTACTTTTTCACCGAGTGGTCCATTGCCGACTTTGTGACCTTGCAGCTGAAATGGATGCCTATGGTCAAATATGGATTTGGTGCTTGGGCGACATTGGGTTGGATGGTCATCACGGGATTTGGCTTTTTCCGGAATCTTTCGTACGAGCTTTGGTTCGTGCAGCATCTCGCGGCAGCCATGGTGCTGTTGTGGCTGGTCCACGTTCACGTCCCTTCATATGCGCAGTACAATGTGTGGTTTGCGGTAGGAGTCGTTGCCTTTGACAGGCTCGTCAGGACAGTCATGTCCTTGGTCATCAATTTACATCTCCTTCCCAACAAACGGGACAGTGTTCCGTCCGGCCGACGTATCGGATATGAAGCTGAGGTGAAGGCTCTTTCAGGCGAGACTCTGCAGGTCAAAGTGCGAAACGTCGCAATGTCGTGGCGGCCCGGTCAGCATGTGTACCTGTCCATCCCTCGCGCCGGAATCTTCGAAGCACATCCATTTACCATTGCCAGCATCCCGAAATCAGTATCTGGAGAAAGCGGACCCAACACTATTGAGCTATACGTGAGGGTGCACAATGGATTCACCAAGAGGCTATACCGTCGGTGTCAAAACCAGTTGTCATCCCGCACCTTTTTGTCATTCATTAGCGGACCGTGGGGAAATCCTCCCTCTGTTGAACGATTCGAATCAATGGTCTTTGCGGCTACGGGGAACGGCGTTTCTTTCACAATTCCCATTTTCCGACAGGCCGTTCTGACGAGCAACAACGTACGACAGATTTCCTTCATTTGGATCTTCCGACAAGCGGAGCAACTCGACTGGTTCAAAGAGGAGTTACTCTCCGCATGGGTGGCGGCACGACGGCGCAACATCAAAATAAACATATACGCTTTCATTACCGGGCATGGACAGCTGCGAAGCGTGTCGCCGTCGGAATGCAACGCATTGTTCGAGCCAAGATCAGATTCAAATCATTCAGTCCCAGAGAAACTACTGGACAACAATCTCGACACGGCCGACATACCTGATAATGCCAAGCTTTCTATGCAAAAGGAAATAGGAAGCGTGAGGGAGGACTCTGTCTCCTCGTCCTCTTCAGTAAATGAGCAGCCCAAGATACAGGTCGCCTACGGTCGCCCGGATTTTGATCTTCTCATTCACCCAGTCGTGGAAGAGGCCTGGGGCGAGACAGGAATCCTCGCTTGCGGTGGCATTCAGTTTTCTGGGCAGCTGAGGAATTATGTGGCCAAGCTGTCTGATGAGAGGGCCGTCCACAAAGGCACGGGCGCTCAAGGGATATATCTGTTTTCGGAGACTTACGGGTGGTGACAGCATAGCGACGGTCGTTGAGATTATAGACGTTTATGGCATTTTTAGATATGAGATACGATTCCTGGCACTGACTGTGTACTTGGTATTTACACCCAGTATTCTACTCCCTTTTTCTCTATCCTACAGCATATCGTTGTATATCCCACGCTATTCCCACTCGGCCTTGTACCCGCTCGGGACAAAGCGTGTCTCTTCGGCTCGTGTCCTCAGTCCATGCAGTCCATGCATGCCACAGGTACACGGGTCCCACTTACGGTCAGACACCAGCATCAACCACGTCCCTGAATCTACTGACTCCACGGAACATTGCCAAGAAATGCCAAGGACCGAAAGGAACACACCGTCCAGATGAGCAAGTTTATCATGAGGTCTGTTCTATCGCGTTGTCCAATGACAGGCTACGTCTTTCAGCCACTCGTGGGAGAGTGGATGCTTTCATTACCCATTTTCTTTCGAGTCCAGATGGTTCCTCCTTGCCTTGAGTAGCTAAGAGGTTGAGAGAGAGAAAAATTCCCGTGGTGTATTAGCATTAGAGAGGCAGATAGGATTAGGTCAATGGTTCGTGTGACCCCCGGTGCTGGTAAGCTAGAGGGAAAAGGAAAAAAAAAGTACAAAAGGTCAAGAGGGTCGCTGGGGGAGGGAGAGAGAGTCCTGAATACTCCAGTCACGTCAAGTCAAGTCAAGTTGAGGTCTTTGGGTCGTCGACGGTCTTTACCTTCAGCGTCAGCTTCATACATATAATACATACCTGCTGCTGCCCCTGTGCTCCTTGATTCCTACACAGGCACCCAGATTCTCTCCCACGTGCTTCTGTCCTGTTGCGAGTATCAAGGATGAAGCTCTTCATTGCTGCCCTCCTGGTCGCGGCCAACGTCGTATCCGCCCACTTTGAGCTGAATTATCCAACGTGGAGAGGCGACTCCTTCCTACCCCCTGCGTCTCAATACATCTTCCCATGTAAGTCGATACAACACACACCTTGTCCCTCCTTCAACCCCGTTGCCCCCCTCTTGTATCAACAGACGAGCCTCTACCTGTGGTTATATGCATATGCCTGTAACCCCCCAATCCTTCCACCGCGCCGCAGACATCAAAGACTGACCACTGAATATCTGTATGTACCCAGGCGCCAATGTCAACACCTCTGCCGAATCCAACGCCAACCGCACCCTCTGGCCCCTCGACGGCGGCTCGCTGGTCATCGACTTCCACCACCCGTGGACCTATGTCGCCTTCAACCTGGGCTTTGGGAGTGACATTGCCACCTTCAACATCTCGCTGAACCCGATGCTTCTCAACGAGACGGGCAACGGCACCATTTGCATCCCCAAGTGGACGCTGCCGGCGGACCTGGGCATCACTGATGGCATGGACGCATCGCTGCAGGTCATTACCATTGGAGATAGTGGGACTGCTCTGTACAATGTATGTCCGCGTCTATGTCTACGTCAAGTTTGCTGTTTGTTGTTTGTTTTAGTTCTACGTTGTCGATGTCGACACAGCCCCCCCTCCCCTGACCTCCCATCCTGGCCGAGTGAGTGAGTTAACTGATTGATCGTCTTCTTAGTGCGCCGACATCCGCTTCAGCGCCAACGCCACCCTCCTCCCCGAAGACCAGTGCCAGAACTCGACCGGCGTCGATATCTACCCTCTCGTCCAGCAACTCGCCGACGGATCCAGCACGTCAGAGGCGACAGCCACGGTCACAGTGACTGCGACTGCTACACCTGAAGCTGCGACCAACGCGGGAGGCAGGCTGAGCGTGCAGCATATGGGCGGACTCGCTTGGAGTGTTGGCCTCGCTGCCGTCGTGGCACTTGGGCTTGGATTCTAGGTGGGGAACTCGTCATGCCTGTCATAGCGAGCGAGCGAGTGAGAATGCTGGATCATGTACCTTTGCATTCCATTCCATTCCACCCCTGCTATGCCATGGAGAACTAGAGCGACGTAAAAAGATTGGAGAGATCCCCCTCTACCTAGCCCTATACTAGAGTCTGCCCAAGCAAGCTGCATTGTCCCTGTTGCGTTAGAAAGCGTGTTAGTCGAGTCTATTCAACTTTTTAATATGCTAGATGAAGAAGCCCCTTCTAGCTACCTAGGAAAATTCCTCTGTGACTCCGTGAGATGAGATGGATGTACAAGCTATGTATGACTTTTAAGTCCAGGAAGATCCAAAATGCCATGCCCACCAACCACCATATTAATTCCCGGGGCAACACTCGAGCTACTGGTGGGGAAGAGCAGTCCACAATCTAAGCTTTGTATTCTGTTTCGAGGTCGCCAAGTCAGTGGTCACGTTCCTCGAGATGATTGTCTTCAAGCTTCACAGAAGGTGTAATCTAATCTTTCCAAATCTCTTTCCAAGGTAGCAAGTTAGTGGTTAGTGGTCAGTGGTCACATTCCCCACCACCGTGCCATTTAGATCCTCAAACCTCGCCCACGCGCTGTCAAGACCATATACGGCCGCACTCACGCTCACTCTGGGGTTGAGGCCGCCCGAGCTTATCGTCAGGATATCGAGCGGCCGCTCGGGGAAGAAGGTCAGCGTGGCGGAGGATTCGCCGCCGTTGATGAAGACCTCGATAATGCTCCGGTCGATCACGCCCTCGACGCGCCAGGTCAGTGGCGACGATGACGAACTGTTGTACGGACAGCTCGTGGAGAATTTGTCAGTGAAGAAGGGGTTGTCGAAGCCCCGGATGTTGCCGCGGTCGAGGAAGAAGGCGCTGTCGGGAGGGAGGAGGTAGCCTCCCCTGAGCGACTCGCCGGAGCGGGACGACGAGAACGTAAAGTTCGTGGTGCCTGTGATGTTGGTTGTGGGGATGTTGGTGATGTTGACCTGGAAATACAGCGCGCCGGAGGCGACAGAGGAGTAGTCGACGCTTAGACTGCCGTTTCCCATGGTCTTTCGACCCAGCGCGGTGGTGTTGATTACAGCCGATAAATCATACGGTGCTGACACCAGGTCATAGCCCACCCGGCTGATGTTCTTCAGGTAGTTGACCCGTGGGAGGGACATGGATGAGCGCCAGCCTTCCAGGGGACCCGTCGGTACGACTTGCGAGTATTGCCAGTTGCTCGCCCAGCCGATGGATATCTGATCGCGGCCCACGGGCACACCGTAGAAGAACTGTCCCGCGTAGTTGTCTTTGGCGAAATCGGCGATGCGCGCGGCGCCGTCGACGGGCGTGAAGACAGTGCCGTTGAAGGCGCCCGGGAAGTACTGGGTGATGGAGCCGCCGAGGGGAGCGCCGGGGTTGATACTCACGACGAGCAGGTACATCGGCGGCTCGTCTTCTTCTTGGCCCTCCATCCGTATTTCCACCAGATTGGGACATTCGTACTGATCTCCCAACAGGCCGTGATGGGAGAAGTTGTAGACGTGGTCCCATTCCCTCAGGTTGTCGGACGTGAAGAAGCCGACGGCGAGATCCTGCGCGTAGGCGACCACCATGACCCATTTCTGCGTGGGCGCGTGCCAGATGACTTTGGGGTCGCGGAACTGGCTGGAGTTGTCGCTCAACACCGGGTTACCGGAGTACGGGTGGAAGGTGTACCCGCCGTCGATGGAGTATGAAAGTGCCTGTGTCTGCGACGTGGGCGTGTTGACGGTGTAGACGGCCACGACACCATTGTCCTGGTGTGGGAAAAACCCCGACGTGTTGTTCACGTCCACCACCGCGGAACCTGAGAAAATGTTGGACTGTGCGTCCGGAGGGAATATGGCGATTGGCTGGTTCACCCAGTGGTAGAGATCTTGGGACGTCGCATGGCCCCAGTGCTGATTACCTGCCACGACGCCTGTCGGATTGTCTTTCGTTCCAATCAGCACCAAGAGGTGTTTGGCCTTGAGCCGCGTTTACCTACATTGGTAGTACAAATGATACGTGCCATTCGCATCGACAAACATGCCATTGGGATCATTCATAAAGTCCTTGGGAGGTGAGAAATGGACCTGTGGGCGAAGAGCACCACTGTAGTTTCCAGGTATTGGTACCCCTGTAGGCACCGAAGGCTCTACATATCCGGAGACCTGGGCATACGCGGATACCATCAGAGCAAGGCATAGTATAAAAATCAACGAACTCATGACAGTAGATGATCGAGCTGAGTGTCGAGCACCCGATGGCGAAACGGCCTGTCCCTCTTCTTTTGGGCTTAAGTATGTTGAACTACTGAAACAATATTGACGTCCATGCGGAGTGTCGCGAAGCATGATATCGACGTCATTTCCTTGAAGATTCCTGCACAAATCATATTAGAGTGGAGATCGGCAAGGACTCACCACCAAACTCGTTAAGGCACAGTAACCGTGCTATCTACCAATTGGCTCCCGGTCTGCGAACAGAATCGGACCGATTAGCAGAAGGTAGACGCGCCCCTGGACGGTGTTTGACCGTGATCTTCCATGATCCTTGCACAGTGTTGCTGCGCAGGCATTGTCTCCGGGCAGTGGCATGAGTAACGAGGATATTCATTGGAGTAGATAGGTGATGATGCATCAATCTGCCTCAAAAGGAACTGGTTCCAAGTTCTCATGTCGAGGCCAATGCGCGGGAACGCAGAAGTTTGTGCGAGGCTGTCATCGTCGGCTTTTGTCTGGATGTGGTGGAACTTCTCACTAGTAGTGAATGGATCTGATTGGCTTATCGGTTATGAGACTCTCAAAGGCCGAACGTGCGGGGTGATTCAGGGTCACGTGAACGTCTCTTAATGGCTGCCTCGGTGAAATACGGAAAAACAATGCTCCAGCTTTGCATCATGCTCCATCGAAGTTCTGGAGCCCCATGTTTCTCACTTCTACGCCAAATAAGCAAGCTTTTCCTGACTGGGCCACCCGCTTCGACATTTGCAGCGATGGCTTTATTGTACGACCTCCTACCCAACTTCAATCAAGACTTTCACTGGTGGAAACATGAGATCGGCTGCGTTTGCTGTGACCCGTGTCCTGGAACCCTGACCCTGGATCTTTCTGGACTCCAAAGCTGGCACATGGATGACCAACAGCGGGTGATCTGTGGAAGGCCAAGGATGCACCTTGAAACAGAATTGGGAATATTTCGCCGACACTCGGCGTAATACAACTCGACCAATGTTGTTATCCGTGATTTCAATGTTCTAGGAGCTCGACAAGGTACCATGAGAACATGGACCTCGTGTATTTATACCTGAGTGGTGGTTCCTTCATCGCCATTCTCGAGATGAAGGCTGCACATAATCATCTTTCTCGATATCAGATCTACACTCGCCCCCATTGTGTTCAGATCAACTCTCAAGCTACAGCATCATGTCTTTTCTCTTCTCGAAGCCTGCAGACACCCCGGGGTCAGCCCTCCCTGCAATCATCATAGGATGTTTCGTAGCGTTTGGTGGTGTCTTGTGTAAGTCACACATACCTTCCGGCATCCAACCACAGTCTCCCCACTATGACGTTGCTTCCTCAGACTGCTGCTGACGTTTACCATTGGGATGGGACAGTTGGGTATGACACTGGGACAATAGGAGGCATTCTGGCAATGAAGTACTGGAGAAACCTCTTTTCGACCGGATATATCAACCCCAAAGATAATTTCCCCGACGTGACAGCCAGCCAGACATCCGAAATTGTCTCCATCCTGTCAGCGGGGACCTTCTTCGGTGCTCTATTCAGTGCCCCGGTCGCAGATATGCTGGGTCGTCGACTAGCAAGTAAGCCGTCTACCCATTTCACAAATCAGCAGGACAGGGTGTGCGAGGACCTATAGATTGCCTCAAGATACACTATCCCTCTCCTTGACGCACTTTGCCACCGTTTGTGGACTCTCTCTAGAGCTTATACTAATATGCTTGTGAAGTGATCTTCAACACTGGCGTGTTTACGTTTGGCGTCATTCTCCAGACTGCCGCCACCGCCATCCCAATGTTTGTCGCAGGCCGTTTCTTCGCAGGCCTCGGGGTTGGCCTTCTGAGTGCCACCATTCCATTATATCAGTCGGAGACGGCGCCAAAATGGATCAGAGGGGCCATTGTCGGTTGTTATCAGTGGGCCAGTACGTTCTTGTACCCTGACTCCGGTTGCTCTCAACACACTGACAGGGCCCTATAGTCACGATCGGCCTCTTCCTCGCGGCCATTGTCCTCAATGCTACCAAAAACCGCAATGATACTGGGTCTTACCGGATTCCCGTAGCTGTCCAATTTGCGTGGGCCATCGTATTGGTAGCTGGCATGCTGATCCTCCCAGAAACGCCACGGTTCTTGATCAAGAAGGGAAACGCTGAAAAGGCGGCAAAGTCTCTGGCCCGTCTCCGCAGACTGCCCGTGGATCACCCTGCTGTCGTCGAGGAACTGACCGAAATCATCGCCAACCATGAGTATGAGATGGCCATTGGCACAGCATCCTACCTTGCCTGCTTCCAGGCCCCGATCAGGAAACGGCTATTCACCGGCATGGCCCTCCAGGCTCTTCAACAGCTTACTGGCGTCAACTTCATCTTTTACTATGGCACGACTTACTTTACCAGCGCTGGGATACACAATCCGTTCATCATCTCCGTCATTACCGACGTGGTCAACGTGTGCAGTACTGTTCCTGGTCTGTGGATGGTCGAGCGTTGGGGGAGACGGCCGCTTCTTCTCTTCGGTGCCATTGGCATGTCTGTCTGTCAGCTCATTGTTGCAAGCGTGGGCACCGCCAGGCCTGGTGAACCGGCAGCGAGCAATGCCTTGATTGCTTTTGTCTGCATCTACATCTTCTTCTTTGCCTGCTCGTGGGGTCCTTGCGCTTGGGTTGTTACTGGTACGTTCTTCCCTTCGAAAATATTGGGGTCTTACTGACTCTCGTTTAGGCGAAATTTTCCCATTGAAAGCCCGAGCGAAAGGCTTATCCATGACCACGGCCTCAAACTGGCTCCTCAATTGGGCTATCGCCTATGCTACACCATACATGGTCAATCCTGGCCCCGGAAATGCGTGAGTACTCTCAAGAGAGCATGTTCAACGAGCTTGTCTGACTTTTATACAGCAATCTGGGATCCAAGGTCTTCTTCGTCTGGGGCGGATTCTGCTGCATCTGCTGCGCTTTCGTGTACTTCTTCATCTACGAGACGAAGGGCTTGACCCTCGAGCAGGTCGACGAGCTCTACGCAAAGGTCAGCTCTGCTAGGAAGTCGCCCGACTTTGTTCCAACCGTCCGCTTTACCGAGGTCAAGGATATGGGAGCTACAGAGGCCCGTCGGAGCACATTGGCAGATCTTGAGCTAGCTGCGGTCCGCAGAAAGAGCTCAGCTGGCGTCCACGAGGAATATGTCAAGGCGTGAGGTCGTCTCTCAAACTTGCCTAGCCAGCGTGAGCCTTGACGACATCTACCACGCCGATAGGCAGACAAATGCAGGATGGATTTCGTGAGGATTAACATAGGAGAACGTGTACACATGAAATGTCATTTTCCAGCCTGTGTTGTCCTGGGGCCAGGTCTTGAGCAAGGAAAAAATTTGGCTCGTGGGGCGGTTTGCCAGGCACGATGGTCTCTGGGAGTCCAGCAATGAGGGCGTTAAATGGCTTAGCTTATGGTATTAAATTCGCACTTTGCATGCTCTTTCTTCAAGCCGCTCCGCATATTCAAATAACCCTTGGCGAGAGAGGGATGACTCGAGAAACGGATCTCCAGAAAATACGAGCAACCATCGCCACCGTCGTATTAAATGCATGGGACTCCTTCATTCAGCATAATGATTCTTCCCCCTCCCGGAAAAGCGAGTCTCCGCAGCCCATCTTTTCATCCGTGCGGCTGCGTAAAAGTAGCGCCAGACAGTGGCAAGGGGTAACGAGGATGCGCGAGACGGTGGGAGATGCGCGAATAATCAATGACAAGCTTGGTGAGGCTTGGAGAAAGCTTGACAGTCGCTCGCTTACGATTGGGGACAGTGCCACAGTGCCACAGTGCTTATCTCTTACTGCGATTCGACGGGCAGACAACGAGAGCCCGAGAGCCCAATCCTCCCCCGGACCCACCAGTTGCATGTGCCGATGCGAGTCTGTCGGCTGATCGATATCATTGGAGAGGTCGCAAGGCGTTGACGTACCCATCACTGCACAGCCTCCAGCGGTCTGACACCCATAAATGCGGAGATGGCTGTATCACGACCCTCCTTCGCTATCACGGACCTGGCCTCAAGACGAAGAAGAGGAACAACAGTTTTGAGAGCAGAAGAAAGTGCGACACGAATCTGAGCGGGCGTTTGACACTTTTCAATAGACTGCGGTTCTGTACTCGGGCACTCGTTGCGGCGGAACAATGGACTCAAGTTTGAAAGATGAACACAAGGAGTGGCATCCTGAGCGAAAAATTCAGGTGCAAGAAGACAAGAGCACAGTAACGGCATCAAGGACGACTCAGACCACTGCGAAACGCCCATCGCGCGACATCAAGCAAGCGGTTGACGAGAAGCTCGTTCAGCCTCCGGCCTATGCGCCACCATCACATCCACCACCTCAAAGGGCCACCAGCCGGGTAACAGCCAAACGTCCCCATACCAACCCGGTCATTGAGGCTGGCAGAGTTCGTGCGAGAGATGAGGTGAGTCTTCCGTATTTCGGCCTGTGATTACCATTGCATAACATCAGGCTAACGCTCCCAAAGCAACAAATGCAGAATGCTCTGCAAAAGCTTCAGTTCCAATACCAAATATACAACAGCGAAATCGAACCCGAGCATGAGGCAGACTACTATTGTGGCTGTCCCATCCACATCTATCAGAGGATGAAATGGAGTCGCTACGGAGTGCAGGACATGTGGTCAAAGGCAGTCATGTATCCTGGTCAGTATATGTCGTCTTGACGTTTCTTAGGTTGCGTTGTGTGAACCGAGCTGATTCGCTGCTTTGCTGCTGGGGTAGGCGAGAAGGCCTACAACGACAACCCTCAGAGCCTGACTGGACTGAGCAGGAACCCATACAGAATCCGCGTCGTGTCGCCATATGGCTACGCAAACTCCACCTGGGGAATGCAGAGACCTCGGCCAAAATACCACGCCATGTCCATCCACCAGACGATTGACCTCAACAATCGCCTAAATGCGGAAGCTCAAGCCAGGATCAATGCGCTGGAACCAGCGGTCGACATCTGGAACGACGCCGCACTAGAAGCCGCAATGTCTCAGCTGAGCATCATGGCCGCCAATGACAAAAAGCGATCCAACAACGCGGACGACGAGAAAGATTCAAGTGGACTGCCAGAAAAGGAGGGCCCTTCCTCTACAGATGGAAGCGCGGCAAGGCCAGCCAAGCCCTCGAGGCTTTCAAGTTTCCGACAGGCCATCGGCATCAAATCTTCAAAGGAGAGGGCAACGGCAAAGGCGGAGCAGATGGTGGATCAAGGCCGTAGTCTGCGCGAAACAATTCTGGCGGAAGAGGATGGCAGGTGGCCTGATGAGCAGTGGCGGCATATCGTGGCCGTATACCAAGAAAAGGTGGGCATGACTGGAAAAATCGCTTATCTTCGAGCTCGCCAGCCCATCCAATATCTTCATCTGCTCAGGGCTGGATACTTTGAGCCTATTCCGGTGGCCTGGGCGAATCAAGCTTCCAATCCGCTCAAGTTCAGTATCGAGGCAGCGGCAGGATGGAGAGGACTGACCCCTTCATGGCGAGGATACGAAGATACGGCCGAGGAACGACTCTACTGGGTCTTGAACCACAGAGAAGGCAGTGTCGGAGCCAGAATGAAGCCAGACTTCATCTCCGAAATGAACATGGCACGAGCCAGAATGGCCACTGCCGTCGAACCTCCACCCGAGTACTACTCGGCCACCGACACCTGTCATGTTCAACATACCTCTGCTGGCTACTCCAAGCAAGTCATGCCAAAACCGTTCATCGCTTATGATCGACCCGAAGTGCCCACAGACGACACGATGATCCTCTTGGATGTCTCGGGATCAATGGGCTTCGATCCGGTTCGACCAAGATATGACCAGTATCTTATCACCGGCTACACCAAATCCACGCAGCCAAAGAACAAAGGTACTTTCCCAAGAGAAACCTCGAATTTCGAATAACATGCTGACTGTGTACACTAGATGTTGCCAAAGCCATCATCCGACGCTTCACGGATGCCATGGCCAACCATGATCACCAGTTCCGTGGCTACGATCTGACCACCTTCTCCGACTCTGCCGAATACATTGGCACCATCAACCACCAGAACCTCGATAGGATGTGGCGCAAGGTCAGAATCGGAGGCGGCACGCGCGTCATGACAGGCTGGCAAAAGGTCAAGGAGCTGCACTTCCAGAAGCACTCCGAGTCTGCCACGCACCACCCAGTGTATGGATGGCAGGCTGGACCGGAGACGCCCATGCTCCGCCTGCTTCTGCTGCTCGACGGTGAAGCCACGGATATGGACGAGTTCGAGCTGGATCTGCTGGGTCTTTCGTGGGCCCACGTCACCATCTTCCTCATCGGCGTGGACGGATGCCCGCATCACCATCGCCACGCCAATGAATTGCAACGCATCAGTGATGTGAATCACCACGTGTCATTTGTCGATGCACAGGGCAATACACCAGAGCGATTTGTGACCCATGAGCTGCTCAAGAGGCATTTGGGCTATGAGATTTCCATGACCGAGTTTGAGCAGATGGAGGAGCTGCCACAGTACACAGCATGATTTTCCAAGGGTAGATGCGCCCAGTAGTGGTATGACATAGTGATGAATGTTAATCTTGTTTAATATCTGGCTACTAAGTTGTACCTCGTATAGTATATTTTGTTTGATCAGTTTGCACCCATCTTGGCATGTTTGGATTGATGCCCCGCTGTCAATGTACCTCGTAGTGAGGCACGTGAGGTTCGATGGCCTGACGACCTCCCTCCCCCTCTGCGTCTGTTGCAAGTAGAAGCTGCGGCTGTCTACTTCACCTTCGCCCTATAAATGGTGACCTAGATCATCCTCCAACCCAGGAGACTACAATGGGCGGCAGATATGGATCCAATCTCGATCACTACAGCCTGCGTAGGCACGATCGCCGCGGTCGCCCAGCTTTCAGCCCAAGCCAATGGTTTGGCCTCCCGGTTCAAAGACGCCCGCAATGACATGCAAGAGCTGCTTCAAGAGCTTGCCAGTCTCTCAGAGAGTCTCGAGAGTATGCGTGACGATGGTAACATGGCCGAATACCCGGCCTCGTTGCGCCAGAATCTCCTCGACACCCTTCGGAATTGCGACGACGTGACCACCCAAATGAGCGAACTCCTGCGAAAGCTGTCTTCTACCGGACTGTTTGGCCGCTTGAAGTGGTCGCTCTCGAAGCGGGAAAAGCTGATGAATCTCAAGTCCAAGTTGGAGGGGCACAAGTCGGCCATTGCAATCGCCCTGCTCATTGCCTCCATGTCAGTATCTTCTCTCACTTTGGGGGTCTTGTGGTATTTTCGTGCCCATTGGAGTTGGAGTAGTTCGAATAGCATCTCATCTGTTTTTTGATCGCGGTGCTGTTCTTGTTTTTGGCCCTCTCATGCTTGCTAAGCTCATTTCTGGCAATTAATCCTGCTAGATTCGTGTCCATGGAAACCAAGGACAACACCCACAAAATCCTGAATGACACAACAGTCATGAGGCGCGAGACTGCGCAGATTACCACGCTTTACCAGTGGATGGGTTCGCTGCAGTTATTCATCCGGGATCTCAGAAGCCGTGGAGATACCGCAGAGGGCAACATGTTCCAAAGCACGGTGGACAGCACTACAACCTACACTGCAGCTTTTGTGGATCGTGATCCTTCGGGAAGATTCCGAGTTTCGGACGAGTTTTTTGACGCTCTGGAATATCCTGAAGCTGCCTTGGTTGCAGACCTTCGGGCCATTAGGCTTTCGCGAAGCAGCCAGCCGGACTTGGTCATCGCGGTCGATTTTGGCACGACCTGCACAGGTATAAGCCACCTTGTCCTTGCTCGGACATACTGATACCCGTAACTGCACGGTGCTAATTGAGACCAGGCGTCGGATGGTGGGACACCAAGGGCACTCCTGGCGAGACACTTAAGATCCTTCGGAGATGGCCAGGAACTGGATTTGCATCCGAGGACAAGGTAGAAAGCCGTGTCTGCTTGGCTAGTTCTTGCGAAGATCCATCGCTAACTTCAGAAAGGTGCCAACTGCGCTCGCTTACCGCAATGGCGAGCTCTTATCCTGGGGATTCCCGGCAATATGCGAGACGGACGACCATGATACTCAAATTTTTGACGCATTCAAAGCATTCCTTGACCCGCGTGTGCTGCAGACCGCCAGCAGCTTGTGGAAAGGGTCTCGGCGCGTGCCAGAAGACCCTGATCATGCCCGAAAGCTATGTCTAGATTTCTTACGGATGCTCTATGCCCACATCGGAGAGGGCTTCGCAGGGATGGTACATGGATGGCATCATAAAGAGATTGAATTCATCTTCGCGATACCTTCTGCCTGGAATGTCAACGTGATGCAATCGTTCGAGGCTCTCGTTGACAAGGCTGGTTTCGGCAGGGCTGGCCGACAGCACAGCTGCCAATTGGACATGACTGAGGCGGAAGCAACAGTAATTTCTGCCCTTGATCACTCCACAGTGCCCTTTACAGTAAGATCGCTCCACTTCGTCACTATCGAAAGCTCATCTCAATGATTTAGCCCCAAGGAGTCGTTCTCGTTGCTGATTTAGGCGGAATATCAACGGTAGGTGAATTGAAGCTCTCAGCTTGATCGAGGACATATTAATGGACGTTTTACCCGTAGAAAATCAGTTTTCTCGAATCGACCGCCGGATCAGGCCAAGGTCTACGATTTCAGGTCCTGCATCAAGCTGAAGGTGAGAGCAACTTCTCCTTCCACCCATTCCTGGTGTAGGAACTGTGACTGATTTCCTTGGTCAGACTACAGTCTTGGTAGCGCAATGATCGACGTTGGGTTTCAACGGCTTGCATTTGAACGGTTGAGATACCTTGAAGCAGAGCTAGGACTTTCCCCCACCTCTGTCAAAGACGCCGTGCGAAAGATGACCATCGGACTATTCCAAACCTACAAGACCACGTTTGAGACTTCTACAATCATCCTTCTCAGACTGCCAGTACCAGGCCTACCGACAGATTTCAATTCGAAAGAAGCCAAAGTGGAAAGGGGATGCTTTCTACTGGACAGGTAAGCTAAAATCCTTGCCCTTTTGGCCGCAATGTTTGTCAGTGTGAAACTCTTAAAGGAATGTCTTTGGCATCACCTCACACAATAGTTGACAGTGGCTTTCATATTCCTCGAGTCTGCTGACCGGAATTTATCCCTTAGAAATGAGCTACAACGCTTGTTCGATGACCAACTCAACAGGCTATTCCAGCTGATAGACGACCAAATAGCCACAGCACTGAGGGTGCCACCTAGATCGCCGATTGTAAGATCGCCGATATAGGCTCCCTATCTCGCTGAGCGGCAGCTCACAATCTTTGAGGCTCACATCGTCCTCTCTGGGGGCCTTGGAAGGTCTCCATATGTCATTCACAAGTTCGGCAACATTTACCGCCATCTCGACCCCTCTCCATTCATCATGCCGGCAGCGGAAGTCGTCCAACTACCAGACCCGTAAGTTACTGGTGTTGCCGACGCAACTTGGCCCCAGCAACTGATGTTTCCTAGACAGCTCGCAGTGGTCAGGGGCCTGCTCATGTCCCGTGCCCACCAGCTTGCTGTGGACCGGCTTGGTGCGGGCAGCCGACCGGTGCTGCGTGCCCGCGTGGCCCGGATATCGTATGGCATCGTATACAACCAGCTGTTCAATCCACACATGCACCGGGATCAGAATATATTTAGAGACGAAACCGACCGACGGGTGTACGCACGGGACCAAATCAAATGGCTTGTCGTTGCGGTTCGTTGCGGTTCTCTTCGCCGAGTGTCCACCAACAATCAATTCTTACTGATCGCGAGAGAATAGGGAACATCGCTGGATGATGACAAGAACCTGATCGAGATCCCCATGGTGCATGCGGTCAGCATGATGAAGCCCATCGAGACATGGTCGCACGCGATCGTCATGGCTCCACTGGAAGGGAACCGTGTCCTTTCGAATTTGCGTCGTTGTATGTCCGATCCATCTGACCCTGCCCACCAAACCTACAAGTTACCTGACAGTGAGACCAGCCGAGTTGACGACCGTGACGAATCTGACGTGCAACTTCACCGACGCGCCGGCCAAGGCATTCCTAGAGCCAGAAAGCGCAACGTATTTGGAGGTGCGGTATAAGATCGCCGTCATTTTCCTACCCCAACTTGTCATCTTTGAGGTCCGGCTCGGTGGCAAGGCGTACAGTCGCGCAACCCATGAGATTCAATGGACATGTAGTACAGAGTGAGGTGAGAGAGCAGGTAGGTAGGGTGGGAGGTAAGTAGGTAGAGGTATCTCACGAGGTATTGCCTACCTAGCATCTAGCTGGGATCGATGCATCGAGGACTCAGACTTGGACTGGGAGACTCGTCAGGACGAAGCCGTGGTGGGAACAAATCAGATGGAGGGTATGAGTTCTTTACAGGACGGACATGTGTCTCGGTCAGGGAGGGCCGGTGAATGATCGTGGACTACTCGGCAGAGGACTGAGCGGTACTTATATATGACGATAACTAATAGGTATTTACTTGTCTTGTACTCGCTATACGGTACACAGCGTGTCATGTACGGCTGGTAAGTAGCTCATGGTGCAAGGATCGTGACCGGACAAAGTGATTGATGACCCCTACCTCTACCGGTGGCCGTCCATATTCAGTGAGAACGGTTACACGCGCGCGAATATATATCGGGTCTACCGGGTCTAGAGGATATGATCATTGATCCATTCATTGTGCTCATGCATATATGCAATGCACGTTCTCATCATTGAAATCATCACCATTGTATTTCGTTGTTCAATTCATTGGTCTCGTCTTTTTGTCGTTGGGTGGTCATGATCTGCCGATCCTTTCTTCTGGGGTTTATGTGTTTGTTTGTTTGGGGTCATGCATACATACATGTTCGATACTGGAAGGCGCTATGACGAGGATCCCGCGTGTTATCCTCTGCTCGTCACGCCCACCTCGCTCGTGGATCCCGATCCCGCTCCCGATCCTAATCGAGAGCCAGATCCAAAGGTAGACCTCGACGCAGCGGTGGCCGTGCCCCAAGACTCCAACAGCCGCGCCGCGACGGTCGGCTCGACGGGGGTGACGTTGCGCGCGACGTGGACCTCCTTGTCGGCGTTCCAGGGGTTTGTCAGGCCGCGCACCGCCGCGAAGGGCAGGCTCTGGGCGCACAGCCACTTGATGCGGCAGGGGCTGCTGAAGCGGTCGAGCGTGGCGAGGAAGGACGACGACGATGATGCGTCGGAATCGCCGTTGGCGGTGGCGGTGAATCGGGATGCCATATCATCAGGCGATTCTGTCCGGTTGGAGAGTGTGGTTGCGGTCGCGGTCAGGGTCGATAGGGAGTGCGGATCGGTTCTACCAACCGGCCATGGCAGGGGCTGCGGCTGCGGGTGAATCTCCGAGACTGAGAGGGACCCTGTTGGCGAGTTTGTGTGCAGATCTTCTTCCGTCGAGACGGTTTCCCTCGGAGTGGTTCTCGGTGGCCAGGACGCCTCCCAAATTATCCTCCGTCGTTCGGGTTGGTAGATGATGGAGCCGGACGAGACCGAGGAGGATGGCGACAACGACGACCACGAAGCCGTCGAGGAGCATGTCATCGTCGAGTCAGACGATGCCAGTGACTCCGTCCTCGACCTCACCGCGGTGGGCTGTGCGTCGCATTCGAATTCGGGCTGGCTCGCCCCGGAGTCGTCCTCGACCTCGAAGCCGTGCGGCGATATTACGTGCACTTCGTCGCCGAATGGGATGAGGTCGTCGTCCTCGACGCGAATCTCGGAGCGCATGACCGCATACCCGAAGAAACAGCCCGAGCCGTTGACGGAGAAGATCAGGTAGACTTTGCTGGCTGTCTGGGTGGAGACGAGTAGGTTTCAATTAGCCAAATAGGCAACACAAAATCTCCATAACGAAAGAGCCGGGACACGACTTGTCACGCAATACATCATATGTCCTTGGATTGAGTGCATCGACGTACCTGATAGGCATGGTTCAATCGCTCGACGTGCCGCTTCGGTACGTGCCACCGGCCAGTCTCGAGGCTCTGGTACAGGGCATCCAGCGAGAAGCTCTTGAGGATGAAGTACTTCTCCTTGCCCCACGACGACCTGTCCGCCTCGGGGAAATGCGTAAATTCTTCGACCTTGCTGCGCAGAGATTTCGCCCTGTCACAGCGGACCGGACTCGATGAGGTGAGGAGCGCCTTGTTTGTGCTGGTGTTGAGTCCGTAGTTGACCTTGGTCGACCTCCCCCGAAACTCGTGGCGGATGCGGCAGTCCAGACGCCTGCCGTCGAAAAGCCGAGAGCCCGCGAGCCTGATGGCCGCGAGCCGCGCGGCCTCGGAGCTGAAATTGACAAAAGCGTATCGGGCGTCCGGGTTGTACGAGACGCTGAGCAGGTCGCACGGGGCGGGTTCGGAAAAGTAGTCGCGCAGACTCATGACGGTGGTGTTTTGGGGGATGTTGCCGACCCATAGCGCGAGACCGCCCTGATATCTCGAAGGACGGGTACTCGAGGATCGAGGAGGGTTTGAATCGTCGACACCTTGGATCACTGTCAGTGATCCCTAATTCGATCCGATCTGCAGGTCGCAGTTTGGTGATATGGAATTGCAGGCCATTCCTACCTTGTCGGCACACACCACAAAGATCCATTGTTGGTTCGAGAGGAAGAGGTCGCATAATACTCGCGACCACTTAATCTTTCTGGCGACTCTAGGAAATGGGATATTCTCCGCGTTCAATCGCCGTGCTGGCTACTGCAAAAAGTTCTTGTCTGGTCCATCTCACGATAGACATGGAGCGAGGATCTCGTTTTTGAACATGGCACGTCTCTGTATAACGAGGAACCCGACATTTTCTGAGCAGGTATTCTCCTAGCACAGGGGCCCCGTTAAGCATGTTTTTGGTTTGTTGATTGTTAGGAATAAGGGAGAAGCCAAGAACTTGCGCCTACGAAATGTGCTCAGCCACTCTCTCTTGCGAAAGGGAAATTTGCTCACATCCGTCAAACCCACCGATAATGACAAAGCTTAGGTCCTCCCGGCCACTCTCCTTGGGTGTTGGTGCCGCTCTGTATTGCGCGCTATGCCTCAGCTGCGACGTATTGTCCTACCTCGAACACCCATTCGGTGCTCGCCAAGGTGCCCAGGGACCAAGGGCCCGTTTGAGCAGATATCCCAATGTTGCACAGCTTAAGGGGGAAACCAAAAGTTGCTCACGTTATCCAGGAAGCTTGTTTGGTGATTGGGTTGTCAAGTGGTTGGATCAGATCTTATTATACCGCCGACAGACCGGGTGACTGCTTCTGCCTTTCGAATGCTCCGACGAAGCTATCAACAGTGTACGTTCGTCCACAAGACTCTGACGCACAGCGGCTGATTGGCCTAAAAGCTTTCTAATGTCGACAATGTCCCTTTTATTGATCTCGCAAGTAATTGGAGAGCTTCCGCTAGAGAACCATGTCTTTCCGCAATCCAGCCCCTGGAAATGAAGCGCTCACAAGCACTGGCTTCACCGACGCGTATAGACACATTCTGCGCCTGGGAGGAGGTTGGGGGAATGTAAGGTGAGGACGGCACGGCCGACCCGTTATTCGCTGTCTGGCGCGGATTTCCCTGGTTCTAATCATCTTGCCGTTGGTGCAGCGGTCCGGGCATATTGTAGGTGTCTTTTCCCTAAGAGGATAACGCCCCTTTTCCGAATTCGATCGGTAGGATGTCTATCTAACCCGCGTGGTGTTTCAGCATGGCACGGGTCATCGTCTCTGGGACCTTGGGCTCCATTTTCGTGGGCATGAGCGGCGCCTCAATAGGCGCCATGATCTTTGATACCGCCACAATCCCCTTTGTGGTGTCGGCCTGTGCTGGCTTCATTCTCGGCGCCGTGGGCTTCTACCGCGATGCCGTGCGAAAGTCGCAGCGGGCACTGGATCGATTCCCGCAATTGCTCCAGCTGCATCTGGACTCCAACTTCCCACACCGTGGCTTTGACACCTGGGACGCTTCGCGATTTCGGAGCCGTGTCTTTGGGGGCAGCTGGGTGTTGCAGAGCATGCTGGTTGCTAGCTGGATGACGGCAACGGGCGCAATTGAGGTGAGATCGCCACATCCATCCATCCACAATATCAGGGTTCCGCGAGGCAGAAGGTTTCATGTGTGATTTTTTTGGGAGACACGGCTGACTGAGTCTTGTGGGAGCAGCGCATCTACGAAGCCGAAGAGGAACGCATCCTCCTCCCTTTTGCCACTGCAGCACAGAACGTAAACGGTGATAGTGACGGTGATGACGGAGGACATTGAGCCCTGCCCAACATATTCATGCTGCAGCTGGGACAGTCTCCATGAGGTTCTTGCTCGGTTCTCTCAGATCAAGCCACGTCCATAGGGTTGGAATGACCAAACAGGATGAGTGTCGAGAATGGGGGACACGACATGTCAATGCCTGGCCAACCAAGGCTTTGGGAAATGTGGACGTCAATACTGTACTCACATTTGTACATCTCTACGAATGACTTTCTCACACACACCTACAGTACCTGCGCTGCGCTCTGAGATACTCGCTCATCACTCCAGGGCATCTTTTACCGATAGCATGTGATCGGCTCAAATAGCCTCTGCTGTCCCGGCCCCATTCATACGTCATTGTCCAGATAAGCATCTCTTGGCGTCATTTGGTTCCAGGCGCTGCCGGCGCCGCGAATGTTTTACCCCAGACGAAGCCAGTCAAAGGCGGGGGAGGAGCAGCAGGTCAAAAGGAAAAGACCTGAACTATTGGACTACTGGCTAGACTCGTACGAGCAATGCCGCCCTTGTCCACCTCTCACATGTCACGGATGCTCGTCAGGGAAGGAAGTTACTCTGCTCGTAAACAGCGAGGGGGGCTTGCCCTTCCCCTCGTACCACGACCAGCTGGCAGCTCTTTGTAATCTCCCAATCACCTTTGGCCAGCAGCTGCTGCCTCTGCCTCTTGCTTGAACTCTTCTCGATATATCTCTACCTATCACTTACCTTTGTTTTCCAAGTACCTTTTTCTCCAAACACTACCTCACATATTCAGGCTCTTTCCCTTGGCCATTGTTGCATCACTCACATACTCTCATCTAGGCATCAGAAAACCATGTCCTCATCTTCGTCCTCGTCCTGGCAAGACCGCCGCTTCATGTTCCCTGCGGGGCGTGAAGTCCACGAAGGCACCGCCCGTCGTCTCTCAGGCTCCTCCGGCAGCGACAAGACCGCCGACTCACCCATCCTGACCAATGCCACCCCTGCCGCCGCCGCCGCTGCCGCCGCTGCCGGGGCCACACCAGCTCTTCCCGACTACCCGGTCGTAGAGAAGAAGGTGTTGTCCAACCCCGACGCGTGGGGCGGCGACCGACGATTCATGGGTATGGCGGGGAAAGAGGTGCACGAGCCGTCGAGGAGGTTGAGCGGGTCGAGTGCGGCCAAGCCGGCAGACATTCTGCCAAAGGCCAGCTCACCCCCTGCGACGAGCTCCGGGGGAGGCATTGCGGCAGCCATTGCCGGACGGAGACGGGTATGTATTGTTCCCAGTCTGCAATATGCTCTCACGACACGCACACTGCACCGCCTGTTGAACCTCATTCTTCATCACTCGTGTGAAACCATGCTGACTGAGGCTGAAATGTTCTAGTCCTCTGCTTCTAACCAGGGTGGCATCTTCTCCGGCCTCATGGCAAACCGAGACGCTCACGCCGACCGACGACAGAGCTGGGAAGACATGAAGAAGCCAGAAGGCTTCAGCGGGTTCTTGTCTGGACTGGTCAACACGAAGCCCGCCGACAAGAAGTAAACACTGGAAATACTGGAAAAGGAATGAGTTGTTGCTAGTGCGAGAGAACAAAGAGACAGATTGACAGGTCACAAATTTTTGCCGCACAGTGCTTGTCCCGTTACAAGTGGGTGTTTGAGGGGGTCTGGGTTGGTAGTAGTGCCTGTGTGATGGCAATGCAATTTGAACACGACAACGATGGTCTCGCTAGGATAGCTCGAGGTGGGTAGGAGGGGATAGCCAGGCACAGTTGAGGCGGTGTTGGGCACATGGGTGATGTCTACTAGGAGATACAAAGCGTGTGTCGTACCGATTGATCCGTACAGGTTTGGAAAATGGCCAGGATTGATTCACCGACGACACGCAAACAGACACAAAAAGAGTCGAGTTGTATTACTATGACTTTAACCATGGCTTTGAAAATGATAATGAGCAACGCATGCAACGCATACGATGCATATCGTCCAAGATAACAAGTTAAGTAGTCACCGTCACTGTCACTACCACTCTGACTAGCTTCAACATTGTGATGTGATGTATAAGAAGAGGCCATGTATGTATGTATAGATCTTGAGCTTCCTCACTTCCAGAGGTCTGTCCTCTCTTGATCTCTTTTTCTATTCCTCCTGGGATCCCTGGTAACCTTCCTTGACGAGGCTCTCCCTCTACATGTCTACCAGTCTACCAGTCTACCAGTCTACCTAGGATCTAGCACCTAAAAAGGCCTTGTCTTGCCCTGTCTTCTAAAGTGGTTCTAGATAGCTGGTACCTGAATATCTCAGATATCCTGGATATCCATGGAGCATCAGCAGCAGCAGCAGCAGCAGCAGCAGCAGCAGCAGAAGTAGAAGCAGAAAGATAATCAGAAGTAGAAGAATAAAAAGAGCCATTTTTTTTTCTGAAACTAACCTTCTCGCTCTACCTGTCTGGGGTATCTATCTACGCAGCACAAGAATAAACCGAGTTTCTGGGGAACTCTCTCGCTGCCTTCCTGCCTCCCCTTCGCCAAACCCTAGATCCTAGTCTTGATACTTCCTCAAGACTCTCCTTAAACCTCGTATCTTGTATCTTGCACCCCTGTCCACATCGGGCCACACAGAGCCACCACACACTGCACGAGATCTGTGGTCTGTGATCTATGCGTTGATGCAGAACCCGCTCAATCGGTCTTAACCACGACCTTCTCCGCGCCATCGTGGGGGGTTTGTTGTCCACTGGTCTCCTGGTCCTCACCTTCGACAACCTCGGCGGGGCGGCCGTGGAGGGCAGATCCTCTCTTGCCCGCGACGTCGAGGAAGATGGATTTGACAGTGTGGGCCATGGTTTTGCGGCCTTGCCAGAGCGGGAACAGGCCGACGCAGAAGCTGGAGCAGAAGAGCCAGAGGATGCCGACGACGACCCAGCCTATCGTAATGGAAAAGAGTGTGTTAGTGGAGCGAAACAGGTAGAGAAGAGAAAAAGTGACAGGACGGCAAAAGGGGAAATGTGAGGAAGGGCCCAACAGATGGAGATTTCTTTGAATAGAGCCAGACTGTGAAACGGAACGCAACGACAGGAAACTCACCAGTAAAGAATTTCTTGGAAAAGATATATCCCGTCCCGTACATGGGCATGGGCCACAGCACCAATAGGGCAATGGTCATGAACCCGGTTAGACTCCTTGAGATGATGGCCGCTTTGTTCAGCTTGGTCTGCTCGGCGGCTTCGTGCTCGGCTGTTCGCGCGGCAATCTCGCGTTGCGTTTCGGCGTCGACGCTGGCGCGGCGGAGGATGTCCGAGTCGTCGCCCTTGCGGATCGCCTTCATCGACTCCCAGTTGTAGTTCTGCCGGCCGAAGACGAAGGTGAGGATGGGGACGAAGACGAGCGGACTGAGCAACGCCGTGACGTTACCCGCCAACATGGGGTTGTTGGAGCCCGTGCAGTCGACGTTGAGCACGCCGCACTCCCTCTTGGCCGTGACCAGCCAGGCGATCAAGGCGCATGCGAAGCCTAGCACGGGGGCGCCCGCGGCGGCTTGCCAGTTTTGGTCCTTCCACATCAGTGCCAGGGTGGCGGGAATGACTGCACTGCTAATGATACAGCCCTTCACAAGCAGATGTAGTTAGCATCATATCGCTCGTGCTGGCCCATAGGAAAACTTACCATGAGCAGATAGAGGTACCCCATGCTGACACCGGCATAGAACAGTCCGGTCGAAAACGAGGCCAGACAAATGGCGTAAACGACACAGGCAGCGTGAGACATTCGGATCAAGAACTTGCCCGAGGCCTTGGGGTTGATGTATGTCTGGTAGATGTCGTAGGTCCAGATCGACGAGACGGCAATCAGCTCGGCAGACGAGGCTGAGGTGACGGCCATGAAAACCAGGAGAAGAGTGGCGGCTGCTCCACCTTTTCCGAGGAGGGCAACGGCAGCATATGGGAGGACCAGCCCTGCACTGACATCGGCATGGGACATGCGGTTTGGGTAGGTTGGGAAGACAGGGTTGTTCTCGAGGGCGAGAGCAGCAAGACCCATGGTCGTGGCACAAAGCCAGGGGATGGCAAACCACGACAAGCCACCCATGACATATCCAGGCAGTGCGTCGACAGGCGAAGCGGCAATGGCTTTATTGTAATAGCCGTTGTCCAAGAACACAGTCCCTTGATGGAGTTAGCAGAAGGATTTGACCAGGCGGGACACTATGTTAGGCGTACCAAAGTTGCCGACAATGTTGATGACAAAAAAGATAGCGCCTTCTTGACTTCGCATCGTCAAATAGCTGCCATCTTTGTTTCCGTCCACGGGATGTCGTTTCGCCGCGTCCACAAGAAGTTCCCAGACCTTGCCTGGTGAGCCCGCCACCTCATTAGTCGCATAGGCGCTAAATGCAAAGACAAATATGATGACGAGAATGATAATCGTGTGCACGTAATCCGTCAAGAAGGTTGCTTTGATCCCGCCAAACATGGTATATAGAACGACACCAATTGGGAGGAGAAAACAGGCTGCAGCCGTAGGTACTCCACAAAGGGAGCTGGCCACAGCACTGCCACCAGTCAAGAGCATCGCGGTAACAAGGATGTTTGTCATGAGGCCGAAGATCAGGAAGACAACGTGTGTCACGACGCCATAGCGGGCTTTGATCACTTCAAGAAATGTGTGGGCATTGGGTGCACGTCTCTTCAACCTTGTATGGACAGTTAGTAAGAAGTTGTATTTTAGTCACGAGCAACACTTACTCAATAGCCAAGGTCGCAAACAACAAGATCTGGACAGTGGCCCCGGACGCGTACCAGAATGGGCCGGAGACACCGTACGAATAAGCCACACCCGAAGACTGAAGCAAGGTCGCAGCCCAAGTCCAGCTGGACACGACGGCTGCGGCTACGAGACCAGACTTGACAGTTCTCCCCGCGGTTGAGAACTCTTCAGAGGTTTGTACCTGAAGGTTGTTAGCTATATATTGGTTGGGGACCGGCCGGTACTGACTTCTCCGTGATATCTTTTCAATGCCCATGTCGTGCCAATCATGCCCAGCGCAAAGGCAAACCCGAGACCTAGGATGATGCCATATCCAAATCCTTTTGAGAGAGGAACAACAGCTGCTCCTGCAGTATCTGACATCTTGACTCTAGTATGCCTACCTTGGCTCTTGTGACACTAGTTGCCGCAATTTCTTCGAAGAAGTCCGGGGGACGCAGATGGAGGGGAGGCTGGCTATGGTTGGTGGCCCGTGAGTGGGCTTTCCTCACCTTATATATTTCTCGGTTCACCGTCTGGCCAACGTGAAGACGAAGCTGGCGTGCAGCAAAAGAAAGTCTGGGCTCGTGGGAGAGAACTCCATCCGCACATGGCTCGTGAGCACGCGATGGCTGGCACTGAAAAATTTTCCCTGCTCTTCGCTGGCCCGATAACGGCACGAGGGGACGCGAGCGACATGACATGGTATCTGTGATCACCTGTGCGACCAAACAAGAAGCTGGGGAATTTGGTTTGGCGTGGAGTGTTCGTGGAGTGGTGGTAGAGTTGGCCTGCATATCGACGCCAAGTGCGGGCCGTAATTGCCAATCCCTGTTGGCTCACTGGAAACACTGATAAGCACGACATGGGATGGAATGGAGACATGCAATGGAGTGGAGAGTAGATCACCCGTGGTCCGTGAAAAGGTAAGGCTTGTTGGGAGAAGTTGACAAGGCCGATTGAAAAATAGAAAGTCCATCTTATCAAGCCAACCAGCCATGCAGCCTTGCTGATTGGCTAAGCTCGTCCACAATCGGATATCGCCTCCTAGATCTTCCTTCCTTGGCGGCTCAATCAGGTTGGCAGGTTTGAAGAGACGAGTTGACTCCTAACAGTGCGAGCCTAGCTAGCATCTTAAGTAAAGGAGAAACGATAATGGGCGGAAGGGCCTCCCTCTTCGAGACAAAGACGCAGGCTCAAGAGAGACTAAGTTAAAGCGAGGTCGCCCGTTCATGCTATCCATGCCGCTAAGCGCCCTCAATTGGTAATTCATCATACCCTATCAGCCTCTGCTGCTCTTCTCTATCTAACGGTCCGGGGTTGGAAGCTCGTCTTAGTGGCCACAATGAATGTCCTCGGCATGTACACATAATTCAATGAGACGAGCAAGTAAGATTGGCGTGAGCATAATCCAAGGCATCCAGATACCCCATTAATTGGACCACAGCGGCGCATACCACCAGGACGTGGAAGATCGAGTGGGAGCCCCATAGGTCGAAATTACCAGGATATCGTCTCTCGGGAAACCTAGTCTTAGAAAACCACATGTGTCAGCTTCATTTCTTCTCTCTTGTGTGCGAAAATGGGAGGAGACTTACTGCGTAAAATAAAGTCCCAGTTAGAAGGCAGCCTGCTTTTGCCAGAGTGTAGGGAAAAGCTTTTGTCATCATCTGCGACATGCCGAATACATTGAGTCCATGGATCAATGGCGCAACACCGCACAAGCCAGTCACCACAAACATCAACGCTCGGAAGAGGCGATGTTTCGAACCCTGGTACTTGGGATGCATTGTCATGAAGATGGTCAATGACCCAAAAACTCCGATCTATCAAACCAGAAAAAATGAGTGTTAGACTCAAATATCAAGTCTGAGATGAGAAAAAACTAAACGTGTACAAATGGAGGTTGACTAACCATGACCCAGTAGACATTTCGTGGCCAAACTTCACACCAGAAAACCATGTATATTCCCAAGACAAGGTCTCCCAGTATAAAGATGACTACACCCAGCATGTCCAGTCGCAGACAGAGATGTTCCATAGGTTGGGAGTGGTTCATCAGGGTGTGGTACATCGCCGACAACGACAGGCACGTGACGGCTGCCAACATGAAGATGGAGAAAGCGACCAAGTCGGCGACAGTGACTCCGGAGTATCTGCTGCCAAGGTACTGCTGAAGATACCACTCGCCGAGCAGGAAGGCCACGGCCGGGACGAGGTGGGAATAGATGTTGACCGACTCATTGTGGATGTACGACCAGCTGCGGAACGATGCGTGAACCGAGCCTGAGATAGGCCGATAGCCACGGAGGATCCACGGGTTGGATTCACGTCGGTACCATTCCGGCATTTCTTTGAACGAGAGAAGAACTGGGCGTCCTGCCTTACCCGGCGTGGATGTGACTTTGCTGATGGATGTCATCCCCGTCTCTTTTGGCGCCTCTGCCGGCTGCGGGCGCGGAACTCGAAGACGAGGAGCGGGTGCCATTTCCTGTCGTGCATGATGATAAGGCAACGTGGAAAGTTCGGATTGTGAGAATCAGTGAAAATGTAGGATGAAGTGAAAGAAGTTTCCATCTTGCATTGTTACTCGACGCGTCATGGAGTGGCGGCGATGAGCACAGGCCAGCATCATCACCCTGCGCTGAGGTGAATCCAGATTGAGCTGCGAATAGATTTCACATACCTTGGGGCCTCAATGGAATGCGGTACAGATTTGACATACCTCGAGGGCTCAATGAAATGCGGTACAGATTACTTACAGCCTTCTATTCGCATTACCCATTGTCAGAGTCGCCTCTAGAGATTGAATCCCCAGGACCTGCGCCTGACATGGTTGGAAATGATTGGTGGGTAAGGGAGAAGATTTACGGTCCATACTACATCGGTCGATTGGGTCTTTGAAGTCCTTTTTGATAGTGTCTGCTGTGTCTGCTGTAGAGATCCTTGTGTCGGATCAAGGATGCCGTGCGGATCTCTAGCCTCAAGCCACAGAGAAGTGCTCCTTCCCAGGCTCTTTCTGGGGCCAGCTGACCTACTCGTACCTTTTGCGATTGGTCACATTTTTCCCGTTGCAGGGCGATATCAGACGCTATGCGATTGGCGAATCTTCATGTTACATATTAGCTTGTACGAGCACAAGGTGCCTCCTGGTCGCAGTAGCGCGTTACAGACGAAGGCTCGTTCTTGGCCCCGAGGCTGAAATGATAAGCACGAATATAGAGACACATACTTTCTTCCCTCTAGAACTCCTTCGAGGCAAGCTGCTCACAATATGTTCTAGAACGATTCGTGTCCTAGCGAGTCTCGCTTCCTCTTGATAAGATCCCTGCACCAATCTTCCCGGCCATGCACAGTCAGGGGTGTATGGCCAGTACCGAGTAGATGAAATTTATTCGTACCAGGGTCTCGTTAGACCAGCCGAATATTGAGAACAAAGGTCAGGTGCAGCCGGCAAGTTCATGCTGGATGTGCTTCGGTGCTCTAGAGGCTCACTGCCCATGGGCTGGACGGGGTCGGGTATACTTGGGTGCAACAAACGCGCAGGCCTCGATGAGTGGTAACAAAAGGTGTATGGCATCTTTCTGAGTGAGCGAGCTGAACAAGCGAAACAGCTGGTCACCTGCGCGAGAGTCTGCTGCAGGATAGCTAGAGATAGGAGCCATCCATTGCTTCGTCATCGGGGTCTAGATGTAGTGAAGTCAATGGTCTTTCAGGACCTGTTTCGGGTTGTTTTGACCCTCGTGGTCAGCAGAGCATGCGTCTCTCCAACTCATTCCCTCCGGCGCAGGCGGAAAGGTTGCCACGAACCGTGTTAGGTGATCATACGCGACGAGGAACCCCTTCCTTTGTCCCACGTTTCTTGACTGACTTCGGGGAGCGCAAGGGTTGCAGGGGTGAACGGAGCGACGAAAGAGTTCGCATTGCGAGGGTGCGGCCTGACTGCGCTCGGGAACGAAGCGAGGTGCCTCGTGTGGACGTAAATTTCGTGCCATATCCAGCCTTCAACACATCCTCGAGCCGTCTTGCTAGTTATTTCAAGATATCAGGAGGGCAGCTACGGCGCGGGCAGTCGAGTTTCAATTCTGAACAGCCTTCTCCTTCTCCAGGACTTCTCGTCAGTCAGAGGCTTCAGATTTATATGTCTGGAGGACTGGATCGAGTGAAAACAGTACCGTCTGTATTCCACAAATTCTGGCGCCAAAGCAAGTCAATCTTGATCAAGCATGAGAAAGAAATGGCGCCCTCGAGTTGGTGCTGGCTCTTCTCTTATTCCGTCGATAGTCCCGGGACGGAATAAAGGTTGCCATATGAGGTAGATGATGACATATCTAAGGCACGGTTTACAAGTCTTTACCCCATCAGAGACCGCCTGAAGAATCTGAGTGGGAATGACAAGCGAGGTAGAACGCAAGACTTGGATTGAGAACAGGTTGTAGTGCAGGTGATGATTTTAGCTTGTTTCGTAGGCCATCATCTCGCGATTCACAATGACATTTGGTGACCATCCCGATCCATTGTTGCCATGTGGAAGTAGAATCTGCCAAACATGTTCTGCAGAGCGAGACTGTCAGACAGATTGCCGCTGAAGGGATATGAAGCCTTTTGCCAATCGCTGGTCCTTCAACCACAACAGAGACACCAAAACAAGCCCAAGCAGAGTATTGACCTAAAAGTATGTATTGACCTGTCTTTTCGTGTGACAAACTCCTAAGATTACAATGCACAGCCATCAAACAAGCGTTTGGCAGTCGGTCATTTTGGGAACCTTCTCTTAATGTTCGTGATGCGGCTCGCCGTGGTATCCGACCAGCTTCCATCTTCCAATCATTTCACCAACGGTAAAGAAACCCAACACCTGAGCCAAGACAATTCCACCCGCGGTCAGTTGGCTGCGGTTTGCAGTGCGAATGGTGTTCAGGGCAGCGTCCGGATTGAGAGTTTTGAAAACAGAGCTTGCGCTTGACGTGATGGACGTAGGGTTCCGGAAGACATTAATCAGAGGCTGGAAATAGGATTGAAATTGAGCCACAGAGCTGAAAATAACAGGTCAGAAGCTGTAGATGATATCGGATCCCAATCAGACTTACGGAGGAGCCATCTGTTGATTCTTGAAGACGATCCGTGCGACCTCCCATCCGACACGAGAGTAGTAGATCGTGGGTGGTATTAACGCTGCGACCAAGTTAACAGGTGTCCCGATATTTCCTGGAGAGGATCTTGTAGCATACATTCGACAAAGGCAATAACTCTCCCTGTTCTTCCACCAACTCTGCTCAGGGCGCTGTACGCAGAGGAGCCGACTTTGGAAATTGCAGAGCCCGCGGAGCTCGAAACGCGGCTCAAGCCTTCCGAAGCCTTTGACACGGCCTGCTTTGAGCTTTCTTGCGCCTTCGCGGCGGCTTCTGAGGTGGTGGAAGCTTGTCTGAAATTGTTTCGTCGCAGGAAGGATCTGGACTGCCGGAGAAGGGCGCGAGAGGTGGGAACGGCCGACATGGCTACTAGAGCTCCTGATGGAGCTTCAAGAGTGAAGAGAAGGGTTTGGGTGAGAACGGCGGCGCACCCTCTCAAGCAGTGGTGATTGTGTTGAGTTGCGGTGGTCAAACGAAACTGAGAGTGAAAAAAGAGCCAAAGCTGTTCGGAGGCCAAAATCCCAATTCAATGGACCGGAAAATTTCGGACAATGCGAGCTGATGATTGGTTCGACGGGCCGCCTGGTACCTGGCCGGAAAAACTCTCCTCTATCAACCTCTTGAATCATATTTACATCTTACCAAGGGAGTAATGTGAAAACGCCATTGTCGACTGGGTTAGGTTCAACTTGTGAACATCCAGTATATCACAGTCTAACCAATAACTGTGTACTGTTATCATCCATCTGGTCGAAATGATCATGAAAGCTCTGCCTGAGACATGGACCTTGTCACTCACAATCCTTACCTCCCATACCCCACAAGCCTCACTTATGCCACCAGATTTGAACCCAGATCTAGCACAAGAGTCCTGCCCAATTCTCCATATTGACTACCCAGCCTCACTTTTGATGCATGTCCTCTCGTCATACTCTCACGGTCCCGCCCCCCTTAGCAAACAATTCCCGACATTTTGGATCTCCTGCTAAACCTGAAACAGGCTGCTTGGGCCCTAAGTCCACCCAGCCGAGTTCCCCGGGAACCAATGTGCCTTGAGCCCCCGAGCCCCTGCAGCAGATCGCAAAAGTTCGTCCATCATGAACTTGTAATGTGACAATTCTTTCTTCTTGTAGAACACCTCTTCAAACCATGCTCATCATGTAGACAACGGCCGTCACAGAAGACATTCTCCATTTTGCAATAGGATCTGAGAGGTTTGTTGTTTGGCGTTCTGGTATTCATGCCTGGGTGGTGGCTTCTTTGTCCTTTTTCTGCCCGGCGCTTCTCAGCTTGTGAGATGGCGTAGGATTGAACACGGGTAACTGCTTGTCACCGTGTGTGCTAGGTCATCACTGTTGATCCTCTTCCATTGAGTTGTCATCAGACTCTTCTCACATTCACCCCAAGTCTTACTTGCTTGGATCTCAGTCGACGCAGTCGCAGTCCGCAAGAATAGAAAATCCGAACGCCGGTCGCTCAACCTGCCAACCTGAACAGGTCAACGACAACATCAGAGGCAACGACGAGCTCACATCATGGTGGGTAAACATCGGCAAGCCTCGTCTCAACTGCCTCAACCTCCTCCACCTCCTCCACCGAATCCTCCACGGCGATCGCTGAAGCAGGGTCTCAAAGACGTCTTTCTCCGAACTCTACGGAAATCACCCGAACCGCCAGCTGGTACACCCACTCTCGGTTCTGGTATATTGCGTCGGGGAGAGTCATCGGCGTCCTTTTTCCCGTCGACGACCACATTCTCCTCTCTCGAACCTCCCGGGAGTCGACCTAGCCTGGAAGAGTTCACTGTTTCGCACACCATTCCAAATCGATTTGACTCCACCATCCATGTATCGCCTCGCAGACGGCATGGACGACAGTCACTACTTCCAGCCACGAGCCTCAGCCAGTTCAACCTCCATAAATCTTACCTTCAGCCACTCACGGGACCCCAACGAACTGTCCACGAGGCCATGTCGCCCTCGTTGCTGTCGGTCACGAGTCGGCAGGCGAGTATGGCCAGTTTCTCTACCCTGTCGACTGTTTCCAGCGCCTCCACTTTGAGAATCCAGGAGTCGCGTGAGTCGCTTGCCCCGTCACAAGCGGGTGCGGCTTCATATAAGAACCCCCCAGCACCGGCGGCCAGGCCTCGAACCAAGCATGTCTCGTGGCTGCACTCACCTACTACAAGCTCTGTCTCCGTGGTGGACTCGGAAAACCCCGCCGACGACCCAACCGGCCTCAGATTGGTAGAGCACTTCAAATCATTCTGCATCCTCGACACCGCGGTGACCGGACTTCCCGTTGTCGCCACATCCAAAGAACTTCGCTACATCTTCGACGTGGGCGAACACTTCTTCCTGAATAACTGTGAATGCGAAGGTGCTTCGATGGACATTGTGACCGGTCAAGATGCAGCAGGGGATCCAGTCACACATCTTGTGTTGTTCACACCCCTGATCATTCCCAGCAGTGGCCGTAGCCGTTTCATGCTAGCTTGCCTGATTGATGTCACGCAATTTATTAATGACACGGCGTCACTTCCTGAACTCGACCATGAGCTCGAAACGTCCACAATAGACAGCGGAGTGCAGACACCATTACAAGATCGGAGAGACCTGAGTTGGATCGGGCGCAGCTACAAACTCTCTGCCGAAGATCTCCTTGGTGGTTGCATGTTACCCAACGACCGGGATACGGCGACAAGACCACCCAAGCACGACGAGATGTCGGAGGATATTTGGCTGAATTTGGCGAATGAGGAAAGGAGCAGAAGATCGTCGCCCAGAAACACATCCAGCTCGAAGCCGAAGATGAGCCCGGTTGCAAGGTCGAATGCATCTCACACATCGACAACCAGCAGCACCGTGGACGACGTGTTGGACGAGTTTATGAGCGACTTGCAAGAGCTCTATTCGGACTTCTTCCTTTTAGGCAAATCTCCGCTTGATGACACCTGTTTTGAGATCTGCAACGTTTCACCTCTGCTCTATTCCACCAAAGAATACATCAACGGACACCTTTCTCAAACCAACGCACATCAAATGGCCGAATTGAGCGCATCTCTGGGCCGGGAGACGCCATTCAGCATACACGTAAAATGGGGTCCACAGGGACTGGACAAACGGATGTATTGTAGTCCAATGTACACGGCAAATTCCATCACGTGGATTTGCTTCCTGGTGAATTACCAGATGCCAATGATATGGTGACGGCAGCATCTATCTGTTCTCGAGCCGAGAGCGCGCCGAGATTGCGTGTAGACCTTGGCTTGCCCTACGGCGATGGCACCACAGACACACAGTTACAATGAGGTGGCAATTTGACGATAAAACAAACACGGCTCCAGCGCCTTTTGTTGCCACCGATGACTTTGCCGCAACAAGGAACATCCTGCAGGGACCAGTTAGACGGAACCATTATCGACAACCGAGAGCAAAAGATAGCGACAGCAGGGAAATGATTTTCAGCTGATCACCTCACAAGGGTCGAGAATGAACGATGACGGCACAACGTCGCAACCCGCACCACAAGCACCACAAGGCACCTCCAGGCAAGGTGAAGGATCTGCTTAGGCGGAGTCTTGGGCAACACTCCCCCTTGTGGCATGCCGACGCCTAGTTGGGGCTGTTTGGCCCGTCTGGGCGTTTCTAGCGGGCACTCGGCAAAGCAAAATCACAGAATGGCAAAATGGACCAGGGGCCAGGGCCGAGCGGACAAACTCGTATTTGGAGTCGCAGACGAGGTGACAAGGCACGCCTCTTCCTGTCATGAAGTGGGTTGGCGGGCCCCCTTTGATGCATTCAGACCACACCTGGTCTAAGACTTGCCGCACACGGAAACGTGCCATCCGATCGCCCCTTCGATTAGGCGTATTAGGCGGAGGGGCACCAAAGAGACCACCAAAGAGGCACGCAACCTTGGGTCGATTGAAGCTTCGGTCCTTCTTTCGCTCAAGGCACGATGGCACCCACGAGTTTTAGCGAACAAATCCACTCCAAGGTGGCTCTCAAGGGGGCCCTTGGATTTTCACCACCTCGATCCACCCTGTGGTTACCCCAGTCCAGAGCGCGTATCCGATTTGCGACAACATCTCCCCTCAGTCCGGCATCGCGGCGGAGGGCAATACTTCAGTCTCACGCAGTGCCACTACCTTAAAAGCCTCGGATGGAAAAGGCAAAGTTTTGGAGTCCTCATGCTCGACATTTAAGACTTACCCCACGGTTCACTTGATTCCGTTGCGGCTTCTTCTGGACAGAGTGTATTGGGACGAGAGACGAGGGACCTGAAGCCTAAAGCCTAAAGCCCGCCGAGCGGCGAAATCCACCTCAGTCACACCAGACACTCCCATACAAGTACATTGACCACCTTCGCCTGGCCGCCGTCACTGCTCTCTGCGATCTTGGAGAGCAATTCCAATCTCTTGTTGCTCACAAATCCGCTGCCGTTGCGGTGATCGATATCGTACCTGCGCCGTCTGTATACTCGATATCAGTCCAATATGTTCAACGAGAACTTTTCCTTCGGATCATCCCCGCACCCAAGCTCGCTCACCTTCAACATTGAAGAGTGTACATCGGCAGAGATCTCTCCTTTTACTTCGCGATGTTCCTCACCGCATTCCTCACAAGGGCCTGCCCCTCGCCGAGATTCTCGCTTTGACACCTATAGATCAGCGCCTCGCCATCCCTCTATCACCTCGTTGACAGCCCAGCTGCAGTCCCACGCGCTGACCGACACCGAGATGCATTCCCCCTCACCACCCCCCAGTGACATGGCTTCGCCCTCGGACTCTACGACGCTGGATGATGAAGGATACTGTGAAGGGCCAGATACACCCGCTACGACGGTGTCGGAATTGTCGTACGAATCTACTGAAGTCGACCCGACACTGTGGGATCTTTCAATGTCAGACACGATGGTGGCTACATCCTCACCTCGGCCCTCGTTGTCTCTCGAAGCACAGGCATTCTCATCATATACGATGCGTCGACGGCAGCGGCAGGCACTGGTGCGACTACAATGCCTGGCGACCCGGGCACCGGACCTGGCCATGCTCATCGAAGAGTGCCACCCGTCTTCGTTGCCGCTGGAGACGGCGGTCCTCAAGGCGTACAGTTCCTCGAAAGGACGGAGTGATTCGTTATGCGGTGTTTCTGGGCTGGGGTTGTGCGGAACGGGGACGAGCTCGGGACGGATAGAGAAGGAAAGGAGTGGCTTTGTGGCTGCGGTGAGGAAGTCACCGAGGATGAGGAAAAGGACCAGCTGAGGTTGGGCAAGGCGAGGCGACGGATGCAAAGAAGCTTCGAGGCCGGCCGACGACGAGATGGCGTGATACGATATCAGAGCTGAACAGGGCTTAATGAGATCCAGATATATGATGAAGCATACGATTCAAGCACATGCTGATTGTTCTCCGCTGTTCTCCTACCATTCTTTGGATGTTTGTCATCACGTTGTCTCGCACGTTTGACTACTTGACCGAGACGAATACAAGTACCGAGTACAAGTAGATGTCTAACGAAAGCCAGCCGGAGAAGAACGACCTTGCGGTACGCAAGCGAGCATTGATCACAGGATGGGGATGGGGGTCTAGACCGATGAAGGCGAGGGACTCATAGCGACCCGAAGGAGAAGGAGAGGGATAAGCTTCGTGCTATCTGTCTTCGTCATCTTGGAGCTCTAGGAATGAGTAACAGGTACTGACTTGTAGTTACGTGTCATGTGTCGAAGTCGGTACTAGTACCTGTAGTCATGTTCAGGGCATGGCGCAGGGTACGAGATAGGAGGTTCTTCCGAGTCGGATAGGTACAGGTGGACAGGTCACCGGCACCCACCCATGGCACTCATCGCCCGGGCAAGATGAAGAAGCCCATGACGACGAGAATGCAAGTAACGGAGATTCCTCTCGGCAGAACAAGTATCGGTCGAGTACAGGTACAGGTTGTCAGATGCTACGAGGACAAGGACGAGGACGGGGACGAGGCCGATGATGCCTCTCAGCGGCAGTCACATGGCATGGCATGCTACAAGAAGACGTCCAGCTGGTATGGGCGGCAAGAATCGAGAATACCCGGGTCGCATTACCGGGTTGTCTCCTTCCTTGTCCTTGTTCCTTGTATCGTGCGCATGCTCATGCTCGCACAAGTAGTGTGATACGAGATGATGACGACATTAATTCCATCTTTCTCTTTCCTTGCTATACCACGTACTTAATGCTTGTTTATTTGTCCGTGCATGTCATGTGCAAGTAAATCATTCTACGCGCGAAAAAGAATTGGAGAAAAACTGTTCCGGTCGTGGTGTGACATGCGCTACGTTGGGTAGGGTTGGGGGCTATCTCGGGAGAGAGATCGAAGAGCTCGGTAGAGGTCCCCGCGGCGGTGGTATCCGGGGTTGTACCCCTCGTATCACTTTCACATGTAGGTAGGTAGGACAAGGATAGGGACAAGGACAAGGATAAGGTAGGTATTGATCAACAGGCGTCAATTGAGGGTTAAACCATTTGGATGCATGTGCCCCTCGCAGTGTGTTCGGCACAGATGGTAGCACAAGCAATCTGGACAGGCAGACAGGAAAGAGGACAGATTCTTAGGTCCAGCTAGCATCGTGACTATGGATCCCACATGACCCAAAAGCAAAAGTGCATTTCGAGCAGGAACATGTATTCGTGACTTAGTTGCATGCGCAGCACCACCAGATCCCGCTATTGTTGAGAAGTTGCTTTTTCGTATTCGTATGTACCTACTCGGTACCGAGAGTACTCTGTGCCAGATTCAAGCGCTGCTTGGGAGGCCAAGTGAGCCTACATATGTACCTAAGAAGTAGCCGACGATGACCTACATGCCCCGCAGCAGCGGCACCAGCCGTGTCTCTGAGTAGCCTAAGCGTACCTAGGTACGGAGCAAGCGTAGCTAGCTGACTACTTGTAGGTAACCTTTAAGCCTGCAGTACGCCGACACGGAGGTATTTAGTCAAGGCAGAGTGGGTAGGCCCCTACGGAGGTACTGTAGGCTCCGCTGGAGGGGTGGTCGCTCAGTGAGCTTTTGGTTTGCTTCGGTGCTACAGTCAGTGCTTGGGTCAGTCGCCTATAGGGATCGCATTCCCTCAAACGGGGACGCGGATGAGATTAGTTTAGCGGCTGTCCAGGCACGCCAGGCTAGCCAACCCCCTCTGCAAGTCTACCTGCAAGCGACCAAATTTTCTTCTTTCGCATGCCTACAACGAATTTTTCTTCATCGTGGATTTTCTTTTTCTTTTCCTTTTTTTTTTTTTGCTTTGTCTTTGTTCTCCCGCCAACACCACCCCATCGCCAGCGCTAGAATGTCTTTCCAACCAGTGGGTCACTGAGCATGCAGAAAATTCTGGAGAGGGGAGAAGAGACGGACTCTGAATTCCGGCTCCATTTGCTATTCCCAAGTGTCCCGCCCAGTGACTTCCTTTTCCAGGCTGCTATCCACCCAAGAAATGAGCCCGGCCACCTACCTAATAACCTGCCCTAACGGACCTGAAACTGGCCAGCCAGATCCGAGTGTCTACGAGTTATCTAGTCACATCCATGGACTCGGTTAGCGAAGGTGCCCCATACGAGTACAAAGACGCAGGCAGCGTGGAGGAGGAGGAGGAGTGTGGGGTTTGGTACGTATGCTGTAGGCCGATGTCACTCGACACTAGAAAAGAGAACTGCGAAAAGGAAAAGGAAAAGGAAAAGGAAAAGGAGAACCAAGTCGTGGATGGAAGGGACTCATTCCTCGGGTGCTTCTGTTCTGCATCTCTATCGAATGCAAAATCTCTTGCAACCTCCAACGACGGTCGATATCTAGAGAAGTTGGCCCAAAGGGCCCATCTTGAAGCTCGGTCAAACTGTGCAAACAGGTGTCCAATGAGATACGAAGAGTTATTTAGGCATAGTCCGATCCCCTCAAGCCTCTTCTGATGGTGACCTGTACTGTCTTTCGCCTTCTCAACTCTTGTACTTTGGAAGGATTGCCAACCGAGACGGAAGCATCGATATAGTTCTTGCGCAGCAAACTCACACCTACCTCCACATCCACATCCACAACCATCTGGCAGTCGACAGTCTCAATTACACCTGGATGAAGGCGTGTCATCCTCAGTGTGTCGTCGACAAGTGAATATCAAATATACAATGTCCCAGGGCTGAATAGTGATCACTCGCCACGGCAGGTTTGTTTCCGAAGAGTCCAAGCTGCCTCGATACCTGCCAGCGAGCTCATTACCATTGTTGCATCTTCGTCATCGTGCCGATACAAGATCGTCATGCAAGACATTGAGCACATCAGCTGCAGGTCATGGACTGACTGACCCATTGCCGTGCTCTTGTGTTTGTCGAGGTCGATCTCCCATAACTCATTCCGACATGTATGTATGTGCCGCAGTTTCAATGTCCAAGACACCAAAGAGTGCCGTCGCCGAAAATGGGATATCCATGGTTCAACGTGTGACTGACGAGCAGACGGGGTAATAATAATTCATACAGGTCTCACAACACCTACCATCAGCTCCGAACCTCTTCGCGGCACAATGCTCCGTATCTTCTCCGCAAGGACTGCGATGAAGAATCCTCCGTGCCAGGGAGACGCTGAACGGACATGGATCGGAGAGGTCCGACGCAATGCTCAACTTGACCTACTGTACAAGGACAAGGACAAGTATCCGGACGAACTTCGCAGGACGCGACATTTTTCACTCTGTCCGTAAAGATGCCCGCCCTGCTAGGTGTGGTGTGACTTGGGGCTCGAGTGGTGGGTTTTCTCAATCCGATATTAGACCGCCCAGGGCGACACTCAGTCAATGCCATACCGAGTATACCCCGTCCGCAGGGGTGATTATGGACAGCGGAACACAGCCTCCGCTCCGTGCGAGCAGCGATAGCGGAAGGGGTAGTGGTAGCGGTCGTATCCAAGGACAAGTATGCGGAACCGTGGTGCCTTTTGTCACACCATTGCTCGACTCGACGAGCGAGTCTCAGACAGATGATCCATGGAATACTGGAAAATATTCCGTCCCTTCCATCTCCTCACTCCGTTCTCCGTTCTCCGTACTACATACTTTGCTCGAAGCTCGATCCATCCACCCTGCGAGGGTACTTCGGAGATGTTGTGAGCGAGAAAAGGACCGCGTTTGTCAGCTGAAGCTGAACCGGGAGCGGAAGCGGAATCTGCATTTTTGCTGATGCTGATGTTGATGTCTGATGATTGAGGCCTGACCAAACGTGGTCAGATCTGAATCGAATCTAGATCTACCTAATCAGCAGCAACATATAGATAATAGGGGGGACGATGTCCATGGAAATCTCTTTTCGGGCTGTACGTACCTACCTCCGGGTGCGAGTTCAAGTACCTACAAGGTCTGTATTGTTGGTCGCGAGTGAATAAGCAAAATGGACTCGGGTCTAGACCCCGGCATGTGGCCGCCGTCGATTACTTGTACATTATCAAATGTCACCTGTTTGCTGCTTACCCAGACATACTTGTATGCTAGTTGGCTAGGTCCTTGTACCAGTAGTTAGTTGTGCTTGGTACGGGTGTACTTGGTACTGGGTACTTGGTACATGGTCCTTGGCTTTGCCCTTGAACCCGATCTGATGTCTCCGAGAAATGTCCTACATCCGCACCTCATGCCCATGCGAGGCTCTCTCACGCCGTTGGCTTTTCGCAAGGAACTGTATACTCCTATACTTGTAGACCAGATGAGAGTAGAGACGTTCCGAATTTACTGCGTCGCTCCGTTATTTCGGAGCTGTCACTACTCACTCATGCACTCACTCAATTTTAGTGCTCGCTCACTCGCTCATGAGGTATGACGGCGAAGATGAAAAGAGTCCTCCGACACCGAGTACACATGGGTGCAGGTAAGTACAAGTACAAGTAAGTCAAGTAGTACCTAGTATAGTTCAGTATCACGCGGTATGGTATACATCCCCTGAGCATCACCGGGCGGAGGTACCAAAGGAACTTGTCGTTACGCGGACAATAAGATCATTGAACACGATAGACTTCTTGTATGTACTTGTATATCACTGGGGAGGTCCATTTCAAAGAGTTCAAGTTCGAGATCAAGTTCACGATGCGAACATTTACAGTGAAGGAGGAGGAAACTATCATGGTCTATCGTAACTACCAACAAGTATAAGCCCAAGCGTAAAACGTGCAAGTGACAATAAAAAGGAGAACGAGAACCTGAACGAGTCTGTCATTGCTTGCGGAGATCGAACGGACTTAAACAAATTTTCAAGTATGCTTCAAGCTCTCGCACGAGTAAGCTGTCTACAGAATAGTAGGTATCCCGCACATATCGCCGAGTATCTTGAATTTTACTCGGCAGTGACGGAAAACAGCCCAAACTTCGGACATGGAAAGGACAAGGACAAAGACGAGGAAAAGTATTGCTGCGCGGAGCCGCGAGTCCGTTTGGCTCCGCAAGATCATAATCCAAGGATATAAGATCGCGAAGCGGTACCGATCACATCACATTGCACAATGTTCCCGGAAAAGGAGGCGTCAAGTCAGAGCAGAGCAGGTCAGGTCAGGCCACAGGGCTTCTTGTCGGAGTTGGCACGGAAGTACCTCGTACCTCATATTCATTGTTGACTCGAGCAAAGGTCAGATGCTTAGCAGTAGCCACGATCAACTCAATGCCGTGCTTTGTCGAAAGTGATCGGTACCGCAAGTCCGATACAGCATTCAAGGTTAAATGAGCATGATCGCTCCTGGTTCCGTGTTTCTCGCGGAGAGCATTCCGACTTCAAGGCCTGGAATTGACCTCATGGCCAACGTTTCTCCGATGCGAGATTTGGCGGCGCTGACCACGCCATTTTTGCTGAGGTGAAGCCCATGCATGCCACCTGATCCACCGACACCACGAGAGATCTGTCGGGAACACTAATCAACGGGACGACGGAACCACCCGCTCGGAGTATTGCACTCGCTCTGACACGGCTACTCAAGCAAGGAAACTCGGCAAATGACTCGAATACACGTACTCCGTAGTGGTGTTGTCTGGTCAGGGTGCCATGGGCTCTTCCGGCCAGAAGCACGTGTGAGGTGAGTTGCATGTGGGACAAGAAAATTTCGACGTTGATGAAGTGGAGAGCACGGGAGGCTTCTTCTCTTGCGGCTCGGATCTTCGATGCCGCGTGGCAGAACGATTTGGCGTTTTTTGTCGTTTCCGATGCCGCCACATACGAGTTCAAGGGCTCGAGGGAGCGACGTCGGCTTTTGATCTCGGCTTGCAATGACTCGACGAGTACTTGGTAGTCGTACAGGTACTCAATCGGACCTGTCCCACCAGCGCCACAGGCGAAGCCACCCCTGACACTGCATTGCTGCAGGGCTGTTGTCTCGACCAAAGCTAGAGCGTTCTAGACCCTCGAACATCAGCTGTGTTCTGCAGCGAAAACACTATGATTGTCGTGCGCTGTGATTACGTGTTGCGAGGCTTGATATTGAAATACCACGGCTGTCTCGCATTTGTGCCGTATCCGGTCTTGATGATCGACACTTGTCGTCTGTGTTCGTTTGCATAGCTGGCTCAAGCAGTATCGACCGAACATCGGGCGAATTTAGGCCACCGAGAAGAAGTCGACTCGATACAATGTGGTACGCAAAACAAGTCCGTGTCTAGGGCCCTTGACACCGGAACGTGCCAATTGCCAACTCTTCCCAGCACATTTCCGTTATGGCAATCTTACTCAAAGCCTTTCCATTCTCCCTTCTCCTGCGGACTGTGCACCTGCCTCTTTGCTCGTATACTCTCTTTGACAGCGTCCCGCTTGCGGTTCGCTTCCCTTCTCTCGTAACCGCTCTGTGTCCCAATCCTGGCCTTTCGTTTCATCCGTTTGGTTTTCTCGTCATCATCGGCATGGATAGCGCGACGGGCCTTGACACCATGCAATCTGAGGTCCTTCCTTGCTGACTTAGAGACGCTAGGTAGAGCGTGAAGTAACCAAGGCTGAATTCCTGATGTCGTGGGTGAAGCCAGCTCCTTATTTTCGGCTTCGTGCGAGTCCTTGTTGGTGTTCTGACTGGCAGCAATCACGTTCGCTATGCCTTTCACGTATTGAATATCCTCTTTGGTGTAGAAGCTGACACAGACACCTCCTTCTCTCCCACCTCTCCCCGTCCTTCCTGCGCGATGCACATACCCTGCAACAGTGGTCGGGATATCGTAGTTTACAACCACGTTGACTCCCCGAAAATCCACACCACGAGACAGAAGGTCCGTAGTGATCAAAACCCATATTTTCCCTTGCCGAAAACCTTCCATGACAGATGACCGGGCACGCTGCGACAGAGAAGCATGGAGTACTGCCACTCGGGATGAACCACCTGCCTGGGCTGGAATGTCATATTGAAGTTCGTTGTACAATGCTTGCGCGCGGTCGACCGTCTGTGTGAAGACTAGAAACGGTGGGCGGGGAGGCGCAGTGTCGGTGCCTTGGCGTTTCGAAGTCGATATCGACCGTGCTGGATGAAGTAGTTGACGCATGCCGAGGAGCTTTCCGGATTCTGTCGCGGTGTATACCAGTCGATGTGAAATTGTTGGCAAGCTCGTATCTTTCAAGCCGATAATGGTCCGAATCAGTAATGGATATTGACTCCGAGACACTTCGAGGTTTCTTTGGCGGTCCGAAATGGTCTGTACCGCGAGCTCCTCGATACTAGCTCCAATGGTTGCCGACCACATGCTCACCCTCAATGAAGGTGAAGTGCATGCAGACCAAACAGCAAGCGTTTGAGATCGGAAGAGCGGATCAAGAAGAACATCTGCCTCGTCAAATATCAGGGTTTCCACTTCGGGTAAAGATTGCGGAGATGAGTCTCCGTCTTCTTCCCAAGACGGACAAAGAAGATGTACGAGGCTGAGTGGTGTCGAGACAAGAATGTCGGTCTTGACGGGAGCCGAGCGCATGACAGGTCCGCTTTCATCCTCACTTTGATCCGCCTCTGCCTCTTCTTCAGACTCCTCTGCACATGAAGGTGCTAATTCTTCAAAAAGTCTCATCCCTTTCTTTGCTGCTGTAATAGTCACACCCGTCTTGGTTGTCAGTTTCCTCCCCTCGTTGACTATCTGGAAGACCAATTCCTTTGTAGGAGCCAGAATGATGGCACGAATATGTCTGTCAACAGTGGGCCCAGAGTGTCGATGAGCCCTCGAAATCTTCTCGATTAATGGAATAAGGAAAGCAAGAGTTTTGCCGCTTCCTGTTGGTGCGATGGTCAAGAGATCAGGCTCGGCATTTCGTTGTTCATCCAAACCTTCTAATAGCAGTGGAAGGGTGGCGATTTGAACCTCGGTCGGCTCGAAATATGCCTGGTCTGATATGTTTCGTGCCAGAGTCGCGTTGATTTCATAAGTCGCACGCAGTTGGTCAAAAGATGTAAGCGGCTGAGGAAAGAGGCGCGACTGTTCTTTTTGCGCCTTTCTTGACTCCGACGACCTACCCAAGGAGCGGAAGCGGTTCAAATCCACAATCTTGATTTTGTGTTTCTTGTGGAGTTGGCGGATTTCCTGTTCGGACAGTTGTGTAGACGTTGTCGCATGGGTACCATCACGATCTGCCTGACCCGGCTCTCTCTTCCGTTTTCGGCTAGCAATAGACTCTGTTGCATCCTGAATGAGTGCTTGTCCTGATGCAGAAGGGATATTTTGTGGCGACGGTCTCGAAATTTTTGATTTCAGGCCCGTTGAGCGGGATAGCAGTTTGAGAGCATCCATGGCTTGTTCGAACGATTGGGAACCACTAAATCCTATGCAATACAGACAGGAGGTGTCGCGATACACGGGTGAGACTGACGCCTGTTGTGGTGGGTTCTGAAACTTGCTTGTCCTGATCAAAGCATCAAAAGCTTCGAAGACGGCGAGATTTTGGGTTTGATGCCAAGAACTCGGAGTATATATTTTCCGGGACCGAACAACCCTCGCCCCCTCCTACCACTTTTCAGCATTCATCTGAGTACGAGAGCGCTCTCTTCAAATGTCAACGATGCTTGATTCACGCCCCGACGTATTCGGCGAATATGCTTCATTTATCAAATTATACATCTAGCAGGCTTGCGGCGAGTCCCTGACCGTATTATTAGGTCACAAGCCACCGCGTATGTCCAGAGGTGCAGGGATGAACTAGTAGCTCTAGGTATTGACGGTGTGCTGAGTCTGAGTGCTCGCGTTAAATTTGGCGGCATGGTATCATTGACAAAGGTTCAGACACAGAAGCTTGTGAAACCCAGACTGAACAATCAAGCTGTCGATATCAGAAACTCGACCTTCCCCAGGGAGGAAGGATGGGTTCGACAGGATGATCAGCTCGTGTATACTCGCTTTTGAAATGATATCGCCCGGAACCCACCCAGCAACCATCAACTTCCAAACCTTGAGCTCGTTTATCACGCACTTCAGGCAAAACAATGCAGGCGTGAGCGTTTGGGGGGACCGTAACGTCCATGCTGAATGTGTTGCCATCCAGCTTCCAGCGACATTCTATGCGTCCATAGACAGACTCGTAGATGATTTCAGCATACGAGAGCATCCGATTAACGCACGGCTCAATCAGGATGTTTTTCCAACCAGGCCTGTCGGCCTTGATCCCACCAACGCTCTCGTGCAACCAACTTGTGACAGACCCCAGCGCGTGATGATTAAAACTTGTCATGCTGGCTTCGTTGATATGGCCATCGGGCTTAAGACTATCCCAACGCTCCCATATTGTCGTTGCGCCCATGCGGACTGGATAGAGCAATGAGGGAGTGGATCGTGACAGAAGCATTTGGTAAGCCAGCGTGTCCTGGTAGGACTTCGTGAGGCTGGGGAGCAGAAAGGCCGTGCCGACAAAGCCGGTTGAGATACAGAAGTCGTCAAAGCGAAGGGCACGGGAGAGGCGCGCGGCTATTGCTTGTTCACTGGACACGAAATGAGATCTCTCGTCGGAAGGCAAGAGGTCAAAGGCGATGGCGAGCGCATGTGCTGTGGGCGTGTCAGGGACCAGAAGTCCTGCTGGTGTCACATATTTCGCTTGAAAAGCCATCAATAGCTGGGAGTGAGTAGCACCAAAGTCAGAAAAATCGTCCGATTTCTGAAGCTCTTCGGCGATGAAGGCCATTCTCTCCGTCGACTCAATCAGGAAACAGTCTGCGACAAAGGTACCATCTGTCCGACCTCTTCCCGAGTTATTGGGCGGCGCAGAGGGGTCCAACCAGTCGCCAAACTGCCATTGATAGGGATCCCAAAGACCATCTTCACCACGCCGGACACCCTTTTCAAGGTACTGCTTCATGCTGTCATATTGGCGCGACAGAATATTGATATCTTTTGTCGTCATGTAGAGCTGGAATGGTACCATGACTGCGGCGTCCCCCCAAACTCCATTCTGCATGTGATGCCAGCCGTCATCTTCAGGGCCAAGTCCTGTCAGACAATTTGGTACATAGAGCGGTACCATTCCTTGCTTCCAGTTCTTGTGATTGTCCATTTGATCGGCATACAAATCTTGCAGCCAATCTCCCAGAATCCCGCCAGTATCATAGAGAAAGGTGGCAGTTGGTGCAAAGAGATTTAAATCACCTGTCCATCCCAGTCTCTCATCTCTAGAAGGACATTCAGTCGGTACGCTGAGGAAGTTCCCCCTCATACTCCACACTGTGTTTTTGTGTAGTTGGTTTACCTCATCATTGGAGCAGGAGAACCAACCCGTTCTTCGCATGTCAGAATGCATCACTTCCGCAACGACACTGTCCTTCGTCAAGGGCGTCTCAGCGTCCTGTTCAGACCAACCCGACACTTCGACGAATCGAAACCCATGAAACGTAAAGTTGGGTTGCCAGTCTGTCAAGACTGTTCCTGCACATATCACTGTGTCTTTCGCTTCCGCTGTGCGCAACGGACCTGTGCCCAGCTCGTCGTTTTCAACTACTTCTGCGTGGCGGAATGTGACTTTGTGTCCCGCAGGCTTGAGGAGACGCCTGATGCACAGTCGACCGGCGATATTCTGTCCGAAATCAATGATGATTTTACCAGATGCAGATTTCGAAAATGACTTCGGTCGAAGGCGTTCCGTTACTCGTACTGGTGGCCCGTTGGGCGAGGTCAGAGGTGCAACAGCGATGTTTGAGACTCTAGTTTCACTCCATGTGACCTGGGACAGCTCATCATGTGCCCGACCTATCTCTATGGCTCGTTGCTGGTCATAGATTTCTCCATTGTAGATCTCGCTACTCAGAATAGCTGAAGTGGTAGCCGTCCAGGAAGAGTCTGTACAGACAATAAACGGCTCATCAGTTCCGTCGAATTGCACTTCTAGTTGCGCCAGGATACCAAGCTCGGTGCCGTAAACAAACCTTCGACAGACCCAGGACAAGGCTGATGCGAACCACCCAGGTCCTACATCAAGCAGAAGGACGTTTTCAACACCAGGCAGAAGGAGGCCCCCAACATCATGGACTTGGTAGTGGAGACGCTTGTTATAACTTTGCCAACCTGGTGCCATACACTCGTCTCCGATTGACTTGTTATTGAGACGTGCAAAGTAGACTCCATGGCTGGTGGCATATAGTCGGGCCATTTTGATTGTCCTGTTGGAGGGTAAGAAGAACCGTTTTCGAAAAATCAATGGACGGGCTGATCCATTATCGTTCAGGAGGACAGAACCCTTGATTGTGATCATGCTGGCCGCCCAGTCATGGCTGTCAAGCAGAGCAGCCTCGACCATGCTCCAGTCTGACCAATTTGAGAGTTCTATTACCTTTCGCGAGGTATTCTCTTCATCTTGACCATACATACCATAGCACCGGACACGAACCTTCCGTTGCTCCCTGGATTTCAAAGCGCTGCAAAGGGGAGGCCATGGTACGAGTACTGATACCGAACTGTCGACATGGTATAACTCAGTCTCACCGCCGCTTACAGGACGGATTTCAAGCTGATAGGCTGTCTGGACCCAACCATAGACATGGTCGTTTGTGGTACAAAACCGCCAGGAGATTCTAGGTCTGCAAAATTGGACACCAAAACCAGAATGATGTTGCTCAAAAGTAGGGGCCGTAACTTCGACCGAGGGAATGGGGAGTTCTTTTGCTAGGTGAGGTAGACCAGTCATCCTGCACCCAGGCACTCAGAAACTGTAGGTGCCAAAGGGTCTTCTCTGCGACGTAGAGAAGGTTGTCCCGAGATGACTCCTGCGGTTGATCAGCCATCTCGCGCGGCCCAAGTTCTAGATCAGTTAGCGACGCTGCGCGTGTCGAATTCGGCTAGGGAAGGATGTACTGGGGACAAAAGCACCATGACCATGGGCGAGAACTGCGACCATAGTTGCATAGCAAAGTGGGCGATCCCAGGTCAGTGGCGGGGAATTGGGGCCGAATGAGACAGAGGGAAAGTGACGCGGCAATGACTGACGCACCTGCGGACGCCCCTCCACATCAACATTGTGGCGACTGCGTGCACCTTGATGTTTCTTAACGACAACAAGACTTGAGACACAAAGGTCGAAATGCTCGAAGAACGTCTAAATGATGACTTAGAGACTCTCAGAAGTCTATCATTGCCTATTTGAAGCCGCGCCCTTTGCCGAAATATGGTCATCGGACTTCTCATCCTCACCTCGATTCCCACCGTCACAGGTGTCGCTCAAGCTATTCATGGCCAGAAGAAGCACAAGGAGCGCGAGAAGGATGCAAGGCGCATGCAAAAATTCTACATCGACGTCAGCTGTGAAGCCCAGAACTCTCGGATACGTGAAATCCACGAGAAGAGACTCGTTCTGAGAGATGACCGTGTGTGGATAGGGCCGCATGAAGCTTTGAATCCGTGCAAAGAAGGATATGTCGCCGAAGCGTTCTATATCGAGTATCCAGACAACGAGGTAAGTGACCCCAAATCAACCCCAAGTCGTGCTATGTGAACTTCCAGACTGATGGTTTGTCCTAGAGAGTTCCCGTTCCCATGGGCCTTGTTAGCCAAGTTCGAGACGATCCTCCGCTGTTGAACTGGATATACGTGGACAAAGACACGATGGAGCTGAGATATGGCAATAAATCAGCCAGTATAGAGCACCATGTCGGACCGTGGGATTGGACAGAAGACGAACAACGTATAACTTTTGATGAAAGCGAGGCCTTTGTGGCTGTCGAAGACACCTCCACGCGACAATGGCAGCTATATTATGACATGGAAAATGACGGACTCAATGGTTTTCTTGCGAAGGGTAGACGGAGATTCCAGATCAAGCTGGAGCGGACTTTGATACCAGGAGCAGAGGGAGGGAAATAACGATGTTATGCTGTATATGTACATGTAAAGTTTTATCGCCTGTAAATCAAACTAGGTGAATTTCCCTATATTTCGTGTTTCGTGAATCATGTCAATTTAAACTCTCATTTTCAAGTTTCTCTAGACAGTTTTGAGAATGTCTCTGTCCTCAAAGAAGAAATGTTTATAGACGCGGGTGAGGCACTTCTGACGCGCGCAAACATTAAAAGTCGCTCTGCACGGTTGATTTATCATTTCACTTCAAACTGCATTTCCCCCCAGACAATTCTTCATCCTCATCACCGCTCGTTCTCATTCGTCATGGTTCTCTGTTCGCACATTATTGCCTCTCTCATGAATTACTAAGATGTCAGGAAAACACGCCTCCCGCCCTGACCCCTCTTGGGAGATAATCGGTAGAAAGGGTCAGTGGCAGGTCCTTCCTATCCAGCCCTACAGTGATGCGGACCAACGGATCTGGCCTCCCAAACCCTACAGGCCTAGTTCTGAAGAACGGCACTTGATCACTCTGGCAAAAGCATGGTCAGAGAAGATGGGCATCCAGCGAGCGGGTAAGCAATGTTGTCGCGTCTGCTACTCAACCTCACAATGTCATTGGGTCAGATGAGTGACCACCAATGAAATGGATGTTGAACCCTTCTGATCCTGAACACAGGTCTGAACTACTATCTCGACCACCTCCCTCGTGGCTATGCCGTGTTCGAAATAGATCAGCATGGAAAGACAGGCGTGACCTATAAGCGACTCTTTGGCCATCAGTCTGGCAAGTACTACGATTCCATTCTTCGATTTCAACCACATTTCCTTTGGTTGATGTCGGGAATGCAGGGTATTTGTGAATGCATACTCTGTGGCTCTTACAAAGCGGAACCGATCAAACGTCGATTTCGCATTCACTCAGAAAACCAGCTCCTCGTCCCAAGGGAAAACCAGCTTGAAAGCGAATCCTCGTCAAGGTCAACTTCCATTGCTGGTCGTGCGACTGGGTCTTTTTCAAATCGTCCGCAGCGCCATATCAAAGCCGCAGGAGCTCCGTACGCTCAGGACGCGGAAGGGACGGAAGACGTGTTTAAAGACCAATTGAGGAGACTAGAGGCCAGCAAAGGAGGCACAACCGGAATCGAGGACGACGTTAGAGAACCCCACTCCATCGACTGGAGAGCTGAGCACTCCTGGACGACTCAAAATGTTCAAGACTGGGCTGGGATAGATCATGTTCAGCGGAGTTTGACTTTGATCGAGCATCAACACGCCTTTGTGCCCCGAGTCGGAGAACTTGTGTTATTTTGTCCAATCTTCCTTCATGAGCACTACCTCATGCTCGATGAAAAGACTCAGGAGTACAAGTTCTATTCCTTTACACAGAAATGTTTTCACGGCTTACCTACCTGGAGAGGTGGAGTTATCACGGCTGTGCCGTCTGCTGTTGCAACCGATGGACCCATCGATTTTCCGGATATCCAAGACCTTCCCTCTAAGCAGAACAATCTTAACACCGGAGGCTTCCGAGTGGAAACATTTCCGGATCCTAATGATGAGGAGGATAAAACAATGTCCAAACAATACCGCTATCTCCCCTTACGGAATATCCGACCCTTGAGTCACTGGCAGATGTTGCTCCGAGGAACTCCGAGGAATCAATGGCACCCATCAATCGAACATGCTCTGACTTGTATGACTAGTATCTCACTTCTGGAGAAATGGTACTTTAAGGGAGATTGGCCTTACGCCACCATTCGCTGCAAGGGTATTTACATAGGGCCTGAGCTAATCACGGTCGGAGATGCCGTCAGAATCGCCCCACGTGAGAAGGGGAAAGGATGCACTGATGTGCTGGTTGTTGAATCAGTCAGACTTCATCTTGACGACATCAAGCCGGAGCACGTCGCCCCAGATTCACCGTTGCTATCGACGAGATCCTACATAACCCTGGTGGGCAGAGGCTACACCATTGACCAAAGCCGTCATTATCAGCTCAAACCTGAGGATGCCAACTCCCAACCCGGTGGTGCTGAAGCGGTGTCTCAAGACGAGGTTAAGACAGTCTTCCGCCCAGTAGGTTCAGCGCTCTACGGTCCATGGTACCGCTTGCACGAAGCTCATCAGCGATATGAGATTTCGCACGACCAAATCCTTGGAAGACTGTGCGAAGGTGCAGCTGTGCAGCTCTGGACGGGGTTGCTGCAACACAAGTCTGCCAAGAGTAAGGCAAGTGGCATCAAACCATCCCTGGATTACGACTTGAAAGGGATTGAAGATGGTCGTGTCTACGCTACGCAGGCAGATGGACGATTGGGAGAGGCCGATATGGGCTCTGTTCTCTGGTACTGGGCGGATACTCGCGCTGAAGCATTGGATCTACAAACGATAAACGGACTTGAGGTCGGCAAATACGACACAACACGGGACAAGGATACACTGGAACATTGGAGGACGCAACTGAAAATTCTCAATGGCCAACAACTCTCGCTTGACCCAATTGCCTCCAAATACACCTCTAACTTCCCCGATTTCGAAGTAAACGAGTCCAAGCGGGGAAGGCCGACAGGTTCAAAAGTCATCAACGGCAAATTGTATAGGCCTGGCGATCCTGGATACGAGGATGCCATTGCCGGAGCGATTCTAGAGCCGCAGACAATGCCAATTAAGCGTAAAGGCAGCCAATTGGCAGGGGCAGCCCTTGTGTCCACAGACGAGGAAGACGAAGAAAGAGAGGCCTCTGGGACTGAAGTGGAATATTGGTACGATGCAGCAGACGCCCCGGCAGTGGTCCAGACGATTGAAGAAGTTGAACGCCCTGTGCTGAAGCAAAAGAAGCAGAAGACAAAGGCACAGATCATGGCCAGAGCGGTTGAGGACGAGGAGATCTCAGATGATGAAGATTGGTACAGACATATTCCGCTGGCTCGAGGTGGAACTGAAGAGACAGAAGGTGGTGATTACGATCCCCGAGCCGATGCGGATTAGCAGTAGCAGAGACAAGGAGGAAATTGAGGAAGACGGAGCATGCTTGTGGGCTAACCCGTATGTGTTTCTTGTGAGAGAGAGTCTTCTGTTGTGTGTGAACAGGGCTGTCTGCTCAGCGAACAAGGGACGATCTGTACGATCAAGTTGAGCTTCAATCAAGAATCAGAACTGAGGGACCAGAGTGCGAACAAGGACCAGAGTACGTCGAAAGGTCAAAAAGGTGAAGTATTGGAGGCTGAAAACGGCTTAGCGTCATTTCATGCCAAGGCGAGTCACACAGCAAGACTCGGAATAGTTGCCTCGCACATCCCTCTCAATGTGCGCAGAATCGCAGTCTTGGCATTTCCCACAACCAAAATTTCCCCGTAGTGTGCGGCCTTCATTTTCGAGGTAGAATCGACAACAACAACTAGGACCATCTCATTCACTCCCACACCCGTCAAGATGGTATGTTTGCTTTGCCTCGAAATGAATCCATTAAATGAGTCTATGCGGATGACTGACTTCTGCCACCTAGGTCCGCTACGCCCCCGCCGAACGCATTCCCAGTGCCCGCTCGGCTCGAAGCCGTGGCAGTTACCTGCGAGTCAGTTTCAAAAACACCCGCGAGACTGCTCAAGCCATCAACGGATGGAAACTCGATCGCGCCCTCCAATACCTCGAAAATGTCAAACAACTCAAGGAGGCTGTGCCAATGAGAAGATATGCCGGTAGCACTGGACGGACCGCACAAGGTACGCCAACCCTGAGAGCCAGAGAATGGTGGATCATCTCTTGGGAGAATGTTTCTACAAACGCACTCTGTCGAGGGTCTTGGGGCGCAATCTTCACAATATGATGGGGACGAGTTTAGATGAAGGGGCCGATTTTCTGCCATGCTATCTGGCGCGAATCCTAAATGCAGTTTGCTAACATTTTTCTCCTCCGCAGGCAAACAATTCGGTGTCTCAAAAGCGCGCTGGCCTGTCAAGTCGGCCGAGTTCCTGTTGGGTCTGCTCAAGAACGCCGAGGCCAATGCCGACACCAAGGGTCTGGACACCTCAAAGCTCATCGTCAAACACATCCAAGTCAACCAAGCACCGAAGCAGCGACGTCGCACATACCGTGCCCACGGCCGTATCAACCCGTACATGTCCAACCCATGCCACATCGAGTTGATCTTGACGGAAGCTGAGGAGGCCGTGTCCAAGGCCGAGGAGTTGGGTGTTGCCAAGGGAACAAGATTGTCCACCAGACAGCGAGCTGCTCGGAGACAGAAGGCCATCACGGCGGCATAAGGGGGTTGATGAAAATGCTCAGTGTGTTCTTTCCTCTTCCGAATGTTGATTGATGGGGGACGGTGAGCAGATACGAAGGGGGCTTTCTTCGTGCATTGGGGAGTCCATGGAAAAGAAGCGATAGGTCGGCTCGGAATGACCCTAGATGCGCTCGTTCGTCGTCTCGATTTGCCGGAAGGCTTTGCTCTAAGCGACTGAATGAGAAAAGTACTTGTGCAAACCCGTGGCCGGTGCTTTCGACAATACAAAACATTTGATCACAATGCGGCTATTCATGGTTCATTCCGCACTGTTTCAACATGATCACCGTGCTTCGTGCTTCAACTTGTCCCTCGCGACGTGGTCTCCGTGTTACTAACGTTGTCTATTCTCCCTTAGGTCTTGTGCTGGAGTTGACCTGTTATAGTCTTCGGACAAGCGTGACCTGTGATGGTGTCGACACCCCGTTGAGTTTCAGCCATACCTCCACAGATAAAATCAGGATGCTGAACAGTGGCTCAGCACGTGAAATCGATTGACGTTTTCCCCAACAATCTTCCTGTCTCTGCTCATCCCGGACTATGTGTTTGCGGTTTCCACGCTTCGGTCCGTACGCGAGGCTTGGATAAATGACAGTGTCTGAGACCTGCATTCACATTTTCCAGCTGTTGCGCTTGACTCTCTCTACACATTATGGAATTCTTGACTAACCAGTTCATTCAACCATACTGGCATGTAAAGTGTCGTCCGCCAGCCGACCTCTTGGGGATTCCGCCAGTCTTTACTAAGCGTGCCCATGCTATTCAAATTTCATACAAGAGATTGATGTACAGCAGAGCCAAGGATAAGGGCAACTGTCGCCCATAAGATTCCATACACAGTCTGATGTTTAACTTTCTCCAAAAGCCACCACGGAGTTCCCAAGACTGCTCCTTCTAGTGGTAGTCCTCCGAATGAAGCATCGATCCGGGTTCTGTCTCCGCAATATCGATAATTAATACCCCACATCTATTCTACAAGCGTCAGCCCCACCAGGCTGACCTTGAATAGGGGCCAAGCCTGGACGAGGTCAATGAATCACACTACTACTCTCTATGAAAATCATCCGATGCGCTGTGAGTGCCTAGTGTCTCTCGCTTCACAGGGGCAGGTCCCCTCCCAACCCCGAACTACGTGACTCCAACGCTCACTTTGGTGGAATGATCGCCCGCCAAGTGCCTGCCCCGGTGGACGAGAACGACTGCTGGGCATATTCCCAAACATGGAATCCCCACGTTGCATTTGCCAAGGGACCGTTTCCAACGTCAAGAGCAGATCGGCAGTTGGAGTGTGTCAGTCCCAAGAACAGGGTCATTGGTCTTGACGTGACAAAATGGGTTGGTTCTAGAAAACTTTCAAGGTCCCAAGTCCGGTGGTTGTAGGTCAGCCCCTGCTACCGAGCTGGGGCACCAAGTCGTCGAACTGCTTTCCGGTGGACATCACACCTGAAGCTCCAGGTGCATGACAATATTCCTCGTCGCACGTCAGTCTCATAAACGGGCGTCTTGAGGGCGATTGGCATCATGTCTTCTTCGTGAGTTTTCTCCCCTTTGCTTGCTTTTGCGAAAGTCTCTCTTGCCAAACGATTTATTCTTCAATGAAAAAAAATGACTGAAAAACAGCATACTCAGAGGCTCGAATACGGCGCTGACGAGAAGGAGATTGGAATACATACTCCCGACAATACTAATGGAACAGACGCCCTCCGTACCGTGGACGACGGCTACGATGCGGAGCAAATCGAGCCTCACTACGACCAGAAGGAAGTCCAAAGGATTTTGAGGAAAATTGACTACCGCCTCATTCCACTGCTCGGTGTCTTGTACCTGTGAGTTCGATATAGCTTTGAATACCGGGCTACTGTATCCTGACCAAGTGCAGTCTCGCGTACATCGACCGAAGCAACATCGGCAATGCCAAGATCGCAGGCATGTACGAAGACCTCGAGCTCTACGGGATGCGCTACAACACGGCCTTGACGGTTTTCTTCGTGCCATATGCACTGTTTGAAGTATGGGCCTGAGTGATCAGAGGTTCACAATATAATACTAAGGGGACAACAGGTCCCTTCCAACATCGTCCTCAAAATGCTCCGTCCGTCCATCTGGATCTCCATTCTCTGCTTCCTCTGGGGTCTTGTCATGACCTTGATGGGGGTTGTTACCACCTACGAGGGCCTTGTGACTGCTCGATTCTTCCTGGGGCTGACGGAAGCTGGGTTCTTTCCTGCCGCGACGTACTGTGAGTTCCCCTTTGCCGCTGCACGCCTACAATAAAGTCTAGACAGAGGGGATTCGATGCAAAGCACACTGGTAACCAATGAGTCAACTACATGGACAATGCTAACTTGTATCCTCTGCCAGTGCTCACCATCTGGTACCACCGCTACGAGGTGCAACGCCGCATGGCTGTCTTTTACGCAGCAGCCTCTCTCTCCGGCGCATTCTCAGGGCTGCTGGCCTTTGCGATTGAGAAGATGGATGGCATAGCCGGCCTCGCGGGGTGGAAGTGGATCTTCATCCTCGAGGGACTGGCGCCCGTCGCTGTGTCCTTCACCTTGTACTTCCTGCTGCCCGACAAGCCGGAGACTGCGCGTTTCCTCACCAAAGAAGAGCGCGAGTTCGTCGTCAATCGCATCGCCCTGCACACCGGATCGGGCCAAGGCAGGGTGACCAACGTCGACAAGATGAGTTGGAATTATATCAAGGCCGGCTTTGCGGACTGGAGGGTTTGGTGTGCTGTCATCCCCTTCTGGGCCTGCAGCATCGGCACCTACGGCTTCACGGCGACAGTGCCGTCGGTAATCAAGGAAATGGGCTATAGTTCCGCGAATGCCCAACTTATGACTATCCCGATTTACGTGGTTGGGATGATCGCGACCGTGATTGTGGCGTTCTGGGCCGACCATGTCCATCAGCGGACTCCGTTCATTATGGGCGGTTTGGCGATTGGAGTCATCGGCTTCATCGCGCAGCTGGCCATCCCACACCCCAAGTATTCGGGCGTCTCATACTTCTTCCTCTTCTTCGTGGCGACGGGTCTCTATTGCCCGTTCACGTGTGTTGTGACCTTGGCGGCCAACAACCTTGCGCCATCCTCGAAGCGCGCAGTCGGTGAGTTTGTTCTCTCTCATCCCCAACCTTTTTATCTTACTCCAACACAATCACTTCCCTCTTACCTCCCCGAAGGTGCACAATATATTGAGACAAGCCAACACACTGACCTTGACACCTTGTAGGAATGGCCCTACTCATCAGCGTCGGCAACATGGGCGGCATCTGCGGCAGCAACATCTACTTCGCGGCCCAGGCGCCCAAGTACCCGACCGGCTTCGGTGTGAGCCTGGGCATGTGCGCCATGGGCATCATCGCCGCGTTTGTGCTCCGCGTGGCGTACCGGCGCGAGAACGCCCGGAGGGACGAGCTGTTGGCCCGCGAGGGCGAGGCGGCCATTAAAGCGAAGTACACCGAGCAAGAGCTGCTGGATTTGGGCGACAAGAGTCCATTTTATCGGTATACCCTGTGAGATCGGCTCAAAGCGAGAGACGAGGAGAAGGAGAAGTAGGGACGAGGGTTGTTGGTAGTTGGTTGTTGGTTTGAGAGAGTAATGATGACGGTGGCACGACGTTGACGACAACGAGAAGACAGTGCCTCATCCGGGCAGTCTGCGTCTGTTTATCAGGGCCAATGAGAGAGACTCAAGGTGAAATAACCACTAGTTTGGAAATATGAAAACACCGGGGAAGAAAGGCAGTGGCACATACAAAAACTGTGGCTAAGTCGTTCCTGGTCGTCCTGCATGTGCAATAAAATTGTTTGCCGGAACGCCGCTTTTCCTCGCGATCTACTCTACACTGCGGTACGTACGCAGCACTGCACTGCACGCATGCACGCGTGAATGCATGAATCCATGCATGGTCGATCACTGCACCTATTCACCCGCCCACTCACTGGCCCACTTACTTACTCACCTGCTCACTTGCTTGGTCACGTAGTCACACAGTCATACACACAGCGACCTACTACTTACTCGCTTCCTCGCTTGCTCGCTTACTACTTACCTAGCCTAGTCACTGTACTATAGTATCAGGACCAAATATATTTATATCTCCTCTGACTCCGGGTCTTCATGTATCGCCGTGGAACCCTATTGGGTCGTCTCATCGGTGGCGCGGCCGCTTTCAGCCTTATTTACCACTCAACTCTCCGGATCTGTGGCGGTCGGGCACACGCCGCGGTGGTGGGCGAGTGGGTCGTACCTGTTACAAGCACCACTGAACTATCGTAGAACTCGGTACACCGCACACGGTACTCGTACTCACGCTCACACTCTTACTCCGCCTCGTAGGTATGGTGGGTAGCTAGGTGATAGGTCCGACTGGGCAGATAAAATACGAGAAGGACGGAGAATAATACGAGCACGCCGTTCAGACAGAGCAGGGGCAAAAGGGAAAGAATGGTGAAGGAAGGGAAAGGGGAACGCGCGTGTATGATGGCGCAGTCAATTCCTTCATTTTTCGTCTTGGGACTGGGGTCAACTAATAACGGGCACCCGGGTACTTCCTCAATCGTTTGGTTGATTACTTACTAAGCTATTCACTTACTCAGTTACTCAAGTTACTCGCTCACTCACTCAGTTACGCATTTCGTCTCAAACCAATCCGTCATTATCTGTTCTGGGACGAGCGGGAACGATGACTGAAGAAAGGGGGGAAGTGGAAGGTGGTTCGTTCAAAAGGTTGAAATTGTTCGCACGGCACTAAATTAAACCATCTGGTTTGCGGCCATGGTTCATTGGCTCAAACCATTCCCCTGTTCGTGCAGCCCTAGCAAGCTCTCCCCTGTGTGTTGCGAGCCTCGCACCCTTACCCGCCACTGCAAACTGCAAGGTTCAGATGTCGCATCATCTATCTCCACTCCTGCTGCGCGGTTCATGAGAAAAGGTACGCCATGGCAGGAGTCAACAAGGTGCCCACGAGCGACCACTCCAAACCCATAACCCCGAAGCTGGAGGATGCAGCATTGCTTGTCGGTGATGCGGACGCCGAGGCAGTGCTGCTCGAGGTCGCAGCAGTCGTGCTGGCAGCAGATGTAGTAGCAGACGAGGATCCAGCGGGGGAACTGCTGCTGGAGCCCGCGTTGTCCACGTTGGCAACGATGACACCTCCAAACACATCAGATGGAATGGTGCCCGATTGGCTGCTGGCCGCTTGCTTGTAGGCGTCAAGAGTGTTGCCGTTCGATCTGCTCGGCCGTTAGTAACAAAGGCACAAAACCTGAGGATTTTCTTACGGTGCGTTGATGACCATGGCCATTCCTGCAGCGCAATGCCCAACTTGACCGCAGTATAGCCAGATCGGGTCGGTCGAGTTCACCGTCATGGAGAACATGGTACTCGCCTGCCCAGAGTTCGAGTTGATGACACCCGAGTTGATAGCATTCCCGGATACCGGCTGGCACGGGCTCTCAAAGGTGGACTGGGTGACGGCGTGCTCGCCGGGGTAGAAGTGGAAGTTGACGATGTCGCCAACGGCCGCCTGAACTGTATCGGGAGAGTAGGTAAGACCACTTTGACCGACATTGACGTCAATGGTTGCGGCGGATGCTAGAGCACCAAGGGAGAGGAGAGTGTAGCTGCGCATGGTGTCTGACGAGGAGTGAATGGTTGATGTCAATAGGGGATGGAGACATGGAGGACGTCGTGATATATAACCTCCTCCTGATCATATTGGAGCGGGCGACTGTTTGCATCTCTTTCTCAGAATACTTGGCGTTCTCGCCGCCATACCCCCAGGGCAGAATCCGGTCATCGCATGACGACTTGTGGCTGACAGGAGCTGACTGTCTAACCGCATATGTAGGGGTGACGTGCACGGCGAAAGGGCGCCATGCCACATCACCATGGAGGCTGGGTAGATGTGCATGGAGAGGGTATCCTGGACATAGGAAGTGGACATAAAGCTTGGTGAAGGTGATCACAATGGAGGCAACATGGTGGGACTTGGTTAAAAAAAGAACAAAGAACCATAGATACAGTAGTTTTGTGTGTTGGGGAAAAGTGCATCCCTGTGCCATCTCATTTCTATGGCAGCTCCATACATTTGACATGTTCTTGGCGTGTTTGTTTCCCCCCCATGCAAAATCGACCCTATGGACTCCCACCTCCGGCAAACTTTTCAACCCTCTCTCCCAAGCCTCAGTTTCCCTTGTCTGCTTTGAGCAGAATGAATGACTTTAGAATGGTGCACGACCTCACTAGTCCTCCTTGAGTGCTGGTCCGCACACTGATGAGTGGTGTAATTCCAAGCCTGACTGTCGCCCCCATTGCCTCCAACTGCTCCGGTGTGTGCACATTCTTGAATGGATCCCTTGGCTCCATCCACTCCTTCTGGAATGCTTGGCCCATGACTGGAAAGTCAAACTTGTACTCTTCAGAGCCAGAGAACATCGTCTGCGCGAGCTGGTGGGCGTTGATCATCAGTTCGTACAAGTCATCCCAGTCCCGCGATGTCTTTGAATGCATCATTGGCTTGAGGACCTTCCAGATTTCGTTGCCACGAACGCGCGCAATGTTGTTGACGAAATTGTGGAAGTTGGGATTGGTCTTGAGCTTCTGAACCTGATCCGCCATGGTGGTGAGTAGCTGGTACTTGACCTGGGCTGGGGTGGCTAAAAGCTCATGTCAGTACGGGTTTGGGTGCTAGGTAAAAAGGACATCAAGGACTCACTCTGATACATCTGATTCTTGCAGGTCTCGATGATTCGGTCAGCCTCTGGGTTGAACCCGGTGAAGCAGTCATGCTTGAGGATGGTCTTGATCATGAACTGGACAATGATCTTGTACACCAGCAGGTAGCGGGTGAATGGTGTCTGCATGAACTGAAACGCCGATGTTGTGGATGCCGCTCTAATCAGTCGATCCTTGACCTCTTGTGGCATGGCGTTGTCCTTCTGTGTGCTGGGCGTGTTGACATGAGAATATGCATATGTCTCTGCCATATGCAGCACGTGGGCAAACTGGCGCACCACTGCCTCTGGGACGATGAGATGTGGACCTATGACCATCTGGATAGGGTTCGGGAACGCTGGCATCTGTGGCTGCTGCGGGCCGGTGCTGAGTATCCCTCGAGTTTGTATCCTGGCTGCTGAACCCAAGGCTGGTGTTCCACCGTTGCCTTTCTTCGGCCCCGTAGGGGTGGACTTGATGGCCAGATTGGTATTGTATGGTCTTGCAGGCTCAGGAGATCCGAACTCGTTGACGTGACCTGACTGCCGGAATGGCGTCGGTTGTGGCTGCTGCATCTGTGACCCTTGAGCTGGGTTGATTGAGAGAGCCGAGAAGTGCTGGTTCATGGTGTCATCAAACGGAGAGGGAGTGTTCCCAGGTTGCTGGTGAGGAGGCGCCGACAAGGTCGGACGAGGCTGTGTGTATGTTATGGCATTTCCCGTGGCGAAGATCGGTGGAGGAGGAGGGGGAGGTGGCTGAATGTTTGGGTTTGGGCCATACGGTGGGTTGCCTCCGAACCGATTCGGTGTTGGCGTGGCATAGTGCTGCTTTGGGTTGGCGATGGCCTCGCTCTGGGTCTTGATGGTCATCCGTTGTTTCTCAATGGTGTCTTTCAGACCCTTCATCTCTGCCTCCTGATCGCTCAGTTTGCGTCTCAAGGACGCGATCTCCTGGTCTTTGGCATTTGTCTCGACCGCCGACATTGGTGTTGTTGCTCGAATGCGCATGGCATTCTGGAGATCTTGCTGGGTTCGGGAGTAGTTGCGCTCAGACTGATTCAGTCTGGTCTGCGCCTGTTCGATGATGGGAGAGGTGACAGAGGCCGCAAGCGGCGTGTCACGGCCAAAGTAAGAGGCCATTTCGATCTGTAAAGGATGAAGGAGTGAGTAAGGGTCGAGTGGGAGATGGTGAGGTGTCAAGTGGAAAAGTAAAAGTGAAAAGTGGTCAGATCGAAAGTGAACAGATCGAGAGGCAGGATGAGCTGATGATTGGAGAAACAGAGGTTGCAACAATGTGCAATGGAGTCTCTGAAGTCTCTGATGTCTGTGCACCGAGGATTATTCCACGTCGTCTGTTGCTGGCTCAGAACAAGACTGTCCCAGGAGTGTTGTCGATGACGATGGTGAAGTGACGGTGATGAGAGGTTCAGGGTGATGACCAGAGATTCAAGCCAACAGCAACGAAGAGGAAGAGAGAGCCTAACCTGATGAATCAGAAGAGTGACCTTTGTCAAGAGAAAGAACAGAGGCTGAAGGTGAAAAAAAGAATCAGTGGCCGCTTTTTATAATGTTGATGCCAAGACCAGCTGGACGACGTGCAAAGCTCCCAAATTGCCAAACTGCCGAACAAATGATGACTTTTGCTGAGGAGGAGAACTGCTCTTGTTGAACTGATTCCTGGATTGCGTCGTTTATGTCGGACAAGAGTCTCAGAAGGCGGATAAACCAAGTCAAAGAAAGAACAACAACCAGATGCTGAGAGGATGAGAAGAGAAAACAATCCAGAGGTGCAAAGAGGGATTTAAATACCCCAGACCCCTTGAGAAGAATTGCACATGCTCAGGCAGCAAGGCATCCGTGACAACGACTTGTCACTTCACCGCAGGCCGAGCACAGTCACTCTCTTCTGCCAGCAAAGGCGACCAAGTCCTGATTGCACTTTGAGGTGAATGCTGGATCCACAACTGGTGATTCAGAGCCGGTGACAGCGACATGGACAAATCTTCTAGAAGACCCGACACCAGTGGCGAAAGCCTTCGGTGAAGTCACTCTGAGAGGTCTTGAAGTGTTGTTGATCCCAGTCACTTTTTGTATGGTAAAGTATTATCCAGGGCCTTTCAGTTTGCTTGGACTGTGGTCCAATATGTCGAGTGAAGTGACTCTGTCAGGGGAGTTCCAGGATCCAGGCACGGTTGGTGACATGCTGAGAAAGTGAAACAGCTCTCACGCTGCTTCCAGTTTGTGAATTGCCGAACGCTTGATGTGGTCTGTCCTCCTCTTTCCACGTCGTCCAGAGGATATGCAATGAAAGGCAATGTGGACAAAGGAGGTAACATATGAGACGGCACAATGACTCACCGGAACCAGCGTCCCATTTGTTTATATATCTGTGCAAGATCAGTCAAAGCTCGGAGACCCAGGGGTAAGTCTGCACACAATACATTTTGTTATTGAGCAAAGATTGCTCTGTCGATGCTTGATCGGGTCGAGGGGCTGACAAACACACAACGCTGCGGCAGAGAGACTGTACCAGTCTTTCAGTCCATCCTGCGTCTCTGCATTAACGTTGCGTGCCTGCCAGCCCTCGGAGAAAGGCAGGAAGAAAGAAACTCAAGAATATGAAGGTGTTGACGTTCACGAAGATGAGGTTGGTTGATGAAAGAGATGGTTGGTGAGACGAGGAAAGAAGAAGATGCAACAATTTGAGTTTTGTGTCATAGCGTGTCAGGTTTTCGTGGGCTATCCCGATTCTGGGCGTCATCAGCCGCCGAACACACTATTAACACAATAGATGAATGCTTGGAGGGACAGAACGCGGCTGAAGGATGCGGCTGAAGCCTTGGGGTGGTGCGCAGGGACGACAAGATGAAGATTGAGCAAGCCGCACGCGGCTGATGTGGTTTATCCTGTGGCTCTTCGTGACCAGAAGTCCCGAGTACGACCACTTTGTGTCTCTCCGTTGCTCGTTGCTATCCTTTGGGCGTCTTTGATTGTCAGAAGCTTGAAGCAAGACAACCTATGAACGTGCCAACAAGCAAGGTCGACCTCTGCTTTGATCTCCTGTTTTCGAGCCACAGCATGATGCTGCAAGGACGAATTCTCTCCTACTAGATACGCAGTTGTGTCATTGCACTCACTGCTATTCTAAAGATCCTCTAGACGCACGCGTACCATGTTCTCCCTTCACAACCATCGCCATCATGATCTCAAAAGGCATCTGTCCATGATGTCGTACCTACGGCTCAGTGCCACGGTTGCACCAAAACTCTGTGCGTTCCTCCTGATCCCCTTGGATTCCTTTCGATGCTGTCGGTAACACAAGATTTCTGATTCGGGACCAGATGAGACTTCCTTTCTCAAGATCGAAAACCTCCTTCCCGAAATGACGGCTAACCGCCTGACAATTGTGTTTCCATTCCAGAGACAATCATGCTATGCCTGAACAAGGAGCAAAGGAAGAGCTTTTCGACAAAGAACCCCTTCAAAACTACCACCTCAGGCCCAAGGCAGATCGGAATTTGAACATCTAGCTACAACTCTGTACGAACGCAAGACGGGTGAAGAGAACAATTCTTCAAAGAATACAGGACTTGGCCGACCCTCCAGAACACAGACCTGAACGGCAGCAAGTTTTTCGAGTTATGAAGGCCAATACCTACGAGGGCAATAGATTCAGGGGTATCCAATGCAACAAGACACTGGTTTCTCTTCAGAAAAGCCACCTTCGAGCACAAAACCTCCACGATCGTACTAGAGCGCAAGACTACGGTCGAACATTGTTGGGGGGCATGGGTTCATATTTTGCATGAGAAAGGAGTCAGGAGAAATCCTCGAAAGAGAGAACAGGCTGGACTGTACAATATACACTCAGCAAGTCGAAGCCGGCCACTCTACATGGATATCGCTTGTTAGGCACTCAGTTCGAGCCCCTGATTCTCAACGAGCTCCTGAAAAGTGCCTCTCATCTGCGTTTACAAGTCTAACGCCAGAGGTTTTGTCCAGGACCTCGTCGACGAGCTTTCTTACTGTCTGTGCACGCTCACAGGAGTGTTGATCACCCGAACATTGTCAGTCACTTGCACGAATGCGGCAGGAATACTTGCTTCGAACAGGTCACAGCACGGAAAAGGCTATTCCGCCATAGCTGGTGTCTGACGGATCATTCAATAACATGTATGCCTCTACAAGTCTATCTCGCCACATCAGCGTTTTCCAGCCAGAAACCCTCTGATGACATTGCCCGTCAGTTTGGCGACGTTGTTGTCGTAGTCATCCCACCCCAGCGAGCAGTACCAATTGATACTTCCGACGCTGAACACGCCGCCACCTCCCGCGCCGACATAGTAAACGATGTCGCTGCGAATCAAGCTCGTCTGCGTCCCGAGGGTATCCAGTGCGGGATAATTCAGGTCTTCGGTGGCAATGCCAAAGTCGTCATTGTGGCCGGTGCTGGTGGCCAGGACTATGGCGTCCTCGGGACTACCATTCTCCACGTCGTAGCGATCGATCTCGTCACCCGAGGCGCCGCCGCCGAAGCCGTGTTCTCCGATAATGTCACCGTCGACACCTGCAAACATCCATGATAGCTGCGTGTTCCGAGACGCCTCGGTCCGTTTGTACGGAACGCCCGGCCCAGTACCCTGTGCGCAGAATCCCACGCCAAATAGGGTATTGCAGCTCATGCCCCGCGAGCGCCAGAGACCGCTCTGTTGTCGGTCAAGACTGTTGACGTGCTCACCGCCTGGAAGCGTGTAAGGCCGTACTCCCACGTCTCCTCGACGGATCTCCAAACGGTGGGGACGATCAGGGTCGAGAGCAGTGACCCAGTAGAAGCCATTACCGCCGAGATACATGAGATTGCCGCCTCCTTTGGCAAAGCTAGCATATGCGGCAAATGACTGTGGACTAGGGTATTCGGGATGAGAGCCTGTAATGACAGTATTAAACCCCCGGATCGCGCTACCGCCTCGTACGTGCAGGTCATGGTCGGTCAGGACCTCATAGGAGATCCCTTCGCGTTCAAGGTACCCGACCATCATGAGGTCAGCGGAGAATTCGCGCGGGCGAGAAAATGCCCACATGACATAGCCCGGGCGGACGTTAAGAATCGGCCGCTTTGACGACGAGAAAACGAGCCCGGAGCCATCGCTGTGGCGGTCATAGGTGGACAGACCCAGGTCGGACCGGCGTTGCATCTTGTAGAACTCACCGCTTTTCCGAGTCTCGTCAATGTTGAAGCCTGGTCCGAGGTCGGCCGTGTTTTGACGCGAAGTGTCGTACATGCGTTCGTTGGCGTAGGCCAGATAGGTGAATGTAGAGAAGACGAGGCAGACTTTCTGGGAGATGTCTGACGTCCACGAGGTCGGTCGCACGAAGAAGACGATCGAGTCTCTGTCTCGCCCATTAGTGGCTTCCACCTCGACGGCATAAGCGCCAGATCGGGCGTCAGAGGGGATTTTGATACTGAAATCCGTGTCCCATCCCGCGTCATCGAGATCGTCATCATGGAAATGGATGGCTCCGTAGCCACATTTCGCTTTGGTCCAGTCACACTCGGAACCGTCCCAGTCGTGGCTTCGAACAGCCCGTGTAGGCGCGTTGACTAGCACTCCATCGAGACTGTGGCCCGAGACATCGACAATAATGTCGCTTGGTGTTTGAAGTGCGAAGTCATAGCTGGCGAGAACGGAGGGATTGTCGCTGCCTGTTTTCAGCGTCAGGTCAGCGATACGGCCGTTGAAAAAATCAATCGCACGCCGTTTGGGACCACTCTGAGGATTGATGTCCTCGTTATTTGGGCCTGCTGCAATGAAAAGTGGACCGGACCCGCAAGTCCGTGGTTCATCCAGCAATTGTGTCTCATATGTGGCTGCGACAGGCACCGGTTCCACTCTGAATGACTTGGGAGTCAAGGACGCCCGGAGTGATCGACCATGAATCTCAACAACCAGTTGTGCCCAGGTTTTCTGTCGAGGTCTCAGTCCTGTCGTGATAACTTCGATGTTGTTATCGATTGCTATTCGCACTTCGATTGAACCGTGGCTGTTCAGCACGATGGAGAATCCAGTCTTCTCCACCAAGTCCAGAGAAGAGACTAGAGTCTGGGGATGAGAGCAATCCACCAGCCACGGCTGCATGTAGAGCGAGACCTCTAGCCCTTCTGCTGGGGAAGGGGTCTTCCAGTTACTGACATATCCGTACGAGCCTGGGTGAGCGATCTGGATCCGTCCATTCCGTCGACCTCGGGGGACCTGCGACACTTCTTCCTCGCGTCTTTCCGGCGCGTGCTCGATGTCGACGCCCTGGATCAACCGGACTAGCCGATACGCATATTCAGGTTCCGTACAAGATACCTAGTGATACGTCAGCTGGTTGTTCTACCCTCTTGAAAGATATCGAAATTGCTAGAAACGCAGTTGTGTTGAATTTTCCACTTCGCATTTTGAGCTTTTACTGATAATCTGTTCTGCACAAGAGCATTCATTGCCACAGTTGCATACCTTGATCGCAACCGACTCGCCTGGAGATACTATCCACGGCTCCGCATAGCCGATAATCTCAGGCGGGTAGCCTTCCGTTCCAACAGCCGGGACCGGCATCTGCACATTGGCGTTTCAGGGAGGGGGGTTCACAATACATTCAGACCTCACTGCCTCGACACTTGACAGTATGTAGGTAGTAATGTAGTCCAAATGAGCGGAGAACTGGATGACCTGGGAAATCCTAATTGGGCTAGTAAGGCACTAAACCATGATAAGCAGGTGCCTATTTGGGAATTGGTTGGCTTGGTCTGGGTGGGGAAGGCCGAGTCTCCAATATCTCAGAGACGAAGTTGGTGGAGAGACACTGTTAGAAAATGTCTCTGTGATGCATGATCAATGTAGAGATTGGTAAGGGATGTTGGACAAAACCACCGTTCTGGTTCCCAAGGAGCAGATTATGGGTTCCATTGCTGTATATTTACCATGACCCTTTCAAGCCGCTTACAATACCAGGCTCCTATTTTGACTGACAGGCTCGTACACATCAAAATCTGAAAGGAAGAAGCTGCCATAGTAGACACAGCGGCAGAATAGACTCATCAAACTGTGGATTATCATGGGCTGGTGCGAAGGAGGGTAGGCTCTCGGCAGCCATGTATTACAATGATATATTGGCTATATTCCAGAGCTTCCGAGCCACAAGCGTTTAGATCCTCTCTTCCTGAACTGAGCTGGAGGTAAAACTGCCATTATATTCCCTTCTACTCTTCATACTGTGCGCGGTGCACTTCCAATCCTTCGGAGCTGAGCGCGTAGCCCTTCAGAGTTGCTGTGCAGTTTAGACCTTAACGTCACTGTACACCTCGGTGGCGGAGCTATCGGTCGGAATATCGATCATGTTCGTGTCTTTCAACCAGTACCTGATGATTGGAAGGACACTCAGCATGCCAAAAGCAAGGAACTGTATTTCATTAGCAAGTTTACGCTCAGCGTATGGCCAGTCTGAGCTCCTGAATGAGGCTGTTGAATATAGAATCGGAACTTACCGCCCATGAGCAGCCAAACATGAACTCTTTAGAATATCCAGTGTAGTCCAGAGAGTACCCGACAACCATGCAAAGTGCATTGAGGAGGCGGTACAGCGCAGCATACACGGAAAGCTTTGCCACAACGTCAGCTCGCTTCGACAGGCACAGATACTCGTTTCTTACCTCAGCAGGATCGTTACTAAGTGCTCCGATAAACCAGTAAGCGTAACAGTTGTAGGTCGCATCAGTAAACCCATACATGACGAACAAAAGGCACCACCATCCGTAATTGTGGTCAAAAACATCCAGTCGCTGCGCCTCGTCAAGACCTAGTCTTGTCTCCTTCATGCCAAAATAACCACCAATCCAGATAGCATTGATGATTACAAAAACATAGACAAGGGACCAAAAAGCTCGCTTGCGTCGGGCCATGGGTAACCTATCTGTAAACAGGTAGGTGATCCAAGGTGCGAAGACCTGAGCAACGCCAGACAAGAAAGTGTTGAGAGCGCGACCACGGACAGTGAAAACCACTCCGTTGAAGTCGTTGTTTTGATAGACGCCGAAGAAATTGACGGCCCAGCACATTGGAAAGAAGAAGACGATCCACCGGTTTCGAGATATGACCTGGGCAGAAGCATGCACCTCTTCCAGAAACGTTTTCTGGCGCTCCAGTGTGACTCGGGTCCCGTCCTCGCGGATAATTTTGTGCCAGGGATATAATGCTGCTCCGAGGCACGCACCAGCAAGCATCAGAATCATGAGACCAATATAAGTGCCGTTATTGACTCGGCTACCATTAGCGTCTCCCGCGTCCCAATTCTGAGCAACAGGTATCGCAGCACCTATGACGAGACCAAATTGATAAATTGACCAGACGATCGAAACGTACAGTCCCTTTTTATCTTCCGAGGCAAACGAGGTGAGAGCCGCACCTTCGGCAGTCCAGAGGAAAGCTGCAGAGAGCCCACACCAGCAACCACCAAAGACAACGAAGGGCACATTTCCTGTGTAGTTGTAGCACCACAGACTGGCGGCATAAGCAGCATAGCCAAGGCCGCCGAAGCAGAGGGTTGGGCGTAACCCGAAGTAGTTGAGACAGGCTGGTGCGATCAGGCAAAGAACACTGAACACTGTGTACAGGGCGATGTTTGAGATGTCGGACAGGTAGGCCGTCTGCTGTCCTGCGCCGCCCAGAAATGTCAAGACATTGTACATTCCCACAGTCATGAAGAGTACAAGACCCAGAAGGCATGCTTGGACTCTGGGATGACTATAGGGGAAGAGGCTGAGACCGAGGACTTTAAATCGCGGCGGGGTCTGGAGCGTTGAATTAGACACCCAGATGTCTTTCGGAGACCTGAAGATGATCACATACCTCGACGGTTCCAACAACATATTGACTGACCTCAGCTTCCTCCATGTTCAGCTTCTCAGCAGCATGGTCAGCTTTTGCCGTCAGTGACACTCCTTGCGTCACTGCCTCGAGCGATGTTCTCCTGTTCTCGTTGCCCATGGTGGTTGAGATTTCAGATGCCTTGTGGAGAAAGGGCCATTCTCTGCTCCATCTAGGCACCACATATATACACGGCGATACCTCCACTCGACTGATCTTTTGTTATCAGACTTGAAGTCCTAGGAAGCAACAAAAGATAACCAATGCCGACCCTTGCTAGAATAGGTAACTACCAATAGTGGAAGGGGTGGTGGATCCACAGATAGTATAGATGCGCAGGATACCCCGTGGACAGAGCTGTTAGCGTAGGCGAGTGATTGATATCACTGAGGAACAGAGTTTGTCATTGTTATCGTATGGCTCCTGGTGAGCCTCAAGGGCGGTGTTCGCCGGAATGTTTGAGATTTACTCGTCGGCTATTTCCTGGTATTACTCCGCAGAGGATTTTCTTGGCCAATAAATAATGTGGATAAGCCTTGGTGATGCCTTTACCGCTTCTCATGTAACTAGAACAGATCAGTTTGTTACTGCATTTGTGTGTCTGTCTCGACATCTTTCAGGATGAAAAAGGCAGGCACAACACGACCACGTTTCACAGCATCAGCAGCGACAGATTGTCATACCTGCCTATCCTGGAACCGCAAGTGTCAGCGACAGAGGCCGTACTGCTCAACATGTCTGGAAAAAGGTGTGAAGTGTGGTGGTTATGCCACACCTCTTTCGTGGCATGAAAGCAGAGCATACTCGGGTAAAGCATCATCGAGGCGCCAACAGCAAAGACATAATCGAAGGTCACCTTTGCATAGTCAACAATATCGCAACGATGTGAGTTTGCCCGACTTGATCACCAGAACTACCGGACCTCTAGCTCTGATTGAACCGGGCTTTCGAAAACCTTACAGCTCGTCTCTGTCTGTCTGCCCCCAGAGAGAGTACCTGATGCCCTCAGAAGTGACAAAGGCTATCTGCGAAAGCGAACCAAAGTCGACAGACACAACGGATATCTATGCTTTGTTAGATACCTCGACACCTGAGGTGTCTGGTGCGACCGACCTAGGTCAAGATTCAGCAACACGCCTCGTGGTAACAGTCCCCAGTGGCAATTCCCCGGCTTCGTTGTCAGGTCCTGAAGCCGAGCACGATGGAGCGAAGGGTCATGAGGGAACTCTTCCCGCGGCGATAGGTTCCGAGACAGCGGCGACCACTGATCCCAAATCCCCGTTAGACCCTAGCAACTCTATGCTGGACGCTGACATCCCTATCTCCTTCGAGTGGTCAGACGCGCAATTGGAAGATACTCACTCGATACTGGACAATGTGTTCTGCATATCCCCCTTTGGCATCTCCCTTGGCTGGAGCCATCAGCACGAGATGGCCTTAAAATACTGTAAGTTACTGTTCCTCTGTAATCGCGCGGTTTTTTTTTTATCACCACAGTCACTGAGATATGAATATAGATGACACAGACCTATGCATCCTTCCTTTGACTTCAGATATGGCTGTAAACCCGTTTCGCATTAAAGGGTTTGCACCTGAAGGCTCCCAGCTCCTGCTCCAGTCCGTCCTGGCACTCTGCACTCAACATCAGGTCAACACTGGCACTTCTGTGCCAGCAGAAGCACTAGAAAAGCGCTCGCGAGTATCCGACATGCTCAGCCTGGCACTACAGAATGGCGAGTCGAGCAATAAAAGCAGCTGCTTGCTAGAGGCTATACTGATCCTGATCACTCTGGATGTAAGTCTGCAATTCTTCTCAAATATATCTCCCCTAACATAGATCCTGGTAGTGTGCGATATCGGCGCTGGGCAACTGGTCAGAGCATATTCATAAAGCAGAAACAGTGTTCGAGGCTTGGGGCGGAGCATCTGCACTCAACACTCCTCGCCTTCGCGCGCAAGCCAGCATGCTTGTCTGGTAAGTTTTCTCTATCGAATTCTCTCTTCGCCCATCGTTGATCAATTAGGTGGGATGCAACCCTGGCCATGATATCCCGACAAGGCACAAGATTCAACTCCTCCTATCTTGAGCATCTCTTCGAAAATGAAGGCAATGATGGCTGGTCATTCTACGAATTGACCGGTTGTCCTACGGAGCTCATGAAGCTCCTCGTCCAGCTTACAAGAATGGCTCGAGAAAAAGAAATCGCAGCTTCTATGGAGTTTTTGAACTTTGATATGGCTGCAGTGCTGAATATTGAACGGCAACTACTAGAATGGAAGAACGCTCTTGAAGTAGAGACTGAGCCTAGACATCATCATGGTGGTCTTCCTCATCTGGAGGATGGGGATGAGGGTGCAAACGGGGAAAGCCCATGTGATTCCGAGAGTGAGGATGACCAAGCATACTTTGGCCAGAGGAATAACTACCATTGCATGGAAGCCTGGAGGTATGCACTACTTCTCTACGTCCAGCGGGTCTTCAAGTGGGATCGTCAATCACATCGACGGCCGGCAGCGATTCTCCCACTCATCTGGAAGGTCCTTGAGCATTCGCGGAGCTGCCACGAGACATCCCAGGCACAAAAGCAGCTCCTAATCCCCATGTTCCTTGCTGGTGCAGAAGCTCGCAATGAGGCGATGCGGGATACTGTCCGCTCTTATTGCCTCTGGTGGGCGGCCAGGAGCCGTTACGGCATGTTTTGCAGCGTTTCCAGTGTGCTGGAGGAGTACTGGGAACAAAACCAGTCTGAGTATACGAGTCCGCTCTGGTGGGGATCTTTTCTTGATATGAAGTCTCATTCTGGTAGAGACGGAGCGATGCAATACCTCTTTGGTTAATGCAAGTTACCCTGACACTTTTCAGCTTGACACGGGCTGTCTCTCGATGATATTCGAAATGCCGGTCAGCGGCCCAGACCTGTCCAGATACGGTTCTGTCAAATTATGGCCTGTGTTGAATATAATCTACTGTTAGATGTTGCTCCGAATCTCTATGTAGCCAGACTCTCGTACCATCATCTTGCTCAAATCCAAAGCTGGCGTGATCTGGTCAGACTCATATCAATGGAGTCCATTCAAGCCGTTCACCTGCCCATGATTGACTTCCTTGAGAGGATTCCGATTCGACGAATCATAGGAAATCTCAAAGCTGTATGCCGAATCGTAATGCAACGCCCAATATCCATCCCAGATCTTCTTGGTGACGGGTCCAACGTGGCCTTGTTGCACCGGTTGTCCGTCGAGCACCGTGATGGGCATGATACCTCCAGCGGTCGTTGCCATAAAGATCTCGTCACAGTGATACGCCATCTCCACAGGCACTGACTCGATGCGGACTTCGATTCCTAAAGCTCTTGCCACATCAATCACACTCCTCCGCGTCACCCCGTGGAGGACGCCTCGATCTGGTGTATAGATCACGCCGTCCTTCACTAGGAGGACGTTAAACCCGGAGCCCTCTGTCAGATTGGCATCTCCATCCGTAAGGAACGGATAGGTAGCGCCACGATCGGCTGCCTCAAATAGACCTCTAGTGAGATCCCCCCATTGCAAGTTTTTGACGGTAGGATCGATCGCCCCCGGTGGGATCCGCCGAACAGTTCGAGCGACGATAGCGCAGCCCCCCGTGCGCTGCACCTCGGGATCCATGACCCAGACGTAGGGCTGCACAAACATGTACAGGTGATTCTTGAAGGTTTCCCCTGGAGTATGGCCGCGGACGCCCTTGAGGCCGCGCGTGACGATGAGTTCGACAAAGGCATCTCTGATCCCGGATTTCGCCACCATGTCCACCAGGATTTCTTTCACTCGGTCCCGGGGCAGGGGGAGTCTCAATCGCATCTTTTCACAGCTCGCCTCTAACCGAGATATATGGTCCTCGAGCCGGAAGAACCGCCCGTCCCACACGGACGGGACGTCGTAGGTGAGGTCGCTGTGCATGAATCCTTGGTCTAACAGGGGAATGCGAGCTTCGCTGAGCGGGACAAGCTCTCCCTCGACCCAAGCGATTCCTTTGGCGAAGGGACTGTCGCTTTTCTCGAGGACGGCTTGTCGCTTCTCGTATGCCGCGAAGACGGCGTCCATGCTGGCCATGTTGACGGGCGGTTCTCTGAGGGCTCGCTGTGATGTATCTAATGAGTGCGTGTTGGGAGTCCTTTATACTATCCTTAGATTCTTGAACTGATAAACAGAAAGTGATCTGTGGTGAATTCAATTCTTTTTCATTGGAATAATGGTTGAAATGATGATGCTCCACAGTTGCGGTGCTGGATGCGGTAACTACCGAAAGAGGAAGCTGGCCTCATTCACTACTATACCAGGGGTGATCTTTCAACCTGGGCTTGTCCGAATCTTGGGAAAATTTTACTTCACAGCAACTTCTTCAGCCAGTCCCAGATTGCGTGGGACATGGTTCCATGCTCCAGCCCTGATTGGGCATCAAGGAAACAATCAATATGCACCTGCTGTGGGCACTCGACCAACTCCTCATTCAGCCCACCCGCCTTCAGCTTCTGGCTGAATTTTACAATGTCGTCGAAAAACAGCTCGTGCGTCCCGGCCAATGTCAGGATAGAGCTGACCTGTACTCCCGACCACCACTTGGAGTCGGCACGGGCAGGATCTGTGAACTCGTTACGTTCATCCTTGGAAACAAGATTATTGACCAGAGGATCGACAATGTTCGCCGAGACGATGTCCTTGTCCTTGTTCTCGACCCAGGATTTGCTGGTACCGACGGAGAGGTCGATCCAAGGCGATACTAGGAGGGCCCCTTTCAAGGGAGCGTCAAGTTTTAGGGATGGGATTCCGGGATGAGAGTGCGCTGTCGCGGAGAGGATGGCCACGGCCAGGTTACCACCGGCAGAGTCGCCACCGACAATGACCTGTCGACCTTGTTAGTACGTCTGTCCCCGACATCCCCTGGAAAGTAAGAGAATATGTTCGCTCACATCTGATGGCTTCCGCCCGGATTGAAGAACGGTTTTAAGAGCCAGGACAGCCTGGCGATACTGCGTCGGAAACCGATGTTGAGGCGACAAACCTAACGGGGCAGAAGTTTTAGTTGTCACTTCGATTTTCTTACAGCATTGATAGTCTCAGTCTCACCATACTCAACGAAAGCAATGGATAGCTTTTTGCCCTCCTTCGCTAGTCGTTGCTGTGTGTCCACGAGGAAAGAAACATGTCCTGGCATGGCTGGAATGCCGAGTCCTCCGCCTATTAACGATTTTGGCCATCAGCTACGCTCGCGAAGTAATAAAGGAGAGAGAGAGAGAGAAAATATAGGTTGTCGACCGCACTGGGGATCTTCATGTACCGTGAAAATAGAGAATCACACTCGGAGCGGAACTGTCGCCTATCCAGTGGATCTTTGCTCCCTCACTGTCTGGGATCTCTTCAGTTTTGACTGGCGAACCTAGCCGCGCAGTTTCGGACGCAACGGTGTCTTTGGTAGGCACTGTGGCGCTCAGGGCAGTTTCCAGAGAAGTCATCCCAGCACGGATGACATCGTTACGCTCCGCATGGGCCTGGGATCGAGCCATGGTGAATGAACTGGGCTGGATCTATCAGATCTTGTTGCTTTTAAAGGACCAAAGAGGCTTGTTTCTAGTGAGTCTAGAGGATTTGAATCACGTCAAATCTAGTTTTCCGACCTTTTGTACACAACTTGCGTTGGCCATTTTATATCCTGGGGAAACACAAAGGCCAAGGACTTGGAAAGGTGGAGATGGAAACTGTTTTCCCGAGGTTCACCAGGAACCCCGTCTTTTCCGATTTCAAGTCCGCGAAGAACTAAGTCGCCTGTTCCATTCGTCCAGAAACGCAGAACTTCACGGAAACGGGCATTCTTGTGGATGACTGTTGATGCCGGTAGTCATTGCGGACTCTCCAGAACGAAGGTCGCCGTTATGTAGGAGGAACCTCAGAAACAGGAAGTGTGCCGAGGACATAAGTTCTTACTCGATCTGTAAGCATTATACAAGGTGTGTTACCCAATAGAGGTGTCAGACGTGTGTGCTGTGCAGGTAGAGCCCACCCAGACCCCATGGTAACAATCTCCGAGACCCTGGAAATGTCTTGCAGGACAACAAGCGCCGACTGTGAGGCTGTCGTCAATTCCGTGGTAAAGCGGGGGCTGTGCTATCTGGGAAGGTCTAGCGATGATGACCGTGTCAGCGTGTTAGACTCTCACGTGACCAATCATCGGAGAAGGTGCTACACATGACCGTCTGCCAGTGCCTCGCACGTGGCTATTGTCCATTGTTCGCCAAGCTGCCCTGTGGTTTTTGCGAACTCGAGAAACTTTCTTGCCTTTGCCTTGTATTTCACGCAGCGTCAAGCAAACCACATTTCCCGCAGCTTTTCTCGTTCATTCTAATTTTCCACTTGTGAGGACTGTGACACTCACTCCTCACGTACAAAATAGACTGTTCCTGAACTCTCGCCGACCCAGTAGAGCGCTTCAGGACACTGCTCATTGCAAGGGTTTGCCTGCGCACGCCCTGGTTCCGATTCCGGCTCTGACCACATCCAAGTGAACTACTCCATTCCGCATCAATCAGATCTATTCGTCAAGCATCCCACCAACTACTCCTCAATATGTCAGGGCTTGATGTCGAGGCGTTGCTCGATTCGACCGCCACCAACGATGTCAAGAGCAAAGACTCTCCCCGCGATAGTGATGACCGTCATCGTAGCGACCGCTCCGATCGCCGTGACAGAGACAAGCACCGTGATGGCTCCCGTGATCGCGACAAGGACCGCAAGAGACGAGATCGAAGCCGAGACCGAGACCACCGTCGAGATCGTGATGATGAGATGAAGAGTCCTAGGAGCGAGCATGGCAGTGCTAACGGCAGTCACAGAAGCAGCAGGAGGAGAAGCCGCAGCCGTGACCGGGATGATGATAGAAGACGCTCCAAACGTGACGATGACCATCATCGTAGACGTTCTCGATCTCCAGAGTACGATCGCTATTACCGACCGGTTGGACGATCTAGGCGTGAAGATGATGACTATCGACGCGATCGCGATCGAGACCGACGTCGCTCGGGAAGTCCCAGAAAGCGTGTCAAGAGCAAGACTCCTGAGCCACAACTTACTGAGGATGAACGTGACAGGAGAACCGTATTTGTTCAGCAGCTTGCCGCACGCCTGCGCACCAAGGAGCTGATCCAGTTCTTTGAGAAAGTCGGCCCTGTTACAGAAGCTCAGATTGTCAAGGATCGAGTCAGTGGTCGTTCTAAAGGGTAAGCCAAGACTCCTTTACCTGGCGCAATCTCCTGCTAACTCGTATACAGGGTCGGTTACGTCGAGTTCAAGAACGAAGAGTCCGTCCCTCTAGCCATACAAATGACCGGACAGAAACTCCTCGGCATTCCCATAATTGCACAACTCACTGAAGCAGAAAAGAATCGCCAGGCCCGCAATCCAGAGGCTACAACGAGCAATCACAACACCATCCCCTTCCATCGTCTCTACGTGGGAAACATCCACTTCAGTATTACTGAACAAGACCTACAGAACGTATTTGAGCCATTTGGTGAGCTTGAGTTTGTACAGCTACAGAAAGATGAGGGCGGGCGAAGCCGTGGTTATGGTTTTGTACAGTGAGTCTCGTCCCAGGGCTCACACAGGTATATGCTAATGTTGTCTAGATTCCGTGATCCAAATCAAGCACGTGAGGCCCTCGAAAAGATGAATGGTTTTGACCTTGCAGGCCGGCCAATCCGAGTTGGACTCGGAAACGACAAATTCACACCCGAGTCGACTGCCAACCTCCTCCAACGCTTTCAAGGCCAAAATCCACCTGGCTATCAAGGCTCGGCATTTTCAGGCTCCGGTGGCCGTGGTTCTCACGCCGGAGGCTCAGGAGGCGCGTTTGATCGTGCAGGTGGCCGCGACAATGAAAAGGGCACGAGCGGAGCAAGTGCTTTGGATGATACAGACGTCGCTGGTGTGAATTTCAACAACTATAGCCGAGATGCATTGATGCGGAAACTGGCTAGGACAGATGACACATCTGCAGAGACCGATACGAAGCGCGCTACCGTGCCTGCTAAAAAGGAAAGCAAGCCGCTTCCTGTCAACGTCAGCCAGGCAAGCAGATGTGTACTACTTCGCAATATGTTTGATCCTGCCGAGTAAGTTGATCCCCTTATAACGGCCCCGCTCACATACTCCGATACTAACATGATGCAAACAGGGAAGAAGGTGATTCCTGGATCAAAGAACTGGAAGATGACGTTCGCGCAGAATGCGAGGAGAAGTACGGCCACGTCGTGCACATCGCCCTTGACCCCAACACCCAAGGTGACATCTACCTAAAGTTCGAGCGCGTTTCAGGCGGAGAAAACGCCATCAAAGGCCTCAACGGACGTTATTTTGGCGGTAGGCAGATCAGCGCACAGCCCGTCGTTGACGCTGTGTACAGCAGTTTATTCTCTAGGACGAAAGCGCTGTGATCTCCTCGACGACAGAGCTTTCAGCCAACGCCATCATCCTGAGTTCCGTTCTACACGGCCATGAGAAGCCTAAAGCCACTTCTGGCATAGCACAACAACGTCTTCAAAGACACGCAATGGATATAGCAACACTTCAGCTGACCGAAGGTTTTCCTCAAAGCATCTAACCATAGACATTGACTTCTATGGAGGACGCTGAAGACGACGCGTTTGGGTCTACAGTCTACCTATTGTCGGAGTCTCGGTTTAATGTGCCCAATCTCCTAATTGATCCTGGGGACTGTGGAAGGTTTGACTGCGTCGGAATCCTGCCTGCAGTCAGGGCAGAAATTCTATTGACTTTCTCGTTAGTTACAACATCTGGGCAATTGCATTGCTGGCATCCAGGCTCAAAGGCAGGAAATCGGGTGGACTTGGCTCGAGTTGAGTGGGAAAGGCTTGTAATATTGCTCGGTAGGTCGGCCTTGTGATTGATTCGCGACTTGATGCAATCTCAAAAGACCATAGGACGAGACCGCGAGGTCAAGACAGATCGACATCAGACTACAGCAGCGATTTCTTTTCTTTTCGAATGGATTTAGTTCTCCTTTGAGGGTTTATTTCGATGTATGACGAGAGTTCCCAGCTTAGCCCAGGATGAATGAATAGCCTTGTTCCAGCGTCTTATTGAGCGGCAGAACTTCGCTTGCTACCGATATCGGATCGCCAGTGATGTCGACAATATCCTTGTCGGCTCCATCAACTGTGGCATGGGTCAATACCATAATATGCACAAAGAAACCCAGAGAACCTCGGTCGCTGTGGAACAAATTTATGCCTCAGGCAACTCGCTAGTAATTTCTAGCAGAGGCTCGTCGATGATGCCTTTCGATGACTATCTACTACAAGCACATCTTAACGTTCAGGAGCAGCTTGCAGCTATTCGGCCACCGTTGGAGATGCCCAGAAGACTCCTGGCCCGGTCGTATCTCTTGTCAACTGTCTCTCACATATTCTCTTCCTGATTTTGCACATGTTGAGATCCGGAACCACACCCGCGACGGTAAGACCACACAGTATGATAAGTCGACCTCTCATCTCCTTTTTGTGTCAGACAAGCAATCATTACTCTCAGCCCTCTGTCTCCGGGCATCCATTTGCAGACCAGTTGTCTGAAGTTCATGTCGTCATTTCTCCATCACCATAGTCCAACTTGGTCAACCGTTGCAGCACCATTGTCCAACAATGCACATCTTCTCCACCAACAATAGAAGCCACCCTGGTTCGAACGGAGTCCTTGACAGTGCTAATCAAAACAGTTTGCCTCGGGACGAAACATGATTGACTGCGATAAACCCTTGTGCAGAGGGAACAATGCCATCCTCATCTTCGTTGTCAGACTCTTCCTCTCCGCGGATTGTGCCGCCAGAAACTTCATTATCAGACTCCGTACCTGATGTATCATACTCATTCTCGGTCTCGTGAGTACAATTCTCCACCTGCCCGCCTTCGCAACCTTGTTCTTTGTCTCTTGTGGTAGCACTCATGCAGTACCCGCACCGATAATCCTCTGTCTCCAGAGGCAACTGAGATAGGCCTGAACAACGAAAATGAATTGGCCCAAGCATGCATAATGCAGACCCACAACGCAGCATAGGACCTTCATCAGCTGGCTCTCTGCAGTAACAGACAGGCGTATCCTCCATCTCAAAATCTGGAGCGGATGCGTCAGTGATGGCTGTTCTGTCTTCACCATTCCAGGCTCTTCTGACTTCAGAACCTTCAAGTCGGTGAAGCCACTCGAGTCCCTGTTTCCGGTATCGATCTCTATATGGCTGCGATTCCAAAGGGCCTAGAATCCTGAGACCTGATGGATCGGGCATGCTCTTTCTGTCGTACATTCGATACCTCGTTATGAGCTGCTGCTGTCGCAAGTCTTGCGCAATGCGGTGTATTTCAAGTTGCTTCTGCCGACGCAGACGAGTCACCTTCTTCGAATTCGAGGCGTCGCCTGGTTCGACTTCCGATGCTTCTTCAGAGGGGATGCGCACGAAAAAGAATTCCTTCTGGTCCAACTCCGGATAAATGCCTAGGGCTTTGTGGAGAATCACATTCTTGTCAGGTTGAGCGCCGTCCACATGCCGCGCACCCGTCTTCTGCCCCTGTTCCAATTGCTCTTCGCGGTCCATAACTTCATCGAGGCAATCGAGACAATAATATGCGATACGGTTGTATCCCTTGGGTTGATCGTCTCCTTTAGTCGCAGCTTCGTCGCGTATGATGCCGAAGTAGTTACCAAGTGGGATCACGTTGCGAGGGTTCGGACAGGTCGGTGAAGAGCAGCAGTACACGACCCCGGGCTCACTGTGCTGATAGAAGGTAAAGTGATATCTATCTGCTACTGACATGTTAGTCTTACCGACGCCACCGAGGGAGGACATGCGTACCGAGAACGATAGGCTCTGCTGCGGGACGCGACTCTGGCTTGGAAGTGCACACATGGTCGAGCTCTGATGGGCAATCGGCATCGACTGAACCAGTCTCGTGTTGGAAATTGGTATCTGTCTCACTGAACAGAGACGCTGGTCCGTTCTCGACAATCGCTTCTGGGATCAGGCAATGCCCATGACCAGGTGTGTCCTCTGGTGCAACATACGAGCTCGGGAGCCGTACGCCGTTCAACCTCTCGTAGAGGCTTGGGTTCGAATATCGGATGAATTCAGAGATTTCCTGCTCGGTCATGGACAATTCCTCATCGAGACACCCGGAGTAACTCGTGCGGCACGAATTCTCGCAAAAGTACACGGAATGGGCATCTTTTTCTCTCATGCGGACAGACGTCGGGCGAGGCGCGGACATGGCGACTGGATTATCTGCCCGAACTCAGACAAGCACGGTGATTGTTCCGACGAAGTAGTGACCCGACAAGTGATGGTGCTTTGAGGGAGAGATGATTGTTTGGGTGAATGTTTGCGCGGCGAGAACAGGTTTGTCCTCTTTATTCACTACCAGGTGCGGCAGGGTGTGGTGTATTCAAGTCACTTCACTCGTTTTCCCTGTTGAGAAGCCCTTGTTCGAACCCATCTTGGGAGTTTACACTTCATCCATGGAATTGACTTCTATCCAGGTGCGCAATCTGGTATCTCGTGCTTTGGATGAGACAGAATCTCGGCTGTTGAAATTGACAACTTGCCTGACGTGTCCCAGCTCAACCTTCATTGCTTGGATACTACGTCGACACGTGAGCACATTTGATGCTGCATCGATAAGCAATATGTCGACAAAGATATACGCAGTCGGCCATACGGCCATCAGTCGAGCTGGACGGGTCCCACCGTCGTTGGCGGCGCATCGTGTCTGCTGTAGAATATATCAATTCACAAGGATGTCTCGAATCTTGGGGTACATGCCCTGGGCAGATATATTTTCTTATACATAGGAGCACCTACTGACGCACATGCCTTGTGACTCCCAGAAGGCTCTGCTTACCCACCATATTGGTTTCCGTCAACATCAGCTCCATGATCATGGTGGCATCCTGCCTGAAGCCCGTGCTCGACTTTCACAGCCTTGCCCGGGCCAATCTGCCTCATTCGTATGCCAGTGCTCTGTGTTCTCACTCTTGTCAAAACGCCAGCACAAACATAACTAGAACCACTATAGTCGTAGGTAATACTCAGCAATATATGAAAATTTAGCGCGGTGATCGAATGCTTCAACGTAGCAATGGTTCTATTCTGTCTACGGAGAAGCATGGGCCGTATCAAGCAGCACCACGGAATCCTCCTGTTCTGATATAGTTTTAGCCTGGATGGCTGAACATATATCCTCTGTGATGGCTCAATCCTGAATCACGATATGGACTTCATCCAACCCACGTCGAAGCCATGGCTGATGCTAGGAACAGTCTGACCAGCCCGACGAGACGGAGTGGTGCGCAATCTGAGGAACACGAATTGAATACGTTGCAGAGGGACACAACTCGGGTTGATCCGTTATCCAATGCCGGTATTTCCAGTCTCGCATCAAGAGAAACCCACGAACCTCAACCACGAACTTGGGGGCATCTGTTCTCATGGGCCTTTCATCATGTACCCCTCCGCGCCGCGCGGGACCACCTTGCCAACGAACGGGTTTTCCTTGGATATATCCGAACGTCTTCAGCACTCGCCAACTTCGCCATCACAATTCTCCAGCTTTACCGATTAAAGCACGATCCAGTCCCCGCAGGCAAGCTGAGCGACTACGATCTGGGTATCCCACTCGCAGTGGTGACGCTAGTCATCGGAATCGCCGTAACCCTGGCAGGGGCATGGAGGTTCTTCGCCTGCCAACATGCCATGGCTCAGAAAAAGCAGATCGTCACGAGTGGATTGGTGGTGCTCGTATTCATCCCGGCCGTGGCTCTGGTAAGTTCACCATCGTCTGTTTCGAGGGCGTTTGGGCCATGTCTCTAAACGCGTCCGGCAGTTGCTCCTTAGCCTGCTGATCCTGGCCATCATTGTCAACCCCAACATGTGAAACAAATTGCGGAAATACCTCCCAGTGTGGCAACACGGAGACTGTCATTGCTTAGGAGACACTTCCAAAAGTGGCGGCATGAGTACATCTATGCTCATGCCACCATTTGCCGAGGTCCTTTTCGCCAACTGAGTAAGGCATTGCTAGAAGGCATATGTCAATCGATAATCCACTGGTCTGATCTCTGATTCTATCAGAGCAGGTTACAGAATGTTGACTCCCTTTTCTGAGAAATGGGAAGGCTTTGATGCGGCAAGGCTCTGATGGAGCCTTGTCTGAACAAACTCCCCATTCTGGGATTAGCGCTTGGGAACTCTTGGCACGGTGCACAACCGAAATTCAATCAACCTGCACCCGCATCACAGCCAGAATTTGTCTGCACACCCAACAAAAGACAAACCTCACATTGTCGACATCCTTATCTACAACGAGGTATGTGAACGCTGTGGCCCTACTTCAGCTAGCCTAGGATGAGCAATCCGACTGCAGGTCCTGGATTGTAGCATTTCCAAAGTCACCGCAGTTCTGGACACGCTCCATCCTTCGCGACACGAGCTGAAGAACCCTTGACTGGGCACTCTTCTGGCTCGAAGGCTTCTGAAGACTAACATATTTCCTCACTTGCAGATACCTCAAGTTCCTCGCACTCCAAACGAACTTGAGAATCTCACTCGTGCCAAACCACCGCCAAAATGGTCAAGACATCCGTCCTCAATGACGCTCTTAAGAGCATCAACAATGCCGAGAAGGCCGGCAAGCGCCAGGTCATGATCCGACCCAGCTCCAAGGTCATCATCAAGTTCCTGTCTGTCATGCAGAAGCACGGTACGTCTTCGTCCTACGCTTCCTATTTTGTTGAAAAGAGGAGGATTTTGGCATACCACACATTCTTGAAAATTTTGTCGGGTTGATAACTAGGCGGCGGTTTCAAATTATTGCACCCCACGACCTTTGCCCTTTAAGTGCCCGAAAGATTGACTCTTCTCTTGCGACTGAGTCTTACACATTTGCTTGCTCGTTTTGTCCATGTTTGTTTAATGTTTATTCGGTCGCAACATCACAAGTCACATCTCAAGCGTCGACTAACGACATGATGTTCTTGACAGGCTACATCGGCGAATTCGAAGAGGTCGACGACCACCGCAGCGGCAAAGTCGTTATCCAACTCAATGGCCGTCTCAACAAGACCGGAGTCATCTCCCCTCGATACAACGTCCAACTCCGTGACCTCGAGAAGTGGGTTGTGAAGCTGCTGCCATCCCGTCAGTTCGGCTACATTGTTCTCACTACCAGCGCGGGTATCATGGACCACGAAGAGGCCCGACGGAAGCATGTCTCTGGAAAGATCATCGGCTTCTTCTACTAGATGGCTATGGATTGAAACGTTTCTGCATGTGGCACGCACGAGCGAGGGAATTGAGATACCCAGAAAAGTCTTGTTCAGCTTCAGATCCTGGTTTCGCGGAGAAGTCAGATTATTTGCAGCTAGATCTAGGGGATTATCCTCCTGAATGAACTAAACTCGTTTCAAACCATGAATCTGTACCTCGTAATCCCAAAGAGTTGTCGACGTAAAATCGGTGCTCTCCTAATGAAGGATTTTTGGACCTCCAACAGTGCCAAGACCTTTGCCCTAGATGCCACATCGGGAGCCTGCGGGGCGCAATAAGTCTCTCCATTACTCAAAGACCAGAACTTGCACTCCTCAACCACTTCGTCCAACAAACCATCAAACACCGCAAAAATGGTATGCGCATCCTCCCAAATTCGCGACTGATCAATTTGGAATGCATTACTGACCTGATCAGGCGCCCGCAGCATCCTCCGGCGGCAAGAAGCAGAAGAAGAAGTGGTCCAAGGGAAAGGGTACGTTTTCGATCAACATTTTCACCCATATTCTCTCTGAATCTCCAGCCATCGGCATCATAACATCCCACGTAGTCACGTCGTCCTAACAAGCTTGCTGACGTTTACTCTTCTATTTTCCGTGTATAGTCAAGGACAAGGCCAACCACGCTGTTGTCCTCGACAAAGCCACCTCCGACAAGCTCAACAAGGACGTCCAATCGTACCGCCTCATCACCGTCGCCGTGCTGGTCGACCGATTGAAGATCAATGGCTCGCTCGCAAGAAAGGCGCTCGCAGATCTCGAGGAGAGGGGCGTGATCAGGAAAGTTGTCGCACACAGCACTGGCAGCATCTACACGAGAGCGGCTGCCGGTGGCGATTAGACGTGAGGGACAGTGAGAGGAGTGTGGATGGACCCCAAGAACGAAGGCGGGAGCTACAGTGCAGACTCGATCGATGGGACGCTGTCCGCCGAGAAATGATGTTGATGATATTGCATGGACCAGGGACCGGAATGCCAGGTCAATTGACCGGGCAGAGGAATCACATTGCAAAAAGGAAATCGCACATGTCCACCAACAGCTGGATGAGAACGAATACCATTGTCACCATCAATAACTGGCGCTTGCACAATTGTGTCTCCAAAGTGGTCTCCTAGGCGTATGTGGTGAACTGGATCGCTCGCAGCTACAATCCTGGCAAACAGCAGACGAACGCGAATAAACCCACAACTCCCAAAGTGACCACGATCCCGCTTATGCCCTTCACATGATCTATCCTTGCCGTGTCTTTCGTGTCCGTAGAATCGCTCTATTGTACAGGTTTTCCTGGTGCGTCCTTTTTCTTTTCCTTTTTCGAGTTCATGTTCTTCCTCTTGGGCCTCCCCTTGTCTGCTGGCTCGCACAGCTTCGGTGGTTCGTCTGTATACTCGGGGACGCCGACCAACTTTCCAACTTCAAAGTATTTCTTGTGATTCCTGTAAAACCCCTCCCATCTTCTGACTTCGTCCAGAACTTTCTTTCTGGCTTCTCGTCGTTCTTTCTCTGCGCGAAGTTTCCTTGCGGCACTCGATATGTCCTCGTCTGGGTCGTCTTCGATGGGAATGTAAATCAACTCTGCACCCCTCAAGTCCCCGGTTCGATCTTCGAGAAAGCATCCAGTCACAAAGGCCCGTGTAGCGTCCCTCCCGGCAAACACTTCATAACTCCCACCTGGTCCGTACGTGTGCTTGCCCGCAGTAACATCAAAGACTGTCCCATTAATGGCCAGATAAATAGGCTTCGCAGGGTCACTGCCATCATAGACTGCCAACTGTTCCGGTGTGAGGACAATCGGGCCCGTCCACCATTGGGACAACTTGGACGGGTTCAAGAACCACGGTTCGTATTTGTAGAGCAGGGAGGTTCCAGAAGTGAGGTAGTATGAGAGCAGACAGGAGGCAAAGGCCAATGTGAGAATGACTCGCAAAATATCGAGAGGAGAGATGACACGAGAGGTTGTGTCTTCAGGCTCATCTGACGTTGTTGTCGAGGCGGCTGCGGACTTTGTTGCTGCAGGCTGAGCTCGAGGTGGCCGCCGTCGGGTGGCCGAGGTATCAGTCATTATACAGTATCACGGGAGGGCTCTTAGCAATAATCTCTTGATAGAAGTCTCGTCGTCCCAAGAATTCCTCCATTACTGAGTCGAACAGTTCGATCGGAACACCAGATCGCCCTACTGCAGTAAGTGAGCCCGTGTGGGGAAACAGTGGGCTGGGGACAAGATGCCGCTTCCAGCCACGCGGATTCATTGAATCGAGGCGCTCAGCTCACCAAAACACCTTGCCTATTTTTCTCTTCTTCCTCCTCCATGTCAACTTTTTTCCAGTTTACCCATGCGAGAGTCACGAATACAGCATCTTGTGATGCCGGATCTTACACTCTCTTGAAACTTCCCCTGAGTCGCCGCATCAACATACGAGCGAGCCTCGGCTGAAGAAAAGTAAACAAAAGCCAGATTCCATCATTCCACCCAACCACCCGGCCTCTCAGAACTTGACGTTGTCGCAATCCTCGGTCGCACCCAAACCCTCTCCCTTCTCCAGGCACACTCGATCTCTTAGCCCCCAAGTGACATCCCCGCGCAGCCATGTCCTACTCGTACACGGTGACGGAGCGCAAACGGAAGACGACCACTTCTGGAGGGTACGGATACTCGGGCAGCAGGTCGACATTTGGGTATTGGGTTCCTCTTGTACTCACTGTGACAGCAGCGACCATTGGCGTTGCTGCCTGGGTCTGGGGCGAGAGAAAAGATGATGAGGAATCGAGCGAAGATGAACAATATCAGGGAGGGCCGCCTCCTCCTGGCTATGCATCGATGAGCGGTGCTCTACCAACCGGACCACCGATGGCGGCTGGTTTTCAAGGAGGACCTCCTCCTCCAGGTGGCGCTCCCATGCCAATGACACCTGGTCCACAACAGCCTGGAGGATTCGGGCCCCCTCCTGATGGTTTCCAAGGGCCTCCGCCACCAGGCGAGTTTCAAGGACCTCCTCCTGGAGGCTTTCAAGGCGGCCCACCGCCTCCAGGATGGCGTGGGACGGAAGAAGGATACCGCAATCTCTCAACTACGGTGGACGACCAGCAAGAGACCGGTCTCGTCGCCCGCATGTCCAGTGCGCTGGGCTTCGGCCGATCAACTACGCCGTTAGGCGATCGAACGCGAAGCCAGGGTCAATCTCAATCATATGACTGGGCCAACAAGCCATTCGCTTCCGCGACAGCCGCGGCGGGCGCGATGGTAGGTGCTGCTATAAGCACACTGAGTGGTGGAGGTGGCGAAGGTTACGAGGATCATGAACGATGGAGCGAGGAGGCCGAGCAGCGAGACAATGACCGGCAGATCAAACAAGGCATCCAAAGGCGCGGAACAGCCGACGAGTTCTTTTCCGGAAGTATTGAGCTCCCCAAGTCAGTATCTATTGCCAACCGGAAAAGGAAGACAGTGGCTGTAGTAGTATCAGCCGTTGCATTGGAAACGGGTACCGAGTCCGATGTTGAACAGCTCGCGGTAAGCTTATGTTTCCAGGTCTGCGATATGAGGATGCTAACGAGGCTTGTAGTCAATCCTTTCACATCTCCCGGAATACATCGATCCCGACACAACGCGGATTTTCGTCTTGATCTACGCACCAGAGCTAAAAGTACACCCACTCAGCCACGCCGCAACAAGGCCTTCGCAGTCTATGACATCTTCATTCTCGAACATTAGCCACGCAGATGCACAAACTCCCGCACAAACGCCAGGGGAGTTCCCGAGTGATGGCATACTGACCCAAGTCGATCCGAACCCGATGGACGAAGCAACCTCTCTCTTCAAGATCCTCTATAATCAGGCTGTTGGCATTGTTGACAGAGACACTATGGTGTTGCCTTACACCTCGCATAACGGCCACAAACATATCCTCCGCAGCCTTTCACCAGAGGTTGTGTATATCCAAGAGTCCCTCTGCGGTCGTGATGGCGAAATTGTCTCAGATCTATCTGGCTGGGTAAAGCAGACTGTCATTGTGATTGGTGACGAAGGTGGCCATGGTGGATTGATTGATACGGATGACGAATCTGTAACGAACAAGGCAACAGAAAAATGGTGGCAGAAAGAAGAGCGGACAGGGCTCGGGAAGAGGGTTGCTGTGGTGGAGAGTCTGAAAATTGGCGAGGATTGGGACAGACGAATCAATGAGAAAGATTGAAGCAGGTCGTGCAGAGAAGAATGATGATTGACGGCAGCGGTAATGTTGTGATGATGCTCATTTTCCTTTTTGGTGGATATGCGATCGTGTACCTCATACCTGACTGATTATGGTAGCGCATACTGGGGGTATTGAGGTGCTATATACGTCTTCCTCAATCATAGCGTTGCCTTATTCGCCTTTGAAGACTTCCTGCAACCTCTTCTCCAGCGGCCTCGAATCGATGAATACTTCCATACGGTAGCAGATCAGTCCTCCGTCTTCCTTCTCCCTAACGTAAAACGTCGCGAAGCCCGGAATTTCCACATCGTCCTTCCCACTCGGATCGTCGCCTTTGACGCGGTACCTGATCCGCGCGGCCTGGTAGATCCGCGGGGCCACATAGTCGAAGTACTCGATGTAGTGTTCCATCAGGTCCAGGCGGGCCAGTTGCGGTGGGAAGAAGTGGTCACGCACGTTTTCCAGGCCTTGGACGGGTGGGTGGTTGCCGAATTGCAGGACGATGTCGGACGAGAAGAAGTTGTTGCACCAGTGCGAGGCCGAGAGGGTCGCGGAGGCGGCGTGGTTCTGTGTGGGACGTCAATTAAGCATCTGTCCAACGAATAGCGAGGCGTGGTGATGTGACGTGTGAGGGTGTACATGGTGGAAGGAAGGGGAGGTGACGAGGCTGAAGAAAGGGGGGGAGGGATGCAATGAATGAACGGCCACGTACATCTTCGAGCCATTTCTGGATTCTCGCTCTGTCGGGGTCTTGTTTTGAAGCCATTTTCTTTTGCTGCACAGTAGATATGAATTCTTTGTACAGAGTAGTCTACACAGTGTCTCTTAAACCTGTGTGCCTGTCAGCCATTCTTCTTTATATACCATTCAATGCTGCTGTCCAAGACACCCACCGCCTGACCCACTCCCTCCTTTCATTTGTCAGCGACGAAGAGGTGAAAGACGAAAGACCCAGCCCAACTAAACTGAGCTGCGACCCTGTCCTCGTCCAGGTAGTGAGTACCTGTCAAGCTCCATCACGTCACTCAACAGCCGCATTCCCCCTGGTGCCCCAAGTCTTGGAGCTTTGTAATAAACAAGTAGTCCGTCTCAACAAATCAAACGAATGGACCAGTCACGGACGATGGCCCTGAGGAAGTCGCATAGTCGAACAGTGGGAACCAATGGCCCTCAGAGGTTTCTTTCGGTCGAAAAAAGGTCCGATCCCCACAGTTACAACACGACTCGAAGACTTTCGTACAATCTGGAACCTCGTACAACAGCGGATTCACGGGATTGGTCTTATGTGAAAGAACGTGTAAAGGTATGGTAGAAGCAGCTAGATCTATCGACTCTTGGGGCTTGAGCCAACACGTAGGGTAAGTCACGGAACCGCGGAAAACCACCCTCTGCACCACACGAAACAACTCACCATTACACATAATGCAGATATGGGGGGTAATTCGACATCCATACGGTCAGTTCCTTTCCTCCAATGAGCGATATTCCCATTTGTGTTGGCAAGAGATGTGTGCAAAGTAAAAGTGGATCCGCACCCAGGGCATTTCATGGCATCGGGCTGCACATTATTATATATATTTCAGAAACCGTGCATGACGAATTGTTTACAAAACCTCCAAGACCTAAGGGATGCAGGCTGTTTAGTGACGTGATGAAGCCTTGACAGTTACTCACTGCCTGGATAAGGACAGGCCCGGCGGTCAGATATTCAAGCAGCCAACAGATGATAACGGTGTACGTCCTCTGTGATCATTCCCCAAGGACCTCCTTCTCAGACACGTTCCATTGGGTGTCAGTGGCAGCGGTGGCGGACTTGTATACCACTCTCGCCGCCATTTGGACTTTCCGTGAGTCAGGGTCGAGCGCTTGGTAGAACAGCACGATGCTGGTGGTGGTGCCCGTGTTGGGTGCAATGCACGCGGCGATCGCACTCCGAGGTGCAACGTTGACGTCGTGGAAGAAGAGTTCAGGCAGCAGGAGGCCTTCCTTCGGGTCGATGCGAACTGCCTTCACTTGGCCAGAGTGGGACTTGTAGATAAGATGCAGGTGAATTCCATTGTCAACGGCTGTGAGGCTTGTGTGCGGTGAGAATGCCACCGGCTTTCCGTCGCAATCATAGCCTGCCAGTGGGAGAGGTTCTATGGTATTGAAAATCAGAAGCAAAGAAGAACTGTGTGGCATGATATTCATACCTGCTGTGCCCTGTCCACTGCCCAAGGCGTGGCTGTCCAGTTGGAGATAGTATATTGGCTGTCCTTGGTTCGACTTATCTGAACCACTCCGGCCGAGGATACCTGCGCGAGGAGGCACTGCACTGAGGGAGGTGCCGTAGAGTGGCGGGTCTCTGAGGTTAGCGCCGCCATGCTGCCAGGTCCTATGGATGCCGGCAAAGCTGACCATCTTTACAGCTCCGTCCCGGGTGAGGGCTTGGTAGAATACACACATGTGGTTGACAACGTCTCCTCTGATAGTGACGGCTGCTAAGCTTGAGTAGTGAGCACATTCGATCTTCAACTCAGCCAGTTTTCCATGCTGGTAGTCGCCGTTCCCAAGGTCGTACTGGTCATGGAGAATGTTCTTGTCGTCCAGATAAAAGACGTACTAGTTTCCCGTCAGCTCCCCTGATGGCGGAAAAATGGTGCAAAGTTGTCTACCCGTTCACTCATAGGCTTGTTGAGCTGATCGGTGAAAGATACAGCAGCGATGGGAGTGAATAGCTTGGGAGCGTCAGGTTTAGGATTCATGCCTTTCAGACGCTCTATGATGACGTTTGACTTCTTCCTTGAGCCATAAAACACTGACGAATTCTCGACGTTGCCCACGAACTGGTAAATATCACCCTCATAGGTTTGTACAAATGCAAAGATATCATTCCCCATCACCATGGAAGTGATGCCGGAGTCTGGCAGAAGCTTGAGAGAAGCCATGGCTGGACCTGCTTGTGAGAGGATGTCGATGACTGCGTCTCAGACTCTGGGGAGCAAGGGCGCCGGGTGGATGGACTCTGAAAAGCAAGAGAGAGTCAGGGATAATGAGCTCCTTCCTGGTCGGTAGGAATTCTCTACGGGTGGCCACGAACCCGTTTTTCAGCACGCCACAACTCTCGGACTATCTACACGTCGTATACGATTATCAATCATCCACTCGTATTTAGGTAGCAATGGAAACAGAGTTGGCATCAGACAGGCCTGTAAGTGCAGGCAGCGTTGCGCACGTCGCTGAAAATGTGTTGACACTACGTCAACCGGGGAGCTGTTTCGCTTGCGATTCGTTGCCTTCACGAAACCGGTATTGCAAAGCATATCCGAAAGAACCCTGTCGATGAGACAGATCCCCTGCTTTGCTTCTCATCCCTCTCAGCTCAGATATGTAGGCCTGTCGACAACAGAAAAGAAAACCAATAGTTGTTTCAGGGCTCGTCCCGCGCAAGCTCCCGCACCGGCCCCTCATGCTAGCCAAATTTATACGATGCGAGCAACTAGCCAATATAAATGCCAGGTAGGACGCCCGAGGCTTGCGTGCGCCCGAATCGAGAGCCGCCCATCTCTGTTGGGAGACATAACGGTCCAGTTGCATGGCTGACGAACACCAATCTCTTGCTGGAGATATGTGCTCGGTCAGACTTTATTCTCCGCGACGCATAGAGTGAGGCGGACAAACCATGAGATTCACTTTGCTGAGATGCATGCTTAGCGCTGCATGTCGTGTATGTTCATTCTACCCTCTCATCACACACCACGTCGTGGGCTTTGCGAGGAAAATTCTTCGAAATACGAGCCTCGTCCCGCTTAGATAAAGCCTTTGCGAGCAGGGCCCCCGGCATAATGAATCCGAACAGTCCGCAATTACAAACTCCTATTACAGCATAATTTAACCCTGAAAGCTGGAGGATGCGAGCTCATCCTCTGCCTCATCCCGTTTAAACGGCATTGACCGAGTTCACTACAGCTTGGATTATCTCTATTCCCTGCCTGAAAAATCACTTGCTCAAGTCTGCTCACTTGCAATCAACAATGTCGAGCATTAACCCCAATATTCTCCCGACAGTCACATATTCCGACCAGGATATAGAGGCTGCCATCAAAATTTTCAAAGCGAAGAAAATTCCCGTATACGAACCCGGAGAAGAAGATTACGAACGTTATATTGCGACGTCTAATCTCATTTATCGCTTCTCCACCCCCCCTTGCGTTGTTCAACCCAAGTGTGCTTGTGATGTTCGGGACGTCATTAGGATCGCAAAACCAAAGAAGATCCCCATCACCATCAAGAATGGTGGCCACTCTTATGCAGGAGGCTCCACTACCAACATCGGGATCTTAATGGAACTTGGGCTGATGAACGACGTGATCCTCGACATGAAGCCGGGGGCGGAAACTGCGATTGTGAAAGGCGGCGCATTGTGGTTTAATGTGTACAAGAAACTGACCAGCAAGCGTGTTGATGGAAAGCACCTTGATGGCTGGGTCGTCAACGGCGGACGCTGTCCTACGGTAGGTGTGAGTGGCTTCATGTTGGGGGGCGGTCTCTCTCCGTTCACCCGAAGTTTCGGGATGGGCTGCGACACCGTGAAAGAGTTTACCATCGTTACAGCGACGGGAGATGAGGTGACTGTTTCGGAGCACACCGGAAACAAAGATAAGGATAACCTATTCTGGGCCCTTCGCGGCGCTGGCGGTGGGAACTTTGGTGTGGTTGTGGAGATGAAGTTGGCTATGAAACGGCTGAAGAGTGATCTTGTCGGTGCGGGGCGATACACCTGGTATCCGGAGACTGATGACAAGACGATGAAGGGATTCATTACCACGATGAACAGCTTCTATACCTGGAACTGGCCGAACGAAATGACCATTGACAGCTCCTGGCTATGTGATCTCAAGGAGACTAAGAGTGAGCTTGGAGTTCGCTTCCTGGTCTATTACAACGGCGGCCGGGCAGCCTTTAATCAAGCAATCGATGCCTGGACTCTGTCGGACGCTCCAATCCAACACAGAAAGCTAAAGGCGCAACTCAAAACGCGATCGTTGCAGGAGCCATCTTCACGCTTTCTTCACGAGACTCTCGCGGCACAGTGGGTCGAGGAGACCAAAAAAGCCCTACCCACCACCAAGGTATATCAGATTTATACTTCGTTCGTGTTTGAGAACCATATCGAGAAAATCGAAAAAATCACTCGCGTTATTAGAGAGGAGATGACAAGCTTCAAAAAGCACTTCGCCAATGAAACGGGCTTGATGCAAGTCACCTTTATTCATTCCGGCGGAGCGGCAAACTCGAAGAAACGTCACGATATGGCTTACCGCTGGCGTGGATCCGTTTATCACACATACATAATGCTCCAGTGGGATGAAAAATGGCTGGAGGAGCCCATGAGGCGCTTTCTGGGCGAAATGAAGCCAAAACTGAGTGATTTTGGCATGGTCAAATGGGCAACCTTCATCAATTTCCCCGACGACACCCTGAAGCCAGAGGTCCATGAACAGGCGTACTACGGGAGAAATCGCCAGAAGCTGCGGTCTGTCAAGCAACGATGGGACCCTGATAACTTTTTCAAGTGGTCGCAGGGCATTCAGCTGAATGGGGAGGCGAAAGAGAAAAGCCTCACGACAAGCCTACCGAAGGCTCCATCCACCGACGAAGAAACACACAGTGACCTCAGGCATGACCAGGTCCTCACAAAAGAGGAGGCGTTGACCGATCTGATAGCATTACACCAGTGGAGGTCTTATCGCCCTCAGGCCGAGACCGACTACTACGGAAACGAAGCTTTACCGGCCTTGGTCTACTGATGAATGGGATTTCAATGCTCTGCTAAGTAGCCTGACCGGATTACAAATGCCTACTTGGATCTAACAACGATTTCTTCTAGTCGAGGCTGGTAGTGACACATTGGGTCTTTCTTTTCCTGTCTTTCTTTGGAACAGATTGTCACAACTCTACTTATCTTTGCTTATCTTGTGAAGGATTGCTGCCATCACTGTTTGATGCAGTCATTTCTTTTGCCTAAAAATCTTCATCTTCTTCGTTTCCAGTTATGATAACGACCTGATGTTGTAATTCAGTGTATTTCATATCCAAAACCCCAACTACTCTCTAAGTGTCGCGCTCCTATAATGAAAAAAATGGTCGTTACATTTTAACCCACGTAGATCAATGCTTCTGTTGACAATACCGCCAATCTTGTTTGACTATAGCCTCCATTGATGAAGAATCTTGCATGATACATGGGCCCAGCGATCAGCAAAAGACGTTAATATAGACTATGACTCGACCGTCTGCTGAGAAATTTCTAGTGTTTTCGGGTCCCTCACTTTGAGTACGACATCCAATCCGGACTGGACCACCAGCCATCCTGGCTTCGCTTTGTAACGATGGCGGTCTACCAATTCCACTTCAAAGTGTCGAAACACCTCGGGCACCAGCTTTGATATCTCGAGCATGGCGACGTGGCGTCCGATACCTGCTTTGGGATCAGAGAATACTCGAGTCGAAGAACCACAAAGGTCGGCCACTTACAAGTCCGAGAGCCTGCGCCAAAAGCGAAGTTGTATCTCTCCAGCATCTTGACCTTTTCCTCGTCATCGTCCAACCATCTCTCTGGTATCCACAGGTCGGCGTCCTCGCCATATACGTCTTTATCCCGATGGACCGTCCATGCGTTACATCCCACTTCGGTGCCACCGGGAATGAAGACACCGCAGATAGTGGCGCCTTGAACAGGCACCACACGAGGCAAGACCATGCCCAGTGCCGGGTGCATTCGCAAGGATTCCTTGATGCAGGCTTGGAGGAATGGCATCTGCCGCGCCTCGGCCCATGAGAAGTGGTCCTCAAAGCTGCGGTCCCTTGGTCGCTTTGCCAGTATCTGCCTGATTTCGCCCATGACCCTCTCAAGTCTGGGTTGATCCGTCAAGAGGTAGAAGAAGACGGCGCGGAGGATAATCGCCGTGGTATCAGAGCCAGCGCTGACATTCGTGACGGCAAAGTCGATCAGTTGGGGGTCGGTCATAACGTCGGGATACTTCTCCTGAGCCATTCGAAAGCGTGTCACAAAGTCCGGTTTACTGTGTTCCTCGGACCGGGTTTTGTGCTCATGAATGTGCTTGGTGGTAAACCTGACAATGGCATTGGGCTTGACCAACAGTCGCGCAAAGGGGTTGTTGAGTCGGAACCATCTATCGAGCGACGGCAACTGTCCCATCGTGCCGAGGTATTCCATATGCTGAGCAGTGTGATGGAGCATGTTTTCCAAATCATGCCCGGCTTCCAGGAAGCCAAAGCGCTTGCTGAATGTGATCTCACCCAGAACGTCAAAGGCGTACATCTGGAGCCAGGTTGCGAAGTCGCAAACTGTGCCGGTCCGCGCGAATCGTTCCGTCAACTCGTCAAAGAAGACATTCGTGGTAGAGTCCATGAGATATTCATAGTCGATGACCGTGCTCATGGAATAGGCATTGTTTACCGGTCTCCTCAAACGTGCGTGGAGTTTCTCATCTCGCGTCGAAGAGAGGTTGGGCATCACTTCCCCCCAAATGCTCGTGAAGCTATGCGTCACATAAGCCTCCCCCTGTATCATTGTTCAGCGTATTCAAGCTTCCGTCTCAGTCGTCGTAACTAATACACTGGGAGACGGCCCACCTTGTTGAAGATCGGATTCAACCCATAGATCTTGGTCACTTCTGTGGCATCCGAGACGGAGATCTGGTTCGGCCCGACACGCAGCAGCTTCGAGTTGTACTTCCTGTGCAGTTGGTAGTCGTCGATGCATTTGCCAGCCTTGCCGTGGAAATATCTCCACAGGTCGGTCACGCCGGCCAACGCTGGGCCGGGGACAAATGAAAGCTTCGAGTAGTTGTGGACAAGTCTCGCAATGCATAGGAGACACAAGATGGCCCACCACCAGTGTTGGAGTGTTTGTGTGAGGACAAGTGCCAATCCCATTGTTGTAGTAGGTCAGCACCGCAGAGTTGATGCATCACAGAGCCATCGAAGCTCGTGAGAAGTCAAACAATTTTCTGTTCTTAACATCCCCTAGACTCTGTGTAGGATCGGAGCTCCGTCCACGGCGGAGATACAATGCCTCTCGTTATCTATACCGAAATACCAGCTGGCTGGTACCGGGTACCTTTGTCCGGATTGAAAATTCAAAACTTTGTCTAAAAATCTGATTTCAAGCATAAGCATAGCATGGCATTTCCACTGCCGGCAGGTCTTGATGGAACATTTGTCGAATTTGATTCGTTCAGCAGGTTTCATGACACTCTTTACGTGTTGTTCTGACTCTCATGGAGTCTGCGCATCCATGTCAAATGACTCTACTCGGCCTTCCTAATTAGAAATGTTGTTATCCACATTAAATACAATCTCCGTGGATTTTGCAAAAGACCAGTATGCATTGACAGTAATTCGACAGATGGCGAAGACTATGCCGCCCCCTTCCTTCGGAGCTATTTTTTTTGTGACGAGATAACTTCATATCAGACACCTTTGCTTCAGCTTGAAGCATTAAACTGGCCTACACATTCGCAATTCACAGGAATAGCGCAAAGCTATAGCTTCGTTGTCAGTTCTTCTTTCTCACTCCTGTCTACTTTGCGAGACCAGCAGTCCCAACAACGATTATGACGACATTTCAAGAGGTCAACGGCACGGCCGTATACAGTGACCTCAAGGGCAAGGTTTTCGTCATTACAGGTGCAGCCTCGGGCATGGGCCGGACAACGGCTCTGATGCTTGCTCAACAAGGTGCCCATGTTGGTCTTCTGGACCTGCGGAAGCCCGACGCCGTCCTCGCCGAGGTCGAAAAGCTGGGCGGAAAGGGCGTTTCGATTGAATGCAACGTCCAAAAGGCCGACGTTGTCGATGCCGCGGTCAAGGAGGTAGCAGAGCGCTTCGGCAGACTGGACGGCGCCGCGAACATGGCTGGCTACGTCGGTCACCAGGGGTTTTTTGGAAAGGGATACGCTCTCGATGTGCTCAAAGACAATGACTGGGACGATATGCTGGCGACCAACTTGAACGGCGTCAAGAACTGCGTGCGGGCAGAGCTGAATAACATGAAGGGCCATGGGTCCATTGTGAATGCGGCCAGCATTGCAGGCCAATATGGCCCCGAGTTCAATGCACCATACTCTGTGGCCAAATGGGGGGTCATTGGTCTTACCAAGTGTCTCGCACGCGAGGTCGGTCCAAGAGGTATTCGAGCAAATGCCCTTGCCCCGTGAGTATCTCCGTGACTTTGCCTTCGCGGTTGTGGTGGTGAAACTGGCTAACAAAAATATCAGAGGTATCATCCGCACAGCTCTTGCAGATCAGCTAGGAAATCCCGACCAAGTGAATGAGGTCTTGGTGAAAAAGACGGCTCTCAAACGTATAGGTGAACCTGAAGAGGTGTCGAGGGTGATTTTGTTCCTGTTCAGTGATCAATCAGCATACATCTCTGGAAGCGTAAGTCCTCCTTTGGTGATCTCTCCCTCGCTGCGGCCTCACAGTGCTCGACATTCCACTCTAACTAGGTGCTGACAGGTCATTAATGTTGACGCGGCGATTGAAAAAGGCTGTTAACTGTCGAACGTGGGCAGCTGTTCTTGACATTGGGAGCAAATGGACGCGGGTCCGCAATTTCAAGCCTCGCAAAATGTATCAGACAGAGCATACACCGTAGTAGCTAAGCAGCAAATATAACCAATAAAGTCTCATCGAGATATGTGGAGATACTTTCCACGGGTCCAACCACAGGTCTGTACACGTACTAAAATGCTGCTAGTCTACATACTATGGCTCGCGTCCCCCAGCCCCCCCCCCCCTTTTCCTTTGGAGTCGAGACCACCGGCCGGCTTCTCCTTTTTGAAGGATTCCCCGGATTTCACTTCTCCGGCCACCGCCACATCCATGGCTCCGCATCAAAAGTACCCACAGTGACTCTGGGGTTTCCTAGTACCCCGTACTTGCCAACGTTAGCATCGGCGTCACATAAGAATAAATGGCCCACCTCTGGGACGGGCCTCGTGGGAAGCAGGCAAATTCGTGCCCTGTACTTCTATTATACGGATCTCCATAGTACAAAAAACAAACAAACAAACAGCTTCTTTGAAGGACAGGAAAAGGCTCTCGCACATCCGCCATAATGCACGAAATCAACGAAAAGGGCCACGTTAGGGTCAAGACCGTCTTGATGGTTTTGACCATGTCCATGGCTTCGGCGTCCATGGGCATGACAGCCTCGGTGATCAGCACGACATTGGGACAACCATCATTCATTGTCAAGATGGGCCTGGACGGTCCAAACGGCGCCTCTTTGACCGGTGCCGTCACCAGCTTGTACTATGTTGGAGCGACCTGGGGCGCTTTCGTGCACGGCTGGTTTGCAAATCGATATGGGCGCAAGCCATCGATCATATTCGCCATCTGCGTGACTCTTGTTTCGCAGGCACTGCTCACGGGAGCTGCGAATGTGGCAATGTTTATTGTGTTTCGCTTCTTTTTGGGCTGGGGGTATGTCTTCGTGCTCCCTTTTCCACGTTGCTACACTACAAAAGACTGACGCTGTTGGGATCAGTGGCTTTCAAGCGATATGCGGCGTTCCTCTCTGGATCAGCGAAATTGTCCCACCACGGCATCGTGGCAAACTCTCGGATATTCACGCCGTCATGATCAATGTTGGCTATTCCATCATCGGGTTTGTCGGGGTTGGCTTTTACTACTACGACTCACCCGACGCCTGGCGTGCTCCGCTTGGTATCGCCATGGTTCCTGAGATCATCTTCCTAGCCGGCTGCTGGTGGCTCCCCGAGAGCCCGCGATATCTCATCGCCCGAAACCAGTCTGCGAAAGCGTGGAAGATCCTGCGTGCCCTTCACGCGGACCCGAGCGACCCGACCGATGAATTTGCCAAACGCGAATTCTACCAGATTCACGAGCAGATACGGTTTGATCAAAGTCAAGACACCAGTTGGAAATTGATCTTGACGCGGCCGTCGTATCGGAAACGCGCGTTGATCTCTGCAATGCTCAGTTTTTCCATCATGAGCGCGGGCCTCATCGTGATTCAGAGTAGGTTGCCCCTCAATTCTGTCCAGACCTGGTGGGATTATAACTGACTATTGGGCCTTTAAATCAGACTACGGTGTCACCCTGTATTCTGAACTGGGCTACACGGGCGTGGATACTTTGCTACTGCAATCAGGCTATACCCTGACGTTGTGCGTTGCCAGCATGATCGCCATCACCTTCGTCGACAAGGTCTCGCGCCGTAACTTGATGGGGACAGGCTTCGCCCTCCAGTGCATCTGCCTCATCATCTACACTGCCCTCGTCGCCAACTTCCTGACCGGGTCCAACAAGTCCGCACAGGCGGCCGCCGTGGCGTTCATCTACCTGTTCGGATGCAGCTTCGAGCTGTGCCTCGACGGGCCCGAGTTTTTCTACATCCAGGAAATCTGGCCGAGCCACCTCCGCGCACAGGGCGGCGCCATCGCCTTCATGGTCTACAACGCCATCAACATCTGCTGGTTGCAGGCTGCGCCCACGGCATTTGAAAGCATCGGCTGGAAATTCTTCCTCGTCTTCATCATCTTCGCCGCCCTCGGCTCCATCAGCGTCTTTGTCTTCTTCCCCGACACGCTGCACAAGCCCATGGAGGAAATCGCAGACATGTTTGGCGACCCGGACTTGGTCGTTGTCCATCAAACCGCCATCACGAGCGAGTTGGTGGAGGCGCGGTTCTTGGAAATGCTGGGTGATGGAACGGACGATCCGCACACAACGTCTATTTCAGTGCAGGAGACCAAGGGCGACGGCGACGGGCCAGCAGTGCACTCTGAGAAGGCCTCTGTGTAGACAAAGCTAGCGGTAGAGACGTGGATCTTGCGGACGAGAGAGAGTGAGGCTAGCGATTCACAATGGGATTGGAGAGACAAAACTTGGAGGTCGAGGAAGTGTGGACGAGGCTGCGATGGGAAATTTACAATTGATACATACTGCTCAATATTTGCCTCCCACATAACAAGCATGTCATCAGCTTTACTAGAATGAGATTCCCTATCTCTTATTGGACCTCACGGGCTGAAACGATTCCAGAATACATTTGTCCCATTCGAACTGTCTTCTCCGAATAGACCTACAAGGATTGAACGAAGAGCCTTTGAGCTGCGCAACCTAACAGATCAGTTTTTCTCTTCGACGATCATTTCCCGCCCATTATGGACCGAGGTGTATTTTTCCACAAGACTCATGTTCTCGGAGAAGAATCTGTATCCTGTCCGTGGAGGTGCTTCCCCAGGGGTGATTCGGGAAAGCGAAGCCGGAGAGCAGGAAAGGAGAGACCGCAGCCATATGACCCACGTCTCGCTGAATGCAAAAGGGCAAATAACTCAGTGATGGCATAACCGGGTCTTTGGTTAAGAAGGGGTTTTCTTAGTGCTTGAATCTTTTCACAAGTCTTGACTTGGATCGTGTCGTTTTTTTTTTTTATAAAGAGCTACTTGGCGCCAGATTGTCTGTCCTCCATTCCCGAACACATTGACACATAAGGGGCACGAACGAACGCTACTTTCGTCGCTTAGAAGTGAGAAAAAAGGAGAGAAAAAAGATGGGTTCTATTTCGCCCGAACATGATTTTGAGGTCCTCGTGATCGGAGCAGGGATCTCAGGGATCTACATGCTATACAAACTACGCGAGCTCAACATCTCTGCCCGAGTCCTTGAAGCTGGCAGCGGCGTAGGCGGGACATGGTAAGAGACGAAGTGTCTTTCCTTTTAGGAGGGGCCTGGATTTTGTACCTAACTCCTCTTGAACAGGTATTGGAATCGATACCCCGGGGCACGGTTTGACTCTGAGAGCTGGACCTATGGCTATTCGTTCTCCAAAGACGTCTTGAAGGAGTGGGACTGGAAGGAACATTTCGCTCCTCAAGCCGAGACGGAAAGCTATCTCAATTTCGTGGTCGACAAATTCAAGCTTCGCGACGGCATCCAGTTCCAGAGTCGCGTTCGCTCGGCACACTACGACCAGGCGCGTAACCAGTGGAAAGTGACGACCGAGTCGGGGGAAGTGTTCAGCGCGCACTTTCTCGTCACGGCCATCGGCGCCCTGACCAACCCGGTCCTGCCACGGATCCCGGGCATTCCCAACTTCAAGGGGGCTTGGAGCCACACAGGTCTCTGGCCCAAGGAAGGGATCGACTATGCGGGAAAACGGGTTGCGGTGATAGGGACAGGTGCCACCGGCATACAGACCATCCAAGAGGTGGCCAAGTCGGCGGGCACTTTGACCGTCTTCCAGCGCCGACCGAATTGGTGCTCGCCGCTGGGCAACCGAAAGATCGACGCCGAAGAAATGGAGAGCATTCGAGCGCGCTACGACGAGATCTTCTCCATCTGTAAAACGACGCCGGGATGCTTCATCCACCAATTTGATTCCCGCAGTGTCTTTGACGTCTCGCCAGAGGAGCGGGAAGCGTTCTGGGAGAAGCACTACCATGAGCCTGGCTTTGGTCTGTGGATGGGCAACTTCCGCGACGTCTACACGGATAAAAAGGCCAATGCTCTCCTGAGCGAATTTGTCGCAAAGAAGATCAGGGAGCGCGTCAAAGACCCCAAGGTGGCCGATAAACTTATTCCCAAGGACCACGGGTTCGGCACCCGCAGGGTCCCGCTCGAAACGCGATACCTCGAAGTATACAATCAGGAGAACGTCGAGTTGGTGGATCTGAATGAGGAGCCCATCGAGCGCATCACGGAGAAGGGGATCCAAACGTCGAAACAAGAGCGAGAATTCGACGTCATCATCTACGGTAAGGCCATTCATTCATTGTGCATTCTCTTGTCTAGGAATTGGATTGTGTATCATCCCGAATTTGGCGGGCTCTTGCTGATCGTGTGTCTTTTGAAATATAGCTACTGGATTCGACCCTGTGACCGGAAGCTTTAATGCCATTGATATTGTCGGCGTTGACGGGCAGCGGCTGAAGGAATTATGGGCTCCGGGACCAAAGACGCAACTGGGGTTCTTGGTCTCAGGGTTCCCGAATATGCTGATGGCCATGGGTCCGCACTCGGCTCTTGGGAATTTCCCACGCAGCATCGAATACAGCGTCGAATGGATCGCGGATCTCCTTGGATATGCGCGCGACAATGGCGTCTCCGTGATCGAGGCAACGGAACAAGGCCAGAAGGCATGGACGGAGCATGTCAGAACCTGCAGCGACGGGCTGTTGGTCAACGATGTCGATTCCTGGATCACGGGGGTCAACAGCAACGTTGACGGCAAGAAGACGCGGACCTTGGTCATCTACAACGGCAGTGCGGTGGACTACCGAGCTCGCTGTGACGAGGTGGCTAGAGAACGATACAAGGAATTGTCGCTGAAGCCTTGAGCGGCGCGCACTTTCCTCGCCTAGAAAGAATGCCAAACGTGTCAATCCCCTCTGTTCCCAAGACTCAAACCATGGTCATGACAAGTGCCATATATATATATATACCTAATGGCTAAGGCTGAACAGAAAGTCCCAACAATGGTACTCCCGGCTCTCCCGTCAAGTAAAGAAGAAAAGATTGGACTCTGGTTTGGGACGTTGGAATCAAGTGCTCGTATGACCATTGCACATGTCTCGGCCTTTATTGTTTTGACAATCACCCGCTGTTTCACGCCTTGGGAGAGTTTGGCCATGGGTCGACCGAGTTTAGCTTGGAGCCCGATGCAAATGGTCTCCTCCCATTTCGGACGAGCCTCTCCAGCGGCGTTTCGCTCTGGTTTCCTTGAACATCTGGTGCTGCCAGGCCCGTCTCAGCGAGGTGATGACTTCCAGTCCGTGTATGCTACTTCGGAAGGACTGGCCAATCTCGGCCAGCGCTTGAATGCAGACGACAAAGTTATGCTGCGCTGCTTTGCCCTTGGCTCCCGAGTAAATGCAACTGTCGTAAGCGTGCACAACCCCGGCCGTGACGGTCGACGCGACCGCCTGGACGTTGATGTATCGTAGTCCGTAATTGGCTTTGAACACCTGCAGCAGTTTACATATGATGCCGGCGGATTTGGTGCACATCTCTCCGGCGAGGATTTCCGAGTCTGATTCGTGCACAACGAACGGCCGATTGAGGATGATGAGGATCTGATGGTATAATATGCTTGGGGGCACAAAGATTAGCACTCTCTGTCTAAAGAATCCGTTTGCACACAGGTAGGTGACATCGTCTCACTGAAGCTGGAGCACAATCGGTGCTGGGACCGGAGAAGGCTGTTCTTCTCCGTAGTCGACGTGAAGCGCTGGAGGCAACGCCGCCAGCCACTGTTGGAGTTGTTTAGCCATGGCTGGAACGAAGAGCTTAGCGTCTTCCGAGACAGAAGCGCTGCCGCCGTATCTGGGAGGGGGAAAATCTTTAGCAAAAAAAAGGCACACGCAAAAGGCAGATGGTTTTTTTTTTCTTTTTGGAGGCTTACAGTGTTTCGTAGATCTTTCGCAGCTTGATTGCCAACTGCGCAACACATGCGGTGACGGAACCAATACCGGAAGCATCGAAAGCAGGTGGTAGCTTCATCGGCGCGCCGTCTGCATCAAATGGCTGCCAATCGCCGTCGTTCAACGCATCCAGACGAGGGGCATCATATCGCATCCTGCTCATCAAGTAAGGCCGCCCACTATACGTACTGTGATACCTAGTATCCCGCAAAGACGGTCAGAAGAGATTCTATCATCTCACGAAGGGGAAGCCTGTGCTCCTTTCCCACTTCAAAGCTGCTACATTGGTGTGGGGGAAACACTCACATGTCGGCAGAGTAGACAGTCCAAAAGAGACTTCTGCGCACGTCTTCAAGAGCTGGAGTGTTCTCCTCATTTCCAAGATAGTCGTCGTTGGTGCCGAGACGGAGATGCAGCCCGAGATCCGTGGTCATCTGGACGGCGACACCTGTGGCCCTGTCAATCCTGGAGCACGGTATATGGTATAGATTTTTTTTTCGTCATCGAACCTGAGTAAATCCAACCTAGGCATCGTCAGTCCCAATGTCTATAGCCTGGACTGCGTTACAAGGGGGCTAACCTCGAGAGTCACGGCCGTTGGCTGACTCAAAAGCCGACAAAATCACTGCTGCTTGTGTTGTGGCTATCGTCGGACGGTCCATTTCCGTCTCGAGGTATAACCGGGTCCTTGCGCCGAAAAAGTCGGAAGCGCTGTCCTGGATGGCAGGATGTCGTCGTGTCGAATACAATGCGCCGACCGCAAGACTAGGAGAGAAATTGTATCAGTGTCCGACCTCTATAAGGTGCTGCCCTGGACCTTACACTGCATTCTCGAGTGCGGGCGAGAATAGCGCGGTTTCAAAGCCCCGGTAGTACAGCTCCTTTTGCTCAAAATACGTCTCCTTGTTCGCCTCGCTGACGAAAGTGTTGTGCCACGCAAAATAGAGACGTGTCAGATGGAGCTCGTATTCCGGGTCTGGAGTCCAGCCCAAGTGCGCCCGTTTGACCACGATTTCGCTTTCCTCCCGGAAACTGTGCATATCTGGTCGGTAAATGGTTCTGAGGTCGTTGGGAAGCATCGACAAATGGCTCGTGGCGCCAAAGTATCGCATGTGTCCGTCTTCCGCAAGGCACATGCGACCAAGTCGTTTCGATATCTGCTGGGTGATGTCGTCCTCAGAGGTCTGCGATCTCTGGTCGAAACTGTTGGCATTCAGGTTAGCACCGCCTCCGGGGCTTTGACTCGGCGATCTCGACTTTGTTTTCTGGCTTGCGGCCGAAGTGACGGACGACATCCGTGACAGAGACTGTTCATGTCCCACGTTAACCAACACCGGTGATATAGATTCCACTCCGGCTCCGTATGCCGCGCCCATATTTGACGATTGCCCCAGGTCGGGAAATCCAGTCAGCTCTTCGTCCACCTGCTCCCAGAAGTCCAGATCCATGTCTCGGAACACGATCGGTGTCGAGGCAGAACAATCAGGAATTGTCGTGGTATAAGGGCCATTTACAGTCGCCGAAGGGTTTAGTTCTTGTCCTGCATCCATAAAATGGTCAATCAGCGCCTCTGACGGCGTGCTTCTGTCTATCACAGGAGCCTTTTCAGAAATGCTGTCGTCTTTTGAAGCCTGAGCCAAGCGTGCCTCAACTTCGGCCAGCCGGTCGGTGAGTTCATTGATGGTCTTTTTCGTCGATTGGGCTCTGTGAAGCAAACATCATGAGTTTGGTATTTTTCCCCTCCCGTATCGTTCTGAACCGACCTTCGTTTGTCGTCTCCAAGAACACAGTCCGTGTTATACAGTTGGCAATTTATGCATTTGGGATGCCCGTTATCGCACTTTAGCATCCCTTTAGCTTCTTGGGCCATTGGATTCCAGGAACACAATCGGGAGTCCAGAGAGGACTCGCTCACTCACCCTTATCTTCTTCTTGCGGCACTGCAAACAGGCTAGACGAGCGTGTCGTTTTTGGGAACCCTGGGCTCCATTCTCCATCTTTTTACATATCAAGGAGCCAGCCTCGCGCAATTGATGAGAAGCTTAGACTCTGGAGGTGACGTCGATTGGTTGTGGAAAGTAGTTTGATTGTCAATTGAACAATCAACCGCTGCATGGAAGGATGGTAAGAGGGTCTTTTGAGAAAGCAGGCTGGCAGGATGTTGCCATCAGGTGGATTTTGCGGGGTGCTTTCATGTGGTCCGTTGACCCAAGTTCCCCAGACTCCAAAGTTCAAGCGAAGCCCCCAGAAAGACGGTGCTAAGAGTACGGAGTACCTCTCGTACAGAGTTTTAAGTCTTACTTGGCAACTATAAGTAGCGGACTGGGCCAGCCATAGGCCGCTCCAAGGGCGGGCCCATTGGCTAGGCAGCTTTTTTGTGCTGGTGGCCTAAGGGCTGCACTACTTGAGATTGGGCGTCACCAGCTTTACTAGGCACGCCAGAGCAGCAGACATTTGCGTCCACCATCTATCTACAAAGGACTAACAGGTGCTTCTTGCTCCCACCCGATGCTTGGTGGGAGCATTCACGAGTGAAGGTCTTCATTCTGCTCTGTTACAGCTTTGATATGGGGTTTAGCAGCCACGCAGCGACCCGTGACTGTGGACAAATCCAGGATGGCCATGCCGGAGGTATTTGTCCGTGGGGATGATTCGCCGAGCCTGCTTCTTGACCTCGGATACGATGTCGAGCCAATCAATTATCCCGCTTTTGTACGGCACAAGACGTTCAAAGGCTTGAGTTATTGGAGCTGTTTGGGGTTCAATAAGCCGTTGTACGAATACGAGGTCAGGCTCGAGGACCCTGAGGCACTCCCGATCCTCCAGAGCAGTCGGTGAGAAGGAGGACCTTTGTTGTGATCGGTTAGTAGGATGTTTCTCTACTGTGATAAACCAGAGGGAAAGACAGACAACCCAGCTTCGAAGAACCACTCCCGCATTTTAACAAGTCACAGTACATAGTCCTCGAGCGTGTTGGAGGCAAACAGCTCCTCAGGTTGAAATCTCCTCTGTGCCAATCCCTGATCAAAGGAATACTGCAAGAACTTGTCCAGCACATGCCTGTTTGCCTCGAAGCCATCTTTCCACCAGCGATCGTCTCCGCCCATCAGCCTCTTCGTCTCCTCCACATGGTCCTCCAGCCACGGTAAAATGTACCGCAACGCGGCCCGCTCCTTCAACGGCTCGTATGCCATCTCCAGACTTCGGGCAAAGGCCTTGGTCAGGCTCTTCGCGATCCATGGGTTGGCGTCATAGACGCTGCGCTTCAGGGCCACGACATGCATGATTGGAAATATCTTGGTGCGGGCATAGTACTCGGCTTCGACGGCTTTGAAGTCGTCGAACAGCCTGGTGACGGTTTCTGGCGACGTGTCGAACGACGAGGGTTTGGTGGCGCTGAAGATGGCGTCGATCTCCCCGTCGGCGAGCATCTGAGATAGATTCTGTCCGGGCTGGATCGCGGTCACTTGGATGTCGGCCGGGTAAGCGTGTGAGACCTTGGAATGTCGGGGTTTGTCCGACGGTTCAATGGCGCCAGTGTAGAAGTGCACACTGGACAAAGGCGCCCCAAAGTCTTCTGCCAGGATCCCTCGTTGCCAGACTGCTGCTGTCACTGTGGTTTGCAGAAATCATTAGGAAAGGGCTAATCTCTCTTGGATGGATGGGTGGGAGAAGTCGCGATCTGGAGATACCGACTTTGATACTCTGGAGTTCCAATGCGCTTCCCACGCAGATCCTCTGGTCTCTTGATGCCGGATTTGGAGTTGATGTACATCGACTGGTGGCGGAAGAAGCGAGACGGGAAGACTGGCAGAGCGATGAACGGCGGATTGTCTTGATTCAGTGTCAGGACATACGAGGACAAGGAGAGTTCCGAAAGATCGAATTCCTTGAATCGAAGTTGGCGGAAGAAGCTGTCCTAGCCCATCCATATCAGTCACTCCATATCCCTCGTCACAACGGGTTTGACTACTGCGATGGTGATGGGATAAATGCATACGTCTCCTCGACCCGATAATTGAGAAATGTGAGCTCGATTCCTTCTGCTCGCGCTCTGCCATCTTCAATGGCTTTCATTCGGTCGTAATCCCAACACGCAAAGGACAGTTTGAGCACCATCTTGTCGTCACTGTGGCTATGTCGAGCCTTTCATCCAGTGGTGGGAGGGTGTTCTCCCCCTGTTGTTTGCTCACTTGCTCTTTTTGTACATTCTACGTGCTTCAGCCTGCTCCAATCCCGGGGTCTCCAATGTGTCTTCGGGCAGTTTCCGGAGCGAGGCGCCGTGAGACACAGGGTCTGGGCCACCACTGAACAGGGGAAATGTCTCGATCCGGCCCCCCAGTTTGTCGGCGCCACTTTATAAGATCCGCGGCTCATTCCGACAAAACTCATCCTGTCAATGCCGGGGTGAGACTCTGGGGCTGGTGAGACCACGAGGTATAATACCCCACAGAATGGCATGTGTTTGAAATGCTGCATCCCTACCCCCAGGCTCACAGGTTCACACCAAGCCCTCACATCTGCTTCTCACAATGGATTCGGACGACAAAGTTCACGTTGTGGTCTCCAAAGACGGCTCTGAACAGGCGATTGAAAACGCCGTCTCCGAGAAGCCAGATGATGTTCGACGCGATCGTCATGGATTTCCTCTTCTTCCCCAGCCGACTCGTTTTCGCGACGACCCCCTGGTAAGAGGCAAAAAAAAGTTCTATTATCTGAGGTTATTCAGCTCACTGACACGATCTCGGCAGAACTGGCCATCATGGCTGAAATGGCTCGTGCTCCTCCAGGTTTCATTCCTCGCCATGCTGGGGCCGTTCAATTCAGCTGTCGTCAACCCTGGATTGGTGCCGCTCGCAAAGCTGTTCCACATCCCTGTCGGCCAGGCGTCGTACCAGACGACCTCGGTCATCATCTCTGTGGGCATTTCGCCATTGTTCTGGACACCGCTGGCCAATGTCTATGGGAGACGACCGGTCTATCTCATCTCGACCCTCATCGGAATCGTTGCAACGGTCGGCAGCGGCGTCGCCAAAACATGGCATACTTTGATCATTGCTCGGGTTTTCAGTGGCGTTGGTGTCGGCGCAGCGATGGCTCTGGGTGCTGCCACGGTCAACGACTTGTTCTTTCTGCATGAGGTACCGCACCACAATCGCTTGAAATCCCCCCCGCTTCGAGCACAGACTAACACAAGATTTAGAGAGGCTTGAAAATGGGCATCTTTACTGTCTTCTTGACCAACGGCGCCCATGTTGCCCCAGTGATTGGAGGCTACCTGGTACAGACAGCCGGGGTTCGATGGGCATATTACTTCCCGGCCATCGTCAACTCTGTGACCTTTGTTGTCATGGTCTTCGCCATGCCTGAAACCCTGTTTTCCCGCTCCGAGAAGGTGCTCGCACAGCACGAAGAGAGGACCTACATGCAGATGCTCTTCAGCTTCCGCAGAAACGCGCTCCGAGACCGAAGAGTCCACCTGCGAGATTTCGTGCGACCCTTTGAGATGATGTACTATCCCTCAGTCTTCCTCACGTGTCTCTACTACATCGTCTCGTTTGCCTTCTCCTCCATCCTACCAGCAGTGACAGTCGCCATTCTGTTCACCAAGATCTACCATTTCAAGACCGGAGCTATTGGACTCATGCTCGGCCTCCCCCTGCTGATCGGCTCGGCTCTTGGGGAGTTTCTCTCCGGACCCTTTTCGGACTGGTTCATGTACCGATATGCGAAGAAACACGGAGGAGAGAGAAAGCCTGAAGCCCGACTGCCCGCGTCTCTTGGAAGCCTCCTGCTTTGTCCTACGGGGATCATCATCTATGGTGTCTGCCTGTACCACAAGACCCACTGGATGGGCCCGGTGATGGGGATGGCGATTGCCAGTTTCGGGCTGCAGCTGGTCACCACAGTCAGCTACGCCTACTGCAGCGACTGCTACAAGCCGCAGTCCGGAGAGATCAGCAGCTTGTACAACTTTTGGCGACAGACGTTTGCGTTTCCTCTCGGCTTTTACGCGTAAGTTCCTTGTTGATCCTGGGGTTTGGGAGAGATTCAGACTGACATCTACAGTCTCCCGTTCGCAGACGAGATCACCATCCAGTGGGCTTGGATCACGCTTGCTCTTTTGACGGCGGTGACATCCATGGGGATTGTTGTTTTGATATTCAAGGGTGAGGAGTGGAGGAAGCGGATCGGTCAGCCGCAGTTCCACAAGGATATTTAACCTTGTGCGAATATTTTGGCGTGCTGGATGGCACATTTAAGGTCTGATACGGCACAAGAGATCTACATGCCGTGGTAGACCGGGTTCAATGACCGGCTACCTACGAATGACGGGGGAATATCAAAGGAGTCAAACGATGGATATTCGTTGTCTCGTCTTAGGGCTCTTCTTGGTGATCAAGGGGTCCTCGCCCTATACAGTCCATGCAGTATAATTAGACAGCACAATAGGAGAAACGTAGAAACACATCATCTTCTCTGACAAGAAGCCCCCGAACCTGGTCTTTCATCCCGGCCCCATGGATGATCCCGTCACGTGCAGCCCCCAAAGTGCCGCATTTTCCCCGGATTCTCAATCCTTGAATTCTTGCGGGGTTTTGCATTTGCTTTTGTTTCCATCACATCCTCTTCACCACATTGACCACAAGCGAAACATCGGGTGAATGGGGGTTTTCTACGTGGATGGATATCTATAGCAACACAGAGAACCATCCCGGCCCAAGCACGGTGCTCTTCAAATACGACATCAGAGCCATTCTATTCCTTTTGATATGGCGGATCCGCCACTGAAGAAGAGACTTGCCTCTGGGAAAGCATGCACAAGCTGCCGAAGGAGGAAAAATCGATGCGATGGAGGCCGCCCAAACTGTTCATCCTGCCAGAGTCGAGGGACTCGCTGCATATATCCGTCTTTGGTGGACGAGCTCAGCCTTGACGAGTAAAGCGCCGGATGCCCTGTTTTATTTCAGTCCATGTCTAACTCCTTTTCAGGCTCAGATCGCTGGTGGACCTAAAGGCGCGAACCAATGTTGGAATTGTCAGCGAAGGTCAGGAACAGGTTCAGCAAACTCCCTACTTTGACGACGGCGATGATGATGCCGCCGCCGCCGCTGCTCCGGCCGCCGATGTCACAATCCAGCACAAAGTTACAAGCGTCCAGACGCCCCTCTCCACTAGTCCGTCAGAACCTCAAGACCCCGAGGCGTTCTTCGGAGAGTCGTCGACCTTCGCCTTCGTCTCCAAGGTTCAAACGACGAATGCACCGCGACAAGCCCTCACGCCCGCGAATAAACGCCGCCGCCTATCGAGTTCGCGAAGTTCTCAGACTCACAGTCTCGATCCCGGCCTGACTCCCCGAGACTGCGAGGACACGTATGAACTTCCCTCGAAAGACCTTGCGGACAGCCTTGTGGACCTGTACTTCAACCACGTGCATCGCCTCTACCCCTTTGTTCACGAGCCGAGCTTCAGAACCCAATACGAACGAATGTGGACCAGCGACGGGGATCACTCTGAGACGAAAGCCACCTGGCTGGCGGTTCTCAATCTCATTTTCGTTCATGGGTGCGAGTTTCACGATCCCATCCAAGGGAGAAGTGCCTCACATTCGGCCACGAGATTCCTCGGACGGGCTCGAAACATTGTGTTTGCGCACATCTTCAAGGAAGGCAATTTGGAGCTCGTCCAGGCCCTGCTTTTGATGTGCCACTACCTCCAAGGCACTCTGGAGCTGACTGAATGCTGGAGCTTGAGCGGACTCATGATCAGAACCTCCATCAGCATTGGTCTCCATCTGAACCCTTCCCCTGCCATGTCCGCCGTCGAAAGAGAAGTCAGAAAACGTGTGTGGTGGGGTTGCTTTGTGATTGACCGCACCCTGAGCATGAAATTTGGCAGGCCACCTTCCATTCCCACGGGGAATGCGTCGGATGTCGAGCTTCCGTTGCCGGTCGACGATCAATATATCATGAATGACTCGATTACTCCTCGGCAGCCTGCGAATCGTCCATCATTGACGTCCTTCTTCATTCGGACGATCAAACTCGCACATATCATTGACAGCGTCCTCCTCAAACTGTACTCTTCGTCGACAAAACCGTGGACTTCGACGGTTCCTTCTCCTGACAAGCAGGATCACTTCACCGAGATATTTGGCCACTCGGTGCTATTGGACGGGGAACTACTGTCCTGGTGGAATGGCAATCCATCCCATCTGAAAGACGAGCCTGACTATCCGGACGGCCCTGATTTCCAGCGACAGCGTAATGTCATGTACATTCGGTACGCAAGCCACTACAGGACTATCGAATGAGTCACTGATCTAAATGCAGGTTTCTGAATGTCCGGCTGTTGCTCCATCGCCAGTCATTTCTGATATTCAGTCGACAAGAAATCGAAGACAGTTTCCACAGAGATGTGGCCATTGCTTCATGCAACCGTTGTATATTAGCCGCCCGCGAGACTATCAGGGTCATCTACTCTCAGTATCGTCGTGGGCTGCTGAATTCTCTGTGGTACAATCTCCACTGTAAGACACCGCCCACGCACACTGACTCTCGACTAACATCTACAGACGTATTTACTGCTATCGGAGTGCTCTTGACGTTACAGACGATGGAAAGATGGAAGCTAGAAGCGCTGGGTCAGATCGGGCTGGACGAAACCCTGGAGCTGGGCATGGAATTTTTAAAGGTAGCCAGCAGTACCAGCACGCTGGCATCGAGGTACCTGATCCTGCTGGAGCGCATTCAGACTCAAGCGAGTGGTCGGGAGACTCCCCTTCCCGGCCAGCCCTCCAGTCAAGGCCATCTGACACAGCATCATCCGGATAATTCGGACCCGGCATTGCTGCCGGCAGACAGGACGCCCTTGCAGCGACCACAAGACGAAGGTCAATTGCTGCTCAGCTCGGATCTTATCGACTTTGACGACTTGCTCTTTGGAACTGGTCTTCCGAGGGATCTTCTTTCAGCTGATTGGTCCGGCTTTGACCCCCTGTGACTAGCTAGTCGTTTCTACCATGCCAGCAACGAGCCCTGCCGCCAATGCTTCCTGCCAGATTACGAAAAGGCTGGTGCGGAGTCTCCAACTTTCTTGGAGTTTGTTGCCACATTTTTGGAGACTTAAGCGACGACTCAACGTGTGGATCTTCAAGGCTGCGTGGACCTGCAAGTATCCGATCGGAATGGAGCCGTGGCAAGCCGCGGCTGGGAACCGACACCCTGGAAGAGGAGAAGGACACCCCCCCCTTTGCAACATGTCTCGGCATATTAAAAGCACGGAGACCACTAAAACAAGCGATAACAAAGTGTACACGGGACCCAAAGACCCTCAGAATGCATGGACAAGCGGCCTCTGTGGCTGCCCAGGTTGTTGATTTCGTGCGTCAGCTCTCTTGGATGATTCCTGTGGCAGGTGTATTCGTATGCACCTTCGCATTCATCGTCTACCAGCGATGGCTGTCGCCTTTGGCCAAGGTCAACGGACCGTTCTGGGCGTCACTCAGCCCGCTTTGGAAGTTGCTGGCATTCAACAACGGCAATTTCCACGAGACAATTCTAGCCCTGCACGAACAATACGGACCCATCGTCCGCATCGCGCCAAACGAGGTGATTATATCTGACAAGTCGGCGATTCGCGAGATATACAACACCGTGCAAGGCAGAGACTTTTTGAAGGTATGTGAGCAGCAGAGCTTGAGACGATATTAAGTATCTGACCGTGGCAGACGACATACTACGAGTAAGTTTGAAGACGCGCGATGCAGATTGCAACGCTAAAGGATTGGGAAAGTGCATTTACCGCCTTCCGACCGACCATTTTTGGTCAAAGAGACCCGTACCTGCATGCCCAGCGGAAACGCATCGTGTCTCACGGGTACAGCATGAATGCACTCCAGTCTATGGAGAAGTTTGTCCAGGAGCGTCTCCAGATCTTTATGAGCAAGATGTCGGCGTTTGCAAAGTCTGGAGCTTCGATCAACCTGGGGAAATGGTGCCACTTCTTCGCCTTCGATGTTATCGGAGAGTTGGTATGTCTCAGACGTCTGGTTGTGCCTGTCCCAGACGCGTGACTGATTGTTTGGCGATTGTAGGCGTTTAGCGAGGGATTCGGCATGCTCGAAACAGGGGTCGAGGACGAACATATCCGTCTCATCAACAATCAGATGGAGTTTGGGTCGACAATTGGAATGATGCCGTCCCTGATTCCATATACCAAGTGGACCTGGCTGCCGATTCCGTGGCTGCAGAGTCTGCAAGCGGGTCGTGAGAGGTTGAAGGAGGTCAGGCAGTCAAAAGAAAAAAAAACCTCCCTCTGTGCAACTGGCTAACTATCCCCTGTAGCTTACGAGGTCTCGCGTCGAACGGAGACAGGAGAAAGTCAGCGACCGGAAAGATCTTCTCGGCAGACTCATCGAGGCGAAGGATCCGGTGACTGGTCAAATGCTCGACTCGATTGATTTGCGGACCGAAGCTTTCTCCAGCATGTACGTTTCTGCTTCATCCTTATCCGACCTCCTCCTAACCCAGTCAACGCAGCGTCGCGGGGAGTGACTCGACATCGTCGGCTTTGAGCTATACATTCTATCACATCCTCGGCCACCCCGCCGTCTATGAGAACCTAACCAAGGAGCTGCGAACCGCGTTTCCCGAACGCGACTACAAGACCGATGAGACACCCCCGACATATGCCGACTTTGGCAAATTGCCGTACCTGCAAGCCGTGATCAAGGAGAGTCTTCGACTGACTCCCCCTGCGACGATCAACCTCCCACGGTACGTGCCAGAGGGAGGGCGCGTCGTTGCCGGGACGTATTTCCCTGGCAAGGTACGTTTTAGCCCTTTTATATTTGGAAATGGCATTTGCGATTCCGGTCTCTAATGGAAATGGTAGACGATTGTCGGAATGTCCGCCCTGCCGGTCCATCTGAACCAGGAGACGTTCGGTCCCGACGCTGCGATGTTCAACCCCGACCGCTGGGTTCACGGGTCTGGCGGGATCACTCCCGAAGAGATGCAGCGGTACTGGATGCCCTTTGGCCACGGGTCGAGGCAGTGTATCGGCAAGAACGTCGCCATGATGGAGGTGAGTACTCCCACTCCCTTCCCCCTTTTCTAGATTCCACTGCCTGCCTCCGAAGCCTTGCCTAGCACTTACCAAACTAACGCACAACTCTTCCATGGGGCTGTAGCTGGTCAAACTCGTCGGCACACTCTTGCTGTACTTTGACGTCGAGCTTATCACCACCGACACCGGCTTTGGCGGCAACACCGCCAAGAAACTGCCCGAAATCCCCGTGTCGAGAAGTTACTTCTTCGCCAGGATCAGGGATCCTTTGATGGTTAGGATTCGTGAGAGGGGTTCACGTTAGTGCCAGGGATGTGTGGATGGACGGATTGACCGGTGGATTGACGCGAACGTCAATCTGGATACGATACGAAGACGAGGAAGGAGGTGGAAATAAAATCGAAATCGAAGAGGAAGGAAACCCGACATATGAGGAGAGACTCGTGCTTTTTGATCGATTGGTCCGAATGAGCAAGGTTACAAGGGACTTGAAAAGGATAGTCAGATAGACGAGGAGCAAGTATGCCGGAGCAGACATGCAAAGCAGGGGAAAGACAGCCAACCTCTCAGATACGCAATGAACGAGTCCTGGCCCAAGACAAGTCACAAGAGCTAGTTCTATTCAGTTCTATATACGATACACAGACTCCCACCGCCTGCTGGCCCTTGCCCTTCCGCCCCTCCACTGACGTAGATCTGACAATCAGAGACCAACCCGGCGATCAAGCCGCCAACCGCGGCCCTCGCGTGGCGGGTGCTGTGGATGTCGCTGTCCGTGTTCATGGTGTGGCGCCACGCGCGGACGTGGCCGCTTGGATCGGCCTCGGCCTTTGCAAAGACCTGGACGACGGTGCCGTTGTGCCTCTTTACCGTCTCGAGAAGGGCGAGAATGGCGGCCGCGTCGATCGCGTCGGCCATGTACCGCGAGAGTGCGTGCAGGTTGTAAGGCGTTTCCCCTCCCGCAGCAGCCGGATCCGTCGCCAGGACAAGGACGTGGCAGTCTTCCAGCTCTGCGCCGCTGCTGCAGCTCGCCTTTGCGCTCCAGGTGTTTTGTGACGCCAGGACGTCTTCGAGCCGGCCACCGTCCGGCAACTCGTCCAGCGCGGAGGCGATCCCCACGGCACTCGCGTACCGCGACCTGGCCATGGACTCGTACGTGTCTGTCGTGACGGGCACGCGGGCCTGTGCGCGAGCGGCCTCGATCTTCGCCGACGTCAACAGCGGACACTTGACGAGGACGAGGTGGACGTCCCCCACCGCGAGGGATGCGGCGCGCATCATCCCGCCCACCGTCTGTTGTACTTGCGCGGCGTGTTCTGGCGTGCCGACCTCGTGAGGCTCCAGGACCCGCGTGCGCCCGATCGAGGCGACGAGGCCCGTACGCTGACCGTCCCGGGCGCGCACGAAAAACGTGACGTGCGGGCTGAGCACGCCTTCGGTCCCACCGGAGAAAATGGTCACGGCGTCCTTTGGGATCAGTGGTTCCCACACGGTAGACGCGAGCGTGCGGGAAAAGTCGTTGACGCAGCCATTCCCTTTTGAGGGAAGTAGTGATGCTAGTTAGCATTCATCCGTTTTCCGTTTTTTTGATACCTTGTATATATATATGTGTGTGTGTTCTGGGCTCTTCCTTCCCTTTGCATTGAAAAGAGGTCGTATGTATGGGGGAGCGGGGGTCGGGAAGGCTAGACGAAACGAAGGGGGAGAACGGTCAATCAATGCATACCTTCGGTCTTGCCAACCACAGCCAAGATCTGGGATGCGTTATACCCAGCCTCTTTCAGCCTCTCCAGAGGCGTCGTATCCGCTGGGGACGATGTAGGAAATTTGAGAATCTCGACCGCCGCCTCCGCCGCCATATTCGGAGACGTGGAAATTATTACAACTATTCCGGCCCCGTCGACCATGCAAATATATCGCTCCAAGAAACAACGTCAACGGAGAAGATCTATTCGTCCTATAACTACACTGCGAACCATAACTCGATCTTTGTATTGTTTCGTCGGACATCTCCAGCGTCAGTCCCACCAAACGCGCGCTATGGATGTCGCTTATCACCGTCGTCTATTCGGCCGTCGGAAGGGCGGCGGCCATTGGCCGACGGCTTACTAGGTACATACTCTGGTACTCATTCGGTGATCAAGAAGTGTAAAGGGGGTACAGCACCATGTCCCATACCTGCGGAATCATCAGGTCAATCACGAGGTGGTAGTATGGTATCCTTCCCGTATATCTGTGAAGACTCCAATCTGTCCTCCCTCAAAAGCCAACAATCCTCAGTTCGCGCTCTCAGGGTGGTCCCACACTTTCCTAGCTGCAGGTCGAGCTGCGATCTTGTGAAACCACTCATCCACCAGCGGATACTTGCTCTGGTCGAACTCGTCCTTGGTAAAGGCCTTGCCGACCGTGTATTGCCAGGGAGCAAAGGCAATGTCAGCATAAGACAATTTATTGCCAACGAGCCACGGCCCATCGCCACCAGCAGCGCTCTCCTGCTTCTGTCGAGCCAAATGCCCTTCCAACACCCCTACCACCCTCTCAATCTCTTTCAGATAGCGATCAAGAGCACTGGGTAACCTTTCGGGATGGAACAGTTTGAACCACCCCGCCTGGCCGTAGTACGGACCCTGTCCAGAGACCTGGAAGTAGAGCCACTGCCTGGCGAGCCAGAACTCGGCTGTCCCCGAGGCAAAGCTCAGTCGGCGCTCCTTGTCGTATGTTTCGATGAGATACTCGACGATGGCACCAGACTCCCATAGCGTGATGCCGGTGTTGGGGTCGTGGATAGATGGTAGACGTCCATTAGGGTTGATGGCGACGTATTCGGGTTTCTTGACGTCAGAGAAAGGGACCGGGACGACTTCGTAGGGGATTTGCAGTTCCTCTAGAATGATGGCGACTTTTGCCGGATTTGCAGTCGCAGAGTCGCCCCAGAGCTTTATTGGTTTCGGTGGAGAAGACATTCTGAAACCTTGTCAAAAGATGGAGGAAAAGGTACAGTGCTAGTGGCTGAGATTCTGGAAGATTTCATCTGTGTAATATGCCTTCCCGAGGGAGCAGGGCACATATATATATAGACAACGTGACTCTCGTACATCCCTGATGATTTTGACAAACATCTCTTGCGACCAGCCGTCACTCGGCTCAGACTTCTCCATATATTTGTAAGAGCTGAGAAATACAAAGATCAGGCAGCGCAAAGATTCTCCTTTTCGAGGGAATCCGGTCGGGGATTGGAAGCTTTCCATGTCAAAATGCTATTTGAGAATCATGTAGTACCGAGGTGAGAGTCGGAAAGCAAAACTAATCTCGATCAGGAAATATCTTAATGTGGACCCCCCGGACCTCGACTCTGAGCTAAGCCCAATCGGGAGAAACTTTTCGAGCACGACAAAAAGCCTCCGTCTGAATCGCTCCTCTCCTTGTCAAAAGCCAGGCAATTACGTCGGGAACACTCTCCCTCTCTTCAGACTGATCCATGTTCGATGCCATTCTCAAGCAGGGCGTGTCAAACTTGTAAGATCCGAAGGGTCAAGGTAAGCCCATCACCCCTGTGACGGCGACCGATCCACCTGCTGACACAGATTCAGTGTGACGAAACCAAGCCGACATGTCGGCGGTGCTCAGGGTCCGGGAAAATATGCATCTTCGCCAGCGTGGTCGAGCAGCCCGGCTTTGTGTTCAACCTCGAGAATGCCTACGCGAGTGGCAAGGTCAAACGACCGAGGGGCCCGCGATCATGCCTGACCTCGCTCCGCCCACGTTTCGACCTCGAAGCACGTGCCGTCGCGCACTATCTCCAAGACCATTTAGTTGTGTCATATGATGTCCCAGACGTCGTCCAAAGCCTTTGTACGTACGTCGGCGCATGGAAAGGCTCTGGGGTCAAGTCTACGATGGTTGACCTGGCTCTATCGGCCGCCTCACTCGCCGTCTTTTCGCGGGTCAAACAGCATCCACAAGCTGGGGCTGAAGCAGCAGCCAAATATTCCGTCCTTCTGCAATTGTTGAAAGAGCGCATCACGGATATGGAGCTCGCGTCTTGGGACAATTCCCAGGAGATCGACGCCTGCTTGCTGACCATGTTTCTCATGGGCCGGTACGAGGCCGCGATGCCGCCGACTAGTTCTACCGTGTCTGAGTCGCTACAGAGATACTTCCACCATGAAGGGGGTCTCGCCGTGTTGAAGGCCTGGGTACAGCGCCCAAATTCACCCCGAGTAACACCCATCGTCAAACTCGGCCGGAGAGGGCTGATCAGATCGTCTCTGCTTCGAAACATCCCTTTACCGGATTGGATACTCGAGGGCGAGCGTTTCGGCGAGCAGGACCGTGAGATGGTGTTTGACCGTGTTTTAGTCGGTGCGGTCAATCTGCATCATGACACCGGGCTTCTTCTGCGGCGGAACGACGGACTATCATCGTCCGCGGTGTTGGCACTTCTAGGTCAGGCGCGAGGGTATGACGAATCACTACGCGACTGGGCCAAGTCATTACCTCCGACATGGTCCTATCAGAGACACACTCTCACAGACCCCGGTCCATGGCCCAAGCGACACTTCTACTCTCCGACAGCCTATAGCTTCCAGACAGGAGGCCAAGCCAGCGTCTGGAGCCAATACTTTGCCACGAGAATGCTGATCAACAGCACACGCCTCAAATTACTTGACGTAGCTCGCCAACCTTCATTCCTCGGCGCCCAATACGGACAGAGCGAATGGCTCGAATCGTCGATCCTTCTCAACTCCATGGCAGACCGCTTGGCTTTTACCATCCCATTTGCACTGGGCAGACTCGAGGTGGCGCAAACCTCAGACGGGGAGACTCTAGTAACAGTAAACTCGGACAAGGACATGAAGCCCTCTCTCGCGGCTCTGGTAGTGTGGCAATTGACCCTCGCCGCGAGCATTGAGCGAGTCGATCTCAAGCAGCAGCGATGGTTCCGTTCCGAGACCGCGCAGCTGGGGAGGAGGATAGGAAACCACGTCCTTGAATCTGCAGAAGCCGATGGATGGCTTGTCCTCTGAGCTGCAAAATGGATGCGTCGCAGACCCATCAAAGAGCCAAAAGGTCCAGATCCTTGATGCTTCTGAGGTCACAACATCCTTAACTAGCAGGAATTATCGTCATGCGTGTCCCATTTTGTGTGATAGATCATGTAATTGATATGGACGATGTGATCATTCTTGAGGATATCCTTCTCCACAGCAACGGTACAATCAACTAGTCCCAAAGAAACCCCACCACCTGCCGCCACTTGGGCGTATTCGGCTCTGGCTCTACATCTTCAGCTGCGCGCGCGAGGGCCTCTGCGAGAGGAATCTCCGAGAGCTTCACAATCTTGGTCCGCTTGAATATCTTCCAAGCGACATATGCCGTGATGACGAGAGGTATGTCCCTGTGAGAGCAACGTCAGCGGGTTGATAGATGGAAACGAGATGGTTTTTGTTAGGGTTATGGGAATGAACTCACAGGTACGATGAGATGAAGCCGCTGGTCGACCAATTCCCCTTGGTGAAGACGGGGAAGCCGGCTGTGAGGAGGATCACCACGCACAAGAAGAGTGCTGCGGGGGTGGAGAATTCTGTGCGAAAGGAAGGAGATCAGCAATAGTCTCAAGCGGACAGGAGCTGGGTGGGCCACGTACCGGTCCATCTTGAATGCCAAGGAAGCAGCTTCAATTCCAGCCCCTGTGCCTTCATGGCCTGCAGCAGTCGCCAGTGGTTCAACAGCACCGAGATCCACGAGATCAGCACACCGCAGGCCGTCAAATCCACAAGCCACCAGAAAACGGTGAGGGCGCCATCAGACAAGCTCATGAATGCCAGAAACATGAAGGCCGCGAAGAAAAGCACGCAAACATACGGGACCCCCCACGGTGTGGTCCGCAGGAAGACTTTGGGGGCCTGGTTTTTCAGCGCCAGGCCATACAGGACACGGGTGCCGGAAAGCAACGCTTGGTTCGAGCTGGACCATGCAGAAGTGATCACGATGGCGTTCACCAGTGAGGGAACGCCATTGAGGCCCGCCGCGCTGGCGGCGATGACGAATGGGCTCTGTGCGGCGGTGCCCGACTCATCATCGAGTCTGGGGTCGTCGCTTCGCACAAGCATGCCTACAATGAGCACAGCCAGGACGTAAAAGGTCGAAACACGGATGAAAACCCGCTTGCAGGCCTTTGGAATCGCCACGCGCGGGTTTCGTGTCTCGGCCGCGGCCATGGCAATGCTTTCAGTGCCCGCGAAGCTGAAGACGGCGTTGCTCATGACGGCCCAGTAACCGAGAAACTTGCCCCACGAGCCAGTGGCGATGAACTCGACGAACGGGCCTGGATTTTTCCAGTATCGGAAGCCGGTACGAGGCGTGCCTGGAACTCCACCGAGGTCGATGACCAATCCGAGCACAATCAGGAAGACGATGAACAGGATCTTGAGAAGGGCGAACCAGAACTCGACCTCGCCATAGATGCCGATGAAAGAAAGCCCGACGACAACGGTCAGGGCGATGAAGATCACTATCCAAAGTGAAGGGTTGATGTCGGTCCAGTACTGGAAGAGAACACAGATTGCGGTGATTTCCGCCGGGATGGAGAGACAATTGCCGTACACCAGGTTGTATCTATTCCAACACGTATCAGAAATGGCATGCTGCTCAGCACACCGGAAGGACAAACCCTATGGCGAAGCCAAATGCAGGATCGACGAGGAGTTCTGCATGTCGGACAAAGGAGCCAGTAACAGGTAACAGAGCCGTCACCTCCCCCAGCGCAAACTGCACCGCGCACACAACCACACCGATCGTAGTGTAGCCCAACAGTGCTCCGAGGGGACCAGCGGTCTGTATAGATCCTCCGAGTCCCAGAAAGAGACCTGTGCCCTTTACACAAGGATCAGTTTTGTGATGAAAAATGAGACGAGAGAAGCGGTGAAACCCACAATGGCTCCAGCGATGGCAATGAGGGACACATGGCGCTGATGAAGACCTCGCCTGAGCTCGCGATCCTCCGTGACCGTCACAAAGTCACTTTCATCAAGGGACGAAGGACCTCCTGTGGTGTAGGGTGGAGAGCGAACCGCTGGCTCTATACTGCTCCCGACCTGCTTACCGACATCCTGTGTTATTTCGGCCATGTCTTCTGGTTAAAGAGGATGTGATAGTCGGCAGACTGCAGGGAAATGGGATACAGTGAGCATGAGATGATCAACTGGATGAAAGGATTGAAGTCACAAAAATAGCAATGCGACAACAGAATTTCGCCGCTAAATGGCGTGCTCAATTAGACTGGGTAAGCACGAAATGCTGGCGAAATCCTACCCCACGACGAGAGGCCTTAGCACTTTCGCTGGGGAAGTGTACATGTATTTTGTGTTGATAGCTTGAGCGTAATTACGTAATTGGGCACAGTAGCAAGGTAGACTACAGGATCTGTGATGCCCTTCCTCAGCAAGTACATGACGGAGAAAACCAAGTCGATAGTGCGGGAATTATGGTGGCAGGCGATTTGTGGAGTAAAGCTGTAACTAGTACTCGGTACAGTAATTAATGACATTAGAGGTGATGCTTAACCAGCATAAGCGTAACTTTAACGGAGTCTCGGCTTCAGCTTCCCATCCTGGAATACAACTCTGTGATTCTACCTTGATTGCCGGCAGGATAGTTACCATTGCAGAATGCTAGTTTCATCGCTTACATTATATATCTAGAGGTCATATAGCGATTCTGGACCTACGCAAGTATATCCTCTCCATTTCTTGAACCCCAAAGCTTGAGAATCTCGCCCTTTGCAACATCCATATCGCAAGACTCAATCCTCTTTTGAATATCGCGTCTCGTGCTCCGCAGCTGCTCTGCTACCGTGGACCAAGGTATGAATTCATGTTCGAATACCGAGACGACTTCGTCGCTGCCGTGCCAGACCTCCGGCCCATTGAAGCGGACCTTGACCAGTCGACCTTGTTCTTTGAGGATCTTTCCCGCAACGATAACAGTTTCTATTTCTTGCACCCCAGCGTGTCTGACGACCGCGACTAATGGATCATGCTCAAAGGCACAACACATGGCTGGCGTGTTACCGTCGATCACAATGATATCTGCCAACTTACCTTCTCTCAGGCTGCCGGTCTTATCTGCTAAACCTGCAGCGCGGGCACCCAGGATGGTTGCCAGATTGAAGGCGTGTTCTGTCGTAGGCTCGATCTTTCTGGGGAATTTTCCATCCGCCAATGTTCGAGAGTTGCGATGGGAACGTGATACAGCGAGACCGACCTGCATCGCATGGAGCAAGGACGAAGGATTGTTCGAGTGACCTATCACGAGTCTCATTAGCGTCGAAGCCGAAGACAAGACAACCGCCTCTGAACCCACAGTCGGCCCCTATAGAGCCTCGCACATCATTCCTAAATCCGATTATCTCGCCATGAGCCATCTGAGACTCTGTCCCAGGTGTTGCGGAAATGAATGCTCCCGAATGTTTCAAAATTTCGAGCTCCTCCTCAGTTGATCCCGTGGCATGGGACAATATAATGTCGGATTTCAGAAGTCCGTACTGTTCTAACGCTTTGGGCACGGAGAGACCCATGCCTGTGCGAAGTCAATGAGATCGAACAAGATGTGTGTCGGTCGGAATGTCTGGGCCTACCGGCAATATTATTTCTTCGCCAATGGGAGGTGATGACCTTCGCCCCAATGCTCCGGGCGGTTTCGAATATGCGTACCACATCCTCGCGGGGCAGATTATAAGAGTCAAATCCCAGTCCAATATCCACTTTTCCATCTTGCCGTTGTGCTTTTTGCTGAAGCTCTCGCAGCAAAGGGAAAAACCAATCAGGTAGGATCTGACCATCCGGAGCAACTTCAGTATCCCATCGTTTCAGCCGAGGTGTTACGCTGAGGCATAAAACCGATCTTATTTGAGAACTGAGAGTGGCAGCAAGAGCAGCCAGGCCGTGACTCGGCGAGTAGGCCATGTGAGCGTGGTCAACAACACATGTCGTACCTCCGTCAATGGCCTCCATTAACCCGCCCAGCTCACCCCAAAAGACGTCGCGCGCAGTATAATTGAACGGTTGCCAGTTTCCTTTTGCAGTATAGTCGAGAAGAGTGTCGTCGCTGTGCCTTCCTTTCAGCTGGGTCTGCCAAACGTGATGATGGGTATCGACAAAACCAGGTGAGACCACTTTGCCTTTGCAATCTATGATTTTGGTGTTTGGTCCAGCCACCAAATCTCGGCCAATCTGGGCGATTTTCTCCCCCTGAATCAAGAGATCGGTATCTCGAAGGACACGGACTTTGTCGTGCTCGTCATGCTGAAGGATTGTTCCCTGCCGCAGGAGAATGTTTGCCAGGTGACTGTCATCCATGGTCGCAACTCTCGGAGATTTAACGGTAACAAGCCCAAGAAGTATGTAAAATGCTCAACCATATAAATCAGGCGTATAGATACATGTATCTCATCAAAATTACTGACATTGACAGCAATCGGGGAAATGATTGTCCCCAATCTTCTCAAAGCCAGAGCCTCGACGCATTCAACCCAAGGCGGGAGAAGTCCGCTCTGGGTGGCAGCTTTGAACTGCCGACATCAACCTGGGCTGGCCGAGGTGAAGCCCGCAGTCGTGCTGGCGGGGATCGTTAGGCCATCTCTTGGGTGCCTAACTAGTTCTGTCACTCGGTAACCGCGCGACTTTTCAATTCCTTTCACAGTTTATAGGTCTTCTCGGCTCAATTCAGAGTGGATGAAGTTCCAATGTCCTAAAGTGCTTTGTGAGCCTACCTCCTTTGTGAACTGCTACTGCAGGGGCTGTGGAGGGCTACATCTAGAGGGCAAAGATCATGATTGTGGTCAATACGTTCCCCACTGTCAGGAGCAGCGTGAAGTTTCTCTTGCGAGCCCTGCAGAAGCACAACGACAGACTTGTTCCTCATACTGGTCAGACCACTGCTGATAGTGCTCGGCACGTCAATTTTGTAGCTTTCTGAAGGGCTCAGAAGCGACCAGGTCGTGGTCGAGTGCTCTGGGGCAATGTCGTTCGCTACAGCTCAGTCAAGCACTCAACGGCCACTATAAGCGGCAACATTGACAAAGATCAATTGGAGAACGAGAAATGTGCAGAGAGCCTCCTTCGACTTTTCGAGGGATCGTCCAGGGCGGGTTTCAGCAGCATCAAATGCCGACTGCAAGATTTGCGGCTGGTACCAATAGCACAACAGTTACCAGCTTGACCCTCGAGTAAAACACTCGACTCGCGTATATAGAGTGTCTCAAGCTATTGTTTCGCCAAAGGGTTTGCATAGTTGCGGCAGAAGGAGCCGTCTCCCAGATATGGCCACCTGCTCAACCACATTATCTGTCGATATCTCCACCTTTGTTGAGATGAACACCCGCTCAGAAAGAGGGAAATGGTATAGCTCTGGGGAGACCATTCTAGTGGGTTAGGTATTCAGATGAGTTCAATAGGACACTTGAGAACGAAGTTTCTTGCGAGCATTCGCTGACCCGTGTATCAGTAACAATGAGCTGGGGGATCAAACATGACCAGGGGTTGAGATGTTTTCTTGTTTCTGAATCAATACATCTTCTGCTGTCCTCCCGTGATTAAGACCGAAGTCGAGAGAATGTCCGAGCGATCTGCTGTGTGGGTTGCTTACTGGATAGATTTAGCTGCCTCGTCGCAGAATACGACAGGCGTAATTGCGGGTACATCTGGACCGTAAACTCGATCTTCCAGGCATCTTTGATATGGAACAAATGTCAAGTCCGACTGTTGACGCAAGTGAGTTATTGGGAGAAAAAGGGGGGGGGGTGCGAAATGGTCATAGGCTTTGGCCTTCCAGGAGCGGTACACTACACCCGCGTGATCCAAACACCAAGATTTGGCGTTTCCATAGCATAGACAAGAGTGTACGTAGAAGAGAATCCGAGCATCTATTCAAGAAAGATGCCCGACTTTCGAAGTTGCAGTAGTCAGCCCATACTAAAGAATAGCGAGTAACGTGAAAGTTGTGGGCTTTGGCCAGGGGATCGAGGGCTCTAAAGCAGCATCTTTAAGGAGAGGAGGCACGTGAGCAGGTGAACGCCAAGAGAAGTGCATCCTGACCTTAATGCGACTTCGACGATGATGGCAACGGGTATCACCAACAACCCCCATGCCCACGATTCCATCTATTTTGATTCTTTATACCCTATTCCCTTGACCTCTGTGATCCCTCGAGCCCTCCTATCGCAGAGATCCAGTCACTATACCTCCGGAACCCCTCCGAAGTAATCACCGACCGGCCTCTGCCCCTCATGATGCACGTTTGCCAAACTGCGTCGCATCACGGCCGAGGAGCTTTTGACGAGCTTTCGGCTCCTTTGGAGTAACGATCTCAGTGTATGGGAGACCGTGAGACCTTGATCGCGTCCGGTGGAGCGCCATCATGGCTGCGGTCATGGCGAAGCCCGCGGGGACGGCAACTAAGATGAAAAAACCTCCTGCGCCTATCGTGCAAACAAACTTGAACGGTGTCAAGCCCACAGCGCCGTCTTCCTCGCCTTCCAGTGCGCGGAAGACGCTTCCTGGACAGAGCACGACACCAACGTCCGCTGTCAGTAACGGCACAATTACAAATGGCGCTCCCCGTTCCAATCGACGGGTGCAGCGCCTGACGACGAGAAATAACACGGCTGATGGAGGATCTCTGGACAAGCGTGCTGCTAGGAAATTTCCAGAGCCTTATGGTATGATCCTATCATTTTAGGCCAGCGAGCAGGCGACACTGACAATTGCGCTTCCAGTTCCCAAAGAATCCCACATTCTCCGCAAATTCAAAGGTTGCGCGCCCTCCCTCATCGTGCACCTTCATCCTACGCGTTTCCGATTCGACCAGCAGGATGGTAGTTTCAGTTACCACTCCGAGATGCGTGTCTTCCTTGAGCATTTGGCTAGAGGCACGATCCCACATGACATGGTAGAAGAGTTTCGGAAGTCCGAGGTAAAATACTACGACGGATGGCTCATTGTCCGGGTGGTCGACCACAAGTCAGCCGCAAAGGACGCTGCGGCTTCCGGGGCCGCTGCAGACGACGAAAAGCCGTTCTCCATCCACAACTATAATCAGTACATTACACCCTCACCCTATGCACCATATCCTTCCAAGGAACAATCGGTCACAAAGTCCCCTTCTCTTAAACAAGAACAAGCCTCGAGTGATGGTCGCGCACATCCTGGCTCCGACGATACAATCGATGTCGCACCAAAATCATCAAAACCGCAGCCGAGAGTCTATCACGTTGCCCTGCGCCCAACGATTCTGTCGCGACATATGGATCTCGTGATTGATGCCATGACGCCAGATCCAAAGTCACTGAATCGGAAACAATCACAAGCAAACGTGAATAGCCGAGCACCCGGTGGTGGCGTTCCACAGACCCCGATATCAGCCATTCCGCCGACTCCTTCGAGTGAAAAAGGGCCGCCCTTCAAGAAGATCAAGCTGAAGATTGATCCCAAGGATATGCTGGAATACGAAGGCAGGGTGGTAAATGCGACGGCTCCTCCTCTATATCTCGAACCTGTGGAGAGCCTGGAGGAAGCAGAAAGCCTGATGACCCTGCTGAAGGATCCTCTTCATGACCAACGACCGCCATCACCAAAGAGTCGGAAACGGACAGTCGCCGAACTGGCGGCAGATGACGCGCATGCCAAGGAACAAGAACGGTTCATGCTCATTATGGATGAGCGAACTGCAGGTACCAATGGCGCTGCAAATGCAGCTGGCGTGGATGGCCAAGCAGCCGCGGCTCTCTTCCAGCCTCGCTTCGAGAAATTCAATGCTCTTGATAGTATTAAGCGTGAAATCGCGGAGCGGAAGCAGCGCGAGAAAGACCGACAGCTACAAGAAGATGAAAATCGAAGAGGCCAGCAAGAACGGATGCAGGAAGAGGAGAAGAAGCGCATCATGATGCAACGTGCTCAGGAAGCCCGAATGCTGCGGGCTCGTCAGCAAGAGATGGCGGCTGCAATGGCAGCACAGCAGGCCCAGCAGCAGCAGCAACAACAACAACTCCAGCAGCAGCAATCGCAGCCTCAAGTTGTCCAGAGACCCTCCTCCCAACAAGTTAATGGCATACCTCCGAACATGCAGAACCAAATGATAACCGGTCAGCAGCGGGGATCACCCATCATTCGGCAGGGAACGCCACATGCAGCCTCCTCGCCAATTGTCACAAGCGCTGCTCAAGGCGGCGTGCCCATGGCGATATCTAGTTCTCAACAAGGGCACGGATCTCCGCCAAGACCCGGCTCAGCCGTACAGCATGGCCACCCCAGCGCCCCTATGACCCGGGCCCCCAGTACCCAAGGGCCAAGCCGTAATGGCACTCCACAGATCCCTCACGGTACTCCTGCGCAAAGGAACGCTACGCCAATAATGCGACAGAATACTCCAGCACAGCCAGTTCCCCATGGTAGCCCTCACGGAGCTACCCCACAAATGGTAGCTGCGGGAATGATGCCAGGAATGCAAGGGCAGATGCCAAATGGCGTGCCCAGGCAAATGAATCCTCAACAGTTGGCCGAGATGCAACGACGACATAACATGCAGCAACAGGCTGCGGCACAAGCCCAGCAAGCAGCGATGCAACACCAAATGGTCAACGGAACACCGCAAATGTCGCCTGCTCAGGTGGCGCACATGCAGGCACAACATCATGCGCAGGTAGATCGGCAAGCTGCACTGGCTCGCCAAGCCGCTCAACAACAGCAACAACAGCAGCAAGCCATGCAGCAGCAGCAAGGGACACCCCAGAGCGCACACATGTCCCCCAACCCTGCTCAAAGTCAGAAGGCCTACAATCAATCCGTCGCCGAGCATGTCAAGGCTCAAATGCAGAGCCTACAGCAAGCGCAAACTCACGGATCTCCAGCACCAAATCATATGACGCCTCAACAGCAAGCAGCCCAACTTGCCCATGCTCAACAGCAGCAACGAATGATGCAAGCAGCGCAAGCGCAAGCGCAGGGACAGATGATGGGAACAGGCGTTCCCCACCCCCAACAACGACCCCAAGTGGATCCTCAATTGAAGCAGCTGTTCCAGCAAACACTGCAGAGCTATACACAACGCTTCGCGCAACAAGCAGCCCAGAAATATGGCGGAAACGTGCAAATGCTTCAACCGCAAGAAATGCATCACGTCCAAATGCAAGCTCAGAGGTTTGCACATGCAGCCATCCAGAAGCGCCAGGCAGCAATGAATCAAATGGCACAGATGCAGCAAGCTCAGGTGCGGCAGCAGATGGCGCAACAGGGTGGCGGCATGCAAAATGGAATGATGAACATGCAGAATATGCAGAACATGCAAGGAGGAGTCAATCCGAACATGGCGGCGGTGCTGCAACAGCAGCAGGCCCAGCAGATGCAGCAGATGCAGATGCAACAGGCGCAGCAGATTATGGCGGCACAGCAACAACAGCAGCAGCAACAACAACAACAAAACATGCAGTTCCAGCAAAGATGATTGAGTCCTCACCTTCCCCGAGGTTAGGGCTGGAAGGAACAGGCCGGGGTGCTTATTCCTTCCCATGTTCTTTATATTGGATTCTGCTTTATTCACCGGCATTAAGTTCAGGGGTTTTACGACTGGGTGGACGTTCTGCATCTATACCGACCTGGCTGGCGGCGTCTTGGACCATAGCAGGCGAGCCTTGCTTCTTGGATTTCTTTAACCCATGTGGCGACTTCGGTTTGACAAAGGTTGGGGGAGACCGGGTTTCACAGTCTATTGCTCACCGAGAACTGGAGTTTGATGCACGGTGTTTCGTTTGCTGCTTGCCCCGGTTGGGCTTTGAGTTGATCTATGATGTCCATGAAAAGAATGACTGCAATTCTGGCTGGCGGCGTGAGGAACGAGGGGTCGATTTACGCACAGATGGGTCTTGGTTCCATAATCTGATGTGATGTGGCTGGGTTGCAGGGGCGATGCTGATACCAAGATAGTCTTCCAGGTCAATGGTATTTGCCTGGTTGTGTATATTGCTAAATTAGTCTTTTGACATACTGGCACCAGTATTTAGATTTATTATTATTATTATTACGACACTGTCAGAGTGTTTCTCTCCTTGTCGCCCCAGCTTGTCTCTTCACCTGACTAATACCTAGTACATTCCCCCATGGGCCTTGCTATATTATTGGTGGCTGCGACTATTCCCAGATTGGAAGATGGTCTAACTGTACAGGATATTAGGCCGAATCTTGAGTCTGGGGACTCGTCAGACCATGTCTATTTTGCTATAGCAAGTATCACCGTCAGACACAAGTTTCTGCTTCTTATCTCCGTCACCCGGATGTAATATTGTTCTTTGCAGAGGCAGTTCTACATCTCTGGTCAAAGGTAGTAATGTCCATGCCCCAATATTTAGCATTCGGATAGGCAGGTCGATTACAAGCGCATGGACATTGATGTGGCAGTGAAACGAGAAGCGGCATTGATGAGTTGACTCGACGAATCAGTCCCCAGGCCAGAACCAGTCTCAACTGCCGTTTGACAGTCATGTAAGTGTTGATCTGGCGAATAGAGTAAACAGAAAATGCTCTCGACGTTGCCTAGTACACGGCAGCCGGACCCATCTGGCCTGCACCCGTATCTTTCTCCTCGGTGGCTGACCCCAGACTCCATAATAGGGCATCGCCTGGACCTTCACCTGTATTCATCACTGGATATCCCAAGACAAAAAGCGAAAAGACACAGTCTCGGAGCGCAGTGAGGGCTAATGCATCCAGGCTGCGTTGGCGAAAAGGCACCATCCCAGTCGTTGCTCATCCTGTGCGAAGCCATGGCCACCCTACACCACGAACCAATCTGCCAACCACAGACCACGATGTTATTCCGCATCAGGAAGGACACTACGGGTCTCAGTCTAGGCTTGTTCGCCATGAGACTGCATTGATGTCGGCCTGCCCATGGCTCTCGGGGAACGAACAGGAACAGCAACCGCCCGAGCAGAGACACCATCGAACGCCGCTCGACTTGTCTTCTTTCACGCTCCTGCGCGCGCTGACCCTTCCTCTGCCTGTATCGTTCCCACAGCTGGCTCTGTTCTCAGATCACGAGGTCAGATATCTCCTCAAACAACTCTACGAGACCCTGAGTCAAGCACTTCCCGCCAGCAGCTCAGGGGAGAATGAGCTTGCCGCAATATGGGTGCGCACCATTATGTCAGACGCAGGCATTCTGTATGCGTATATGTTTTCGCAGCTCATGAGGAATAAACACAAGCACCGTTTAGACCGGATCGCCGAACACCAGCTCTTGCACGCCTATTCCGAGACTGTCACCTACGTCAACACAGCCCTGTCTAATCGCGGGACGGCTTGCAATGATCGCACCCTACTCGCTGTCTTCACTCTCGCCTACCATTCCATGACGCTCGACTCCCAGCCTCCGCAAGATCCGCCTCGCGGTCCGGCTCAGGGACCTCTCAACTCTCTGCGCCTACTCAACCTATACGGCGGACCACTCGGAGCCGTCTCGATCCATCGCGAGGGGCTCTTGAAGATGATTGAACTTCGTGGTGGGATTGGAAAGTTTACATTACCTGGCCTGGGGGGCCTTCTTTGCTAGTAAGAGATATTTGCTTGAATATCGCACGAAGAGAAGTTTGACGCTTGTTTAAATTACAGTGCAGACCTCATCTTTGCCAGCCGCACGGTCCAGAGACCACGACTTCCTTTCAGTCCGTGTGTCAGCGTGGACTTTGAGAGCGTCCTGAGGCGCGCCTGGAGAGCCGACCACCCGCTCCACAGACTAGGCAAAGGGTTTTCCACACTGGACCATTTCGATTCCTCGCTGAAGTCGTTGGACCTCCAGGTCGCGGTGCGGGGTTTGAGTCAGTATACTCTCGCAGTGGATGACTATCTTCAAAACCGGCCCGAGGCACCGAGTCTAGCCGTGCTGGAAGAGCTGAGATGTTTCGTGATGCACGGGATGCTATCTCTGACACCCGATCTAGACGAGCCTTGCGCTGCCGGGGTCGAGGTGCTCCAAGCATGCCACCTCGCCGCTCTCACCTACGCCATGCTTTGCGTCTTCCCACTCCCAGCGGCCCCGTTTGACCTTCTGGCCAGGCACGTGAGGCTGTGTCTGTCACGCTGCACCTCCGCGAGGGCATGGTCCGACGCCCCGCATCTCATGCTATGGATAACAGTTGTCGCGGGTGTCGCTGCCACAGGCTCGGGCGGCGATACACGAGCCTGGTTCGTGGGTATAATCGATCGCTACCGGCGAAAGCTGAAGATCGATTCCTGGACCGCCCTCAAGGAAGACGTCTTGCTCGAGTTCCTGTGGTTACCCACCACCAATGACGGCGACGGCATTGAGCTGTGGGACGAGATCGAATCCTCGAGGTCTTGAACTCTGTGTGACTTCAGTTTCCGGCAGAGAAGATGGCACCGCTTTCGATATGTTTCTGTGTATCACGCATACTCTCTACCATCCACCCTGCGCTTTGTGGTGTTGCTCACAGGTAGCTCGATCAGTGACATGTCGCATCAGATGCGATTCGCGGCAGGGTGATACACGACAGAGATATAAGAGGTACCCACCAAACGACACTTCGCTGTGGAGGTATGTATCTATTTCAGTCTACTCGTGCATTTCTCTCCCTCGTCTCTTTCCGCGCGTATCAAACTTACCAGAAGCGCACATGAGGCACAGACATGTAGCCATACAGCAGACCATCGGCTGCGGCGAGCTCCACGAGATCCCATGACCGCCCTCGTCAATCGCAGTACTTACCATACAAGTACACGAGACGGAGTGTTCCTGGTCTTTGATCCGAGGTCACATACATCGATAAAGAGCCTGAACTGGCCGGTAAAGAGGAAGAGAGAGGAAGAGGAAGGGGGAAGAGAAGGAGAAGGGCAGAGAGCCGTGGATCATCCATGAGGAGAGAAGGAATGAAGGATCTCAACTCAACTCAACTCATCATCAACTCAGTCGCTTTTCCTCTCGCTCTCGCTCTCGCGCCTTTCCTGTGCAGAGAATCCCACAGAACCGAGCCAGTCCTCCCGCCCGGCTGTGGCTGTGGCTGTGGCTGAGACCAGCATCATGACGGCTCGAGGCGGCTCTGCGTGGACACGGACGAGCACAGGTACGAGAAGTACAAATACAGACCACGACAACCCCCAAACCCCACCAAATTGATGGATGGAAGCGCCGAGCTTGGAAGAATGGGCGGGCGGGTAGCATGCGCACACTGTCCTGACGAGGGAGAGCTGATGACTGGAAGATGGAACAGAAGGGAGAAGCCAGTGGGTGGTACTCGTCAACCACCACACTTTTAGGTATCATGGGTTCGAAAACTTTTGCCCCGGTCAATCAATGATCCGGGTGCAATGTCATTTAGTCGTGTCTATACTTGTAGTCCTTCCTGGGTTCCTAACCCGCCATCCATGTCGAAACCGTCCCGATTATACCTCAACAATATATCCAAAAAGTGCACACAGCACATTCCCACAATGGGGCCCCCATCTGGTCTGGGGTTTTCGCCCATCTACAGCTCCTTTTTCAGGAAATGCTCTGGTCGATGCTCGAATTCGTAGTCAACGTGCACATAGGCTCTCTCCACGTTGGGGAGACTCTCCAGCTTCATCTGCAGGTCCTCTGCAATGTCGTGGCTTACTCTCAAGGACTCGTCAGGGTCCATGACAACATCCACCTCCACGACCAGTCTCGGACCGCTGTGCCACGCTCTGACAGTGTCGATATGCTTGATGTGGTCGGAATGTGTCATAGAGACATACGTAATGAGCTGCTGCGTTTCAGTGTCGGCGGAAATACCGATCAGGAGCTGGAACTCGGAGTACGCGGTATGTAGCCACAGGATGGAAATCAAGACAGAGAGAACAATGGCACCAGCAGGATCGATCCACCAACGCAACTTGCTACCACCCACAGAGGTCAACACACCAAAGCCGTTGATGAACAAGTCGTTGCGGTGATCTTCCCAGAGAATGCGGACTTGGGAGTATTGATTTCTGAGTGCCCAGCAGTAGAGGAAAAGGCCGAGCTTTGTGCAAAATGCCACGGTCACAGCCACAACTGACGGTAGATGGAACTTTTTGGTTTCTTCGCTTGAACCTTCCACCAGTTCCCGTACAGAAAAGGCAATGAGGATGAAAGAGACAGCTGTCATGAGGAAACAGAACACAATGTTTCCAGCGGTTTCTATCCGTGCTCTGCCAGCGGGAAATTTGCGCGCATCGACTTTGTTGACGGCTTTATTAGATAATATGAGGGTAATGTTGGACAGGGGGTCGAAGATGGCATCCGCCATGGTTGTGAATAGCGACAGCGAACCTGAAGCTACAGCGCCATAGACTTGTAGCACCGCAAGAATAATGTTTGCCACAAACGAGCCATATACGGCGATCTGGTACCGCAGCTGGTTGGATGTTTGAGTGTCTCTTGCCTCCCTGACATGCTCATCTACTGGCTTCAGTAGCCGCTCGATCTGTTCATTCTGCGACTCGTAGAAGTTTGTGATCTTGGACTCTTGGGTATGCCCCGCCAGGTGCAGTGGGTTGCAGGCATTCCGTTTTCGGGCTGTGTTGGCCGTGATCCTCTCGAGCTCCGACCGGGATTTGAGACGACGACTAAGGTCTAGAGGATCGGATGCGGAGGCATGTGTGGGAGATTGGCTCTCGGTGTCAAAGGTTGAGGCGGTCCGATGGCGGGAGATCATAGCTTCGCTGTTCTCTATAGTAGCGGAAGCCGCGGAGCTCTTAGCCTCGCCGTGCAAAAGGTGAGGGTTAGGCATTGGTTGGTAGATTTCGTGAGCGAGTGTACGGTGATGAGGATTTTGGGTGAGCTCCATGAAGTGCTGTGGTCTCGACCCCATCGTCGCTCAAATGGGCTTGGGTCAAGTCTGTGGTAGACAAAATCAAGCAAGAAGTGAAGAGAAAGGACGAGGGCGGTGGAAGTGAGTCGTTGTTGGGTACGTTGACGGGTTTTGATCTCACCGTCTCTCAATAGAGGTGGGGGTTCACAGCCACAGAAACTGCATACATCCAACTCTTGGATACCAATGACCTATGCTCGTTGTCCTAACCAGCCGCCAGCTCCACAGATTCCAAGAAATTATACACAAAGAATCATGACATCTAGTGCCCTGGCCGAGGCAAAAGCCAAGTCGCGAAAGCTCCGTTGACTTGCGCGTCTTCTCGTCATGCGCCCTGCATCGCCTCATCAATCACCAGAGCATCGGAACATCCTTTCTCTCTACTCTCATCCACAAGCTTTATCCTTCACCCTACCCTACAAGTATATCTATCGCTGAACATTACTCCATCCCAGATCGTCCAAATACCAATCACCAATCATGGCATTTTTTTTCGTCGTTGGCACCAAAGGTGAGGTCACTCTAAGCTGCGGACCGGACCCCTGCCTGGCGAACTGCGCTTGCTAACTGTCTTGCCCAATCTAGACTTCACCAGCTCCTTGAAGGGTTATGAAGGAGTGACTGCCCAGTGTCACAATTGCGGGAACTGGTCTGCGCACCCCATTCAATCGTGGGACTGGTTCACCTTCTGCTTTGTTCCTATCATCCCACTGGGCGGGAAGCATAAAGATGTTTGTTCCATGACTTCATGCGACCTTGTTGCACCACCTACTAACTGTGCCTCTAGTTAGCCTGCTCTATCTGCAGATTTCGACAAGATATGAGGTACGATCACCATAACGAACATGCTATGTCGAACCAGCGCAGAAATCTAACTTGCGATCCAGAAATCGACCCGACGTTGGCTCGATGCAAGGTCAGGGACCTATAGCGCCTCCACAGGGACCTCCGCAGGGATGGGGTGGCCCTCCGCCAGGACAAGGATCGAATTATAAGTGAGACAACGTGGTACATCGAAGAAGAGAAAAACACAGGCTGAGTTGTGGAGTCGATACGCATGATACCCGAAAACCACCTCCGTTTATCACTACTTGAACCTTTCGCAATGTCATCTTCCCTACGGCGCAGTTAGGGTTGCTGGGATCGAAGCGCCAGGGCGTTGTGACGGTCGCGCCCCAACAAACGAGGCAGAGGCCATCGAGTCACACCGAGTCTGATACATTGCGCATTGTCTTGGTTGGATGCGCACCTCCGAACTACCTACAAGACATGTGTTGTGTAGAGAATGCGGACTGCAGTCCCATGCAGAATCGTAGTCTACTGCCGCGTCCCTCTCGGTTACTGCGAAGCGAATCTTGACCATGGATCATATCTACAGCATTGCTACCTGCGGCCTACCCTCGGCACTCGAAGAAGTAGCCTGCGGTCCAAACACCCAAGCACTCCTGTTTATCGTCCACGCAAGCACAATCCCGACATGACTTCTGGATTAGTGGAGAGTTGTCTGGTTGGAAATGATAGGAATTTGCTGAAAATGACTGATCACGTCACTGGATCTGCTCGTGCTCTGCGCATTGACCCGTTGATTGATCGGGGTGGACCAAGTGTGCAAGTTGACACAACCGGATGCATCTGCTTACGTTGGTTGCAATTGGAGGCGCGTGCAAAAATCGATCTTGAGGGATTCCAGATAGCTTGTAGGCAAACTCATGCTATTTCATTATGTGAACATAATACGTCTTTTGGCATGATCCAGCATAGTAAACAACCAAACGTTCGACCATGAGCAGCCGCAGTCACGTGTCCGCGCGGCCCAAGGCGGTGAGACGCGGCAGAATAATTGTGAGTCTTGAATTAGTTTTCATCAACACAAAAAGCACCAGCTGGTTTCTTCCTCTTCTTCTACGCGCCGCTCCCCATCCGCTGCGTTCTCTGCTACACGCAACGACTTGCTCCTGTTTCCCAACAGTCGAGCAATTGTTTCCTTCCTTGCAGATGAGAAATTCGGAGTAATCTTCAGACTTTTACACCTCTGACCTTGAACCACTCTGTGGCTTCGAGGCACATGGTCCTGCCCGCGAGGGCCCGGCACGATTTTTACCGTGCTCGCAATTGGCATCAGAAATGTACAGGGCCTCAAGGTCGGCATCCGCGTGGTGTTTGTGTCTTGAGGGATTCCCTTTGGAAGAGCCGTTGCGAAGATTGTCTGAAGGTCACCTGTGTGACCTTCCTTACTTGAGTGCAATCGCAGCGGAAACCTATCTACTTCCTCTTTGGAGTGATAGGGTTTCAATTCGATTCCGATTACTCTGGGGAGCGGCGCCGTCTCTTTTTCTTTTCATGTAAGTTGTTGGTTCCTGGTTCTCGAAGATATAGGATACTACTGACGTTTGGACAAATCCCACGCCATCACCTCCTTGCAGGCTTGGGATTATCAGTGCCCATTCACACCGTTCACCCCATTGACGCCATTCACGCCATTTGTCTGCGGTTCGGCCGAAAATTGCCTAAACGTATCCAAGTCCACGTGTCTCAGAGCACTATCCTCAGTTGCCTCCAACACCACTTTCGGGACGCCATTCCTACTAATCCTCCCGTCTCTGTATGCTTGAAACGCCTCTAGCCATCTCGCCGTGCAGAGACACCACTTGCAACCTCCGGACAGACCTGCTACCCGCAAATCATTCCCTTGCGAAGCACTGAAGTCCAGGAACTCTTCCGTCACCACACCAGCCACGGCGTGGTTACCAAAGTCTGCAGCCCCTGTTCTACAATATCCATCTCGATAGAAACCAGTGACCGGACGATTCGAGAAGAAGGCCAAGGGTTGCCTGAAAACTGCGCTGGATTAGTAGGGTTGATGTTGGTACAACGAGCCGAGATTACACAGTAAGAGCACGGCTCAATTCAATGTCACAACTCACCATTCAAGTGAGAAGCCATATTTTCCTCCCTGACTGCGGGCGGCGGCGGCGGCGGATGCGACTTTCCTGAAGCTCCAAACAGGGGAATTTGGAGAACTCGCGCTCTTAGGCTGGGCCAGAGGCTGAAGTTGCGGACTAAGCGCGTTGTTGGATGGTTCGACCGCATTAATTCATTTACCGCTTTTCGACGAATCGTCTTCCACTATTGCTAGACAAGGTGTCAATACCCGACCCTCAGCATAACAAAGCAACTTGTGTGTATGAAACGTGAAGTCTGGTGGAAGATCAAGAAATGGTGACGTCAAAATTGCTCGAAGTGCAAGCAAGCATTTGCCAAGGCAGTCGAACGAGCGGAGGCAGCCTCGAAATCTCCAAATTGGGGTTCTCGAGATTGGTCCCTCTCGACATGCATCATACTCATTAAAGTGTGGCCCCAATTCCCCTTTCAACGCAATCCCAAACTTCGCTTTCAAGCAAGCGTCGGTGACTCGGGAACAGCTATCGGCAATTCCTTTCACCCATATCGAGTTATATATGGTCAAGTGCATCTGGCTGGATTCATGTACTGGATTCGGAGCTTTGCCGTGCCAGCCTTGAGGTTTCTCGTTTAGGGTGGAGATCGAGACACCGCCATTGGTCTTCTCACAATAGCAGTGGGCGATCACCTTACCCCTTCCCCATGTCCTTCAACCCGAGAAATTTCCTGCTGATGCGGAGAGTTCTTTCGTGACCGACTTACGTGGAGGTGAGGAAATGCCCCATATCCTCGTGCTGGTGCTCGACGCCAATCGACGAATACGTAGACATGCTCATGGCTTTCTCCTGTGATGTTCATACTTATAATACGCAGGCTGCTGCTCAAAAGTTCCAGCGCTTGCCAGCCTCGAATCAATTGATAGACTAGTTGAGATCAGAGAGATTCCACTGTCCTGGGCCTTTAGTTGTTTTATCAAGCCTAGCATCAATTTTACAACATATCATTTTGCCCTGTTTGTTTGCTTGTTCATCATCAAGAACAGCGACAGACAATCCAAATCCCCTACAAGTCCCAAATATGCCCGAGTTGAATGTTGGAATCTGTGGCGCCGGCATCGGCGGACTGGCGGCGGCTATTGCCATCAGTAAAGCTGGTGCAAAGGTGACGGTCCTGGAAGCTGCTCCTGAACTCGGCGAGATTGGTGCTGGTATCCAAATGACGCCCAATGTGGCCCGACTGCTCATGAAATGGGGCGTGGACAAAGTGATTGGCGATGATCTCGTCGAGTTCGAGGAGCTGAACATGAGAAGAAAAGATGGCACCTTGATTGGGTACACGAAAACCATCCCTAACGTCCGCAAGTATGCTTGTCGATCTCACCCGAACCACAAGCATGTTACACACTAACATCTCTGAGCTATTTGGGTGGTGTGCCCTGGTGGTTAGGTGAGCGGCGTCCTCCTGAAATTTGGTGGTTCAGCCTGACACGGAGATAGTTCATCGAATGCATCTCCACGCCGGTTTAGCAGAAGTGGCATGTCGCGAGGGTGCAAACCTCGTGATCGATGCTCGGGTGGAGGAAATCGACTGGACCTCGTCTCCGTCCAACAAAGTCACAGTCACCACGGCTAAGGGTCAATCATGGACATTCGACCTACTCATTGGCGCAGATGGAGTACGTTCCACGGTCCGCAAAGCCATCATGCCTCATGTCAAACCCGCGCCTCCAACGGGCAACTGCGCATATCGAGCCATCGTCCCCTATGATGAGATCCGACGAGACCCTGTCGCCAAAGAACTCATCGAGAAACTCACCATGGAAGTCTGGATGGCCGACAAGTCGTACATCATTTCGTATCCCATTTCCAATGGCAAACAGTTCAATATGGTTCTGAGTCACCACGTGGACCATCTAGTTGACGATGTCCAGGACATCGACATGGAGAAGGACTTTCGACAGACGTACAAGGACTACGATCCGAGAATCAAGAGGATTGTCGACATGGTTACTTCTGCCAGGAGGTGGCCGTTGCTGGTCACTGGACCGTTGGAGAGCTGGTCAAGCAAGAAAAAGAACATTGTGTTGATGGGGTATGGATACTGATAAACTTCTCCTGGTATCCGTTGTACTAATTCTGGTGTTCATTTCAGTGATGCGGCACACTCCATGACCAACCACATGGCGCAAGGAGCAGCGACTTCAATGGAAGACGGCGCCTTCATAGCTCGAACATTGGCAAAAGTCGTGGAGGATAAAATTACTATTGCCCAAGCCATCGAGATCTACGAGAAGACGCGGATGCCAAAGGCGTACTACAAGCAACAGGTGTCATTTATCAACGGCGCCATCTGGCAGGTTCCAGATGGCCCCATTCAAGAGGTAACCAGCTCTTTTGCCCCCTTCGAGTGGCTCACCAGCGAAAGAGGTGTCTGGATCAGATAGCTGAACCGAGGAAATATGCAGGCACGCGACAGAGCCATGGCTCCCGAGGTGAAGGGCGAGCAATTCATGCGCTCGCCGAATCTGTATGGAGACCCAGTGACAACCTTGAGGTTCGTTCGCCCCCATCTAACCCAACCGACTTGCGCGTGCAGCTTACCTAAAGTATGGCCATGGCTGACATGAGGTCAGTGTGTACGGGTACGACGCCGAAGAGGACGCGGATATCGCCATCAGGGCATATCTCCAGAAATGCGAGCCATACGATGTAAACACCGGAGTAACCGACCGTGAGCTGGAGCGCTTCGTGGGATGGTGGTGGCCAAAGGACAAGATCCCGCTCACGGCTTCAAAACTGTGAACGACATGGCGACTCCAGGGGTGAGGTATATCTATCGGCATAAGGCAGGTGAGGATTGAATATAGACAAGGTATGGTGTGGAATGGGAAGTTTGGAACAAAGAGGTATCATTGCTTTGTGTCTTGGGTGTCCATGTGGACTATGGAGCGGCTGAGAATGTTGTAACAAAGAAGGGAATGAACTATCCAAGAAGGACAGAGGAAAATGTCTTCACCTGAATTTCACCTTTGTCTCAGACACATGATCGACCTGCGGCGCATGTGCAAGGGCTGTCTGCTGTCGTTTATCAGCCTGACTTTTTGTACCGCTCCTCACCTCTCTCTTTTGCGATTGTTCCCGCGGGCACGCTGTTCTCATTCATAGGGCACCCATTCATTCACGGTTAACGTCACCTGTAATCCGATAACGATAACGATAGCGATAGCGAGCACGCCCTCTCCATGGTCATGATTCCCAACACCGAGCATGGCGATGGTGGCGGTGATGGCGGTGGTGCCGTCCACCAGTGGAGCTTGGAGGACTCGTCCCCTTCGAGTGAAGTTCAGCACTCATACCCCCTCCTTCACAGTGACGACTACGTTGCCCTTTTCACCAACACAGCATCACATGAATTCAAGACAGCGGTGGATGAGTTTTTGGCGCCGCTTGACGACGACGAAGAATACAACGGCAGAGTAGACATCAACCGTGGAATTGATGAATTCAAACCTCCCACAGTCGACAAAGAGGTCCAAAATGAGGAACCTAGCGACGCAGACCTACTACCATTTGTTGCGATTGAGCAATACATCCCCGGCGTTAACGACCTGATGAGCGGTGCGGTCTCACTCTTAGACAAAACAAGTACCGACATGACCCAAGACGACAACATCATGTGCATGCACGGCCTGGAGCGCCGGCTCATGCCCTTCAAGGTCCTCCCACAGAGAGAGCTCTTCGGCCTGGGCCTACCGTTCGCCGACGAGTCGTCGCTACAGGAGCTGCCAAGCGGGTTTCTGACCACGGTCCGCGGCCTCGAGCGTGCGGTGGGGGAATTCTACGCCAGCGACCCGGACGTCTTCGCCGACGACATCGAATCCGACGTGGCGCTCCTGGGCATGATCGCCAAGAGAGGCGGGCTCGCACGCACCAAGTTCCAGCAGGTCGTGTATCCAGAGGAGATCGTGCCGTTGGACAACTCGGGCTTTGTGCTGGAGGAAAACTTCGAGTCTAGTGGAGGAGAGCAGGACGACCAGGACAAGGAATACTGGGCAGAATTGCAAGAGCAAGGGCGGATTTGGGACGAGCTCTACATTCCTTGAGAAAGTTGTGATTCGCTCTCACGAGTGATTGGAAATTGGTTCTCTTGGTCTACCTTGTACAGGGAGAGAAGGGAAGGTCCGTACCAGTTGAGTGTCGTTGGGCATCATGATCTGAGTTCTCGTACCGGAAGACTGGCGGGACGATTGGATATTCATTCGGAGTTGAGGATGGCTGAATGCTCAGGATCAAAGGAAACGGAACGAACAAGCAACGGCGGCGACGATGATGATGATGAGGACGCAACCAGTAGAGAGAATCCCATGATTCCACCAATAGGATATAGCCTTGGCAGACAATCCGCAGCCTAACCGCTTCGGGGCAACTGCTCCAAAATTTCTATGGGCGAAAAAAGAATTGGCTGCTGTTGCATCTCTCCGAAAAATCGCAGTTTTGCCCAAACTCAAGCAGCAGACTGCGCTTTGTACAAATTAGTTTTTCTTCTATTGCTATTCAACTCTTAGCGCTTAAAAAAGACTCGAGCAGCGTCGACCCTGCGCTACGATACCATACCCCGGAAAAGCAACTTGGACTTCTAAAAAAAAAAGCACTAGAGATATGGCGTTTGGCGGCGCGCCGCGAGGTGGTCGTGGTGGTGGACGAGGTGGTCCTCCTAGAGGAGGCGCAAGAGGCGGACGAGGAGCTGGGAGAGGTGAGAGAGACCTTAAACCGTCTGCTGCTTGATCTGCAGGCTTCCAGTTTTGAAGACGACTGCGTGAATCGGTGGACTGACAAACATCTCTTTCAAATGAACAGGTGGTGGTGGTTTCGGTGGACGAGGCGGCAGGGGCGGTGGCCGAGGCGGTCCAGCCAGAGGTGGAAGAGGTGGTGGGAGAGGAGGCGCAAAGCCCGGCATCAAGGGCGGAGCGAAAGTCATCATTGTATGTCCTCTCTACCGATCCGACATGATTGTTCTCCAGCCCGATCGAATAAGAGATGGAAACGTGAGAGATTAGCTGACAAGAGCCTTCATTTGCGCAACAGGAGCCCCACCGACATCCTGGCGTCTTCGTCGCACGCGGCGGCAAAGAAGACCTGCTCGTAACGAAGAACCTCACCCCCGGCGAAAGCGTCTATGGCGAAAAGCGCATCAGCGTTGACTCACCCAGCGCGAACCCCGCGGACCCAGATGCTCCGGTTACCAAAACAGAATACAGAGTCTGGAACCCGTTCCGCTCGAAGTTGGCTGCCGGTATCTTGGGAGGATTGGACGACATTTACATTAGGCCGGGTGCTTCAGTGCTGTACCTGGGTGCTGCGTCAGGCACTTCGGTTTCGCACGTCGCAGATATTGTCGGACCTACTGGCCGTGTATACGCAGTCGAATTCTCCCACAGATCTGGAAGAGATCTCATCACGATGGCAACACACCGCACCAATGTGATTCCCATCATCGAAGATGCCCGCCACCCTCTCCGCTATCGCATGCTCGTGGGTATGGTGGACGTCATTTTCGCGGACGTGGCGCAGCCTGATCAAGCACGTATCGTCGGCCTCAACGCCCATTTGTTCTTGAAGGTCGGTGGAGGCGTGGTGGTCAGTATCAAGGCAAACTGCATCGACTCCACGGCCAAACCGGAGGTTGTGTTTGCAAACGAGGTCAAGAAGATGCGGGAGGAGCGGATCAAGCCCAAGGAACAGCTGACACTTGGTACGTATTGCATCTCCATTCGCTCTCCTGATATATCCCCCCCATTCACCGCCAAATGCTGTTTCAATGTCCTGCATTTCTCGATATTCCGGACTTAAAGTGTTTGAAAACGCCTCAGTTCTATCGATTATCGGTCATCTTTGACGTGAATCAACTACACATATATATACTGACAAATTCCGTGTTTGATTTTCCAGAACCTTTCGAGCGAGACCACTGTATCGTGGCCGGCATCTACCAACACACTGCACAGTAAATCCCATCTCGTATGCCGCGAGGATGGAGCCAAGGGAGCGGAGCAAGCAAGCAATGGATTTAATGTAACAAACGATGCCCTAATGTCCAAGGAACCAAGAAAAAGAAAACCCCGCGCATGATAAACAAGTTGTTGTGCTTTTTTATCTTTGTGGTGTGTAGAAAACTGTCCCATTGACCTCGATTTTACAAATGGGCGTCGATGGTCGTGGAGACTGAGAGAGGTGCTCTTGCTCTTGCTCCAGCTTCACCATCACGGGACGGACAAGACCTTTGGCTGGCACGGCACGAGGAGCATCAAGATCAGAACCAACCCGAGCGCGAGCACAAGCAAACAGAGCGGTGCCAGACTGATTTCAAAGAGCGAATCTGCGCCGCACTGACACCGTTGCTGCACAGCGCATGTACGCACACCTTACCCCCCCCCAAAAAGCCCGAACAAAAGAAGAAAACGGAACGAGGGCGTTTGTTTGTTTGGATCGAGAACCTCAGGTACCTGACTTGGTCAACTCTGGTCTGGACAGGATCAGACGGTGTAAAGGAGTATGGCATGGCGTGCGTGGTATGACATGGGAGGAGGGATCAGGACAAGGATGGATAGGTACCTGCCAGTAGTAAATAGGTAGGTTAGCTGCGCTCGTTTATGGCAATTCAATGCGATCGATCAATAAAATTCAAAAAGTAGGGTCCCAGTCAATCAGTCAGTCAACCAGTCAAGTCAGTCGGTCAACAAGTTAACAAGTCAGAGAGCGTGCGCGGCGTAGAAGATCAGAACAGAACAGAAGAAAACAAGACCATTTCTTCGCTCTCATTATTATTACTTTTCTGGGTCATGACGAGGCGTGCGAGGGAGGCTGGCAGGTTGGCTGGGAGATAGCATCATCGTCATGTTTCGGGACTTTTGAATACCACATACTCTCTCTGTATGGCCTCTCTCTCTCCCATCCTGTCTATCTCCATCGTCTTGGAGGTTCTCACGCCTTGCCTGTACCCTGGCCATAGCCGCTGTAGCGAGCTACCCGCCTTTCCTATCTCGATTGAACCGCGACTGGACGGAGAGAGGCATTGACTTCATATACCACCTAGGCAAGTAGATAGTCCTCCAGCTCAAACCGCTCTCATTTTCCCCATCAACCATGCTGTTCTGTCCCCAGCTGATGGCCGATTGCCTGATACTTTTTTTTGTCCCTGGTTTCTTGCATCTCACATTGAGAGCCTTTGCCCGTCATTGCTAATTGCATAAAGGGCTACTATACATGCATGCCATAGCAAGTGCAGATGGTAGGCACTCATGGATGGTCCACTTCTCACAATATCTGCCCCCAGCCCGCATGATCCAAACTCCTCTTTCTCTGCGTCCAGGGTGCTGGCCCATATAGGACTTAGTCGCCCAGCTAGCGCCCTCTTCATGCAGAATGAGGAGATTGTTCCTCGACCAATAGCGTGTTGAATCGACAAGACCGTGCACAGTGCTTTTCGGCCTTCAGCTCAAACCACAGGGCTAAGTATATGCAGCGCTAGCAAGAGAAAGAGTGATATGTAGGCGCTTTGCAAGAACTCTCTCGGTTGTGATGAATGCAGTTCCGCAAGAAACGACGCAGGCGCTCTGCCTGGGATTTCTCCCCAAGTATCTTCGTTGGGAGGCAATTGGTTCTGACGTTCGAGCGAGATGAAAGACATGATACTTGCCAACATAACACTCTAACCTCTGCAACCAGGCACGATCCGAGGCTCATACCCTGACGAAAGCTACAGCAAGCATGGTTAGCAAACTTTCAACTTCTTATATCGAACAGGGTTGGGTGGGGGAAGCCATGACTTACTAGCATCTATCTGCGAGACTTGCGGCAAAGCCAACCTCACTTTATTCCTATACACCGCGGGCCCCTGCAATTGCAAGGGATTCATCTCAAAGTATACCGTCTCCAGATGCTCCTTGTCCCGCAGCTCCTGCTCGACCTCCCGGAAATCGCTTAGTTGGTTTGAACTCGCCCAGAACTCTTCTAGTTCTGTGAGGTGAGAGATGTTTTCGAGGTGGGAGATTTGGTTATTGGAGATGTCCAAGACACGGAGCTTTTTGTTGTTCGATAGGGCGTCTGCGGGGATGGAAGAAATGGCGTTGTGCGAGACGTAGAGTTCCTCCAGATTCGTCAGATCAGAGAGACCGCCTAATGATGTGAGGCGGTTGGATTTCAAGTCCAGCAGACGGAGATTCCGCAGAGGCGAGAGATTTCTGATTTCGGTAATCTTGTTCTTGCCCAGCCAGAGTTCCCGTAACTGGGTCAAGCTATCGAGGTTTTCAATCTCACGCAGGCGATTCGCACCCAGCTCGATCATGTTCAGGTTCGAGAGACCGTCCAGATTCTCAATCTTGGAAATGCGGTTCTGCACAAAGTACAACTCGGTAAGCGCGTGGAGGTGGTTGACGTGTTTGATGTGCTTGATCTTATTGAAAGACAGGTCCAGCGACTTGAGACACTTCAGGTCTTCGAGCCCTTTGAGGTGCGAAATGAGATTGTCATAGAGATCCAACTCTTCAAGTACCTCCCCCAAGGCCTCGGGGAGAAGGATAGAGGTAATGGCATTCTGCCGCAGGCACAGTCTTTTCAGTTTTGTGAAGCGCTCGAGTTTTAGAGCAGGTAGGGAAGAGATGCGGCAGTGCACCAGGTCGAGGTCCTCGGAATCGAGCGGCCATTCGTCCAACAGATCCTCGTCGGCTTCAATTTGTTCGACAGGAGGGGCATCGGGGTCTGAGTAGTCTGGGTCGGACAGGATTTCGGGGTTGGTCAAGACGGCGTTGCGAGCCGGCATGCGCAATTTACCATCCCAGCCATTGCTGCTGACGAGAGGCCCCGAAGCATGAGACTGGTGTGTAGTCGACTCGGGAGGTGGAAGTTCGATGTGGGCGTGTTTGTCTTCGTCGTTGCCCTCCACTTCAGGTTGCGGGTTATTTGGAGGGGCAGATTGCTGATCCTGGGCTCGTTCCGCCATGACAATATGCAAATGCTATATGGGACCGTAGGAAGGGGAACGCAAGAGAAGTCGATGCTGCGCTGCAGAACTTGAAGCGACTGAGAATATAGCCAGTGAAACAGGCAGAGAATCAAAGGTGCCTGGCAAAATATGTCTGTGGTCCGGCCTGAAGTGAAGATTGGCCACGCGCTTCAAAATTGGAGATCGTCATACCATTTTGTACACAATGTTACGGACTGAGTGAACCGTGCATTACAGATTGCTAAATACCGGTCTTGAACCAGTTTTTCAGAACAGGTTCATCAAATTCAGATATGCGACTTGCGGTACGAGTGATTCCACTCTACGATCGAAAATAGCAGGCGAATCAGTTCCGCCGAGAATACTGCTTGCGGGCGTTCAGACGGAAAGGGGACATAGATGCGGACCAACATGTTGCAGGCAAAGCAGAAAAGTCATTGTGCTGCTTCTTCCCAGGCTCATGTCTGCCCGAGGAGGGAAAACATATGGCTCTTCTATCACATACAAAGCAAGTCCTGGTGCTGAACGAATCTCTCCCCCTTCTCCATGCTCGAATGGGATGTTATACAAAGAAGTACCAGTGACCCATTGCTTTTGTCTCTCCGTCTGAACACCGTCCATGAGCCGCTGTTCTAATACATTTATGAGAATCGCTTTGTGACTTTGGCAATGACTGTAGGTAGATACAATTAGCATTGAGTTTCCTCGCAGGGAAGTATGAGTCCAGAGGTTTTGAAGCGACTTACGGTGCAACGCCACGACACTGAAAATAAAGCCCAAGCTCAAGAACATGACCACCATGGGATCAACCTTCAACCCGGGGCTCTCGTCGGTATATAATCTCAGCATTGTCCCTGAGGAACCACCCGCGCCTGCGGCACGTGTCGAGGTTGGTCTGGCATTCTTGACTGATTCCTTGTGATCGGCAGCTGCACGACGACGGATCGCAGATCGAGGGCCGCCTGGAGGGGATCCGGCGCGCGCGATAGAAGAGGATCCGCTGGCTTTCTGTGCGGATGTGGTGGACTCGGGACCAGACTCAGGGCCGGAGGTCATGGGAGATGCTGGTCTTGCTGAAGCCTGAAACTTTCGTCAGTCATTCGCGTTGCGATATACAGACTGTACAGAGCAGATCGCTGCACGAGGTTTGACCTCAGTCCATGAAGAAGGGCAAGCAGATCTTCATACCATAGTTGTGCGGCGTATGATACCTCCAGGGGGTTAGGGAGGGAAATGTGAGGAGCCGGTGCGTTCCTACCCACCACAGGTGCAGGAAGAAGAGATATTCAAGGATAAAGGAGGTCGAAGTGAGAGAAGGATCCAATTGAAGTTGCGGAACTCGTGGAAAAGGAAACTGGGTGGTGTAGAAGGTGGCTGCGACTTGGTAATGAATTGGTTGTGGACACTTTTGCGAAATCGACGCCGTAGAAATTCCGGGGAAATTCAAATGACACAAGCAGCGCAGCTGGTCTCCATCCACTGGTTCTTGGCATTCCAAGAAGAGGTAAAACTGCTCCGACCTCACGTGCGACTGGGCCGTGCCACTTTTAAAAGAGCACCCGCCCTCCATCTTATCTCTCTCTCCCTCTCAAAAAAAAAATAAAAAAAGAAAAGAAAAGAAAAAAGCACCAAAAACAATCGGCGCAATCCAGGGTTCGAACCTGGGGCCTCTCGCATTTTACTTAGAGTAGTCCCTAAGCGAGAATCATACCACTAGACCAATTGCGCTGTTAATCACCGTAAACAAGTGCGATGGTAAACCGACCGCATTTGTTGAGGGAAATATTGAATGTATAATCTATATATCTGGTATTGATGAAGCAATAAATTGTGACATGGCAGATACGCTAACTGCCTAGTAGTGTCGGACATTGCCCTTGCATGCGAGATTACGAGAACGCGTCTCGGCGTTCAGCTGTAGGTTTACAGGTACACAGCCTCTGTTAAGGGCTAACTGTCCCTCAAACCCATGTATGTACGAGCATCTCAGCGTTTATTAGGAGCGCATATTTAATAGTACTTCGTACTTGCACCATAGATACCGTGGATAGATATCTATATGAACAGTGAATTAGCAGGGCTCAACAATTGCCGTCAATTACTCTCTTCATTCTCTTCGAACTCAGATTTACAATGTACCAGCATACCACTGCCAAACAATGCTCAACTCATCTTTCTCTATTCACCTACCCTGCTAGTAGATGCGATGCACACTCCAAGGGTGCTAGAAATACATGTGAGGCACGATATCCGGTCAACTGACATGCTCGCTACTCTCCTACACTCCTTCCAACAGTGTCTCGTCGGCGAGGTTTAGGGCCAGGGGTTGAATCCCATTCCCCACCCTCAGCTTACTAGTTGCTAACCAGAGAATTGAACAGCTGACAGTGAATATCACAGGCCGATGCAGTCTTATGCCTTTTATATATTATGTTTGTTTGTTTCCCGTGTGGCCTCCCAAGCAAGTCACGCTCAAACACTCCCGTGTCTGGCAGTTTGTGCCTCTCTCCTCTTGAGCTTCGATCGCCATGTTTCCTACAAGCTTCCTCCAGGCTGTCCTCCACGGCTTGATCTTCTCTCCCACACGAACCTCTGATTTACAAACAGACAAGATGCTGGCGGCACCTTCTCTTCAACTGGCTGCCTCTCTTGGCGCAATCTTGAACTCCGCAGCGGCGACTGCGACACCCACACCCACACCCTCGTCCCGTGGCTTATTGGTGGACGCAGCGCCCAGAACGCCTCAACCGTACGTGCTGCCGAATCTGCAGGGCCACGCCGTGGATTTCGGGGGCTTAATTATCCGAACTCTGGTCCCAAACACCACATCGTCGGGTGCATTTTCACTTGTTGGCGTCAACTCAGGCCCAGCCCCTCTCAACCTCATCCATTATCACAAAGAGATTGAAGCTTTTTACACCCTCAAGGGGAGTGTACAGGTCTTTCATAATACTGACACCGGTCGTGAGCTGCGTGCCAATGACTTCGTGTTCCTGGCCCCAGGTAACAACCATACATATCGTCCCAATGATCTCGACTTCCAACTCACGCTGGGAATGGCTCCCGGGGGAATTGACCAGTTCTTCGCCGCCGCCGGTAATCCTTATAACTCACGCGCCCCGTTTGACCCCCAAGATGCCTCGCAGCTCAACGTGACCAAAGTTCTGGGGCTGATGCCTCAGTACAACATTGTCCCCGAACCTCTGAATACCATCAACCTCGATTGGACAAATGGAACTACAGCAGATGGCTTGGACACCTGGCATAACGCCGAACAATCTTTGCCAGAGGATCCCACGCAAGCCTACTTCATCTCCAGCAACCGCGGGCCCAAATACCTTCATCGGAGTTCAGGCCAGGTTATCGCTCAACTCGCATCTGGCAAGCAGACCAGTAACAAGCTCAGCGTCGCCAGTATAGCCATCAAGCCCCACAAAAAGCAGTCTCGGCTCCAGTTCGCGGTTGACCAGGCGTTCCAAGTCACAGAAGGTCAACTCCACCTTCAAATTGGTGGTGAGGAAGCACAATTGATCTTTGGTGACCTTGCTTTCATCCCAAAGGGCACGCCTTTCAGCTACTGGTCGACCGTGGGGTTCACCAAAATGGTCACCTGGGCAGCGGGCTCAGGGCTCGCCGACAGTCTGATTTCGGAAGCTGAGGCGTGGGCGCATGGAGTTTGGCCCGCGTAAGGCAGAAGGGTTCTGGTCAGCCCCGTAACGACGACAGAGGCGCATTGGCGGGGCAGGATTGGATTGTTCTAATTGTATGCAGCATTTGAGATGGCATTTGAGATGACGAATCTTCTCTGTAAGAATGAACAGAAAGGGAACGGTTGTCACGTGGCGATATAGGCCAAGTTTGGACTAGCCTAATATATCAACACCACCCGTCCTTTTTTGTTCTACTTAAAAGAAGTCATAGACTCTTCCTCATTCTTATTCAACCACTACGGCAGAGGGTAGCTCGTGCGAACAGGTCTTAGGGGACTATTGAGCGGCAGTACTAAACGTTCTCTCGTCGACATGTCGCCCGACATGTTGATAAGAGCACTTTTACTGCCCTGAACGATCCGCCGTCATATCGATTATGGTTCGTTTGAGTATCCGTCAAGGAAGCCGACCTTGAGGCTGTAAAGATCATTCTTGAGCAGCGACTCTCGCCCGGCCTCGAGCAAGCGGCCAAGGTCTTGTCGACAGTCAATGTACAGGCCGCGAAGATCCTTGGCTTTACCCGAGGAGATGTATGTGCATGTCTGAGTGCAGAGTTCCGGTTTGTCCTTGAAGAGGGCTTGAAAGCGCCGGTCGAGATCTGTCAAGTCGGGGATACTTGGCCACAAAATCCGGGTCGCTGTTAGCTGGATAAGTCGTCAGTCAAAGATACGTCCTTCCATGTGCAGGGTTCGGAAGCTCCTACATCCACCCATGGTGGTTTTGACCCCACCAGGATGCAGAGCGTTTGTGTGGGCAACCTCGCCCAGGCCGTCGATTTCCAGCTCCGCTTGTAAGCTAGCGATGGCGCGAACGAGACCAGTCTTGTTGGCAGCATACCCTATCCCAAAGGGAAGGTCCACTGTCGCTGCTCGAGATGCGGTGGACATAATGACACCGCTCTTGCGGGCACGCATGCCTGGAAGGACTTGCCACGCACAGATCAACGGCTGAAAGTTCAAGAGTCGGCGCTGCAAGATGTTCGTAGACACAAAGGGTCGGGGGTCGTACAGCTTTGAGATTTAACCCCACCAATCCCCAGAAGTCTTCAAACTTTTGCATCGATATAGGCTGGGGTTGGCTCTTGCCAGCGTTATTAATGAGAATGCTAACGATGTCCACATTGAGTGCTCTGATTCCATTTAAGAACATACAAATATCTATCGTCCAAAGTACTTGAGCTCGAGATACCTCGCAGGGGTATAGACAACGGCGGTGACAACAAAGGCAAACTCATTGGCTACGTCGCCGCCGAAATCACCAATCAATTTGCCCAGAGGGCCCGTGTACCAGGTCTCAACCATGCCCATGCACCAGGCGACGACGCCGAGGCCGAATGCAGCGAACGCGGCGATGCCGTGGGGCAGTCTGGCTGGGTCGTTCCAGGCGTCGAGGTCGTAGTTTGCAAAGTTGCGGCGGCGGAAGAAGACGTGCTCGGAGAAGAGGATGACAAAGTACGAGGTGCACCAGTAACCGAGAAGAGAGAGGAAGTTGACCAGGTACGTATTGAGTTTCTCGCGGCCGCCGAGGGCGAGGCCCAGGATGGCGGCGAAGCACAGAAACGTCCAGATGAAGCGCGGGATCCGGGCAAAGGGCCGGGCAAACTGTTGGCACGAGATAGCCGCCGAGTAGATGGAGATGACGTTGGTGTTAATCCCCGACAGCACGAGGAGCACGAGCAGGAACTTGGCGAAGCCGCGCGGGTGCAGCATGTCCTGTATCAAAAAGCCAAGTCCCTGGTTCTCGTACGCGTCCTGCCAGGTGGGTTTGTTGTTGAGCGCCGACGCCACCACGGAGCCCGCGACCATGCCGATCGATGTCGGGATGCTGATACCAAACATGGTCATCAGGAAGACCTTGACTCGCGACACGGTCGCCGGGTAGTGCACATAGTAGTCGGACGCCATGGTGCACCACGAAGCCGAGGAGCCATAGACGATGGCGACCAGTGAGAGGGCGGTGCCCGACAGGGTGGCACCGTGCAGGGACGACGGGGTCGTGTTGTCGGCGTATTTGCCCGTCTCACCGAAGATGATCATGAAGATGACGAAGAAGATGAGCCAGGCGTAGCGCTCATACACTAAAATGGCATTGAGGCCGACAAAGGAGATGGCGAGCGCCACAATGGCCAAAATGACGATTCCCACTGCAAGGGAGACGTGCCCGTCGGCCACGGCGTTGAGGGCCAATCCACCCGTGATGCACGACACGGCAGCCCAGCCGATCTGTTGAACGGTATTGAGGGCCGCGATGATCTTGTTCGGGTACCATCCGAAGCTGTACCGCGAGACGGAGATCTGTCTCAGGCCCGTTGCGGCGCCGAATGTCGCGCAGTAGCCAGTCACAGCCCCCCCCAGAATGGACGATAAGATGTAGATGGGGATGGATTGTTTGAGACTCAAGCCAAACTCCCAACCCAAGAACCCGGTGGCGAAGCAGGAAGTGTTCATGGTGCCACTAGCCCAGAGAAGAGCCATGGTGAGCTGCTCATGCCAGGGCACGGGCTTCTTGTCTTCGGGCCGTTTACGATCGATGGCCTCGCTTTCGACTCCCAGTTTCTCGTCCATGCGAGCTTCCAGCCGGCGCAGCTTGGACAGGATACCATTGTCTTGGTGGACCGGGGTATTGTTGTATAGCTGGGGCGAATCCTCCGAGGACGGGCCTGAAAGGGTCTCGAAGCCCTTCTCGCCGTCAAAGGCTTTGGTGGTCATCATCGCCGTTGTAGGCGGGAAGCCTTTCTCCTCGTCGATGGTCATTTTGGACTGGACCCGTGTGGTGTCTTGGGAATGGCGACGAAAGAAGACGAGGGAGACAACCACGGCGGCCGAGGTGTCGCGTGAGATTGCGCGGGGTGAGAGAGAGTCCGATAGCTGTGGCGCCCTGCAGTCGTATTTATCTTGTCATGCCGCTGCTCGTGCCACCAATGCCACGTTGGTGGGCTCTTGAAGTGGGGTGTCTGTGGCCGCATCCGCCTGCCCAATCCTGCTAATGCCTTGGTATAGCAGTTCCAGAACCCCTTCGATTCGACGGTTGGAAAACTCTGAAGATAGCACCGGCTTCTGTCATTGGAGGGGAGAGGATATCATGGGTGATCCTTCCGGGTTGACAGCCCTGAATGGGCAAGGTAACATTCGGCAATGGGCTCGTGGACATGGGGGTCGTGGGTTTGGGGCGTGAGATGGAGTGGCCATTGTTGGATGGTTCCGGGCCAGAGGCTAGAGTGGCTGGATCGGCGGGTCATGGTGGGATGATAAGCATTTTGCTTGTGTGGAAGCCCCGAAAGCTTGGTATGAGATCTGCTTCCTGGTGGGATTGATCTCTCTAGTCTGGTACTGACTTGTCGGGATTAAGTCGACCGCCATTTGACTTGAGATCTGTCTAAACATCCACGTCGCAGGACCTTCCGCAGTTGGTGACATCAGTGGCAACAGTCATTGGTTACATCACCCTACAACTAAAATCTCGAGGCAGACAAGAGAACAACTTCCTCACTCCGACCTCCGAATGAGAATGACCAGCTACAGCCAAACCCTACGAGCAAGCAGGAGACGATGAAACTTGATTCACAGGGCTGGCATCTGCAAACATTGATCAATTGAAGAATCTGTCCCTGGAGTGGTGCGGGGCATCGATACCTTCAGATACACCAAACTCCTTCCTAGCCGAGGCACAATTCCCGGGGGCGGGGCAAGTCCTGGGATCTGAAAGTCCACATCGGCCTCATACAAGGGTCCCCAAAGGTTGTGTCTTGCCATGTCGTATCGGCTACGACGCAGTTACTCGCGGTAAGCAATTCACCGCAATGGGCGTCTATGCTCCCCCATCAGCCTTAGATACAACCGCCTAGGGAAGTATGCCTCTGCCTCACGAAAACAGGTCTAGAACTCCTTCAGTTCCAAGCACGCTTCGTGACCCCAGGATATCCCCACAGAAACTTGGGCGCTCCAAGCAGTGGGGAAGACCAGTGTGATAGTCAAGTGCGAGGATTAGAGGGAACTATTGGCCAAGGCGAGCGGAAATGAAGTTCTGTACATGTATGAGAGCAAGGCTTCAGTGCTGGGTCTGGGTGTGTGACAACCTCCTATAAATCTATCCACGACATCAACTCCTCTCCTACCTTACAAACCATCCTCGAGTTGGTAGCATGCCATATTCCATTCTCATCCCAACACTCTACGTTGTAGATTACAACTCCCCACTGAAAAAGTGTCATCTCCACCCATCACTTGAAATGCCCGCACTCGGAGAACCAATTCCAGCAGCAGCACTCGACATGCGTATTTCTCTTTATACCTCAGTTTCCTCCAAGAGCGGCCTTAGCCATCATACCCGAGAGAGACATCAAATGAAACTATCGTGACTCGTGAACCATATCTACAAGCCAAATCCAAGGGATATTCATTATCGCCGTCGTCAATTGTTAAACATCTACCATGTCGTATTTATTGGGGCCCGACGCCAACGACGCAGCCGGCAAGGACGAGATTACCTTTGACATACCGAAAGAGTGCAAGGCGGGAGTCGTGGTGAATGAAGGTCCCAATTTCCACATCGAGGTACAGATGGTGCCCGTTCCAGAACCAGGTGAGACGGGCATTTGATATCCCCCCTCATCGCGAGATGGTATTCTTGTTGCTGGTATCCGCCATGGCTCTAACATGAATCCTCATCGTCTAGGTCCCGACGAAGTCCTGATAAAACTCAACGTGACTGGCATCTGCTTCTCAGATCTCCATTTCGCCATGGGCGACCTGGGCCCGCCCATGTCCGCGTTCGGCGTGCGATCTCCGGGCCACGAGGGCGCCGGCGTCGTCGTCAAGGTAGGCTCGAACGTCAAGAATTGGAAGGTCGGCGATCGGGCGGGCATGAAGCCACGCTGGTCCGTCTGTGGAGACTGCGACCTCTGTCTGGACGACAAGGAGGCGTACTGCCGCAAATCGCAGCTCTGTGGTCTTCATAAAACAGGGCAAGTTTTTAGTGCCCCTTGTTCTTGCTAGGCAACTTGCGTCGCAGTCTCAATGCTGATTTCTCACTATATAGGACATATCAACAGTATTTTCTGCTCTCGAAGCCCGCTGTAGCCTTTGAGACCTGCTGATCAACTTCCACAGCTATGTCACGTCCCCGGCGCACTACACGCAGAGAATTCCCGACGGCGTGGACGACTATGCAGCAGCCCCCATAATGTGCTCTGCGGGAACCATGTATCGCGCGCTGCGTCTTGCGACTCTGAAGCCGAACAACTGGGCCGTGTTCCTTGGCGGAGGTGGCGGCGTGGGCATTCAAGGCGTGCAGCTGGCCGCGGCGATGGGGCTTCGACCGATCGTGGTGGACACGGGAGACGAGAAAGAGAAGCTCGCCATCTCTCGGGGTGCAAAAGCCTTTATCGACTTCAAGCGCGTTGACGATCCGGTCGCGGAGGCAGTCAAGATCGCAGACGGGATCGGAGCACATGGAGTGTTCGTCACGGCGGGCAATTCCTATCCATCCGCCATCTCGTACACGGGCACACGCGTCGGTGCTGTGGTATCGTGTATAGGACTCCGTAAGTCATCTCTCTTCCTCCCCATTTTGAAGCTCTCCCTTCTCCTCTCACAGCAGAAAAGACTGAACAGGGGACATGAACAGCACACAACAAAGAGCTTACCATCGGAGCACCACCTACCAAATTCATCACTCAGGGACTGACCGTGCGCGGTTCAATGGTGGGGAGTAGAGCCGACATCGCCACGACACTTCAATACGCCGCAGCTGGAAAGATCTCTGGTGACCACACAATCTATCCGATTGACAGACTCCCAGAGGCGGTGGAGAGGATCAGAAGAGGTGAAGCGGCTGGAAGAGGCGTGGTGGATTTTAACCTCTAGTCAAAATGCCCACAGCGGCAGTATTGATATACGAGGCATGCGATAATGGGTTGAAGCTTCTCAGTCGGGGTCCATGTCCGAAATGCTTTCTGTACACCAAAAAATACACGGCGAATGTTCTCCGACCAGTTGACCGTACCATAGTACCGAGGATGCTTTACCAGCTCACAACCACCGGTTACCGGTGATGAAGGAGCAGAAACCAAACTTGACAATGGACATGTTCACCTTCATTGAAAATGATTTGAATTTTGCTGCTCTTCTTCTTCCAACACCATCACCGACGCTGCCAAAGCGCTCGCTCGATCTCGATCAACAATCCCGGCAAGGGTTACACCGTGCTGCCGCCCTTGAAGTTAATGTTGCACAAAACGTATCCCCCGTGCCTCGCGAGAACTGACCTAGAGACACATGTCAAAAAGCGGGCAAGAAAAAAGGACTTCAAAATGTATCCGAAATGTCAACCAGCCCTCCTACATGCCTAATCATTGATTTGTATTAGCACGATTCTGTTTGGGGGGATCCAGTATTCACCCCGGCCAGGACACGACACCCATCTAGCCTCTACGAGTAGAGCTATCCGATCCCAGCCCCGTGTGGTCAGCAAATATGCGGTCTTGAGTGACGAGCTCGGTAGGTAAGTAGGCAAATCATTGCTCCGTACAGGACCCAATCACTTTGGTAGGGAAGAAAAAAAGGGTCATACTGTTTAGTTAGCTGAACAAAGCCGGAGGTAGCACTGCATCGATGGACAAGTCAGCGTCCGCCGTCAAGTGGTATCAGCTCCCTTCTCGTATTCATGCATGTGGTTAGCCAGCCAGTCAGCCAGCCACCCCCGCAGCGCACCGCAGCGCAGCACAGCATGTGAACAAGGAGCTGTGAACAGGGGCGGGTGCGGGTGCGAGGATGCTGACCGGCAGACGTTTATTCCCAGACAGACAGTCTGAGGTGTCAGGCGCAGGACGAGGACAAACTTATAAGATAAACCGAGATTATTGTCGCGTGCTCGATTTCCCCTGGGATTCAAAGAAACCACACTTTGTCCCCATATCTTAGCAATCGCCTCTTGACAGTTCCAATCGTCTCGGAACGAAAATGGTAGGGTACCTTACCTTCAACCAGATAAATTCCACGCACCGTCTAACAGAGAAACTCACTAACTCAGCCTCACGACTCCCCAACCCTCTACCTGATCCGCCACGGCGAGAAGCCCCCAAAAGAGGATGACGGGGACGACAGCCCGGGACTCTCTGCGCAGGGGATCGACCGCGCCGAGGGTCTCGTCCAGGTGTTTGGGCGGAGCAGCAAGTATGACATCGGGTACGTGATCGCGCAGAGGCCCAAGTCAGGTATGTCCATATCCGTGCATCAGCCCTCGGCGCGTTGGTAGTCGAGGGCGCCTCGCACTCCTCTCCCCTAGGTGTGAAGGAAGGGGGGGGGAATTTCGAGGACCTTCTGTTCGGTCTCTCCAAGGCTCAGGCCAAGGCCAAGGGCAAAGTGCAGGGTGCACAGCAAAAAATGATAACGCATCCGGCACGACCAGACAACAGACAAACCCGCCCTTTCCTGACCGTGCAACCGCTCGTCAAATCTCTCCAGGAATACAACGTGGCGTTTAACTCCCTGATCGACCGGGACCACGTCGACAAGGTCGCCGAGGCCGTGCACGACTACACCAAAGGCAAGGGCAAGTACGTCGGCGAGGGCAACGTCCTGATCTGCTGGGAACACGACGCGCTGGAGAAGATCGCAAAGGCGCTCGGCGTCGAGGACGTGCCCGAGTATCCCGGGAACAGGTACCTCATTCACCATTCACTCACTTAGTCACTCAGCGATCGTTCTGTGAAAAAAAGGACTTTGGCTGACGGAGATGAACCAACACAGATTCGATCTCATCTGGACAATCAAGCCCCCTTACAACAAGATTGATAGCATCACGTCGGAAAATGTCCCGGGCCTGGATGATCACTCGGCAACCCCGGCATGAGCAGGCAGAGCAGGCACCAGCTCAACGGTTTGGGCAAGGGACATATGAAAGTGTGGACTGATCTAGTCAGTAAACGCGTATGCAGAGAGACAGCCCCTGTTTGATTGGGTCCAAGACTGCGCGAATATAATTGAGTTTATCCAAGCACGGCTGGCAAGAAAGGGGCATCGAGTATAGACAAGTATCCCTTCCCGCTGATCACGTGAATCGCAGCCTTTTCAACAGTACATTGTAATGTGGTCCCATCCAACACAAGACACCATATAAACACATCGTATATACATCTCGTCACGTCCAAATCCCCATCAAGAACTCAACCACATCCTTGTGGCCACGTTCAAAGGCCAAGTCAAGCGTAGTAAGGCCCTGCTGATCGCAAGGCGCCTCCAGGTCGATCCCTCGACTGTCCATGATCTTCAGAACGTCAAGGTATCCGTTCTTCGCTGCCCATGATAGGACCGTCCTGCCCGAAGGAAGAGTTTGAGTACAGTCTACTCCCTCTTCAATCAGCAATGACACCATGGCCGAGTCATTGTTGTCTGTTGCCAATCCCAGAAGTCGGGCGCTGATGTCAGGATCTGAAAGAGCAGCAGGCTGGTGTCGCAAAAGCAGCCGAGTTGTCTCGACATGGCCATTGTTCACCGCTTTCATCAAAGCACTCTCGCCCGTTTTGGACAGAATTTGCAGATCTGCGCCCTTCTCTAGCAAGAGCTCCAAAATCGCGGTTTGGCCGTACGCCGCTGCCCACCAGACGGCGGTGCGACCATTCTGATCCTGAATGTTTATATTGACTCGGTAGTCCAGTAAGACCCTCACGAGACTCTCATAACCGTACTCGCAGGCGAAGGACAGTGGAGTTCTCCCTGAATAAACTTGACAATCGGCATCGGCTCCATGTTGTAAGAGACACGTCGCAACCGTTTCGTTCCCGTTCATGACGGCCAACAAAAGCGGTGTCCTCCCACTGCGGTCTACACGATTCAATTGCGACACTTCGCAAAGGACCGCAACTGCATTCGTCAGGCCTTTCTTGACCGCAAGTGACAGCGATGTGTAGCCGTCCGCGTCCTCCACGTCGGGATCAGCGTGGTGGAGAAGAAGCAGTTTGATCAAATCAATGTCGTCGTTAGCTGCGGCCACAAGAAGCGCTATCTGCTGTTTGCGGTCCTTTAAATTAGGATCCGCACCCCTTTCGAGGAGAAGCTGGGCGCCAACGAGATAACCGGTAGACACCGCCCATAAGACGAGGCTCCTACCGTCAGTATCGGTTACATTGGGATTGGCTCCAGAGGTGAGGAGGTGCTTTGCAGCGTCTATCTGCCGATGCATGATAGCCCACCAGAGTGCCGTTTGCCCCAGGGAGTTCCGGTGCTCCTTGTCCACGTCACTCAGCAACTCCAACACAGCACTATTGCCCCCCTTCGCTGCCCAAAATAATACCGAACACCTTAAAGTATCTTGGGCTTTGAGGAATGCACCCTTTTCGATCAGCAGCTCGACGACAGGATCATGCCCATTCTCAGCGGCCCACATCAGCGGTGTCTTCCCCTTTTGGTCACTCAAATTTGGGTCGGCATTTCTTTCGATAAGGACGCGGACGGCGTCTATATATCCACCTGCTGCTGCAAAAGATAAAGGGGTGCGGCGTTCAGTGTCCGCAAGATTCGGATCGGCACCCAGCGCAATGAGAGACTTCATCATAACGACAAGTCCCAGCTGGGCGGTGGCAATGAGAGGTGTTGTCCCTCTGGATCCCCTACCATTGGGGTCACAATTCTTCTTCTCAAGCAGTACTCCGACGACCCCTTGAGAATTTCTTGAAAGAGCATAGGCGATAGGGGTTTCGCCGGTGAAGTCTGTGAATTTTTGCGCATTGATCCCAGCATGGGCAAATTTCAGGGCGACTGAGAAGTTTCTCCAATTCAGAGCCTGCAAGAACGCTAGCGCTCGTCGGTTGTCGTCGTGGGCAAATTGGTCAAGTTTCAATATGAGATCAATGATGTCGTGAAAGTCGCGATTGGTCGCCCATCGCAACAAGGACTCATCTTCAGATAACTTCTTGCTTGGTTGTCCACCCGCTTCAAGTAGTCTCCGGCAGATTCTGCGTGCCTTTTCCCGCACGAAATGCCCAATGATAAAGTAGAGCGGTGACCTTGCCTGGTTGTCTTGTATATTGGGGTTTGCGCCATTAGATAGAAGGAAACTGACTGTCGCTTCGTCAAGGTTCTCTGAGGCCCAAAATAATGCTGTGCGGCCCGTGTCATCTTGTAAATTAGTATTTGCTCCATGCTGGATTAAGATCTCCGCGACGCCCAAGTGGCCATAGTTTGTAGCCCACCACAGAGATGAATGTCGTTCGGAATCAAAAGAGTCAACCTCTGCCCCGTGACGGAGGAGGCATTTGGTCGCCTCGACATGTCCATTTCTTGCCGCCCAGATCAGAGGAGTGCAATCTTGAGCGTCCCTATCGTCAACATCCTCCAATGGGTTATTGTCAAGCACAGCATCTATGACATGGCTGAGGTCATAATATCCAGCAACGTGGAGCAAATGTGCCCCGGATTGAAGAACACAAGCACGAGAATCCAGATAGCACAGTGAAAGCCATTGATCCAAGCGAGTTCGAGAAGGCCATTGGAGGTATGTTAAAAGGTCTCTCTGTAACCGTCCATCCAGGTCGGCCTTTTTCAGGTGAGAGGGCCATCTAGCAACAGAATATTGAATGAGGGGATACTGCCTCGCTGGAGACTGCCCTTCATCAACTGGAAACTGTAGTATTTCATCCGTTAGAATGTAATGCATGCAGCATTTGAATATGAGCTCATGAGCCTTCGCCAGCGTGTCTTCAAGCCCAGAACTCGATTGATCTTCGCTGATGGAATGCTCCAGGTCCTGGAGGCCTCGCTGCAGGAGGTAGTCCTTGACTGACTGATGAATGCACTGGATGATGTTGTCCCCGTTGACAATCTCGACAAGGCCACCTGATAACGCTTTTATCAATATTTCCATTTGTCCGTCGGTCTCGGTGAATGTGTCTAAATTCTCCCACGATGCAATAGTCGTTGGCGGATCCAGTGGGTCGAAGGCCAGAGCATACCTCATCTGGATCGGGAAAAGAGGTTCCTCAGTCAGACACACCCATTCGAAGAGACGCATTGCACCGACTCTGTCCTCGGCTGGTATCTTCGACAAGGCCTCCTTGTATATCTGACCAAGCTCTGGAGAGCTATTCTGGATTTCTTTGCGAATCTTTTCCAGACCATAGCCATGACGCCCCTTGCGTGTTGTTTGTTCGAGGATGAGAGCCGTCCACAAAAAGTTTCCCGCAGCCTTGCGCAAAATTTCGTGCTCGACATCTCGCCGCGAATTTCTGTTCTTGAAGACGTGTGAAAGACGGCTATGAACGAATCTGGAAATGTCACCAGAATTTTGAGCTTCGACGCAGATTTCTGGAGCACCAAAGAGATCCATTACGGGATAGTGACGGCAGGTTATGCACACACTGATTGCTGACTGAGCTTCTTCGGTCGGCGTCGTTAGGCTCCAGAGTTCTGATGAGAGCTTCCTTGCCGTTTCTTCGCCGCATTCGTCCAAGGCATCTATGAAGATTTTGATAGATTGTCTGGTGTACTGTTTCACTCTAGTATTGAGGAAGTCGAACAAGCCCTTTTCGTGCCAGGTCCAAGAGTGCCCGTATTCACCCTGATTTAGCTGCTTCAACACGAACGTGTTTGTTAGCTCTCTTAATAGGATCTTCGCTCTCGATAGTATTTGATGCAGGATGGACCGATACAGTCCGACAGGAGACTTTTGCATCTGTGTGCCGCGGCCATGCACGAAAAATGAAGCCACAATGACCTTCTCGTCTCTCTGGCTCTCGACCTTGCTTACCAGCGTGTCGAGGAGAACACTCTTGCCTGCACCAGGCAGGCCAGTTATCCAAAGAAACCCTTTATTGTTTGCGGCCCATTGCTGATAGTCCGGGTGTTCTATCAGCCAGGAACAGGTCCCCTCGGCCGCACGATCGATGTTGTCTCGACGACCGCCCATTTCCCTAAACCATAGCGACTTCAGACACGCTGTTTACGTCTCTTAGCGTGTTAAAATCTTTGGAGGTGGAAAACTTACCAGATTCGGCAGCAGCTGAATGGTATCTAGGTGTCCCTGAAGAGGTGGTTTCGAAAATTGATCCTGGGCCTTCCTGAAAAGAGTCGTCTTGCTCGTATCGAGCACTGAATCCCTCGCTGTCATCAGGAGTCCTGTCAGTCAGGACTCTTCGGAAGGACGGCACAGGACGGATAGTCCACAAAAGCTCTTTCGCATAAGCAGCTGCGGTGGCAGCTGCATACTCCTGCCACCGCTTGTTTTTGTGCGAGTCCGAGTAGTCGCAAATGCCTCGAACAACTAAGCAGTCAAAATAATTCATTAGACCAGCCGCTTCCATCTCAAAGCAAAGAACATCGAGTTCTGCACTGAGACGGTCCCGCATGATCGAATCTCGAATAACCTGGCTACCGGATGCAATAAGCCCATAGTGTATGACTGGGTGGTTTCCTGCACGGGGTGGTCGATTGACGAGTCTGCCGCGGTCGCAAGCCTCACAGAGTGCGTGGTTTGAGATTTGATGGGCGTAAGAAGACTCGAACAGTTCATCTTTGTGAGTGGCAGGATAATTGCAAGCATTCGCTCGGCGTGGATTCCTCCAGACGACGTCCTGTAGGATGGCACCAATTTGAGACCCTCCTTGGCTGAGATGCTGGGCATCTAGGGTTGAAACAGCATTTAACAATACATCAGGAGGACGATTGAGTGAACCGGTTCGGACAAAGTGACCTTGATGGAGGGTTTTCCCAAAATCGTATTGAACCACGCCGCCAAATTGTCCGGTAGGACGGCTCACGACAACATCGCCTAGTCGAATGTCATGGTGCGTCGAGGGAACACCACCACCAACTCCCACGAGCAGGATGAATTTAAGTGAGGGAAAGGTGGCCCGCATGGGAATGGCAACAGAGGCTGCCGCCACGGGACCGATAACCCCTTGAGGTAGACATGCAATGACCACATTGTGGGGACCAATTCGGCCCAAAACATAGTTATTGGTGTCATAGCTCGCTTGTTGAAGATTGCCATGCCTCTCGTCGAGCATGTCGAGGGCCGCAGCTTCTTCCAATGGTAGAGCAGAGATCCACCCAACATGATAGTCTGACGCTAACATTCTGCAGAATATGGCCAAACAGTCACCGGGATCGATCAGAAAAGGGTTGCTGATACATAGGAGGGGCTCGGGACTTCCTCAGCCTGACACGATATCGCCGATGTGGCTCTCTTGTTTGCCGAATTGACGCCAGGAACGAAGCATTATCCAATGCTGCACTGGTGACTGTCCTGCGACTAGTGCACAAGATGCATATTGGATCAAGGGTGCCGCCGTTTCGATCGCATCTCGTCATCACGGCGTAATTAAGGGTGCAAGATGGGAAAAGTGGTGAGGCTGTTAGCGATGTGCTTGTCACTAAGCGCCGTGCTAGGCAGCTTGCTAGGTTGAATGAGGCTGTGCAAACACTTGAAAGATACCAAGCCTTATCACGTGAAGCACGTGCTTGCAGTGCCTCCAATTCACACCGAGCTAAGCAAAACTTCTCTCGCTTCATGTTGCACAGGTACGAGGGTACTGGTCCTGCTGTTCGTCGACTCCATCCTCAGAACACACCGGCCAACTCTCGCCTGTCGGACTAACATGGCCCGGCAGACGGTTGAGGCCGCCGGGACAATAGTGGGGGATATACCCAAAGAGGAAATCTTGCGGCGGTTACGCCCTGAAAAAGGGCCGACGTCAGCGGGGATTGGAGTAACCTGAGAAATAATGTGGACGGGGAGCGGTACATGGCGAGTTATTGCGTCCCCAATCCTTTTGACTTAGACGGATTGAAGCGTGTTTGACAGAAAGCCCCGAGTATATAATCTGGCAGAACTTGCGTCGCTTGTGTCGTACTTGTGAAGAACTCGAAGCACTCGAACACGTCTAAACCGCAGCGCTCTTTCCCATACTCCGCATTGAAACATTTCCAGATAAAATAATGTCGACCTCCAACGGTCATGTTGACACGACCGCCACCGTCACGATTGACAAAGACTCCTCTGAACTCCAGCCCACAAAATCCAACATTGGCGTGTTCACGAACCCGAAACATGACCTCTGGGTAGCCGAAACGTCGCCAACTCTTGCAGAAGTCAAAGATGGAAAAGACCTAAGAGAAGGAGAAGTCTACATCGGTATCAAGAGTACAGGGATCTGCGGCTCAGACGTACACTTCTGGCACGCAGGGTGTATTGGTCCTATGATTGTCACGGACGACCATATCCTGGGCCACGAATCTGCAGGCATAATATTATCCGTCCATCCCAGTGTCACAAGTTTGAAGCCAGGCGACAGAGTGGCGATAGAACCGAATGTTCCGTGTTTCAAATGCGAGCCGTGCTTAACAGGAAGATACAATGGGTGTGAGAGTGTTGAGTTTCTTTCCACGCCGCCCGTTGATGGGTTGTTGAGGCGATACGTCAAACACCCTGCGGTGTGGTGTCACAAGATCGGTAACATGAGTTACGAGAACGGAAGTCTATTAGAACCTCTCTCTGTAGCATTGGCAGGAATGGAACGCGCCGGTGTCAGGCTTGGAGACCCCGTGCTGGTATGTGGTGCTGGTCCAATTGGCCTGGTTACACTGTTATGCTGCGCAGCTGCTGGTGCATGTCCCCTCCTGATCACGGACATTGATGAGGGACGGTTGAAGTTCGCGAAATCCCTCGTTCCACGAGTCACCACGTTTCAGGTCCCCAAGGGCGCATCTGCGGAGGAATGCGCTAATCAAATCGTCTCGGCTATGGGTGGTATCCGACCTCGCGTCGCAATGGAATGCACGGGTGTCGAATCGAGCGTCAACTCGGCCATCTGGTCGGTCAAGTTTGGTGGCAAAGTCTTTGTGATTGGCGTGGGCAAGAACGAGATGACGATCCCCTTTATGAGGCTGTCCACGCAAGAGATCGACCTTCAATATCAGTACCGGTATAGTAACACGTGGCCGAAAGCGATCAGGCTGGTGGAGAGCGGTGTGATTTCTCTGGAGAAGCTGGTCACGCATCGGTTCAACATGAGCGATGCGGTGGCTGCATTTCAAACGGCGAGTGATCCAAAGAGCGGAGCCATCAAGGTCCAGATCAAGAACGACGACAGCTTATGATATGGCGTCTCTGAGTAAAGCGGAGCATCTAGGGGATTGCATGTGGGGGGGGGGGGGGGGCATCGTGGGACGCATCTAAGCATGTCATGTTTCCGGGATTGAATAGCTGGTAGATGGCGACGAGTTCTGTTTGATCGAGCACACATTTCTCCGTGATAAGAGTATAGCGCAGGAGCATTTACTCCAGTCTTCACTCCACGAGCGCTGTTGTATTCTATATACTGGAGATGCTGCGTGGTCCCTGGTTCGCAATCTCTTCCTTTCACCAATAAACCCCCTTCTCCCCTTGAAACCACCAGCTCTCGCGCTCGCCGATACTACTTCTGAATGATAAACTTGAGTTCCTCTCCTTTGATGAAACTCTCGACGGCGCGACAATGGTAGTCGTACCAACTATGCATGGTCTCCTCCTCGACGTAGCCCATGTGGGGGCTGAGGAGGACGCGACTCCGGCCGTCGCGGCCCCAGTAGTTGGGCCTCCGCCAGGGCGAGTCCTTGGGGAGGGGCTCGACCTCGAAGACGTCGAGGGCGACGCCGCGGACTGAGCCGGCCTCGAGGGCGGCGAGCAGGGCGGGCTCGTCGATCAGGGGCCCGCGCGACGTGTTGACCACAAAGGCCGACTTCTTCATGGCGGCGAGGTCGCCGGCGCCGACGATCCCACGGCTGCGCTCCGACAGCACGTAGTGCACGCTTAGCACGTCGGCCTGCTCAAACAGCTCCTTCTTCGACCCGGCCACCCGGAAACTGCCCTTGGGCAGGCCGCGCGACTGTGCCGCCTCGTCGGCCTTCTCCTGCGTCAGCGACGTCGACCACGCCAGCACCTTCATCCCGAAACCCAGCGTGCCCGTCACGGCGCATTGCGTGCCTAGCCGGCCGAGACCGAGCAGACCGAGCGTCTTGCCCGCCAGCCCGGCTGTCAGGTGCGTCTGCCAACCGCCGGACGCGGCGTTGGGGTCTGACGCCGAAGAATTCGAGCCTTGGACCAGCGTGTCGCCGTGCACGAGATCCTTTGCAAAGCCCAGGATCAACGCCCAGGTGACCTCGTTGGTGGCGTCATAGCCCTGGACGGCGTTGGGCTTCCCCATCGTGCCGGCGACGGTGATGCCCAGGTCCTTGCACGCGGCCAGGTCGATGGCCGCGTTCTTCATGCCCGTGGTGAGCAGCAGCTTCAGGTTCGGCAGCTTCTCGAGCACCGAGCGCGGGAACAGCGTGCGCTCGCGCATGCTCGAGATGATGGTGTACGGCTGCAGCCGCTCCACCAGCTTGGTGTGCTCCTCCGGGATGCGCGCGTTGAGCGTGGTCGGGAACGTGTCGATCTGCACCTGGCCCTGCAACGACTGGAAGTGCGGGAGGGAGATGGAAGCATAGTCGTCGAGGATGGCGAGTTTGAGTGGAGTGGAGGAAGACATGATTGATGATATTGAAGATGTCGACACCTGTCGCGATCCTATCCCTGGCACTACTGCTGATGCTGCTGATGCTGCTGCTCGAGTATTCGGACGGGACTGCGCGAGGATGTTGGCCGTAGAAGTCAATCGGTGGACCGCTCTGCTCATGAAACTCATATATGTATGTATAGATGAATTAGGACAAACAGACAGGCGACTCGGCAAACTCCACTTTCTCTCTCTGTCTCGCTTTCACTCTCGTTCAGATAAACAACCAAGCGAGAAAAGATGGGCAATCTCCAACAAGCTTTCTTATATGATACGGGCTACTTGCGTAGGATGTATGGCCTGTCGTGACCCGGGGTGAGGTCGGCCATTCCCCGCCTGAGGAGAGGGAAATCAGATGCCGATGTCGGTCGGCTTCCGTGCCTCATTCATCAAAAGCCTTGCGTGATTACAAGGGACCCAAAGGACAAATGCCGTGAGTGGTCCAGTAGGTGGTGAGCAGTTTGGAGAAATCGCACATGTACTTCTTTCGATTGGCTAAGGGGGAAAGAAGGGCTGAAAGCTGGATGAGAGGTTGGAGAGGGATTGTATGGTGATGTATGGATATCAGGATATCAGGGCTTGAACTGTACAACGGCTGGCTAGTAGAGCAAGCATTTCGCTTTGACAACTCTCGCTCGATATCATCTCCCCAAACATCCATCCATCCAGCTAGCTAGTCCAAACGTCAAATGCATAGACAGATAGATAGCCATCCTCACCTCTTACCCACATAGGTCAACGCCGCCACAACCAACGCATCAATCCCCACCGTCAACGTCGGCTGCACCACCGGCGCGAAGAAGGGGCTGTGGTTGACGGGGATCTTCTTCTCCTCGCCCTTTTTGACCATCTCGTCATACACGGCCGCGTCGTGCCCACCAAAGAACCAGAAGCAATACGGCTTCCCGATGCTGGAACCCAGGATCCCAAAGTCTTCACTTCCCAGCACGTTCTTGAGGTTCGGATCGTGGTTCTTCTCGCCAAAGTACGCGGTGAAGGACTTGTTGATCTCACCTACAACCTCGGCGTCGTTGACGGTCAGGGGGAACGACGAGGTCGGCTCGATCAGGGGCTCCTTGGGACAATCGCCCGCGAGACACTCGGCCTTGATGATCCTCTTGACCGAGTCCAGGATCTTTTGGCGCCACTCGACGCTCACGCTGCGGATGTTGATCTTCAGCACGGCCTCGTCCGAGATGACATTCTCCGTGCTGCCGGCCTGCAGGGCGCCCACCGTGACCACGGCCGTCTCGTCGGGAGGGACTTCGCGGGACCGAATCGTCTGTAAACGCACGACGATGTGCGAGGCAATGACCACAGGATCAATCGTGACATGCGGCATGCTGCCGTGCCCGCCACTGCCGTAGATTGTCACCTTGAAACTGTCCGCCGCAGACATGACTGGTCCCGCTCGCGTGGCTGTCTTTCCCGCCTGGAGAGGAAACACGTGTTGACCGAGGACAACGTCGGGAATGGGACAGGCGTGTTTGTCGGCAGCGTAGAGACCGTCATCCACCATGGCGCGGGCACCACTCCCTCTCTCTTCAGCGGGCTGGAACAGAAAGACTATAGTGCCTGACCACGTCGAGCGGGCGGCAATGAGTGTCTCTGCCGCGGCCAGTAGCGACGTGATGTGGAAGTCGTGTCCGCAGGCGTGCATCACGGGCTTGACGAGTCCGTCCGTGTCGCGCATCGTCTTGCTGCTGGCGTAGGGTAGCCCCGTCTTCTCCTGGATCGGAAGAGCATCGATGTCAGCCCGCAGGAGGATGGTCTTTCCAGGTCCATTCTTCAAGATGGCGACCTGGCCATGCCCGCCTATCCCCGTGCGTATGTCAAGGTCGTTTGAGAGTTTCTTCAGATGCGAAGTGATCAACGAAGCTGTTTCTTTCTCCTGCGTCGAGAGTTCTCCATTGGCATGGCAATGTTTGTAGAGCTCTTCGTACGGCGTCAGATTAGGGCGGTATTTCTCAATGACGGCAGCGAAGGAGGATTTCTCAATAGCTGATTCACCCATGATTGATCCTGTTTCAGGGTGTTAAGAAGGTTGGCTGGTCTAGTGATGACCGTAATGGTGAGTTTTATAGAGCAAACCAATTCAAGATCACAACCCATAAGAACACATCATGGCAAACTTGGAGGCACGCACCCAGGGCACCTCATTAGGCATGATTTATAGCATCAATTCTCCGCACTATTGTCGATCAAAGGAGAAGTCCGCCAGTCGCTCACGGCGTGCCAGCCTCGGTAGCTGCACCATTTGGCAAACCTCCATTCTATATATACAAGGCGACCAGTTGCTTCGAATTGCCTCAATGCCACCCCCGTCTGTCGTGGCCCTCCAGGTCCCCCACCCAAAGTCCTCATATAACCATATGGGCATCAATACCTCATCACTCGCCCATCAATATTCACGAAGCCCCCTCTTCAGCCTCAATTGCTCGAATAGTCTTTGTCCTGACTCTCTGTGTGCCACGAACACTTCTCACAACCCGGCTCTTGACACTAGATGCCTTCTCTCGCAGGCTTGATGATTGGCTGACGGGTGCTGAAGTGGTCTTTTTGGGGCTTGTCTTCGCAATCAGGGCTGTTGAAGAGGATGTGGACACAACCCTCGACTTCACAGACTTGCTCTTAGCGCTTGCAACAAGAGTCTTGAGTTTGGAGGGGCGTCTGGAAAGTCCTCCCACGACAGTCGCACTCGTCTTTCGCGTCACAGCTTTCTTGATGAGCTTCACCTTTCGCACCTTGACCGGGCTGCTGGACTGTGAACGACCTGAGACCTTCCGTGCCGGTGCCGCAGCAACCTTTGCCTTTTTCGCAATGCGGCTGGTGCTCTCCTCTATAGCCTCCGCGATCTTTCGTTTTGCACCTGCCAATTTGCTGCGGCCTTTGCTGGTTTCCTTCTCGGGGCTTTTGGGTTTCCGCTCCTCCTTGGATCTTGGTCCCAATACTCCGCGACACTTTTGAGATCCGCATCGGCATTCTTGAACATTCTTCTGAGAATAAGGATCGAAGTTGTAGTCGTAAGTGAGTTCCTCTCCAGTCATCACACCTCGGTCGCCTGCAAAGAGCGCCATTCGAGGCTTACCGTTGACCGTCCATTTTTCCATCCTGCAATTCGGCTCGCACGAATGGTTGACAAATCGTGCAATGGATCCTCGAGTGGCATCAATGATCATGTTCTGGTCAAAGAGCATCAAGTAATAGCACTGTCCTGAGTTAGTGGGATACGCAAGATTCTCCAGTGCTCGCCTCACCTCGTTGTTCTTGTACATCGTCTTCATGCGCCGTTCGCATTCCTCCTGAGTGATGATCTCTCCCGTATATTCCACGATGATTTGATGTGGTTCGAACGTGCGATTGCTTCGCACGCCATATCCCCTGTCCTCGGTCTTGATTACCTCCACACCGATATTGTACTTCCCCCCCTTCTTGACGCGTCGCTGGAGACTTTCAAAGGCACGGTTCCCACAGTCCTCTGCCTTTAGGTTGCAGTTCCTGGGATCACACTCGTAGTACATATATCGATTTATGCAGTCTTGGTCACATCCCGTCTCAGGCTTGCACACACAGCTCGAATGCTCCTCATACTTCGACACTCGCCACGTTTGTGCCGCATCGCCGACAACGACGTTTTTATTGACCTTTCTCCATTCGTCGGGCTTCGGCTGACCAGCAGGAACGGGAGAAAATATGTCAAAAGGGAGTTTGAAGTCTCGGCCATAGTTCAACAGACGCTCGCCGCCAAACATTGGCAGAGGCAGGACCGAGTTTTCCTTGACAGGTTCAGAAGGTGCCGCACTCTTGCGCCTGCTCTTGCTTGAAGCAGGACGCATCTCGGCAAACCTGGACTGACCGGCGTAGAGGCCCGAGGTAAGCCATTTTTTCTCCCGCCGACGAACGGGCGCTCTTGGTTGGGCAAGCTCTTGAACAGGGATATCACCCTCACTGATGCGCCTCTTCTTCGAGACCGGTTCTGAAGCAGTCGGTTCCACGCCTCCTAGGCTTTTTGATCGCGCTGCGTTGCGCGCGTCTGACGCTCTATCCTTCCTCTTCCCAAGCACGCTATTAGCGATACTCGATATGACCTCTCCAGCTTTATCCAGAATCGGCATTCTGGACGATCTTCTTGTGGCGAGTTTCTGAGCGGCCTGACGACGTTCCTCCCATATCTTATTGTTCTCGGCCATTTTGACCTTCTTCGCGGCCGCCTTCTCTGCTCGTAGACGTTGGTCCTCGGCATCCTCCGCCGCAGTTTCTGTTGATTCTCTGGGTTGGTATGCTTTACCGTCCTTCTCCCTCGATAGATCCTCCTTGCCTTGCTTTGTAAAGACTTCGTTCACACTCCACGGCAAGTCCAACGCGGCAATACTTTCCTTGACCAACGTTGACTGGCTCGCATTTTCCAAATTAACCAAAGTTTCACCACTGACGGTCCTCCCTTTGAGATCCTCATCTTCTGTGTCTCCCACGAGACCAGTGTGGCTTTGTGTCTTGGCCAGTCTGGAACTGACGCGTCGAACCCGGCCTTTCGGCACTTGTTTCATAGTCGCGACCTGGGCATCTTGAAGAGACACGTCAAAGGAGCTCTCGGACGGCGTAGGGAGTTGTTGCTGTCTGGAGGGTCTTGAAGTGAGTACCATGCTTTCCGGGTCGTTGTCAGAGGTTGTAGAGCTTGTGGAACGAGATAGGGGCGGCCGAGTGTTTGAGGACTCGATAACTTCAGTGTTCACATTCTGAGCTCGCGTCCGGTAGAAGCTAAGAAAGGTCTGACGGAAATGCATCTTGTAATCATGGGCTGGGCCGGCGGCAAGGTGAAGCAGAGTTGACGCGTCAACCCTTTCCAATCGAACCGTGTTGGTAAAGACTGTACAGTTTCTTGGATGAAGGAGTACAAAATGAGAGATACGCGTGCACAGAGGGAAGGGTTCGAGGGAGAAGTTCGAGGGGTGTAACAAACAAGAGGAGGCTGGACTCGGAACTAAATAGAGGGATAGCAGATTGGCAAGCCAATCTACCGTATCAATCGCCTAGGGGAGCAGGGGGACGAGACTCGACTTCTGGGCCAATCGCAGCCCTGCGACCAGCAGAGCGACCCGGGAGCATAACAACAACATTCCACAGCCACACAGCCTACATAACTCCTAGTACGAGTATGCACCTCCGAGTAGCACTACTGATCTGAATTGACTCCTTGATTGCCACATCTAGCTTTGAGTTGGCTTCGCTTGCAAAACATGTTTTGGTTCCATCTTCCCAGCCTGATATACATTCTGCGCCCCGGCAACAGCAAGGTCCCAATTATCAACTATTATACACGCCCTCATTTGGTTTCTTTCTTTGACAAATTCCTCCCTGCGGGCCCTTCAAAGGTCTTTTGCGAGCCCTGTACCGGTTTCATCTCCATTTCGCCATTCTGCACCCCATGGGCTTGCCGGTCTGCCCTGCGCACGCCAAATCGCTGATCGCCTTCTTCATATCGCTTTTTGAAATGGAGATAAGTTGGAGGTTTGGGTCGCGCCAATACCGAGATCCAATTCTTAATTAAATTCCCTTGTGTGAAAGGTCGATGTCTCTCGGCCTTGGGGAATCTTCGGGATGCGAGATATTCTCTCGTAGTCTCGCCTTTGCCGACCAGTAGTAGGTGGTACATCCACAATGCGAATGGATAAGCGAATCCCAACAATCCATATATAAACATGGCAAAAGGGACACGATTTCGGTCTATGGCTGTTCCGAAAGAAACGTGTCTTTGGTCTCGATAGGCAATCACATGGCCCAAGGACGCAAAGGCCAAATACAGGCCCAAAAAGGTCGCTGTGCTGACGAAGGTGAAAAAGTACCGATAGTTGCGTCGGCCCACGCAATTATTGAGCCAGACGCAGTGGTGGTCCAGGGTTTCGACACAATTATCGCAGACTCGGCAATGATAACATCGCGGCGGTCGCCAAATGTTGCAGGTCTTGCAATACTTGACTGGCACATCCATCGCTGCTGTTTGCGAGGTAGCCAGGCGTACCATGACCCAATCATTAGTGGGAGGTCCAAGAGCCAAGGGGTCTTGGTGATCGTCCGGGGGGAATGGATGGATATTTCGAGGAAAGACCTAATTACTGTTAGCCGGTAAGTTTGAAAGAGACAGTACGGCTGTATCCTTACCCCCGGATCAACAAGTGAGGCATGAAGAAAAGAAGATACACAAATGAAAAAGAGATAAGCAAATATTATAGGAATGGCGGGTGAGACATGATGCCACAACCACGAAGCCCTATGCGCTGGTCAGCTCTGTTGCCACCACCACGATGGAGATCCATCCACTCACGAATAAACAAAGAACAAGATCGCTGGTAGAACTAAGAGTATGCCCGTGGCGATATTGATGGGACGATCTCGAGCATTTTGAACACGCCCTCCCAGCCAAAAGATCGTATTACCCTCAAAATACTCATAATTCTTGCCCAGGGTACTCTTTACCGCGACCTCGGTATTAGTATCCGGTGGATATGCGGGAGATGTGGCATTCGAGGACAGATGCAGGTGTCCCGATTCCAAGCGGTGCTTGCTTGCTAGGCTCAATCCTGACCGGAAAGACAGCGGTGACTTCAGAGGCGGATCACCAGCCTTGAGAGTGGTCGCGATATTTAACCGAGATGGCCGACGCGGTTTCTGAGAGTTGACACCATTGACGAGCTGCGTGTCGCCGTCATTCTGAGATGCAAAATCGGGAGATGCGGCATCGGCGGTATCTGGCGCTTCCGATTGGGTATATTCCGTCGTGATGGAGGGAGCAGGACGATGGCTCCTAGGCATCGCATGGAACGGGCCTTGTCTGCTCGACGCAACACTTCGAGCATCTTCATCAACGTCACCATCTGGAATTGGCGCCGGCGGCTGCATTGTTCTAGCGCCGAGAGGCCTCCTCAGTCTTTGTGCTTGTAATCTTTGCGAGCTCATTGGCTTGAAGAAGCCTTGCGCCGTCAACGAGGGAACATGGGTGCGACTCCCCTGAGAGACAGGGCTCTGCGGCCGACTCGAGCCAGCGGTACTGGAGGGCGCGGCAGGAGTGGCCGCTGAGGGATTGCTCCTTATCGAGCGGTTTGTAGGTTGCGTGATACCTCTTAGATGCGCGTAACCATGTTGTGAAGAGGGGGGGTTGGGCAGCGCAGGAAGAGGGACACCTGACTGGGGTCTGGATCCGTACCCATCTTCAGAGATGGCAGAGGAGATTTCGCTTCGAGCGGTTGAGGGTCTGACAGCCATGGTCTCCTAAGAAACAAGAATCGCGTCACGAAAGTAATGTAGGGTGCATATCGAAAGTGTATGACAGGAGCAGGGAAGCACAGGGGTGACGTTGAGTCGCGGGGAGACGTGGAATCTGGTTCACAGCGTCAAGGTCGTAATAAGTCGCACTGGAGAAAGGCCTACTTTCTACCATCGACTATGTGCGGAGTGTCGGGGTTCTTGGAATGAGCGGATCGGCCATGGCGGTGCTGATGAGAGTGAAGGTGATGCGTACAAAGGGCCAGGCGATTGAAAGTGAGGCTGCTTGCTGCGAGGCACGAAGAACGAGAAAGCAAGAAACCGGATGCGCATTTCCGAAATTCGAATTCAGGGCTCAGGGGAAAGAAAGACGAGGGATGATGACACAATCTCGTGGTGAAGTCACGTGAACAGTCACATGTAGCACTAGTTCAAATGTGGCTCAGTCAATCAGACTGCGGAAGTTCAAGGTTGAACCTCGTGCCTCATCTGCAACTCACACCACTGACAAGCTTCCAATTCTCAACATCGAGCTACATCCACCACTCCTCTCTCAACCCCCTTGAAAATGGCTTTCGTGGCAACATTGGCTCGTCGGGCAGCTGCAAAAGCTGGTGAGGCCGGAAAAGACACAGTGTTGAAGAAGGGTGCCCGCCGGGATCCTGAGCTTTATGTACGGTTCCCGCACACTCCGTGTCTTCTGCTTCGAGCTGCTCATAACAAGGACTAGATTCTCCTAGGTGTCATGTCGGGTGCCTTTGGCCTCGCAGGATTCTACTTCGGTCGCAAGCCTACATCCGCCACCTCAGAAGCCGAAGTCTCGGTTGCTCAGAGCTCCATGCCGTGGCAGGTGGATCATGACCATGATGACCACTCCAAGCACTTCAAATATCAATATCATCCCAAGGGCGACAAGAACCAGACCCCCAGAAACGCCCCCAGCGCCTTGAATACGGTTATTGTGCCCAACGTGACTCTACCCAAGGTGCGTCGCATCCTTACCAACTGCGAATAGGTCTAACATGTCGCTTTAGGCCGTCCACGATGCATTCAACAAATGGGGAAAAGAAAACTACTAGGGAGTGGTCCTTGGTCCATCGCCTATTGATGTGTCTTGGAGTTTGCAAAATAGAAAAACAAACAGGTAACGAGGTCATCTATAGGATGCCGCTCAACAGTGTACATATTTTCAGGGAATGAAGCAGATCATCCATCATCATTGTTCGGGAAATTCTATGCTTTGCGCAATCGCAAAACTGTGTCTCATGCGGCATTCGAGAGCATATAACAATCCCATGTCCCTGACCGGAGAGGCCCGTTTTACCTTCTGCTTCACTAGGTCGATTCGTGGTTGGGGATCTCATTTCCTTGTTGCAGTGGAGGTATACGCGGATCTCTTCCATCCAAGCGCTTTGATAACTGCGGCTCCCTTCCACTTTATGACCATCTGATCGGCCCTGACATTTTCTGCAGTCCCACCACACTTGCTTGTTCATTGCAACGGCCATACCCTTTTTGACAACCACCGGACCACGAATAGTTCTCGCACCCTGTCGAGCCTAGAAAGTCCTACAATTTCCAGTCGGACAGGCATGCTAAAGTCCCGCCATTTTTTCTGACTATAGCTCATACGGCGGTCGCAGATTTCAATTAACAGAGCTCAGTGTGCACTGGCTTCAAAGTATGAGTTCCATCTTCTCGATATTTGAAACCTTCTCGTAGCTGACTACAAACACATTCGATTTTTGTTGAGATTCTAACGACTCTTGACAGGCTTTGACATGACTCACAGTCTTCCATATGCCACTACTAGTGAATTCACACTAATAGGCAGGCCACGCGCTAAGAAGACATCTGACGAATTCACTGGTGAAGAAGAATACTAAGAATACGGATTTGTTCACAAAGGTACACGACAGCTTCTAGCGATACCATACCCAAGATGAAGAGGCTTCCGAAGAATGATACGCAGTTGGAAGGCGAACGATATCAACACCACCCTGCCTACTTAGGTAGGATTTGGGAACGGCTGGCAGGAATTCTCCCAGCAAGGGCCGTCCAGCAGCAACCACCAAAAGCAAACGACCACATACAAATGCACACCAAAAGAAAAGGTAACCATTGCGATGTTTTTCAACAAATCCTCTACCAAAACCCTCACCCAGCCTCCAAGGTTTTTTCTCAACCCTTCACATGAACGAATACACTACGCGCAACAATAGAGACAGTCATTTAATCACCTTCTCGGAGAATCCATCAGGGCAAGGGACTGCTTTGATCGCGGATCAGCGTCGGTCGTCGAGCAGTCATACCCCAGGACTACACGTGCAAAAAGCTGCAGGTTGTCCTTTTCTTCTACCTTTCCTGCTAGTGATTCAATTCGGGCGATTGAGCTGGGATAGAGCCTGGATATGTTACTAGAAAACTGAAAAAAATTCAATTGATGGGCCGAAAAGCCAAGTAGAAGAGTAATGAATGAAAACAGTCAGACGGCGTTGGGTACTCTATGGATTTCTTCCAGAACAATACGTTTCTAGTAATATTCTCTGTTTAACACTATGACGCCATGTCATGCCACGGTAGCTTTTGGACAAATTATGCCTCCGCTCGACGGTACAGCAATGGAACGTTTGTCGGTGTTGACCACAGAAGACTCCTCTTGTGCTGGTACCCTTGTTCCCTCTGTGACTGGGTAATGGGAGATGCCGGTCTATGATATCCTAACACTCAAGATCGACTGTTCGTCAGCTCGCTCTGAGCGGTCGCGGTAGGTCCACTAGCAACTGGGCGTTGTTTCCCGGTGATCTTTTTCTCCCCCTCTGTAATATCGTGAAGTGTGTCATGATTGATAGGTTCATTGGCGTGCTTCTGAGCTCGAGCAGTCGGGCCGTCCCACACCGGGGTTTCGGAACCAGTAATATCTTTCTCAGCCGCAGTAATCTTGGAGATTGTGTTGCTGTCAAGTGTCCCGCTGGAGGGTTGTTCGGAAGAGACGGCGGAAGAGGTTTCATTGCGTTCCTGGGCCAGAATGCTTTGAGCTGTGGCGGTGGGACCGCCTTTTATCCGCTCACCACCAGTGATCCTCTTTTCCCCCTCAGTGATATCATGCAAGGGTTTGGGAGTTGATGGTCTCGCCAGCATGGGACTGAGCTTTGGCGGTAGGACCACCCTTGACCGCGGTGTCAGCGCCCGTAATCTCTTTCTCGGCCTCCGTGATGCGGGAGATGGTTTCTGCATTGAGGACTGGATTGGACATCTTGAGTGCCGTGGTGTGCAAAAGCTGCCTTTGTCGGCTGTGAGTCGTAAATGGGCCCAGTGAGGTCTGATGTGCCTTACAGAAGACGAATTTGGTAGACTGGTTGGTGAGTATTGGAATGGGAAAGGGTGCGAGGTGCGAGGAATATCTATAAGGCATAGTGATTGAGTGGCAATTTACTGACGAGGTAGGCCAGCACTTTCTACAAGAAAAATCAAGCAGAAGGGGCATCCCTGCATTGCTCATATATATAAACTCACAACTGTTGTTCCCTTCGTGGTTCACCTGGACTTTGTCTCAATACTTTACACCCGGCTTGCAGACAGTCATGAATTTTCGAGTGCGTCATTAGCCTGCACGCATGAGTAGGTAGCCTCGAGGGAGTGAGACGTTGCAGGATTGAGATCTATGGGTTGCAATAATGATGATGGCGACGATGATGAACTCGATGTCATCGACAAGTTGGGATTCCAGCCAATCGGGGTCATGCATGATCTGGACGACCTGCCTCGCTGATTTGGAGCTTGGGTGGTGCCACCGAAAATTAACCGAGATACTAAATGTTTGTGCTGTCAATGTCAATACTCAGAAGATTATACAGAAAGCTAAGAGTTCCCCGTCCGTCTGAAAGGCGAGATGAAGCTACTCAGATCAAGCAGACAGCACGATCTCGCTCTGCTGTCTTCCATACTCCGGATTTCAAACCCTGTCTGCGGCAGTTGTGCTCGTCTGCACGGCCAACATGATACTCCTGCTTCATCAGGTCTATCCTCACGCCGCCGGTTCTCAGTGCTCAACCGCCCTCCACCAAACTATCCAGGCCATGTCCCCCTTACCACCGTAGAGCGTGTTGGCCTAGCAATTGGAAGCGCAGTCACCTCGCTTGTTGATCCCTACAGACATGACATGGTCGCCGCATTGGGGGAAGCAACGGCCCAACCTTTCTTTATCTCATGGCTACGGAATCGCATGTTGTCGGATCCAACGGGAAGAAGAATACTACGGGATCGCCCTCGAATCACTTCCAAGACAATGTCTCTCGAAAGATTAAGACAACTGCCTGAAAACAGCGTGGGGAGAACATACGCTGCGTGGCTTGACCGGGAAGGTGTCACCCCAGATACGAGGGATGCGGTACGGTACATTGACGACGAAGAGGAGGCCTACGTCATGCAACGATACCGGGAATGTCACGATTTCTATCATGCTGTGACCGGACTGCCGGTATGGGTTGAGGGAGAGCTTGGTTTGAAGGCGTTTGAGTTTGCAAACACCGGACTACCCATGACAGGACTCAGTCTGGCTGCAATTATCCGGCTAAAACCACTGGAGAGGCAGAGGATGTTCCAGATATTCCTGCCATGGGCGTTCTCAAATGGATGGAAGAGCAAAGACCTCATCAACGTGTACTGGGAGGAGGAGCTTGAGACGGATGTTGGTGAACTGCGTCAGAGGCTCGGCATTGAACAGCCACCTGACCTGCGTGCGATTCGGAAGAAACTGAGAGAGGAACGCAGAGCCGCTAAGGCCTCAAGAGCACCCACGGCGGCAGCACCAACATCTCCTTCCCCTCCTCGACCAGAGGTGCCGTCATGATGCATAAAGCAATGTTCGTCGCGGGGTATCATACAAATGTGTCAAAACCTTTTCCCCCCTCCTGCAACTACACCTCCTTGAGGAGGTCGTCCAAATCATCGTCGTCCCATCCACCTCTCCGAACCACCTTCACGCTCTCCATGGTGTGGCCCGTTTGCTTCTCATGCTCAGAGAGGCTGGCCAGCATCTCTTTTAATTGATCTTCAGTAACCTTTTGTCGTAGTTGCCCTGACCGTGCGAGCATAATCAGCCTGTTCTCGACGTCTGTGGCGCGTGACTCTTTAACCATGCGGATTCTTCCCAGTCGGTCCGCGGCTTCTGGTTCGAGGATCTGGGACAACATGAGGGATCGGGCCTCCGATTCTTGTTTCCTATAACTATTTATCAGTACTTTGTCATTGCACAATAGGCAGAGGTGAAAGTTCATCCGGACCTTCTCTTCTCTTCCTCATCGCCGTTGTCACTTGACCCTCCTCTGCCTTGCTGTTGTTTGAGTTGCGCAAGACGCGCTGCTCTGATCTGTGCTTGTTAGCGAATCAATTGCATTGAACGACGCCTCGGGGAACATACCTGTGCTAAATCGTCGTCCGCCATCGGTGCAGAACATGCAAATGCATGAATAGAAGAAAGAAGACTTTCAGAAGAAAGTCGCAGAATGGCGAGCGGCGGGGCAGTATCTCCAGAGGGTTGCTAGAAGCGGCCTGCTCGTTAACTAACGAGCCATGCGAGCGTTTGTGGCGCCCACGCGCCACAAACACCCAAACCCGCCCAAATCCCTCCGCCTAATTATGACGCGGCACACCTACTCAGAGCTGTGGTGCTGTGCCATCCCGTTTCTTAACCCGGGCACTAACCGAGAGGGAGACGTCCCATCTCATCATCTGGCCGGTAGCAACCCTCGAGGACCTTCCGGGAGTTAAATAGTTCGGCTCCTACGTCGTCCACGAGCCATCCGAAGATCCATCCCAGATCACCTCGCTCTGGTCCGATCTCGCCTTTGGCTTGAGACACCTACTTTTCAGGTGTTGTAACTTTTCATCCAGTTGAACCACCAGCCGCATATCGCGTCAGCTCGCCTGCGCTGTGCTTCCATTGTCGTGCAGCTTGCTCAACGCATCCAGCGGCACTCAGCATGCCTTACACGACAGTTGCATGAACCAGATCACTCTCATTTCTCTTCCATAAAAGGAATATGAATGCTTGGGCACATCATGGCGCCTTCTTAGGAGCTGGTTTGCCAACCCATTCGCGCTCGATATCGTTGGGGCCACCCATGAGCACACCACCCAAACACGTTTCCAAAGCGCAGTCCGCTTCTAGTCTGCGAACAATGGCAACTGTCGAATCTTCTCCTCCCGAGCCACCGCAACCCCAGGGGGCCTCCCCAGACAACTCCTTCCGGACCATTGCGGACCCGAGGCATGCGAATACGTCGAACCTCTCTAGGTCCAACTCAACCCCCTCAAAACATCCCGATGTCAACGCCGAAGTGGCCGCACTAAGTGACAAACTCATCAGTGCGATCAACCATCAAACTACCCTGGACGATACCCTTGCCCAGACGAGACAAGAGTTGGAAGCCTCAAGAGCACGCATCGCGAAGTTGGAGGCAGAGGCCAAAGCATATGAAGAAAAGATCTCGCGGGGAGATTTACTGCCAAAGGAAAAGGTCGATGAACAGAAAGATAAGCTTACAGCGGAGTTGGTTGAGGAGAAGAAACAAAGGGCGCAGGTCCTTCAAGAAAAGCGAGGAATTGAGTCGGAGCTGGAAACTCTGACAGCCTCATTATTCGATGAAGCGAACAAGATGGTGGCTACCGCTAACCGAGATCGGGATGCTATTGAGAAGAAGAATCAGCAGCTTCGCGATCAGATTAAGGACGGCGAGGCTTTGATAGCCTCTCAGACGGAGCAACTGGCGGAGTTGAAAACTCTGATGCAGCAGATCGGTCCAGCTTCAGACTACAGAAGGGAACTTGATTCTCCACGGGTGTCAATCGCACCTTCAAGCCCCGGCGTCACGAGAGAAGGTGGTGATCTTGCCCGCCTCCTTGAAGCAATGAACCTATCTCCTGTCACTCTCGAGCACGGGGAACTCGCTCCGAGCCCTTCTACAACTCTGACACACCTCGTCAAACCACTATGTCGGACAGATATTCCAGCGTACGAGGACTTCAGGAATCTAGTACAAACGTCCCATTTCCGGTCGCACAATCCTTCCCATGCCCCGTCCAGAGCAGGTTCTGGGTCCTATGGCGGGTTAAATGTGGTAGGTCTTGGCTCACTGAGTAACCACTCGCAACCGAATTTGTCACAGATCTCTCAGCCAGCAACGTCGAAACTGGCCAATTCTCCGAATATTCCAGGATCATTTAGTCCCAATCCAGATGCCAAAGGACCTGTCCCGCTGAGAGAAACCCGCTTTTTCAAGCGCATCCTGGTCGAAGACATTGAGCCGACTCTTCGTCTTGACCTTTCACCGACCCTTTCTTGGTTGAATCGACGCAGCATTCTTGCCGCCATGGCCGATTCGACTTTGATTGTTGAGCCAATTCCCGAAGCATCCATCAAGCTCTACGGGAAATACACGCCTTGCGCGCTGTGTGGGGAGAATAGGAAACAAGGAGAAAACCCTCGAACCCACGCCATGCGTGTACGCGAGGGAGAAAGCGCTACCAGATGGTGCATTTGCACCCTATGCTTGGAAAAGGTGCGTGGCGTGGGTGATCTGGTCGCCTATGTACGCATGGTCCGGGAGGGAGTAGTCAAGGTTGGTGACAAGAAGGATGAGGAAGATGCATGGGAAGAATTGGTGCGGCTAAGAGAGCGCTTGTTCTGGGCAAGAATGGCGGGAGGTGTGGTGCCTGCATTCATCCCTACACCGAAACAAACCCCGATAGACGATGCAAGAATGGACGCGGAACTAGAAGGCCACACCCCAGATGGAAATGAGGAGAACGGTACTTCACTACAACACGCAACAACTATAGCGACGGATAGCTCTCAGCACTCAACACCGGGCACGGACGAAGTCGAGGCTGAATCTGCCGAGGAAAAAGCCGCACGCCTCCAACTTCAAGAAGGCTTGGACGAGAGTCTGACTACGTTTGACAACATCCGCGAAAACAAGCGAATAAGTATTGGCGGTCGTCAACACTCGACGACACCGCCCTCGACACCCTCGCCGCCTAAGAGCCTTCCAAAGAGGGAGTCTAGTACTGGCGGAGGGATTTCATTCCCAAAGATCAATATTCCCAGGCTGCCGCAGGGGTTCTGGGAAGCCCAAGTGAACACTCTACATTAAGTGCACGGTGACACAAAACGAACTGAGGGAGGGATATCTGGGTTGAGAGACGGCGACAATGTACATTATAATTTGATACACAGCAAGAAAACCGACGAGCCGTTTATCTCTTGGGAAGCCCGGGGAACAAGAAGGTCGCAACCGCGGTAATGTGAGGAGGATGGTGCCGATGCGGCCCAAGTCATTCATTCGCGGGAGACTGAGGGTCTTTGAGAAATGGAGCCTGGCCGATGAGACCCTTTGTATATTAGACGTGTTGATATCTGGTGAGCTAGACAGGTATGGCGGAATCCTTGAGGTTCTAACGGTGACAAACGAAGAGGACAAGAGCTGGAAATGTCTTTAAAGCGCAGGTCGGGTTTGGGTTTTTTTGGACTGGTCGAAAATATATATATTAATTCTTTGGAACCAGTGAGTAACGAAGCGGAGAGGCATGCTGGAGTGAAGAAGCGTGAGTGACTCGTAAGTAGGTAGAAAAGGTCTGTGGGTGATGGTGTGGTTGTCGAACCCCTCGAGGTCTCCATGGTTTCTTTTCTTGATGCCCTCTTGAATCTCGGTTCATCCTAGTGGGATAAGCGGGTATTCAGTGTTTTACTTGTAGACTTGGTACAAAATAGGTAGATACTTCGGTACAACACTAACTGTTTTGGGTACTTTACTAACCGCTTTTGGGCCAACGTAAACTGTGTTGCTAGTACTCGCTGGCAGGTATCTAGGCAAGGGCAAGCTAAGTATTGACGGGCCTGCCCTCTGTGTGTCCCATTGATCGGGATGGATATCGGTAGTGGCGCACAGCATTTCCACGTTTGCGGGATTGTATTTTATGGTCTAGGTAAGTAGTCGCTTGACAGCTGGAATCATCAGGTATGGTACATCGTGGAGAGACAGGACGGGGGATCAAGTGCTTGGGGGTTGTGCGTGTTCAAGACGGACTATGGTTTTAAGAAAGATACAATATGGCCTACGCATTAGGTGTCTTTGCTTCGGGATGAATCTTTCCTCAGCCCATAGTCCTTCCATGCCTCTGCGAATCCTACGCTTCTCGCCCACCTCTCACCGTGTTCGGGTTGCACGCTGTCCAGCACCATCATAGCCAGTCGCCGCCACATGTCTCCTTTGATCTTCCATACGTCGTCGGGCGTGTTCTCTCGATTAGCTTCCAAGCCCACGCCGCTCGCGTGTCCTTTGACGTGTCCATTGGTCTCGCTAGACGATGACTTGCGGATATCATTCTCAAAGGGAGCGCATACGCTCTCTCCATTCGCCAACGCGCGGATGAATTTCGCCGTGTGCCCGTCATCCATGAACGGACTCACCACGCTGTATATTTCGTCCCAGCCAAGTACTTCCCTGCCGTCGGGGGGATAGTTCGCGATCTCATCGAGGAAGAGCTTCGGCGCCCCCCGCGACGCGTACAGCGCTAGATCGAGCCGGCCCTTCCACTCGACCAGCTTGGCCTTGATCTGTGGGGTGATCCAGTCCTGCGCGAGGAAGACGCTGAGGAAGATGCTCGAGTTGGCGGCGTGCATGTAGAAGAAGTCCATCTTGACGACCTTGGGCGGGTTCTGCGCCGCGCCCGTCAGGTATGCGTCCGCGTTGATCACCTCGGCCGCGGCTCGTTCCAGGCGCTCCTGGCTGTAGGGAGGCGGGACCTGCCACTGCGCGGCGTAGGCGACCATTTCGGCTTTGGCACGGGCTAGAACGCCGTCACGGACCTTTTGTCCATCGTCCCAGTGCGCCGCTGTCGAGACTTTGGCGTCGCCGCGGACCTTGTCCAGCAGGTTCACCATCGTGTCTGGCGTCTCTTCCTCTGCGCCTTTCGCAGTGAGCTCGAAAAAGGCGTCCAGGTACGTTGAATGCAAGCACGCCTGGGCTAGCGCCTCGGCCACAATCGCCGGCTGGTTGAACTCCACGCCGTATCCGAGGTGGATAAAAGGGTGATAGTATCCCGCGAAGAAGCGGTTGAAGATGGTCCTGGCCGGTTCGGTGTCGGAGAAGACGTACTCGTTGAGAACGTCGGGGATCGATGCCGACGAGAGCTTTTGCGTAAAATACGCCAGGAAAGTCGAGTAGTTCTCCGGCCTGGTCATGGTGTTCAGAAACAACTGAGGGTCACTATCAAGGGACCTGAGGACATTTTCGTCTGCTGGTGGAGGGGGCCGTTGGTACGATGCATTCTTTTCATACTGCTTTTTCAATGTCTCTGCGTCGGCTCCCAAGGCGAATGCAGCGAGGGCGTGGTGGACGATGTGGTTGTGGCGACCGACCTCGTCGAAGAGGATGTCGTGTGTGGTGTGGTTGCGGTTGAGGAGAGAGCTGGTCGTGTCTGTGGCTTCTTGATCCAAGACCTTGACACGGACGATGGCCGGCACATCGGTAGAGAGGCTGATCTTGGTTACTGTTGCCATTTTGTCGGAGGTTGGTGTATGCTTTCCCCAGGTTCAGGCTTAATGGAATGCAGGCGAAATGTGGAGGAAGGTGGATGCTTTATGTATGGTACGGCCAAATGGACAAGAGGCAATGGTCGCTGGATCAAGTCTACATGCACAGCCAAGCAATTAGCGAGACACCATCATGACTATTCGAGGTGCTGTAGGCCTATGGGCCGTAGCAGAGGCAATGGCGACATCTGGTGGATGTGAGGGGCATGGCACGAGCTTCTCCTCATTCTGGTTGCTGATTGATAACATGAACCAATGTGGTTGGGGCTGGATATTTGCCAGCGTTGAAGGGAGGATCCTTTTGGTTACCAGCGGAATACATGAAAGAAAGATACTCCCGCTCAATCACCAAACCCATGTCCTCACGAAGAGAGATAGATTCCTTATACATAGAGGTTGTGATTGGACAGGACATCGCAAGTCGGATCCAATATCACCAGCTGCATTTCCTCCTTTTCCGGGCGTTGTCCATCCCGCTATGTCTTACGACACAAGATTTCTCCACTGGGAACGGCAAAGAAAGCATCCTCGTCCTCGCCCCATCTCTTCCAGGCTTCAGAGAGGTTCTTGATCTCATCTTCGGTTGAAAATCCTTCTCGGACTGCCGTCCCCATGAATCCAGGCTGTAAGATTCTCCCTGTCCAACTTTGAGCAAACTGGGCCACTCGCTGCCCAGCAAATCTCCAGCAATCCCATGTAGTGGTGATCTCATCTGGGGAGAAACCAGCTTGCTTTGCCCAGACGTGACAATATCGCCCTGCATTGGGCTCGCCTCCATTCGTCTTTGCGACTTTCTGATAGAGCTCTGCCCACCGCGCGATCTCAGGGATTTCTGGATACCAAGCGAACGACTTGTAGTCGGCTTCTCGAGCAGCCACGATACCACCAGGCTTGGCAACTCTCCGCATCTCCTTCAATATGGCGACCGGATTTTTCACGTGTTGCAGGACCTGATGACAAAACACGATGTCAAAGGAGTTGTCCTCAAACGGTAAGTCATTGGCATCGACTTTTTGGAATGTAATATTCGTCACCCCTCTCGACGTGGCATACTCGGACGCCTGTCCCAGCACAGACTCGACGGCATCAACACCAATGACCTTGCCCTCGGGGACAAAGGTCGCCAGATCGGCAGTGATGGTACCCGGACCGCAGCCCACATCAAGAATGGTGTGATTGGGGCGGATATGGGGAAGAAGAAATGCTGCTGAGTCTTGGGCCGTTCGACGCGCGTGATCTTCGACCACTGATCTGTGATGGCCGTGGGAGTAGACGGCTTGCTCTTTGGCCATTGTGTATCAGATACTCTTGAGTTTGACGAAGAAGCACACCTGATTGAGGCTGTATGAGTTCGAAGAAGCACTGTACTTTTTTAGCCGCCGCTAGATCTTCTGAAGAATGCCAATAGTTTAGTAGCAGAATATGAGATTGGGATCTGTTATATGTCCATGACAATATTTGGAGAATCAACCTGCGAAGCCGATATCGGCAACACTCAGTTCCACTGGATGGCCCTCGAGACGGACTTTAGTTAATCATAATTTTTCTAGCAGATGGGAATGGAGACGAGCGGGACCCGCTCGTCGAGGGAATACATTCTGAGGAAATTTTTGAAGACACAGATGTTGGATTGAGGATTGAATGGTGAAGCCCAAGATACACAGAGGGGTGAGAGTAGGGCCGCTTTATGGTGGTACTGCCAAGGCAGTAACTCTGCAAACAATGACAATCATTCAATAAAAGCAGCGTCACCGAGGCTCTTCCTGCGTGAATCCGCAACTCACCAACTCAGCCACTCTTGTCATCTTTGACATCTCATATTGTCTGTACCAGTATTCATCTTTTTGGACGTCGGAAAAGTGCGGAACTTCATGGCTCATCATATCTGCAATCCTTTGTAAGAATGAGTGGTCCTTCTAGCTTCCTCAGGAGCCTATGGAGCATCCTTCGGTACCTGTTTCTCTTAGTCTGGATCGAACCATGGACCAAGCCACACATCAACGGTGACACGACACCTGACACCTACGAGGCGTGGTACACTGGACAGTTCGAGTACGATGCTATTCATGGAGTCGATAACTGGGTTACTGTGGACCGTCACTCGAGCTACGACTGGCACATCCTTCGAACACTAAGGCGAGACCTTGAACGATGTCGACGGATGGGGGATGAGAGAGGCTTGTGCAGCCTACTGAGAGCACAGAGCTCCCGTAACATGTGCCGCATTCTATCTCCTGCATTGTATCGGAAATCAAAGATACAAACCAAGCGACTGATCCACGACTACGTGACGGAAGTGCGCCACTGTATCGCATACATCTCAGATCGGAACACCCTCACCAATGGAGTTGCTCCAGTTGTTCCAGCACAAGAGAAGCGCCAAGTTATCATTGACATGCGGACTGCCCTTGGACGTACGAGTCTGGTGCTTCAGGGAGGTGCTATGATCAGTATGTGTCATCTTGGGGTGGTCAAAGCACTTTACCTACAGCGGCTGCTTCCTCGGATCATTACAGGGACATCATCAGGAGCTCTGATTGCTGCGCATATATGCGTGACAAAAGACGAAGATTTGATTGGCGTTCTGGAGGCCAACAACATCAACCTGGATGCCTTCCTTCGTTCTCAAGAAAGATGCGCTGCGACTGGTCCCGTACCATGGTTCAACTCCTCCTTTCTCGCAACCATCAAACGACGCTACCAACGCTATCGAACTTCTCACCACGTATTCGACATCGACGTGTTGCACGAATGCACGCGAGACAATCTGGGGGATATCACATTTGAAGAGGCGTATGCTAAAACAGGAAGAATTCTGAACATCACCATCGCCATGTCCGAGGTGGCGGGAACTCCGCAACTCCTAAATTATCTAACGGCGCCTCACGTACTCGTCCGATCCGCAGTGGTGGCGTCCATAGCGACCTCTAAAGCTATGTACGCCCCTGTTCATTTACTGTGCAAGAGTGCTACAGGCGATATCACTTTGTATTTTGCTGCCGATTTCTCGGAGAAGGGCTGTAATCTGCATCGACAGGCCTCTGTCCACCCGGAAGCGCCGCTGACACGGATAGGCGAATTGTTCAACGTCAATCACTTCATTGTGTCTCAGTCCAGACCCTACATAGCTCCCTTTATTCAACTGCAGAACTTTGCCGACCGTCATCAACCTCTCGGTATCCTAGTTCGCTTTGTTTTGGACGAACTACTGCACTGGCTGCAGGTGATGAATCACTTCGGGATGCTTCCGACCTTTCTCCAGCGGGTTTTGATGGATGAAGTCGTACCAACTCTCGCATCCTGGTCAAAATTGTCCATCACACCGCAACTCGGACTGTGGGATCTCCTGAGCACATTTGATACTCCTACCCCAGAGAAACTGCAGAAATGGAGTGCTCGAGGTGAGAAGTGCACCTGGCCGTATATCTGTGAGCTGAAAGTTAGATGCGACATCGAGCTGGAACTTGACGTTGCTTACACGAATCTCCGCCGGAGAGGAGGAATGGGATCGGTTATCAAGCATCGAGCAGACCCATAGCATATGCGTCAACGGCGGCCAAGCTCCGAATGCGATTGATTGGATTGCCTCCGTCTAATTAGCGAGCCGTTTCTTCCCCAACTCGCCTGTCCCACAACTTGTGGCTGTGCAGCCATCGTGGCGTTTCTCGATTGACGCGCCGATCATGGCTTGCCGAATGACATCACTTTGCACGATCGACGGGGCTGGCGTGTCCAGTCCAAGGTGCGACCAGAACCCTGAAATACTGCCCCAGGAGCTGCTGAGCTGCTCCTTTCCCCTCCTACATTGTCTTCTACTGTAGCTTTCACCGTCTTCAATAGTTCATGTACACCAGCCACCTTGGTCTTGCACGAGAATGTCCCAAGCAGCCTTTGCCAACACGACCTCGCCTGCCTACGAGAAGGAGAAGAAGCATCGGAAGTTGAGCCGTTTGCTCGGCAAGCGAGAGAAAACCCCCGAACCGCAGCCAGACGTTGGACCCGATTCGGCATATGCATCAAGTGGAGCCAATAGTGCAGACGGTGTTCCAGGAGGAATTACTCCTGAGGAAAGAAATCAGAATGAGATAATATCCGCCGAGAAGGACAGCGAGATCGCCAACATCGACCAGGATAGGAATCTCGCACTGAAACCTTCGACGGGAGAGGTTTTTGATGAAGATACAGGAGAAGTTGTTACCGTAGTGACCACTACAGTAAGTCCCGGCAAGATTATGAGGACTTTTTTTGCCGCCGATACCCAATCTCTAGTTCAGAATGCTAATGATATGCTAGACAACTACCACCACTACTACAACTACTAGAGGGAAGAAACATCAAGATGTCCAAAAGGATGTTAAGCGCGAAGTGCAATCCGGCCCGGGCCAACACCCTCAGCTGCTCGAAATGCCCGCAGGATCCACAACCCCGGAACCTCGTGACCCACCAGCCATGGCATCTACCAACACGACACAGAAGGAACGGCCACCTGTGGTGGCCAGTGGAGGACTGCTTGCGGCCGACTCTCCTCCAATCCCGGCCAAAAGTGCTATGAGGAGATCTGGCGACTTTACACGGGACGCCTATCATGCGGATGGTGGTTCTGTGAGCCCTGTCGATCCTCCTTTTGCGAGACGCAATAGCGGGACACCCCCAGCTAGTCCCTCGAGGCACAACTTCAGCTATCCGACTCGTTCATCCCTCAAAACAGCCGATCAGCCGATGCGACATAATCAAAATACTATCAACGATCTGCGAGCTGCAGCCAAGGGACTTCATGTATGTTTCCGTATTCTCAACTACTTTTGAAACATTATCCTGACTTACATCTTCACAGGGCGTAGGGGAGACCCTTCGAGGCACGTTCAGCTCCACAATAGACCGCCGTTTCCCATCCAAAAACCCCGAAAAGGCGGCTCGGGTGAACGCCCAAAACGAGGAAATTTTAGAAAGGGGTCGCGTTGAAATGGAAGGTGTCCCTGGAGGTTGGCCAGCACATGAACCTGACGAGTTCCACCCTGCATACGTCCACCATGAGCCTATCCCAGCAACCGAGCCGGAGGTGGTGACACCAGCAGGCGGACAAGCACGGTCTCCAGATGAGAAACCCGGAAACCTGCGGAAACTATTCAAGCGGAAACCGGTCGCTGAACAAGGTATGCCAAGATGACGAAGGGTCAAGTGACGGGTGAAGTGTGTTTGGCCTCTCCTTCTCATTCCGGCACCTTCATTTCTCTGCCTCTTCCTTCCCTCTGACCGATTCCGAACTATTTAAGGCTGGAAATGTCTGACATGTCGGTCTCTTCCCTACAGAAGCAATTGTACACGACACAACAGGCAACGAACGATCTCGTCGATTTTTCTAAAGCGGCTCTGACCAAAAGCCGGCAATGATCCCAGGATATCAGTATATGGTCTAACGGAATGTACGATTTTATGTGGACATAAGGCGCGAATTTGGGTAGATGTAATGATTGTTACTTGGCGAGTTTCCATTTACCAACTTGTACATATTTGGTCGAGCCCGTCATCCGTGTTGCTCCTTATTCCGGTTTAGTGGCCACTGTGACCCAGTATCTTGTCTCCTCGTCGATTATATCTTTGGACCCAGCAATCTCGGTAAACTTTTGGACAAACAATCTTCTTGCTTTCTCACGGATATCGGTTCGACCAAAGTCCTTGAACATGGACTTGCTGACAGCCTTTTCGAAGATCTCGGCAGCCGCGTCGAGATGATACCGCGTCCTCGCGTATGCCTCGGTTTCGAAAACTTTGTCAACATGGTACCCAGCGTCAACCATCAAAGTCGCCAGAGCTTGTTGTGACTGCCACAGATGCGAGTGCCAGGGTACTGTCTCACCAAGTTCCGAGGCAATGGCAGAGAAGATATTCATGACCACGTTTGCGTCCTTTGTTTGCACGTCGGTGATCAAACGGCCACCGGGTCTAAGTGCCGACTTCCAGTTTTTGACGGCCTGGAGAGGATCCGGAAGGAGAATCAGCGCCGACGCACAGGTTATCACGTCGAAGGATCCGTCAGAATCGTTTGACGTGATGTCGAGCCCACTGAGGTCGGAGATGTCGTGGTTGTGAAACACAATGTCGAGCCCAGCAGCTTGGGCTTTACGCCGGGCGACATTCAGCATTCCCTCGCTGATATCGACGCCGACAACGCGCCCGGATCTCCCGACCACTTGCTTGGCGTCTATGGCCACAAGGCCTGTTCCGCAGGCTAGATCGAGCAGACTGTCCCCTTCCTTTAGTGCGGCCCATTTGATGTAGTCCTGAGCCTGTTTCACGTGCACGTCGTTCTCGTCGTACTGTTCGCTGCGCTCATCGTACATGGATTTCACCACGTCAAGTTGCGACTGAGACATGATTGACCAGCAATCCAGGAGGGAGGGAGGTGGTTCTGAATTTTTGTCGGTTCGTGATGATATGGAGAGATTGTGAAATGTGTACGGGGAATTTTCTGATAAAGACAGTTGAGGCAACCAAGAGTCTAGCATCAATGACGTATCGCCATCCGGTTCAGGCATCAGACCGGCCCTGGATCGGCCCCGCCAGACACCAACACGTCGATATATCGAGGGGCACTTGAGTATCTCTGCCTTCTGAAATTCGCTCGTGATACGAGTCGCAAAGGACTGATAGTGGACAGAAGAGTGTCAGGTTCGAAAGCACAACCGACGAGGCTGTTAGACTAAAGGGGCCAAGGGGTTTATAGAGTGGAGGAACTAGAGACAAGCTTGCCAAGGTCTTGGACGAGGGCCGAGTACGAATTGGTAGCAGAGAATTAGATCCTTTCTTACCTGCTGAGATTCGCACTTCTTGCCACAGAGAAGCTAATGGATATCACTTTCCCGGGAACAGGGCACTGCATACCTATCCATTCGAGATGGTGGTTGGTGACAGGTCCCGGGACAGGATCATCTGTTGATCCGTGACCGCAGCTTCACTTCACACCAGCACTGAAGTCTCTCAGCAATCTGCCGACGAATCACCATTCCAACATCTCCTCAAAGATGCTCCTATGTCTATCCATCCTCTAGGACTTGTTCCAGGCTGCTTCTCCCCGGCTATGAACCCGGCTAAATCCGGCTCTGTCGGCTGTCACACCGGCACTACGGGTCTTCTCCGTCGTCTCAATTCGTGCTTTGGAGGTTTCCCCTTTGACGATCACTTCTCACACGTGCAAGCGAGCCATTGAGCAGACGCAGGACCTCTATATACCCCCGACTTCTCCAGTTTCTCCTCACAGAACCCCGGAGGAGCAAAAACATGGGGGGGAAAGGAGGAACAGGCAACGGCCAGGTTGCAGGAGATATAACAATGGCGTCTGCTGTCCTTTCCCTCATGATGGATGTCTCAAGCTTACATTCTGGAACGCACGGATCTCCACAGTCCCGTACCTCTATGCTCCTCACAGAGCGTTCGTGACCTTTCTTGCACAAGTCATTTCAACTCCTCTGCTTTTGAAACCAGCTTGTCTTGGACATGACGCACAAGGCACCCTATCTCGGCCTGCGTGGCAAACGGCTGACAACGGCCTTGATTGTCATGGTTGTCTGCCCTGCCTACATCTTGATCGGGTATAACAATGCGGCCGCCGGGGGTCTGTTGACCCTTCCATCCTTCGTCGAGACCTTTCCGCGAATCGACACCGTCAATACGGCAGGCAAGCAGCAGGCGGACAATGCACGGATCCAGGGTAAGCTCTTTACTCTCTATCGTCTGTCTCCTTCACGTCTCCAATGTGTTATGTTAGTGCCACCACACCCGCCTGGTGTTTTCTTTCTATGACAGAGGCTCATGTGCTACAATGTTGTAAAAGGAACTGTTGTGGCCTTGTACACCGTTGGTTGCATGTTCGGCTCTCTTCTATGCCTAAAGCTCGGCGACAAGCTCGGCCGCCTGCGCACAATCATGATAGGGGCCGTCATTGAGGTCGTTGGCGCCATCATCATGTGTACGTCCTTCTCGTTGGGCCAACTCATTGTCAGTCGTGTCGTCCTCGGCTTCGGTTTCGGCGCCATCAGCGCCACAGTTCCTGTTTGGCAGTCAGAGTGCTCTCCCGCCGAGCACCGTGGTGCATTGGTTGTGCTTGAAGGCATGTTTGCGAGTTGTGGTCTAGCACTCAGTCAGTGGGTCGAGTTGGGATTCTTCTTCACACGGGGAAGCGTGAGCTGGCGATTTCCCTGGGCGTTTCCTATTGTGCTTGCCCTCTGGATTTTGGCAGCTTGTATATTCCTACCCGACTCACCGCGGTGGTTGGTCAAGAAGGGACGCATCGCTGAAGCGACAACCATCCTCGCCATCCTCGAAGACCTGCCGGAAGACTCACCTGATGTCCAGACCTCGATCCACGAGATGCAGAAATCACTCGCGGAAATGGATCAAGGCAGCCTTCTAGGCCTTTTTCACAACAGCGGTGACCGACTGCTCAATCGAACCTTCTTGGCCTGTTTCAGCACCTTTTCGCAGCAGATGAACGGCGCGGGCGTCATTGGGTTCTACACGACCACCATCTTTGAACAGTATGTCGGGCTTTCAGCCCTGACCTCCCGCATCCTGTCAGGCTCGGTGTACACTTGGCAAATCGCCTGTTCTTTCCTGACCATTTACACAGTCGACCGCTTTGGGCGCCGTCCACTCATGCTTCTGGGCGCCGTCGGTATGGGCGCTGTGTTTATCATTCTTGCTGGAACTGTCGGACACGCTGCAGACTCGCGCGCATGCTCCATCATCTCAGCGCTGTGTGTCTTTCTGTACGGCTTCTTCTTCACCGTGGGTGCCCTGGGGGTCAACTATCTCTACGGCACCGAAGTCGCTCCCTTGGCATACCGCGTGCCCATCTACAGCCTGACGTCTACGACGCTATGGAGCATCAATTTTCTCGTTGTGGAGATTACACCCATTGGGTTTACCAATTTGGGCAACAAGTTTTTCATCATCTTTGCAGTCACCAATCTGTGTATCATCCTGCCTGGTAAGCCATCTGCCCCTCTTTTACAATGTCGTCCGACCCTCTCGTTTATATCTGACTCAATCCGTGCTGCTAGTGGTATATTTTTTCTTCCCCGAGACTCGTCGACACTCGCTCGAAGCCATCGACGCCGTGTTCAAGGGAGCCAACAGCCCCTTTGACGTCGTCCGCCGGGCCAAGAAGATCCCCTCCGACGTCGTGAGACGGGTCGATGCAATCCACATGGTTGAAGCTGGAATGCCGGATGAGGGCAGCGCGTCGCCCGAGATGCAGGAGTCGCAGAGCGAGAAGGCCGTGTACCAGATGGTGGAGAAGACGACGTGAGTTCCTGCGTGGGCATGAGTGAAGCCTATGTAGGTAGAACGAAGATACCGAGCAGCTCGGTGAGGAAATTCTCCGATCACGGGAAAGGGAACGCCTCGTATGAAAAGAGTAGGTATCTAGGTATTATTGGGAGTTTGGCTTTGTTGAGCGAATGTTCGCGGCTGTTGATGGTATCCAGGATTCTTGGTTGGTGGGCTCTCTCTCACTGTCAATGTAATGAACTAATCTAGGCGGTTTGTCCCTGGATATGTAATGTGCCGAGTAGTCCTGTTCTGTCTTGTCTTATCTCGTCTTGTCCCGTCTGGGCTTGTCCTGTCTTGTCTCATCTTCTACCGCCTGGATCGTCTACCTCCCTTCCTTATATCTCACTGTTTCAGCACAGTGTATATGTATGTATGTATACATTAGTACACTACACACACCGAGTACGTTCAGTTCATACCATATGCTATGCTATGCTATGCTATGCTGTGCTGTGCTCATGTAGAAGCAATGAAATTCTGGCAAACTCTGCATTTTATGTATCCCAGGTGTTCGGTCAACGCCCATCATCTCAATCAGCTCAATCAGCTTGATCATCCGGATCCGAATCAGCCTAGGCTGCCGAATCAATCACTCGACGGTGACGGATACCCATCGGCCTTGATCCTTGTCCTCCCCCGCGACCTCGACCTCGACCTCGACCGTCCCCTCGCCCTCGTTCTCAAACGTGATCGTCGGGCCCTGGTAGTGCCTCCTCGCGTGGGCGAACCAGTTGACGATACCGAGGAGCAGGGCGATTCCCAAGATGACACACGTGTAGTCTATCCAGGAGGTCAGAAAGAGTTCCGCGTGAGGTTGAAAGAGGGAATTTCTTGGGAGGTGAAAATCTTCGGAACCCACACATGATGTTCTACACCAAAAACCAAAAACCAAAAACCAAAAAAAAAAGGGTGGAAATCACTCACTCATCGACGAGGCCGAGGTGGGCAAAAAGGCCGGCATGTTGAAAAAGACGGTGGTGACGAGGGAGAAGGCGACGACGATGACGTTGGCGATCCACCCGACGGCCGGCGGCGGCGCGAAGAACCGGGTCCGGGGGAGATACTTGGGACCCCGGCGGCGGTAGAGGAGGAGGGCGACGGGGATGACAAAGGAGAGCTGCTGGAGCACGATCGACGAGCTGATGAGGGCGTTGAAGGCTGTGTGCACGATCGCATACAAAGTCAGGTTGTGGAGGCGGAGGCCGCGAAGCGGGAAAGAAGGCAGAAAAGGGAAAAACGGGAGGGATATAGACGGTACGTACCGGTAGTAGAAGCGACAAAGATGCATCCACACAGGACCAGGATCGCGTAGGTCAGGAGGAGCGCGTAGACGGGAACTTCCAGCGTCGGATGGATCCTGCATAGCCGGGAGGAGAAGACGAGGCCGTTGTCGCGGGCAAACGACCAGGCGAGGCGGGACGACGTCTCCTGGACGGCGTTGAGGATGAAGACGGTCATGACGATGCCGACGACGATGAAGGCGGTCGCGAGGGCCGTCGATCGGAGGCCCTGTCTCATCACCACCCAGGGAATGTACCTGTTGTTGTTGTGGAATGTTAGTCGTATACACGGAACCATAACGATTCAAGAGCTTCTCCCTCACTCGGTCGTGGTCATAATGGCCTCAATATCGGTCAAAGCATAGAGCTGGGCGACCGTGTACGCAAACGCCGTCACGCACCCGATGAGCACTGCCGTGACCATGGCCGTGGGGACCGTCCGACTCGGGTCCTTGCACTCCTCGGCAATGTGCATCGAGGCGTCCAAGCCGATGTACATGACACACGAGGTCGACAGGCCAATGATGAAGCACACCCCGTCCGGCCAGCCCGTGTAGTTGATAAAGGTGGCCCAGACGAAGCTCGACGGCGCCTTGGGCGATGATCGGACCAGCAGTGCCACGAAGCTCGCCAGGAACAGGCACAGGGTGAGAGCAACTGTTTTTTTTTTTTTTTCCTTTAGAAACTTTTGACTTCTTCATATATTGGCTGCGGAGGGAAAGACGAGACAGACGTACATCCAACATTGTGAGTCCACGGAGTCTTCTTCAGCAGGAACAGATTGTTGAGGAGCACGAAAAGAGCCATGGCCTGGTAAATGAGAAGAACGTGCCACTCTTTGGTCTCGAACCCGGGATGGAACGCCGCCACCAACGCCATAATCTGCTGGGCGGGGATGACGGTCACGGCCGCTCCGATGGCGGTCCACGAGAAGATGGACAGCAGGCCGCACGCGTACGAGATGCCCTGCTTGATCTTCTTCGGTGCCAGGATCGACGCGAAATGGTACTGTCCGCCTGCAGTTGGGTAAACACTGGCCAGTTCGGCCATGGAGATGGCGATGCTCATGTAGGCGATTGAGGAGACCACGATGCTGTAGATGAGAGTGGCGGGCCCGCCCTGCAGAAGCGCCAGTTGAATGCTTCCTGCGACGCCGGCCCAGCTGTTGCAGATGACAAAGGCAAAGGCGACCATGTTCCATTTGGTGAATTGTATTTTTGTCGGGGCACTTCCGATCGTAAGGTCTTGGACGGTCCCATCTCCCACGCTGATGAAACGATGCAGTTGTTGCTCTGTCGTTGCTGGTCATGGTCAGTCAGTCTGTATCAGTCCGGGGAAGGATGCCTGTGCGAACTGACCAAGTGCTAGTGTCTTGGGATTTTTGGTGTCCATTATTGCGTGAGGTGAACAAGTCAAACCACCATTGAAGCAGGGAAGCGTGTCATCTGAGATCAGGAGACCATGTCTGGGAGAGGGTCGTAATGATATAAGACTTGGCCATGATAGAACCAGCTCCCAGGCGGAAGGCGGAAGGCGAGCATCGACCGAGGTTACTCGTCGAGGTGCAGACCGTAGGCTTCAGGTCCATTGTCGATGGTGTTGAACCGCGCTTCCATGCATGTTCGTTATCAGGATTGATACCCATCTGTGATGGCTGCATGATGTTTGATGCGAGGATTGAGAGGAGATGCAAGTCGTTCTGTGGTCGGGGATTCTCCATCCATCCAGCTCTCGCCATATGGTTGTATTGACTTCATGGTGTTGTTGCCCTCAGTTCGCCTCGTTATCAGTTCACCCCGACCCCAGAACGGGGAGGGTATCAGAGGTGGGGAAATAGACCCGGCGACATTGCGAATGCTAGCAATCTACCGCGCTTAGAGGGCATTCAAGTGTCCCAAATAGGCCTAGTGCATTGTGGAGTAGGGTCTCACCCCGGATCCAAGCCCGGGGTTAAAGGAGTTAAATAGATTACCCAGGAGGGAGTAGATGGCGAGGATGGTGGAGTATTGATCAGAGTAGAGACTATCCAGGTATGTAAATAGATAGAGAGCTCATGCTTCACAGGTTCGCCGAGACCTTTCTGATCAGACCCTCCTCCTTTGCCCAGGCAAGCACCTCATCAGCCGCACGGCTGCCCGCCCTAAGAGCACCTTCGAGATACCCCTTCCACTCAAACGCCGTCTCACCACCGGCAAAGTGGATGTGTTTGAATGGCTGTCGCAGCGCTGCACCGTACCTGGAGAGCATCCCAGGTCCCATCGCGGACGTGGGTGCGCCACCCAGGTATTCTTCCTCGCCCCAGTTGACATAGTTGACTTCGAGGACGTCGTCCCTAGCCAGGTGTGCGTGCTCGTCACCCACCAGCTCGGCCAGATGGTCAATTACGGCTTCGATGCGTTGGAGCTCGTTCAGCGTCGCCCATCTAGTCGCGATCTCACCCGCGCTGAACAGCGCCAGGGAGTACTGTTGCCGCGACTCGTCCGAAATGTCCCACGAGAAACAGATCGGGCCCTTGAAGCTCGTGAATTTGCCCACTAACCCGATGTCTCTCCACCACATCCGACTATACGTAAGAATGATCTTCGCATATACACCTGGCTTGGTACGGGAGACGAGCGCACTCTTGTCATGAGGTAAAGGAGGCGAGAAGTTAATCAGTTTGTAGGTATTGGTTGGGATGGCAATGACCACTTTCCGACAGAATATGCTGTCTCCTGTCGCAGTGTGGACAAGCGCTCCTTTGGCGGTTTGATGGATGTTGTCGACGGGACTGTTGATAAAGATAGATCCAGGCTTCATCTCGTCCGCTAGACCAGTCGCGATAGCTGAAGTGCCTGCCAGATAAGTAAGCGGAAGAAGTTTTACGAGCAGACGTTCGGTTATCACCTTGCTTGATCTTGAGAGACTGGGCGCCAGCTTCGCCTTCAGTCGCGAGACTCATAAATCCTCCCCCGGACTTGACGTAATCCAGGAAATAATGCATCCCCGTCTCGGCTGGATCGCGACCAACAACGGCGCTTGTAAAGAACTTCACCGCAGACTTGGTCAGATCATCGCTGAACCCTTTGCTCTCGGACCACGTGTCCATCGAAACGTCAAGGTTTGTGGGGAACTCGTCCGTCTTGTGGATGTTAATGTCCTGGCCACCGCCATCGATCAACTCACACATCGCGATATTGAATTGGTTCACCTGGTCTGCCTGAGGCTGAGTCGCGGGTTGATCAGCAGCCACACACTTTCCAAACATCAACAGAACCTAGACTTACAGTGCCAGGGGTTGTTCTCACAGCTGCGCCGTCATGGAACTGCCAGATTTCGTCCCCTTGGGTATATTGATCCACAACATCCAAGCCCAGTCGTATAGCTGTGGCATACACTTTTGGTTGTGTCTTCTTGTTGATCCAGGTCGCCCCAAGCTCGATGATGCCCGGCCCGCTCTGCAGTTGCTGCGACCGGCTTCGACCACCAATGCGATGCTTCGCTTCCAGAAGAACGCAGCTCAACCCAGCCTTTTGCAGATCCCACGCTGCTTGCACACCACTGAAGCCGCCGCCAACCACCACCACGTCGACCTTGGACGGCGCTCCTGGTTGGGCAAAGGAGCGAACAGAGGGTCCTGCGTATCGCTCGGCATGGCCTCCAACCGCAGCCACCACCTCGATCTCAAGTTTGGCTCCCGGGATTGCAAGCTTCGTGACAGGAACCAACGTTGTAATGGGCCGGCGGGTCGTGCCATCTTCGTCCGTCATGAACTTGACAAACTGTTTGATAAAGGTCTCGCCCTGCTCTAGCGACCAGTCCACGACATAGAAGGTGACCTTGACCACATCTCGCGGAGACGCGCACGACTTTTCCAGCGCCTCCTGGAGATTCTTGTACACGGTCTCGGCCTGCTCCTCCAGCGACTCTGGGAAGCTGCCATCCGGTCGCTGCGCGATGATTCCGGACGTGAACACCAAGCGACTCGATTGCTTCAGGGTGACGGCGTGGGAGTAGAAGCCGGGATCAGGCATTCCCGGAGCATCGCTGAACCTGACCTCGGGTCTATCGTCGCGGGGCGCCATCTTGCGGATTTGGGGTCGTCCCGAATGAAAAGAATGCCGGGGGCGTAGCTGAAGATACGTGCAGACTGGAAAGATATAGAAGAGCGAGGCTTTTTGCGGTCGAAGTCGGAGATGGTGATTCGATCGCATCATATTTATATGCCTCCAACTCAACGCAGAACGAGCCTGTCAAAAGTGAGGATACGACATACGATGCCATGGTGAGAACTTCTGCCTGGACAGTCGCCAGCCTTCATCCATCCGCCGTTCTTTGCACTGGTTGTAGAAATGCCAGCATTGAGGAGATCGCCATACTCCTTGCGGCCGTATCTGGACTGGGTCAGACAAGTGGGTTTGGATGCGATGATTCTTGTCTAATCAGACTGCGGTACCTCTGGGCGAAGTGCACACCGCGGCTAATGTCCACCGTGGGCTCCAAGCTCTTCGCATCCGGTCGCTCCCACTCCGTCTCCATTGTTAAGACAAGACAAACCGCGATCCGGTCATCCAATTTCTTCCTTTTCCATCCTTAATCCAGTCGACCTTGCACCGCGCTTGATCCTTTCGATGACTCGCACACCGCGCAGACCGTCGTGGAGAAGAATGGAGACCACCCCGCAATTCTAGGGTTGACAGGGCTAGACTGATCGATGAAAGCAAACAATCATGACTTCCTCGCAACGGCGCGACAAGTTGGCCTGTATTCGCACCAAGACGGGTTGTCTAACATGCCGACGGCGCAAGAAAAAGTGCGACGAGCTGAAACCAACCTGCACTGGCTGCGCTCGCAATTTCATTGAATGCCAATGGCCGCACCCAGTGGACCCCAACCGTGACTCTGGCTCCCAGAAAAGGAAGAGGGACGTCAGAGATGTAAGGCGTAAAGAGAGACAGGCTGTGTCAAGGAGCACGATTTCTACTACAAGCGCACGCGATATACCCAGCCTACCGGGACAAATCACTTTTATCTTGGACAAGGACTCGCCAAAGTCACAGACGTTCGGGGCTTCTTCTTCCTGCGCGACTCCAGATGATAATGCTGCGCTTCAGGACGACGCCGAGGTCGGAAACCCCGAGTCTATCATCTCCTGGCAACCATTGACCGCCTCCTTTGTTAGCACCCACCGAGCTCTCCTGATCAGTCCCAGCTCTCTTCTGTTGCTCCAACACTACTTGGAAGCCACATCCACTTTCCTGGTGGCAAAGCCCCAGTCGGGCAACCCCTTCATCACTCTCGTACTGCCCCTGGCGCACTCGGATGACCTCCTCATGCATGCAGTGTTGGCCTTGAGCGGAACTCACCTCAGCTACCTAACCGCCGACAGCTTACATATTCAATTGGCCACTCGCCAGCATTATTCGTTGCTCCTGCAGAATCTGCGGTGCCTGTTCGCAGACGAATCTTCTCATGACGATATTTGCATGACCGTGCGCCTGCTGCTGGTCTTGCTTGTGTTATGTCATGTCGAGGTATTCAATTTCTTCATGTTTGGCAGAAGAGAATTGTTCATATTGACCAACATTTGATCTGCAGGCTATCTCTGGTGAACCACACGGTGGTATCTTTCCACACCTGCGAGCGAGCCGCGAACTCGTCCTCAAACTGCTGCAAGAGCCCCAGCGGAGACTGCATGATGACATCAAGTTGGTCAAGGGATTTGCGTTGGAAGTGTATTTTTACCTGGTGTTGGTGAACAGCATCACGCCCTATGGCCGCGACAAAGCGCGTGTGCTTCCCTTTGACTCGTTCTGCTTCTCCCTGGACTTTCTCAAGGAATACGAGACCTTTGGGGTATTTTTCAGCTGTGGGCAAGGTCTCTTTGAGATGATCTCTCAGGTCTCAATTTTGGCGATGAAGAGACTGATAGACGAGGAGTGCGGTCTAAAAAACCCGGAAACCCAGTTGGAGTACGAGCACTTTGTCGACACAATCACTCAGTGGCAATCACCCCCAGTAGCGGTCGAGATGGTGGAATGGGAAACGGAGCATGTCTGGATGGGAGAGATATACCGGCAAGCTCTCTTGATCTTTGTCAAGGCCTGCATGTGTGGTTCCGTGGTCAACAACCCCAAGGTCATTGTTGCCATCCAGGGTCACATTGACGCGGCACTCCCGCTACTTGTGCCCGTGGCCCTGTCGCCCTTCATCACCATTATGCTGTGGCCGATTATGATCATCGGGTCTTGCCTGATCAGCCAATATCAGCGCCGAGAATACATGGGGATGCTGCGGACGAAAACCCATGTCGATTCCTCGCAAGTGAGCGAGGCTGCAAAGCTTTTGGAGTATTTGTGGGAGGATCCAGATGAGCGCGCCTTTGGACCCTTTGGGCTGCACTTTGTCATGAGAAAACGTGACATCAATTTCAGCATGGCCTGAAAGTCGTATCGCTGATGCAACGCACGCCCTGTCGAGATAGAAGCGAGGCGCTGAAGGCATCCATGACCTCATTCGAGTGTGGGAAGCTGGAGGAGGTCGGGGGCCAGGCAACACAGCGTGTCCAGCCGTTCCAGCCAAATCAGAAGGCAGAAGCGAAGCGTGGTTAGCACCGTGGGGGGGTCAATGCTTTCGTGCAGCCTGCAGCTGTGCACAGTAAGTAGTTGGACACCAATGATGTAGACGCAACAGCAACACGAGATCTGTCGCCAATGACTCACTCACTCGTATCCCCATCGCGCCCAGTCCTGGTAGGTAATATGTACGAGGTACCGTGGTACCTTTCCTAGACATTGTCAGATGGGAAAGGTGGTGAACCCCCCACGCTAGAAAGGCAACCAGAAGTTTTAGAACCAAACCTCGGCTCCAAGAAATCTCAAACCGAGAATGCGGCTCTGTAGTCCCATGTGAGAGATACCATGCATATTCTTTCTTTCTAGAGGAAGCGGGAGAATCAGGCAACAAGATCTTTTGTCCATCTTGGCGGCGGTTCGCATTCGCATTCGCATTATTCGAGTCAGAAATTCCCCTTTCCCTTAGCTCCTTCCCTCCTTCTTCCCTAAACTCCGTGCCTGACCGCACCTGCCCATGCATGTGCCAGCTGCCCTCCCGATTGGTCGCCACGAGATGTGATTTGTCAAATTCCTGTTTCTTGGGATGTCGGAGGTGGCCGACCAAAGACTTGAAACGACGACTTGGAATTGCCCTGCTTTGCTGTATTTTATTTTGCTTTGCTTTGCTTTGCCCTGGTGCAACTGAATGATTGTCCGTCCGTCGGTCATTCAGTCAAGTCAATGCCAGTGCCGCGTCTTGTACTCAGCACATGGTCAGCAATTGTAGTCTTGACTGCCTAGATAGGTAGGTAAGTAGGTACTAGAGAGCTATCTATCTATATGAATATCTCGTCTTCATTTTCCCACCTCTTTGGTCCTTTATCTTCGCCTGCGTCTTCTTATTCTTCCAAGATATATTCTTCGAGTTAGAACCTTGTCTACGACCGACCGACCGATCAAGCTTGTGTGGATTGCAACCTGAGGCGATTTATTATCAATTAATCCCCAGCCAGCAACAACACATTCTCTTCGCACAATACAAGATAACAACCACCGCAAACCCATCCCAACAGAATCATATATGCCCGCCGAGAGTCTAGACAGCCTCATCATCTCCCCCGACGACTTCCAGCGCTATAATGGCCACCACGCCTTGCACACTCTCGAACTCCCCCGCCCTCCAGGTGACGAGTCCACTCTCCGTGTCGACCCCAAAGCGACTCCTGATGATATCGCCCAATGGCTCCAGCGACCATGCACAAACCAATACAACACGAACAATAATGGCACCATGAAGATTCTGCTGATCCAAACTCATAACCAGTCGACTGCCAAACGGGCCCCAAGCATTTTGTCAAACCCTATGACTTTGTCCCAACGACCATCCGAGCCTCAGACCTCTCAACACCAGAAACAGGCCGAGTTCGTCATTGAGATCCTCAACAACCTCGACCTTCCACTGGCAGCGTTCGGATCATATTTGAAGGCCCATTTGACTTTTGTTTGTGTCCCGTCCTTTTCGTCCCATTCTCAATCTGATAATGATGCAAGAAATACATCGACAGCCTACTATTGTAGTGGGACTAGTTGGACAGTGACGTGGACTCACAACCTTGCAAACAGACATACCGCAGCTGTCATGTGGTATCGGGAAGGCGACGGGGACCAGCGAAAGAATGAGGTCCTTGCAGACCTTCTCCGTCTGCAAACTCACCTGTCACATCCAATGCTGCTAGGCTATGTGAAGACCAAAGTGTCCTTGAGCTTCACCTTCGATATGTTGGACGACATGAATCGCGAGACTCTTACTCTAGAACAAGAAATCGGATTCCCCACGTGGAATTGGGTGCTTGATCGTGTCGAACCAGGACGTGGTGTTTCCGAAACTCAAGACCTCGCTGTCGAAGGGTTCAATATCCTTTCCGGCAAGCTTACAAATATCAGGTTTCGTCTCAAGACCTTCCAACAACAAATCAAATTCATTTCACGATGTAACAATCAATATCGACAGTCACTCGACCCAACAGGACCGAATTTTCACTCAGCTTGGCGAGAATGTGAAGAACTGGACCATTTCATGAATGTCATGTGGGACTATACATTCATTCACCTGTTCGACGCCGACTCCTTGGGGGAAAGACTTCACAATGCCATGGCCTCTGTCTTTCAATTGACCACGCAACGGGATTCTCGCGCGAGTCTCGCAGTCGCTGACATCAACAATGAGCTCGCATGGCAAGGGAAGAATACCAACAAGGCAATGAGGACAATTGCTTTTGTATCTTTGCTCTTCCTGCCTGGAACGTTTGTCGCTTCCTTCTTTGACACTCCAATTTTCAATTTTGCTATGCCGCCAAATCACCAACAGATTATCGTGCCTCTACCATTTACCATATACTGGACGGTGAGTATTGTCTTGACGTTGGGTTTGGTATTAGTGTGGATCAGCTATCTTCGACGCAGTAAAGAGATCGATCGGCGTGAACGCGAGATTGAAAGACAACAGTTTCATGAGCGGATCAGGAGACGGCAACCAGGTGGTCCTGCTGCTATGTTGTTAGAGGGTAGAACTGTCAGCAATACCAGCTACAAGCCTTTTGAAAGGCGATCAGCTTGGGAACTCTTGACGAGGCACAGGACTCGCGATGACCAAACATCGAGAATCGGGATGAGAGGTCGGAAAGTCCCAGAGGAGCTGTATGGAATCCCACTAATGCGGCAGTCATACCAATCGCCCGAAGTCGGTATTGGGCCAATGAAACCGGCCTATCTCAGCCCCAAGGGACACAAGGAAGGCAGCTGGCTGTCGGCAGTGTGAGAGTCGAACTATTGATTCGGGAATTGTGGGAGTTCTGCTAGGTCAAATGTTGGCGAATGGCGTTTACCAGTGTGTTGTCTCATATTTTGGGGATATCCATCATGAGTGTTGATGATGATTGATGATGATGAGCCTGTTCTGATAGTCAATGAGCAATGGAGACTTTGAACGAGACTGTGTGACTGCTTTGTGTCGCTCATCTCTGTACCTGCCAAGCTCCCCGCCAAGTCTTTGCCAAGCCTGTGGACCTGAATGACGAGGCTGAACAGCTTCAATTTCCCCCTTTTTGTCTTTCTGGCGTCATGACTTTCCAGCTTCCACAATTTTCCATCCACAAAACGCTGCAGCAGGCACGGGCCAGCAACTGAAAGTCCGCAGTACCCACCTTCGTTTTGCTAATCCCATGTCTTCTCTTGCGGCGACGAAGCGGATTCTCATACAGCCTGTTTCAAGGAGCGACCAGGAACGAACCACAATCTATGCCCCTGGTCCCCCCAGCCGGTTCTTAGGCAACCTCACCTACCTACCAGGTACCCGTACTGGGTAAGAGTATGAGTACCGAGTTCTTGCAATCAGGGTAATCCGCCACACATCCATGCACCCATGATATGTCTCAACCCATTGATTTCAGAATGCTACTTCGGTGGTTATCTCAGCAACATCATGTTGAAGGGGGACCTGCTTCAGGGTTGTGGACGTACCCGAAATTACCATATCTAGTAATCCAACGTCTGATACAAGCAATTCAGTCTGCATGGATTCTTTCGTGTCCTCTCTACCTTCGAAGAAACGGGAGACCGCATGGCATGACGGTATGTTTGCTACGGTGAGTCCCATGCCGGCTCTCACCGCTGCCCATTTCCACCAGGTACCTTGGTCTGTGTTGGTTCACATGATGCCCTACATCTTTCTTGCACATTCCTGATTGAAACGGCTCTCCAACTCCGCATCGTGGGCCCACTTCATCATGACGTCCTATTATTGTTTTGACGGGATTGAAGTCCAGGAAGCGGGGGAAGTACCCTCGTTCCCCGGGCTAAACCTCCATGTTCCGAAGCCTGCCCTTGTCAAGGCTGTGCTCTGACCGATCGCCGGGGTCCTAATAATGTTAGATCGCACTAGCACGACAGATCTAGATGTTCTGGGCCTCACGAATCGAGCAATCACGTCGTCACGACCTCCAAGAAACCTTTCCTCTCCGCAGGGATCCGTTACACTGATAGCCTGTTCCTGAAGAAAACAAGCCTCGCTTCATTGGGACTGAAAGTTGGATCTCACCGCTCTGATTTTGAGATCGAAGATCGATCTGCATAGTGATCAGGCACCAGCCCGAGGGCTGGGGAAGGACATGGACCAGGTCAGCACGCACGGACAGGAGCGTCCCCTCGAAAGAAAGACAGGAAAAAACCGATGATTCATCAAGACACGGTTTCAGACAAGTTTCTCTCATGGGCGCAGCTGAAGTGATGACGAGGGAAGAATACTAGGTAAGACGAAGAGCAAACGAACCAGGAACCTTCACCAACGTCACCATGGGATGATGCATTGGTAGAGGCACACAGACCATCATCAGATCCTGGATTGGGGGACCTGACTAGCGAAGACGGACGACATTTTTGTCTATATAAACAGTGCTTCTCTCCCGAATTCAGAACAAATTCTCATCATCCATTCACCATCAGTACCATCTTCGCAACAGCAAACCAAATCCCCAATCTCACAACCCAACAAATATCTCAATCCAAAACCAAAAGACTATCAACATGTCTGACTACAAGCCCACTGGTACGAGTTACCCCCATCCCCTACCAAGACTCTCCATCAATGGACATTCAACATTCCTTTCCCTTTCCCCGGGCCCCTCTCTGCATCCACGCCGTGTAGCAGGGGGACTCGGATATCACTTCCACATCCACATTTCCACTTCTCCTATACACTCTCTTTCCCCCCTTCTCCACTCCGAAGGGTTTCAGCTGCTCCAGTCCTCCCACCCCCCATTCTCATCTCCATCTCACCTGTATCCATGACCCTTGTGTGTGAAAACGAAAACTAACCCTCTCCCCTTCGGAAATGTACAGAGCACGACGGTCTCCGCAAGGACGGCCAACCCGACCAGCGCGTCAACCAACCGGGCTTCGCGCACGGCAAAGTCGACCCCGTCGAGGCCGGCAAGAAGGGTGGCCATTCCTCCGGCGGTGGCACCTCGGACTCGTCCAGCTCCAGCGGTGGGAGTAGCGAGAACCCCCAGGGTGCGGCGCACTTGGGCGGTGAAGGCTTGAGGAAGGATGGTGAACCAGACCAGCGTCTGAAGATGAATCAGGACTCTTAGACGGGGTCATTCTCTCCAACAAGAAGATGGGAATCGTGAATACTGCAGCATGCATGGAAGGATGGGTTTGGAAGGAACTATGATCTGAATTCGTCTGTACTGGCTTGTTATCATCCATAACAGTATACACCTGTCTCAGTCAAGCATCAATAGGTAGTTATTTCTAGTGCAAGCTATATTCATGATTTCCATAATCTAAGCCTTGTTGAATTTTTTTTCTTGCACACATAACTATTTTACATCATCTGCCCTTCGTCTGATGTATGGAGTAACATAAAACACGATAACTGAGGTTGTGGATTATTGAGAAGCAAATATTTAGTTGTCGTGGTAAATTACATATCGAAACTGGTGCCTCGTCCAATGTAGCCATCACAATTCATGTCCCCGAGGCCTTTCTCATGTTCGTTTCCCGTAGGTGCCTCGTCCTATTATACCTGTACTTCCATCAATGTCCTCTTGTAATCTTAGCCGACCATCTAGCGCCATTGCTAAAACTTTCAAGTCTATCTGTCATGCATTTTCATCCATCCTGCATATACCAGTCGAAACGTCGCCTCCTTGGACAGCGTGCCGCCAGGTAAGGTAGAAATACGCTCAAAACAAGCAAGTCATGACTCATATCCGAGTCTGACACAGGAAGTTGGTTCATTCACCTAGGTGCCGGTGTAATCCTGAGGAGCTGTGTTCGCAAACACATAGTTTTTGGGCTTCTGTTGAGCCAGCTGTTGAGCAACATGTGCATGTTCCTCTCTTTGATTTGGAAACTCTTGAATATAGAACTCCGTTTTCTTCTGTTCAACGTGGGACGCATAGTCAACTTCAGACTTGTTGTCCGATGGCAGGACAAATTGTTGAAACTGGCCATTGAGTCCATCACATTGATGTGGAAACCCGATCGAAGCAATTTGAGACACGGAGAATGACGACACTTCTGGCGATGTCAAAGGGGCATCCGACCAACTGCTGTTGGTGAGTGGTCCAGCTGAGTAAGGAGGTGTGTAGTCAGTGAATGCCGCGTATTGCGGAGGGGCAGAGGTCGGGGGAATGAGAGACTGCTGCGATTGGGCTCTGTTCATGAAAGCTGCCATCATTGGTGTCACTGGAGGCGATGCTGTTGCAATCGAAAGAGTTTGAGGCGGCCGCATGGAATATTGGCTGGGCATGTCCATGGCTTGTGCAAAGAACGGGTTCTTCTCCGGATCCATCCCGTAACCGGTCGAGACGTGGTCAGGCGACAACAACGGTTCTGACAAGTCTCCAAGAGATGGTGTTCCCATTGTTTGCTGAGCCATCAATTGGTTAAAAGCCTCAGCTTCAGCAAAAGTTGCAGCACACATGGGCGACCTTTGAGCCGAACTGGCTTTTCGGATTCCTGCATACCTTGAGTGAAGGCTTTGACCGGCCGACTTGACATGTCGGACGCTATGTGTTCCTTGAGGGCTCATGACACCCTGGCGAAATGTCGGGGATGCCGATGTCATCGCTCCGTAGGACCGGCTTCGAAGGGAGGCCGATGTCAGTGCTGCTGGCCGGGGTCTCTTTCTTCGCGCGGCGATGTCAAGAGGTCCACTTTGCGGAGGACAGATCGCTTCTGACACCCGCTGGTCTGCCAGCAGGCCGGGTGCATCATTTGCAAGAGCAAAGTGACTAAAGTTGTTCGAGAGATCCTCCGTGGTTGATGGACGCCGCGAGCCAGGATATGAAGGCATAGTCAAACCTGGGGAGGGCAGTGCCGTCACAGGACTCTGGTGACTGTGCATGCCTTTCGGCGTAGCAAGGGACTCGCGGAAATCTTCGGGTGTTACTACAAAAGAATCTTGCCCATATTCGGCCACTTGATTAATGGAGTTTGGATCTTGAACCAGATTCTGTTCCGTCACGTCGCTGTCGAAGCCAAAATCGAAGGACGTGTCCTGAAAGGTGATCGGAGAGGGATACGGGACGGTTCTAGGAGACCGATTTGACCAGGTTGGCATATTAGATGTCGATGAAGTGGTGCGTGGGTCGTTTAGTCGAATGGGGAGCTGCATAGGTGCAGCTTGTGCTGGAATCTCCAGGGATGGCACAGCAGCAGGGGGCGGCTGAGCCACTGGCTGGCTTTGTGCTGCTTTGGCCTGCCCCAGTGCACGTTGCAACGAGTTCCAACTGGCCTCTTTCGGGTTGTCGACGACCTTTATCGGTGAAGGTGATGTGTGAGCAGTAGAAACTGATGCCGCAACCGAGACAGCGCTCGACTCCTTCACAGGTGAAGCAACAGATGATCTGGGAGAGATAATGTCCCGCGCCGAGGAGGCTTCAGTCAGAACGAGATCTTTCCCCTCCTTCGAGCCAGACTTCACCGCTGCATGCTGGGCTTCGTATTCTTCTTGCCTTTTCTGTTGCTTGGCCTTCGCTCGACGATTTTGGAACCAGTTCTATAAGCCGGTTAGCTGACAATCTACGCACACAATATAATTAGGACATACCCCAACCCGAGTCAGTTTCAAGTTTGTCTGAATAGCCAATTCTCTCTTCAACTGTGAGCTAGGTTTGTGATTCGCCTGGAAATGGGTTTCGAGGATCTCAGCTTGTTCCTTGGTGAGTCTTGGGCGCGTAGAGATCTCCTGGGACTCTCCAAAATCATCCTGCATCATCCCTGCATCCCCGAAATCGGCATACTCCGCTCCACCATAGGGCATATAAAAGTCGTCCACAGGCTGTTGAGCATGGGCCATGAAGGCTTGGTACTGGACATGGGGGTATATGAACTGTGACTGAGGTTGCGAGGCAAAGCTAAATGTATTTTGCTGCATGTAGTCCATGTTGAGCGCCGGTGATGATTGATAGGTTAACACGGGGTTTCTTCGCATAGAGTCCTCGGCAGGGAGCAGAAGACCGTCTGCTTGAGTTGGAAAGCTGCTGCCTCGTTCCGCTAAGTAGCTTTTCTCTTTGCGAGCAACAGAGGCCGCAACTAGTCCGTGCGTAGTACTAGGCTCGAGGTGGTGAGGGAATTGATCAGACATGCAGCATCTCAGTCGACGAGTAAAGGATGAAGTCGGTCGGGTTGAGGAATCTGCTAGGGTTCGAGATCAATGGGAATGTTGGACCGTCTGACAAGGTAAGGAACGACTTAGGGTGAGAGACGGTGAGGGAAACGAGGTTTTCCAGCAGTATGTGAAGAGAAGGAACGGATAGGTAAGTCCAGCAGAGGGAGGAACGATGCGAATGTCGCGGTCGGTTGCTCGGATTGAGGCCTGCTGTCGACAAGAGCGCCGCAGTGAGGATGGAGGCGGTCCAGCTGTGGTACAGGTCAGGACAGAGCTGTAGATAGATAGGCTCGATAGAAGTAGACCAAGAGGAGCAAGACAAGTGGGCGGACTCGGGGGATTTTTAGATTTAGAGGCGGCGGTCGCGAGGGATCAAGCGAAAGGTACGGAGGGTACGTCGCACCCTTTAACGAGGTTCCAAGACTGGGGGAGATAGGAAATTCTGAACCCAGGCGCCGAAGGGGGGCGTTTTGAAGTTCAATGAGATGGTGACGGGAGAGTGACCCGGAGAAATAGCTGAAGCAATCGAAGAGGATGTCTTGATCGCCCTTCGCCCAGCACACAACAAAAAACAAAATGTCTGTGACCATCCAAAGCGCGCTTTGGATCTTTTGATCAATCGCGACGTGGGAGAGAGTGAGAGACTCACTTTCTCGCAGAGCAACAAGAGACAAGCAAGCCAATTCCCCACCGCAGAGAATCGCAGTGGAGGATCCAGCGCAGTCAAGCTACTTGGTGGACGACAGGGGCGTCAGGGGATCCATGAAAGCGGAGACGAGCCAGTCAGCCACGGCGGAACCCATTGCGGGTGGAGCTGCAGGCTAGCCCTCGACCATCAAGGTTCCTGGTTGCCCCTACATGCAGGAGCGTCAAGGTTAAACATTTTGTGAGAGTTGCAGGTGTGTTGAGGGTTGATGGGGGGATGGTTTGCATGGAGGGGAAAGAATAGGCGCTGGGAAGGGGACCAGACCAACAGGTGAAAGAAGGGACTTGTAGGCAAAGTCGACTTCCCCCTCTTCCAGACGCAGGCTGCAAACCTGGCCTGCGGAACGAAGCGCCCTCGGAAAAGGGATCAGTCACTGAGAGTCGACCACTGAAACCACGTCAGAAAGGCGACTTCGCACCCCTCCCTCGGCTGTTCTTCCCTAAATCCAAGTACCGAGCACCTACAGACAGACACTCGTACCTCCGGGATACCATCTGCGCAGTCCACTCATCAAACCTACTCCCACACCCAAACAGATTGACGCTCGTCACTCCCGCGCTTCTGTCTTTGTATCCCATGTTCTTTTGCTTTGATTTGTTTTTTGGGCTTGAGTTCTCGACCTGCGTTGACTTTTCGATAGTGCCGCCTCGTCCCGGGGAATGGGAACGTTGACAGAGATCCCTGCGAGCCCTGGTCTGACCTGGTCGGCGCCAATGCAGGAACCGTATCGACAACAAGGAATCCCCATGCTCAAGCCCAGCCAGTCTGCGGCTGTAATTTGAGCCCAGGCTAAGTAATCATGCTCCACCTAGTGGTCCCTTTGGTCCCGTCAGGCACTGTTCGCTCCTCAAACACCCTGGCCTCTGTCTGGCCAACTTTTTCATCCGGTCTAACCCGTTCTGCCCCAGGTCTCAGCCCGAAGAGCCTCCTTGTGCCACAACCCTGCACCGAACGAGGAAAAGTCGTGGAGGGGACCTGCCAGTGACAAAAGCGCAAATCCGAAACCCTTCGCTGAGGAGGCGTCCAAAGGGAGATGAGCCGAGATGAGTTGTGGCCATGTGCAGAATTAAAATCACCCCCGAAAGACAAAAACTTTAAAGGGCAATCTGAGGGCGATTGGATTTTGTCTGACCGGGTCTTTTTGATTGCGCCTGGACCCGAGACTCGAACGCGTCGAGAGTCGAGATCTGTCAAATGGATGACGTGCCAGTCGCCTGTTGTTAGGGACTTCGGAACTCTGGCGCATAGATACAAGACGGGGACAAAACAGCAGCTTGGGCACTCCCGAGTCCACAGACTCCATCGGCGGTCGATGATCCTCTACCTCACGAAGCTAACCATAACATGCTCCCCAGGCGAACATCGATTTCGGTCGCACGTAATCTGGGCGCCTCGCATTGGCTTCACTGCAAAGGCCTCTGAGGCGAATGTAACGAGGACAGGCTCTCGAATACAAGCAGATATTTCTTCAATGCGCAGAAGCGCGAGCGCCTGTGTTCCTCGCCTCGTATCGCGAGAGTAGATACGCAAATCATCGACGATCATCCGGCTCCAAATGGATGGTGATCCTCAGTCGAGGTACACAAGCTCCCGTTCCCATGCCTTTGGATCTTGGCCCATTTTGACTCAAATCGCGTCCTTGTACGAGGTACTCCTTACCCCGTATGTGTGTACCTAGACAGACGCATAACACAATCTGTACCTGCAGCTGTGGCGGAGACTCCCGCAGCAACCAGAGGCAGCTGAGCTCCCGAATCCGTCAACTGGACTGACCTGCTGAGCCCATTTTCGTCGTCCACTCAGTGGTCGCCATGCCGAAATCTCCCTATCACGCATGTCCGTCCCGAGCCACCATCACTACACCCACTCAGACTTGGCCGTTACACGCTCAGGCAGCGACATGCACGAATTTTGTCCTCTTACACGTCGGTTTCGAGACGCGCGACAACCTACAACTCCCTGCCTCGGCGTGAGATGAGATGGAACTCATGCAGGGGCTTTCTTTCCTTGAGCAATCACCTATGAGTAGCTGCGGATGGAAAGCCCTGCACGAAGCAGATTTGCCATGCGGCAATGTTATCCCTTTGCATTCCAGGCCTTGGAAATCAGCCCAGGTGGTCCTTAAAGACTGCTGACATATGCAAGGAACCTGTGACTTGGGACTCAACCACCAGGAACACAAAATCAAAGACATCAATTTCGCATGGCCCCAACTGGCTAGTGCTCCCTTCGGCCTTCGTTCAATTAAGCGGAAGGAATCTGTCAGCCTTACAACTAGAACACTTCTGCGAGTACCGAGGACGCCCTTCTTTCCTTGCCAACCTCGTCTCTCGTCTGCGACACTCCCTTGTGATCTCGTTAGCGCAGGCTCTTCACATTTCTCGGGCCTCCGGTGTCTTGATGCAGCTGAACATCGTTGTTGCTACGGCTAAGGTAGACCACCGATGTCATTTTATTCTCCGCCGCATTTCGAGAAATCCTCCGGGCTTCTCGCTAGATGTTTAAGCCCCTTCCGTGCGCCTGGAGCCTTGCTGCTCCGGCATCCACAAGCATACCACTCGGGCTTTAACCCTGCAGCCAAGCGTCGTTCCCCGTGGCTCCCCTTTACCTTCAGGCTTTTTCGGCCCTAAGGAGCCTCGCCTGGACTCTGTTTAATTTCCTCCCGCTATCGCGAGAGCCAACCCACTTTCCACGTTGCACTTTCACGCGTACCTGGGGCGTGCCATACCGCAAAGACTGCTAGCTCCGTGGCATTATCCCCTTCTCCGGTCGACGGCGAGCTCCTTGGTCCTCTTCCTTGTACGAGAAGTCCCGTTCTTGATGCTGATTGCAAGTCGATTCGAGACATCGGTACCGAAATAGTTCTCCATTTGGACACCCAGATCACAGCATATGGAGTATGATTATTGTCACGCTGACCAATGACAATGACTGTCTGTGCAATGAAATCCTCGTGGTATCATGAGGTTGCAGTGGTGTTGTGTATACCGAGTACATGCTGCTGGTACTGCATCTGGACGTGTTTCCTTGAGCACCAAGTCAGCTGCAACGAGGTACCCGAGTCCTTGATACACGAAGACCCCGATCCTTGGTAGGACAAGGAATGTTAGTACCAAGCACAATAACAATACTAGATCCAGGACCCCAGACGGTAGTGACCTTGGCTGGGCGTTTTCTCTTCTTCAGGCATCGAGGCATGGTGTCGCATATTATCCGACGTCGCGGATTTCCCTCGATACGTTGTACGCCCCCTTCCAGTGCGTCCTGCTGACAGCTGTCACTGTTCGGAACACTGAAGACTACGGTCTACGCTGGTGACTGCCTACAGGCACTGACTTGGTGAGCCGTGGAATGAGCAGGATGGCAACCTCTGGCAAGGACGAAATGAAGACTGCGTCGAGCTTGTCATGTCCTGTTAACAGTGCCCTTTAGAGGCACAACATCTGACCGACATGCTTTAATGGCACAAACTAAGTATGCTGTCAGAGTTGTGGTGAAGTCCGCAGGTTTGGGCGTGTGACGAGAAAGTGACGGTAGGACGATTTCTTCGCAAAGAACAGCCATTGACGGCCAAAGGGCAATATCCCTCGTAGGGTGTTTCGGCCAAAGAGCAAGGCCAGCCATATGCAGATTCAGGTATGTCACTACTCATAAAGAGCCCGGTTAGTTGTTTTAATCTCAAAGTGGGATCCGATCTATTCCATGGTGGTATTGACTGCGCAGGGATTGGACACGAGCCGGTGAGATCCTGGGTGCCCACGGTTCAGTTTGGTGTTCTGGCTTCGAATTCGAATCGTTATGGAGATCCTGCGAGGTGTGCACGGCAGGATGACCTCAAATCGGAATTGGGTGGATCAATGAAGGTCTTGCAGAGCATGACATTTCCCAGGGTGGAAGATTCACTTTGGCATCGGGTCGAGCGGCGGCCTTGTGTGTGTCTGGCGTAAAGCTTTGATGGGGGGCATGATGTCCTCGTCAACCATCTATTCATGGATCTATTCTGTGAATTGTCTATATGACCGGCACCAGATGCCGCAACTCCAGACGCCGCGCTGAGCAAGATTGTACCTGTTCGTAATAAGTCGTGTAGAAAGGGGACGTCCATCAAATGGTCAAGGAGTGTCGACTAATCCGTTGATGATCTCCACCTGCACAACGCCATCTTTGAAGTCCTTCAGTTTCACACTTCTGAGATCTTCCACAATCCAATCCGCCCCAGCTTCTTTCAGCTGACCAACAGTGTGGGTTGTGGCCAGTCCTATAACCTTGAACCCGGCCGCTTTTCCTGCGCGGACGCCCGCAGGAGCGTCCTCGAAGACGATCATTTCGGCAGTATCGGGAAGGCCCAAGCGTTGCCGACCGAGTAGGTAGCAAGTCGGATCGGGTTTACCATTCTCGACATCCTCTGCCACGACGATGGTGCGTGGATGGGCGAGCTTCAGCACTTCGATCCAGCCTTTGACGAGGAGTCTCGTCCCCGAGGTGACGACCGCCCAAGGCACGTTGACGTCGTCAAGGCTTGCTAAAAATTTGCGGGCGCCAGGGATTTCGACCGCATCTTGGCCAAATTCCTTGGGAATGAGACTCTCTTGATGGATTATATCTGCAAATCACTCGTTAGTGCGCAGTCAACCACTTGGCAGGCATACTCTGACGCCCTCGGAGTGATTCTTACAATCCCAATTTGCCTTGGAAGGGTCGTACATCTTGAATACGTCGATACTTCTCCGGCCGTGCGAACTAGCGAGGATAACGTTGGGATCGACCCCCATGATCTCGCCCTGCTTGTGCCAGTGCTTGATAATGGCTGATGTACTGTCGATGATTGTGCCTGTCACTCGGCTTAGCAACATTCTAGGTTGATCTGGTGAATCTCACATACCATCGAAATCCAACAGAAGGCCTCTGGCTGAGGCGACCGTGGGTGGCGCGGAAAAATTAGGTTGTTCGACTGAGCCCATCGCAAATGTCGACTCTGAGTGAAAAGGCACAGTATATCCAGGTACGAAGAACGAGAAGAGGTCAGTGGGAAGATTAGAATGGGGAATCTATATATCTATATAGTATTTCTCTGCACACCGCGTGTTGAGTGCATGTATATATACTTGTGAGAATGAGTTCCGAGCGTTTTCTCCCTAGCGGCACCATTGCCTGATTCGGCAGCGTTCCGGCCAAAAAAGACGCGGTGAGTCTCAGTTGGGGAAGGAAACATGGCCATCGTGCCATCCCACGAAGTCGCTTTCGGGCTGAAGATGCCCCGGGGGTCCTCCTTGGCATGGCCCGCAGTCTGTAACTTTTTTCCACATCGGAATCCTAGCCACAAGATCCCCCAGTCGCCTCGTCACAAAAGTTTTTGTCATTGTTTATAGCAATGGTCAAGCCATGTAAGTATAGTGGTCCTGTCTTCAGCAACCCATCCAACTGATCCATCATCAGTCTCCAAATCAAAACGCACGCCCGTGCGGCTGCGACATAAAATTGAAAAAGCCAGTGCGGCCAAACAGAGGAAACTAAGAAAGGAAGCAAAGAAGGTGTGTGCTTTCTGTTTCCCTCTCTTGCCTCTAAATCCTGCATATACTGATGTTGGCTCTACCAGAACCCTCAATGGAAGTCACGCTTAAAGAAAGATCCCGGCATTCCCAACCTGTTCCCGTTCAAGGAAAAGCTCCTCGAGGAGCTTGAAGAGAAGAAACGACAAAAGGCCGAACAGGGACAGAGGTTACGAGAGGCGACCAAAGAGAAGAAGAGGGCCGGAAAGGATGGGCGGCCAGGAGCAGACGCCGAGGCCGAAGAGGAGGACGAGGACGATTTGATGGAAGAAGAGGACGAACTTCTGGACGAGGATATGGAAGAAGACGATGGCGACAAGGCCCATGACAGTGCAAACCCTTTGGCGGCGCTAGTAGCATCAGCGCAAGCGAGAGCTGCCGAGTACGACGGGGGAGCGCTAGCAGGAGACATCGGGCCTTCTGGAGACGACGGATCGGCCGCGGAGACAGTTCAGATCTCGGAGACGATATCCTCAGACCACCGAAACCCGGACTCGTCGCGGAAAGCATTCGACAAAATCTTCAAGCAAGTCCTCGATGCTGCAGACGTCATACTGTACGTCTTGGACGCCAGAGATCCTGAGGGTACCCGATCCAGAGAGGTTGAACGACAGGTTATGGCCGCCGAGGGCGGCTCGAAACGACTAATTCTTGTGTTAAACAAGATCGACCTGATCCCTCCTTCTGTTTTGAAAGGCTGGTTGATTCATCTACGACGATATTTTCCCACAATACCACTCAGAGCATCGACTCCGGCATCTAACGCTCAGACCTTTGACCACAAGCAACTTACCCTTAAAGCCACCTCTGAAACGCTCCTGCGTTCCCTTAAATCCTACGCCGCGTCCAAACAACTCAAACGATCTATTTCTGTTGGAGTGATAGGATATCCCAATGTGGGCAAATCCTCGGTCATAAACGCTTTAACGTCACGTCTGAACAAGGGCGCTCAGAGCTTTGCCTGCCCCGTGGGTTCTGAGGCCGGCGTCACCACCAGCTTAAGAGAAGTGAAGATCGACAGCAAATTGAAGATCCTTGATTCGCCTGGAATCGTGTTTCCCTCGACGGTGGACGGAGAAGGCAGAGAGGATAAACAGCGCAGAAAAGCAGAGCACGAGGCTCGGCTAATTCTTCTCAACGCGCTGCCACCGAGTCAAATCTCGGATCCCATTCCGGCAGTGAATCTTCTGCTCGAGAGACTCTCCGCTTCGAAAACGCTATACGAGAAACTCTTGAAGTATTACGGCATTGTCGCACTGGGACCGTTCGCGCAGGGCGATGAAACGACAGATTTTCTAGTCCAGGTCGCGAGGAAACGGGGCAGGTTGGGTAAAGGAGGCGTGCCGAACCTAACCTCGGCGGCGATGACGGTCATCACGGATTGGAGAGACGGGAGGATACAAGGGTGGGTGGACCCGCCTGTGCTGAAGGTCGCCGACGACGAGGAGATGGTCGAGGACCAGGGCATGGACGATACCAGGGAGCTGCCCACCGGTGCGGATCGCAAACAGATTGTCAAGGAATGGGCAGCCGAGTTCAAACTAGAGGGCCTTTGGGGCGATGGTGCCGACAATGGCAAGGGATTTTCTGGTGGAGATGATGTTATGCAGATAGAGTCATGAGTCGGTCTGATGATGTGCACCATGAGCATGATTTTACTGGCGTTTGCGCAGGTTACTTAGGTCATGATATCCCTGGGGATGGATGAATGCACTGTCAAAAGTTTCAATGCAGAGACCTATTTCACACTATGCCAACAGATCCATATTTGAAAGCGTTTTCTCTGTTCATTCTGATGATTTCTTGGGGCCGTCGCACGAGGCTGAGGACTTGAAGGGGAGGGGGAAACGGGGCTGAGATTTTGTACGTCAGAAATCCTACTCGATTAAATTGATCCGGGCTTTTTTTCGCGGTCGCGTCCGTCTGGGCGATTGGGACCGCGTCTGAATACCGAACACAACCACCACCACCCTCTCCCGCCGGTTGTACTTGTACGTTCCTTGCACTTGTCTGAGCTCTGGCAGAAATCACGGCTCAGTCCTGATTTTTGACCGTCGACGTCCCCTTTTGTTTCGCCGTACTGCCATTGAGTGGCGCGGCCTCGTCTCCAGAGAAACTTTTCCCCCCTGCAAAGCAGAGCGATCGCGAACAACCGCATTCCCTCTTTGACCGGGTTTTGTCCTTGGACGGACATCCCTTTTTCATCTACATACGCGCACTACCCAGCAAGTCAGGGTGCCGGTTGCCAGGGGACATTGAGACTGAACTATAGTCCGCGTACGACGACGAGCGGAGGGACGGGCATTGAACGCCGCAGGGGCACAAACGACAAACACATCTCACATCCTTCACGCGGCTTAGGAGCGCGATCCGCTGCAGTCTTGTACGCTGTGTTGTCCTAAGGGATATATCATACTCCTTTCTCTGTCTCTCTCTCTCTCTGTCCAAGTGGACGCATACTTTATTTACCCAGCCATGCCGCCACGGAAAAGCGGTGCATCGACCGTGTCTGCGACAGAGGCAAATGGTGACGTCTCCACACTGTCCACTGCAACGCACGCAACGGCTTCGTCCTCTACGCAGCATGCGCATCCGAGATCGTCAAGGCAATCAGGGGGAAAGCAAGATGATGGCGTGAGCATAGATGTGGGTGCACTCCCGACTTCCCGCATTTCGGGCTGGCGGCGCAAGAGGATCGCCCTGGATCAGAGCAATCCTCATAGCTCCTCTGGGATTGTGCATGGGAAACTACAAGCAATGTTTGGCTGACCGTTTACTGACGCAGGACCTCCTTCTTCCCCGGTCTCTTGTATCTCGTCTGTCTCGCGGAGTTCTCCCTCCCAACACCTCTCTACAAAAAGACGCCCTTCTTGCTCTTACCCGCTCCGCCACCGTCTTCATCTCTTATCTTGCCCACCACGCGAACGAACAATCGCAACTACGGCATAAGAAAACACTCGGTGTGCAGGATGTCATGGCAGCGTTGAAGGAGATTGAGTTTGCGAATGTGATGGATCTTGGCGCCGTGGGGAAGGATGGCAGGACTGGCGGAAGACTGGAACGGCAGGTGGAGGTCTACGAGGAGATCATTGGCAAGAAACGGAGGGGTTACAGAGAGAAAGTCAAAGCCCGGGAGTCTGGTGGCGGAGCAGCAGACGGAGATGGGGACGCCGAAGACAGAGGAGAGCCGAGCAACAAGAAGATTCGGCGGACGAGCGCCGAAGAGGAAGATGAAGAGGAGAGGATGCTGGAGCAGCAACTCAACGGGACAGTCAGCAACGAAGTGGCACCAGCTGCCGCCGAGAAAGCGAAAGCGAAGAGGAAAAGTCGCGACAGTCAGTCAATTTCGGTTGTTGTGCGGAATGGGAAGGGAAAAGGGAAACCTGATTCAACCACCCGAGAGGATGGGGGACACGGGAACCAAGGCGGAGACGAAGATGTCGAGGAAGCAGACGACGACGAGCACGAGGAAGATGAGGAAGGGGACGATGAGGATGAGGACGATGACCAAGACGACGAAGACGAGGATGAGGAACAGGACGATGAGGACGACGATGAGACCGGCGCCCAGCACGGCGATGGCGATGACGATGATATTGAGATTGACGACTCGAGACAAGCCAACGGTCGCCTCCTCCCCGACGGAAACGTCGAGATTGGAAGCGACGACGAGAGCGATTGAACATAGTAAACTCATTTCCTCCATCATTATCTCTTGTCTCTGCTATCCTTTCTGTCCTCCGTATTGTCATATTGTCATGGCCCTGGGATGATATACCCTCTTGCAAGCAAGGCAATAATGAGATTATTACTGGTTGTTTGTGAGACATGTATCAAGTATGGGTATTGCCTACACCATAGCACAGATTTCGAGACTGTGAGGTACAGAGTAATGATCTCCCACACTCACACACACACACTCTCTCTCTCCGTTTCAAAGCAAGCCGTACAGGTCGATTGACTGGTCGGCTCATGGACTGTACCTGTAACTGTAACTATAGTTGTAAATCGGAACAGATACTCATACTCCCCAAACAACATCAAAGGCAATATAATACGCACGGGAGAAACCCCGACTTCGCTATATACCTCGGTACTCAATCTATTTTCCTTCTCGATCGTTTTCTCCCACATCGAGTACGTGCCTACATAGGTATGTATCTCCTCTAATTACCCCAAGTGCATTGTGCGTCGTGCGACGTCACACCAAAAAGAATGCTATCTAGACCACCCCAGCGGGGTGACGGTGACGGTGACGGCCGAGAATGTTTCTCCGGCCTTCGTTGATCACACTCAGCGGCGCGACGACACTGTAGCTGTAGCTGTGCTTCGACTTGGACCTAGCAGGCGTCGCACTCATAACCATGCTAGTCCCGCGGCGGTGGCCCTGCTCAGGCTCCGCGCGTTCTGCATGGACACTGGTATCGCGCCTTTCCTTGATCGTTGTGACATCCGTGTCTATCTGCGTGGCGCTCGAGAGAGGGGAAGAAGAGAGCGCGTCGTCCCATATCCAGCGCTCCTCACCTCTGGGGCCGTCCTCGGCTCGTCTGCAGGGCACGTCGTTCTCGAGGATCCTCGTCATGAAGCGCTGTATCGAGAGGATGGCTCGCTCTGCATCGACGGAGAGCGTAGTGTGCGCAGCACAGAGGCGGACTCTGGGACGCCTTGTCGCGAAGCCTTGGGGTTGGGTCTGCACCTGGGGGATCGACAGGTCATGAGGAGGAGGACGAATTCCCTCCCTTTTAAGACGGGGGACAGGAAGACCCGGCTGCACGCGATGCGAGGTTATTACTGGGTTCAGACCGAAGCGGGGTGGGTGGTCGAGTTGGCGCTGAGGACGTGGTCGAGCGACTGGGTCGACGACCATCATCCACACGTCGTCAGCCTGGTCTGTATCTGCTGGGTGGCGGCCCTCTGGTGCGGAAAGGATCGGTAATGCAATGACGCCGCGTTTGCTGGGTGAAGGGATGTCGAAGCCCGTTTGCTGCGTCCGTGTCTCTTGTTTTCCTGTGACGACTCTCTTTGACACTGTCTTCGCATTGGCATGCTCTTTCGACTCTTCCACCGAATGAGATGGCAGGGTGGGTCGTGCTCTTTCTTCGGCCGCCACTTCCACACCTTTGTTCGAAGTAGTGGGCGCCAGTTCGTCGGCGTCGATATATACGAATTCCTCGTCATCGTCTGCATCGGTGTCGACTTCGTCATGATCTTTCGCTTCCGCCTGCAAGCCCTCATTCTCACGAACCTCCCTTTTCTCGGTTTCCGCATTCCTCACTCGGACAAAGCCCAAGACCTTCTTCAGGCTCCACCACCACTGTCCCAAATCACTCTCCAGATCGAAAATGACCGGCATCGGCGGTTCTGGACCCCACTTTGCATCCTGAGTGACTGCAGTCTCCTTGACGTAGAAGCTGTCTCCGACACATAAGAGCCGGAGGTCTGAGTCGTACCATGATAGGGAGTCCGGAGTGTGCCCCGGGGTATGGAGGATCGTTAAGGGTGTTGTAATGCTGACGGGCAGCGGTCGCGGAGAGACCTTCGCAGGAGATGAGGACGAGATAGTCGGATGCGTAAAGATAACGTGAGATAGGTCCGCGGCCCAGATTCCAACATCGTACCTCGGCGCCTGGAGACCGAGTTTATCGCAAAGGCTGTGGTCCTGGAGGTTGGAGTAGGGTGTAATGAACGATTCGCCGTAAGAGGAGGACAAAACCGTCGTTCGAGGGCGGGCTGATCCGTCAGAAAGGCAAACGTCTGATACATGGTCTTTGCTATCCTGGTAGTCTGTCGCAGTCGAAGTAGGAGGCAATCTCCCAATGCCCATGATATGGTCATAGTGGCAATGGGTGGTCATGACGAGGTAAGGTATCCTTCCGCCAGGGTTTATCGTGTACTCAAGGAATGTTCGGATATTCCATACCGCAGGTTCAGTGCGTATCTTGCACTGGCGCTGCTCGTCATTGGCCTGCGTTGGAGGTGGTGGCTGAGGACTTGAATTGGGCACCTCTGTCCCGCAGCCAGTGTCGCTCAGGACAATGACTTTATATCCTTCCAACTCATTTTGAACTGCAACGCTAGGTGCCCAACATACCTTTCTGTGCCTTAGACTGGGATTAATGTTTGGTGTGCCAAATGATGGAGTACCGCATATCTTCGCGTAGATGTGCGGGAATTCGCCGTACCGATCATGCTCTCGGATTAGGTACGTCGTTGAATTCGTCAGCCCATTGATCTCAATTTCATCGATTGTGAAGGGACACGAGACTGGGACATGAAAATCAGCTGAAGTTTCTTTGCTCATCTCTTTGCAAGCCATGCTTCCCCAGAATCTATTGATCAGAGAAGTTGTGTAGCAGTGTCGACTTGGTTGTGTATTGGGGAGTCTTGGAACTAATTTATGGAGAGCTTTGAACTTGAACCGATTGGTTCTGCAAAAAGGCGAAACACTCTGATGGATCGAATCTGACAACAACGCCCGAGAACCACACGAGCTACTCACATAGAGGTAGTTTCTGGCTTCGTTGTAAGATAGATGTGTCGACCTTCAGTCTCGATCCATCCGGTCGCCTGCCCCATCCTCGTCTCCTTTTGCCAGCTTGTCTTCGACGTCCTTTTTCACTCCTGCTATGAACGCCTCCACAGCCTCGCCTCCACCCATAGGTACTCCGCCGTGTCTGAGATATCCGCCATTACGAACCGGGATCTTGAAGGTCTCACTGACTATTGGAAGACCACCTTCTCTCAGTGCAATCGTCAGACTGGACAAACTTTGCGTAAACTGCGGCGTGTGCAACACTCTGCGCAACAAAGCCTTTCTGCAATAGGTCAATTGCCGTTTTACCGCGTCCCGTTGCTCCGGCGTCGAGTTTGGGTCTTGTAAGGATGACGTGTCGACCGAAGCCCGCACCATCTCTGACAGGTGAGCCGGGAGACATTCAAACAAGCGGTCCAACAACTTGTCATCGGCTGATTCAATTAATGGCAAAGTTGATGACGGCGTCAGCAGGTCACCTAGCGATGTGAACAGCTTCTCCTGCGGCGGCTGGCGCCGAGGACGTTGTTCCATGGATTGAAGAAAGTTCCGAACCAAGGCACTGGCATCCAGACCCTCAGCGGCCGCCCTGACGTGGAGAGTCAGAAAAGTAACTTGGGTACGGGAGGAAAAACGCACGACGTGGGGTGCAAGTACCTACGCTCGTCCGCCATCCGCCCCGCCCTCGCGTGACTCTTCTCCTTCTTCTCGAAAATCCCCGCCCGTGGCATCTGGACCAGCTCCAGGACCTTGTGAAGGGCGGCGGTTGGGGTTATGATCTGTTCCCTCCACATCCTCCATTGGCTCTGCCCCGTCGTCGTCTGGGGAATTTCCATCGGGAGGTAAACTAGCCATTTGTTCTTGGACATCGACATCTTCGCCTTGAAGGAGATTGTTCACGATCTGGCCTAGCTTCAGATCTCGAGCGGAGAACCATGACGGGTCACCTTGCGGATGCTGACTGCGCGATTGTAGCCAGAAGAGGTGTCTCTGAGAGCTGGAGGTAAATTTGAGGACGTAGATTCTTCCGTTCGTGGGCGTCTTCGGGTTGGAAGGGTTTTCCGCGCTGGTAGGCTGGTAGGGGGTGAACGATCCGTCCATTGGCACCATCAATAAGTCGAGTTGCGGCTGGTCCAAAGGAGCAGTCCTCGGTCGCCAGCATAGGTGGAGGAGTTCATCTGCGTAGAGGTAGAGGTATCCTGGAGTTGGTAGAGGTTTTGCTCGTGGAGGCGAAGTACTCGTCTGAGAATATGGCTGTTAGCAGATGGAAATAAACAGCAAAAATAGGGGGTTTCAACACTTACATCAAGCTCACAGAGCCCCGCCTTGAATGTCAGGATGGGTGAAATCGACATGATATGGAGATGATGCAAGGAAAACGAATGCAGAAAGGCCCAATCTGAGAAAGAAACGTGATATTAGAGGTAAAATTGACCTTTTGAGACCTGGAAGTAAATGCAGAATGCTTTTACACGCGACGATCCTGAAGTTTGGGAGGTGCTTGCACTGAAAAGGGCAATTTGAGTAGCAGACGACAGCATTTGAAGCCTGGCGTACCAGGTCATAGTACAGGGCCGAGCCGAATGAACTGGTAGGGTGCAGCATGCGCTTCTTGGAACGCAATGTCGATCTTGGCACTTGTACCAACGCTTTGAGGAAAGTTAGCCAACCACGTGATTGTCCACAACCCCAATTGCGAATTTCCATTGTACCCAAGATCGGGGGGCGTTGGCCCACGCCAAGAAATGAAACCGCACACTTTCCCGATTCTGCGCTTGATATCGACTCTCCCACCACACAATCCGGCGAACAACACCACGAAACTCATTCTCGAATCTCCAGCCCGCGTGGTCAAGGTTGAAGGTCAAAATGTCTTCTACGGAGGCCAACCAAGCCGTCGTCAAGAAGTTCGGCTCCGGCGAGCGGTCTGTGCCCCATCACTCCCAGAAGGCCAGAAAGTGGTATCCCGCCTACGACGAGCCTCAACGCAAGAAGGTGAGTCAATTCTCAAAAAAAAATTGGATGCCCTTCCTAGAGCATCCCCGTCTTTCACCTCGAGTTCAACTCCAAGGGCCGAGCGACTTCTGGACGTCGGGAGGCTTTGTGTGCTTGCGTATCTTGTTTCGATCGAACCTCGATTGTGTGCTGACTGAAGCAATAAATGAATAGGCCCGCAAGACGCTTCACCCAGCCAAACCTCGAGCATCGCTACAACCTGGCGCTGTCCTGATCCTCCTCGCCGGTCGATTCCGCGGCAAGCGAGTCATTCTCCTCAAGAACCTCAAGGAAGGCGCACTCCTGGTCACCGGCCCTTTCAAGATCAATGGCGTGCCTCTCCGACGAGTGAACTCCAGATACGTCATTGCCACATCCACAAAGGTCGACATCAGCGGACTGGATCAGTCAACGCTGGATAAGATCGCCAGCCCAGAGTACTTCGCGCGGGAAAAGAAGAGCCGGAAGCAGAAGGGCGAGGAGGCTTTCTTGAAGCAGGGCGAGAAGCCTGAGGTAAGAAAAAACCCCACCACCCCATAACTTGCATCTCAAGTTTTCACTACGACTCTCGGAGACTAACACCCGTGTTCGCGCACTACAGAAGAAGGCTCCGGCATCCCAACGTGCTGCCGACCAGAAGGCCGTTGACAAGCCCATACTGTCCGCCATCAAGAACGAAGAGTTCCTCGCGAGCTACCTCAAGTCCAGCTTCAGCCTGAGACACGGCCAGAAGCCCCACGAAATGGCCTTCTGAGTCCGGAGCCACGCCCCGAAAAGTCACCCGACTTTTTGAGAGCAGGAGCCGGAAAGTGGTGGATGTGTTGGCAGGGAGCGGCGGGGGACAAGCGTGTTGCAGACGCAGAGCAGAGGGGGTGCTTGCTTCTTTGCTCGTCGTGGCTGCAGCAGAAGACCCAAACAGGGGCAGAGGCAATTGATGTTGCGCAAGGGTTGACGGGGAACCAAGATAGAAAAACCAAGATTCGGAAGGGGCGTCTTTTTTTTAAATCATGTGTGTATGCTTGCAGCGCCACAACCACCACCACCTCCTCCTCCCCCCTTCATCGCCCCTACCAGAAAGGAAACCTTGAGAAAACGAACAAAAAAGGCATGGGAACAACATCACGCTGAGCTGTGCTGTGCTGTGACATGTGGGAATGGCGGCGGAGGCGGGGGGAGGAGGAGGATGATGATGATGAGGAGCGGTCTGAGCCATGATCTTGCGATGCCGGAACCAGAAAAAAAAGGGGAGAAGAAGAATCTCGCACAAAAACAGAGACGGAACTTTGAGCAAATCATGGCCGATAGATAATGTCATCTCATTATCGCGCCCCCAGAGATCAAATACAGACAAAATGTGTCAAGCATCACCTCCAAAGTAATGGATTGATCCAAACCTATCTTCCACGAATTCCTTTATGTCCAATGCTGACAGCCATCAAGTATATTGTTCTCTGCAAACGGCCACCGACTCCAGCGTCACTCCTCGCTTCTGCGGTTCCTTGTCCTTCTCCGCGTAACTCCCTTCGCTTCATTGATCTTCCCGTTGACCTTCTTCTTCGCCCTCTGCTTCAACCTGTCCAACCTTTCCGGCACGTCGTGCATGTCTGCTTCTGCGACCATGTCGTCAATAATGTCGTCGCCGATGGAAGTTTCCATGAACCAATCACACAGTCCCCAGGGACTGAAGTTCCCCTCCCCGTTACATATTAAGTGATCGTCGGTCCGCCGTGCTATTCCTCCCAGAATGATATTGGTGGGCATCGTGGAGTACCCACTGTATGCGAATGTCTCTTCCAGCGAAATGAGTGTAAGGTAGAAGATATAGGTCAGAAGGTGAAACCGGCAGAGTATCGCCGGAATATAAGTTGGCAAGAATGAGCGGATGAGGTAGGCAATTGGGTGGTCGTAAGTGGCACTGAGTGGAAAAGGCGCGGATATATCAGCGAGGGCGTGATACCACTCTCCGTGCGCCCGGCTCAAGGGAACACTATACCGCCAGTCGTGCAGGAAGTTTCTGTGCAACAGGTACCCGATCATCTCGCGGAAGAGATATGCCTGCACGAGATCCTTGAGTATATCCCATGGCAGGGGCAGCGCCGTTGTCACACGCAATGCAGAAGGCCATAAGAGGACGCGCGTGAAGAGGAGTTCCAGCAGAGCTTGGGCCACAACGCCCAGGAAGAGGTTGAATATTGACCAGCCCACTATGCGCGACAGCAGCAGTGTCTTTTTCCGACCAGCGTTCTTGAATGGCAATGCAGAATCGCCCAGTGTTTTGAAATTTTCGGCCACAGAAGGAGCGAGCACATCGAAGCCTAAGAAGAGCAGTGAAGGAACGAGATAGAATAGGATCCGTACAGCGAGGGTCGCGACAATCTCAACCCGAAGTGGAGGGTGTGAAAGGACCAGCGTTGACCAGGTCAAGTAGAAGAACAAGAGATTGAGAGAGGTCGAGTACGAGGACATGGTTGGGATGAGAAGGAAAGAGAGCATCGGCAACCCGATGAGCGCGTCCCATATGGTGCGTAAGGTGGTGTATGTCGACGAGAACGGGGAGATGGCATAGCTATAGAGGGTCTCGGCGAATGACGGTGGTGGAGGGCAAGAGATGGCTTGTGGGAGGTAGGAGGACCATGATTGAGGCAGGTAGCAGGCCGGGTTATAGGGCGAGGACACCATTGAGGGCGGATGCCGACTGAGGTCGGGAGTTCCACACGCGCGCTGTCAAGGTCGCGTCACCGATTCAACTGTATGCCCTGAGATAGTAGCATGAAGCCAAGTTGATGTCTGTCTGAAGTATGGAGGATGGAGTCCCACGGTTGTTGGTCGAGGCACGATAGAGGCGCAGGTTTCTGAAAGCGCGTTGAGTTGGATTGCTTTGACGTCATAGACAGGTGTTGGGTACAGCACGTGATCTGGGGTCTCCAGCCACCCACCCATCGAAAGCCAACGAAGCCACGACTCCTTTTTTGACGCCACCAATGCAACACCGTTCAGCATTGATGTATTCCCGCCTTCCATGAGCCACCAAGTGTGCAGATCTATCCACCGGATCTATCTATGTACCACGTACACCTCAAGTTTGGGTCGTGGGGAGGGTTGCACCGTTGGTGAGTGATCACCCTAGGGGCATGGGGCACAACCACTCAACCCCACGCCCAATTGAGGAACTTTATGGTGCTTGCAGTTGTCGATTCATCTGCCTGCATTCTCCTTGCACATGTTCATTCTTTGCTGGGTGTGATAGCGGGCCATCCAGTCGCCGATAAAAACCCCTTGGCATCTGCCACCTGGACTTTGGGTTCAAGACCAATAGTGTCCAGCAAGAACCTGTTTCAAGCCATCTTGATGTTCCGCTTTTATTGACAGCTTTCTGGTTCTAGGATTTCTCCCTTTGGTCGACACCCGTAATGAACAACCCTGATCTTGTCCCAGGCTCTTGCAATGCAATAGCCAGCCTCTTTGATATGAATCTTGTAATAGTTGAACCCCTGAGTTCGGTCGACCCAATCGATGACACCTATCACGAAACCCCTTCCGAGCCCCAGATGCGGTTACAGTCATAATGCGGGGTCTATGATGCAGGGCCACCAGAGTGGACGGAACAAGCTTGACAAGCAAATAAGAAATCAGGATGAGGGCCAACATCCCACGACTGACCAGCCCGTCTGTTTTGATGGCCAGCGTCGTGGAAGACAGTGGATGTGACCTTCTGCTTGTTTGTGACGCCACAACCCCCATGTCTCTGTGTAACTTGTCGCCATCATTGCTCGCTGACTTCATGGCCCGTTCAGCGTTCCTTTATTGTTAGTGCAGTGTAAAGAGCCTCTCTATTGAATAAAAGGCCACCTGCCCCGACAAGAGCAGTGGCATCCGTTACAAAAACGTACCAGTTCTTCTTTGTATTTGCCCAATGGCCGTAAACAGCATCCCGAAGACGCAGACAGCTGCAATAGTCCGTGAACAAGGCGGGCCAGTCGAGTTCAATGACAATTATCCAGTCACCCTTCCCAACAACGATGAGATCCTAGTCAAGGTCTTGTATACTGGTGTCTGCCAAAGTGGTTGGTCAAATACAGCCTTTCATTCGGCTTTGACGACTTGAAGACTTATTGTGATTGGCATAGATCTCCATACCAAGGCTGGGACTGCTACGGGGGCTGACGGACGGCCTATTACAAACATAAAACTGCCTCATGTGGGTGGACATGAAGGAGTCGGGCGTGTTGTTGCTTTTGGTCCCAACTTGTCTCCAAACGACAGGCTCCAGCTAGGCACATTGGTGGGCATTCGTTTTGCGTCTCGTGTTTGTCATGAGTGTGAGTATTGCACCTCTGGCCGAGACCAGCACTGCCCTCATGCAACGAACCATCTGCACCACGAAGACGGCAGTTTCCAGCAATACTGTGTGCTCGACACAAAGTATTTGACCGAGTTGCCCCAAGACCTGGATCCAAAGGTCGTCGGACCAGTTCTTTGTGCCGGCGTAACTGCCTACAAAGTGAGGTCTATCCCATTCTCCTCAGTGTACAAAAATGCTAATTGTACCAGGCCGTGAAAAATGCAAATGTAAAACAAGGAGAATGGCTCACTGTCATCGGAGCGGGTGGCGGGTTGGGCCACTTTGCAGGTTCGACTTGCACTTGCACCTCGCATCCATCGAGTGTCTGCTGACATTGACATACAGTACAATATGGCCTGGCTCTAGGTGCAAAGGTACTTGGAGTCGATGCAGGTCCTGACAAGCAGCAATTTGTGGAGTCGTTTGGGGCACAATATGTCGACTTCTCAAAGTGCAAGGACCTCACAGAGGAGATCACAAACATTACTGGAGGGGGTTCGCATGCCGTTGTGGTCACAAGTGGCCACCCCTTAGCCTTCCGAAGGCTTGCTGACCTGGTTCGGATTGGTGGATCTTTATGCATTGTGGGTATACCTCCTGGCGACGTGCATCTGGACACGCCGGTGGCTACCATTGTCATCCGAGGTCTCAAGATCCAGGGCAATCTCGTGGGGTCCTTGAAAGAAACGCTTGAGGCTGTGGATTTGGTCCGTAGTGGAAAGGTCAAACCGCATGTGAAAGTGCGACCTTTTCGGGACCTGCCAGACGTGTATCAGCTATTGGAAAAGGGAGATGTGCCTGGCCGGATCGTGCTGGAGCTGTAGGGCCTAGCAGCACACCACAATCAACACAGATTGAATGGGCTCGAAACATTGTGGAGCATGCTTATCGAGGCCATAAGTGCTGCTCCTCAAGTACCCTCGCTGTCAGGTGTGGGTGGAGGCTGCATGATCGAATCCCAGCCTCTCAAAGCTGCATATTGGGCTGGATGGTTCGCAGGTAGTTCGCATAGGGCTCTCCTGGCAATTCGAGATCTGCAGATGGGAATGCAAGGCACAGGCCACGACCCAGAAAGACCGAATACATCCTTCAACTGTGGGTGAGAACAGCTCCTGTGACCAGCGTTCGGTAAACACCGAGAGACAGTCTAGGGAGCAGCACCCCCAGGACATGTGATGTAAGTATGCACGACACACTGCCTCTAGTAGCTGTCAACTCTGGGTCTCAGATTCGCGGTCCAATAACAGAGAAACGGCACCACATACCAACCTGGAAGCTGGAGGTGGAGACACTGAGTCTTTGATGAGCATTGGCTGTGGTTCGCTGACTTCCTGCAATATGGTCAATGCGCCTACATTGCCTGCGCTTGGCATTCATGCCACAGTCGCCTCTTGACTTGGTTTGCTTTCGTGGCAGTCGAGCACATACCTGCTGGATCAAGCCCGGCAGGAATTGAGCATGCCGCCAACCTGAAACGCCATCACCCCCTTACACAACCCCGGGATGGTGTTGTGGTTGGTCAGAGCTGAAAGAAGCAGAAAGCCCTCTTCAACTCGTCCTCAAATCCTCTCGGAATCGAAGTAACAGAACACAAACTTGAATGGATTCTCTTCCATCGTTCAGCTAAGCGTGGGGACCAGTCCTCAGGGAAGAGAAAAGGAACCTTTCTTGCGCTGGTTGCATCCCCTTCAATACTTCGTTGCTCGTCAAGGGGGTTGGATTTGACAGCGGCACACCCCACTTTAGTGTGCATCTGTCGTGTGAGACAAGGATGTCCACTCATAGCTCTCAACCACCTCCATTTTCTCTCGGTGGCTGCATCTGTCATTCCATCTTGACAAAATTGACACCCTGCAAGGTAGTGGCTAGGATGCAAGCACTTTAACTGATAGTACAATCGATAAAAATGCAGGGTTGCATTATCGTGAATTATTCGGTTATCTTGGAGTCAAGCATGATGCAAGGCTGTGGATGCTTCTGGTGTGCCTGCAGAGTCTGGATTTTCCGGGGAACCGAGGTGCACGAATGGGAGATCTCTTCTATCATGTGTGCTCTTGACCGAGATCTGTAGTCTGGAGCCGGTCAAGACCTTTCGCACGTGAAAAACCTTCGTTTCTAGACTTCCCGCTTTTGGCGCCCGTTGCGCGTATGAAAGTAGCCAGGCTTTCTGGAGTTGGTTTAGGCCTCACTCAAGGGCAAGAATCTGGCAAAGCCGATTCTAAGCCCCTGTGCCGATCCTGAGTGGGTGTCAGCTATCAATTGACCTGTGCTGTAACTTCGTCGGGGTCCATTGACAAGGGCCCCTTGCCGTTCTATCGAGTCTTGAAGCCCGATACTGTAGAGGCCTTCCAAGTCGGGATCTGTTGTGTCTCGATGATCCCTCTTTCAGGAATTCGGAGTCGACAGATCTGGCTTCGACTAACTGAGACTTTCATAGCCCCAGTGGCCAAAGCTCGTCAATCAATGTAGGGTGGAGACGGGAGGCCACACTTCGCGATCCATTCGGTGGAAAGCACATATTTTCGCCTTGCATTCTGTTCAAGACATTCGCGCTCCGTGTATCGAGGTCAAGCGCGACGTAACATGCCTTTTATTCCCACGCTCCCCCATCTTTTCCACATCCTCCCTCAACAACCCTTCTATTGCGTCGAGTGTTGGCAACATCCCATAGTCAAAATGCAGAAAATGTCCCGTTATTGTCGAGAAGGAATCGGTTCGTGAGGCCTTAGGATCCTGACATGGTAGTGTGGACAGCATGCTGACTCTCCGTCCAGTATATCAATCACATCTGAAGGCTGAACAAAGCCCTTTCGAAATGTTGCCTCGGCCGGATCATCCAGAATTTGTTAGAAAGTCCTCGCCAGAATTCGTGGGAGAATTTCCTCCGCTTTCGTCCAGTCTCTTTTCTTCCGATGCAGCCAGTACAGATTCTGGCGGCTTACGTCGACCGTCACTCGCATCATCCACTTACTCGGCCTCACCCGAAGCTTTCTGGACTCCGTCAGCAGCAACCGCAAGCCCTATAACCCCGATGATGGTCGAGCCCGGGCAGCACTTGATGACAAAACAATATGTGAAACCCACGGCTTACCTTCGTGGCAACAACCATATCTTCGCTTTTGCGCAAGATGATGAGCACGACGCTCATAGATCGTTGTGGGAGGCTCCTGGGTACTCTGGCTTGTCCTTGATGGGTGGCACGCATGAGCTGCTTCTGGCAGAGGCTAGCCGTCTGCCGTTTCACCCAGACATACAAGGCCTGAGTCATGGAAACACAAATCCAGCGCTGACGAAAGTGATGTTTGTTGGATCGTTGGGCACTGGGTCAGGTGCGATGATGACAGCAATGGAAGACGATCTGCTTCAATGGAGCTCACCAGCCATCCACCCTCCTTCAGAGACAATAGAGCCAAGTGTGGCATTTCACGCGACCTTGGCTAGTTCTCCAAGCTACAAGGTCGAGCCATCAACGCCTCCAAAGCTGCACATACCTCCCTCTGCCATCTTGAGCAGTAGTCCTTTGTCGGTGATGTCACCACAAATACTGCCTTCACAGCATGATGTGGATGAGATGTCATGTGGTTCCCTGCAACATAATGTCAGTGCGGTGAAAAGGGAACGATCAAACAATGACCGGCTTCACCGGCGTCCTTATGAGCGAAAGCGTCCGGTTGGCTCGTCGTCAAAGCCCAAAGCGCCACCAGTCTTGACCGGCATGAATTGCGACTTGGTCATCCCACAAAATGAATTTGCCTGTAGCTATCCCGGATGTATCGACAAACACACCGGAAAACAAAAGCGATTCAAAAGGCAGGAGCACAAGAAGCGTCATGAGAAGACTGTACATGAAAAGTCTACGCACACAACATACAAGTGCTGGGTCCCCGAATGTAACAGACCATTCTCGAGGACAGACAATCTGAAAAGTCATTTGAGAAACACTCACTCCAAAAGACCAGGGGTCCGAGGAAATCGATACGTTGCCACTCTGGACAAGAACAGCGAGTTCTATGATCCAGACTGGGTGGGCGATCTCGACAAAAACGGATATCCAATCCATTGACCCCAGACTCATCTGCCTTGGTCATCTTGGTCGTGTTCACTTTGATGTGCCACGGCCTGCAACGGTCATTCTAAGAGGGACAAATTGGACAGACACAGTTGTGCAGATCGTTCCGTTCCCCCTTCTGGTCTACTTTTCTGTGATGTGTGATTAAAAATATGTTTCTGTTTGACTGTATCAACAGGTGAGAACTTGAGTCGCATGGAAAAGTTGGAATATCATTGTTCTCAAACTCGGCATTCTGATCTTACACCTGTACCAGTACCGGGAAGGAAAAGGGGCATTGCGCAGGAGGTTGTTGGTTACTCGTGGGGCAATTGTCAATGCATACAGCGGTCTCTAGTTGAGAAACCTCTGCAAAATAACTGGCGTCAATCTAAAAGAGCAAATAAAGAGGGGGGAAAGAATGATGACCAGCATTGTAAGAATAGTTTTTTACAGCGAGATGAATAAACCGTGAGATTCCGCTGCATGACTTGGAAAATTGATGGTGAAGCGTGCCAAGCTTTTTCGCGTCTTGGTCGCATCTTGGTCCCGACTGGGATATCCACGAGTCCAGGGACGAGTACAACCAGGGCTAGGGTGAGGGCGAGGATGAGAGCGCCATTGCTTTTAACGTGGATATAATGCCTGCATGGAGCGTGATCAGTAGAGGAGAGTAGAATTTCTGCTATGGAGAGAGGACGAATCTCGCAATGCTCGTACTGAGAACGAACTTTAGTGGGTTGAATTCCATCATCCATCATTGCCTCAACTCATCCTGCTTGTCCTTGGCATATTACAATGAAGACCAGCTCTTGATAAGACAATCCGGACAGTGCTGAGTCCAACCAAGCATCATCTCCTCTTGTAGCGCATTGGTCTCAGCGGGCTTTATGTAATGCAGGGCATGGCATGGCATTACATACCATGACGCTTGTAGCCCTTGTGCCAGCGTCGTGTCGTCGTCTCCGACCAAGCACTGCAAAAAGCCCGGGAGAGCTTCTCACAACCCCCCATAGATGGACGGGTCTCAGACGTCTCGCTTTCTTGTTCTTGAATCATAGCTTCTCTTTCAAGGTGTGACCGGATGGAAGTTTGTCCTTGCAGCGATGCGAATGAGACGTCTGAAATGGTTGGATTGGAATTCTTCAGCTTGGAATGAAGGAAAAATTTCTGTTTGTGCTCAGATGGCTCGTCGAGTGGTGATACTTCAAAGGGTTCTGCCAATTCAATTCTCCTAGGGACATATAGCGGAACCTTGTTGTAGCCGGGCAACTCCCCCAAGCCGAGTTCGACCTCTGGAGCAAGGTTCAAAGATAGACTCGCGTGGCCATCTTGGCTGCTTCGAAAAGAGCCCCCCTTGGACACGGGCCGCGCTGTAAAGGATGTCGATGGGCGCTTCTTCGAGTCATGGCCATCCCAAACGAATTCAGAACACGAGCTAGGCGTATCCATGTATACAACTTGTCTCCGGGGAGGGACTATCGTAGCGCTTACTGAGGATATCGAACCTGCATGGGTGACAGGGCGTGAGGCTGATTGCGATATCCGGCTGATACTTGGGGCAGATCTGTGCCTGGCTGGTCCACTGGACAAGCTGGGTCGACTGACTCTTCGGCTTCCAAAGGCGTGACTGCGCATCTCTTCTACACTCCCAATGGACGACGCCCTCGTGACACCGTTATGACGAGAGAATGCCTTCAACGAGCGTGGACCATGCAGCAAGCGGTCTTCGGCAACATGGATCGAGTGGAGAGTCGAGGTGGAAGCTGCGTAGGCATAAGCCGGGGGTTGCGTGAAGTGACGAGGCAAGTGACGAGGTAAAGGCTGGAAAAGTTAGCTGACATCAGAAGTGAAGAGGGAGGGCACATGGGACCTCATAATTTCCAGGACCTTGAGGCGGCAAAATACGGTCTTTATTTGTAAACTCATGAAGATCCTTGCGGATAAGAGAGGATATCTCGAAGACGTCGTTAGGTGGGACTTTCTGGACCGATGCTCATTGTCGTACCTTTGTCATCTCTTCCACACAGGACTCTGACTCCTTGACTTTGCATTCGTAGTCCATCTGCTCCGCGTATGTCAATAAAGCTAAAGCCTCGAGTGTTGGTGAAGTGGCTTACCATGGGTGCTTGAGATCTTCTCGCGTCAGAGTCTCCCGCGTTTGACGATGTGCAGGTGCTCTTGACACAGAGTTCACTTGTGAGTTCCAATGGTGGCAGCGACGGTTCTGGAACAGGCTGTGAGTGACTTGTTGAGTGTGTCAATGTCCCGAGCGAACCTCTCTCTTTACGGGCGAATAAGCCATTTGGTATCTTCTTCAGCCTCTTCGTCATCTTCTTGAGACGGTCGTTGTTCTCTCCCCATATTCCACCGAATGCCACTTTCTTAACAAGCTTACGGGATTGTGTCTCCTTCCGACTGCTTTCCCTCGGTACATTGGTCAAAATGGCCTGGTCGTCGAGAGACAGTTTTGTGGAGGTAATCTCGTCGATCGAAAGCTCGGGGTTGCTGATCTCAGCGGCAGTAGTAGTGCGGATGACCCGTGGCCACAGTTTCTCGGGAATGTCATCGAGAGGAGTGACGGGGATGCTGCTTGTTCTTGACGTAACTGAGGCCCTTGCAGACAACACTGGCCGAGCTGGAGAAGTGGAACATGTGTTTGTGTCCACCATCCTCAACGGCGAAGCAGACGGCATTCTTTTCGTAAGGTGGCCTCTGCCTTTGCCTACGAAGCCATTCGGTGTTGTACAACGTGTACCGATAAAGGATGAAGGAGGAGGCCGAGAACCCTGTTCGCGCATACTGAGGTCGGAAAAAGTGGAACGGCCCTCCATGAGAAGCGGTGTTGAAGCAAAAGGGAAGCGGTTTCAGCAAAACCAGGTAGTTGACAGTGATCGAGTCTGTCCCGCACGAAATAAAACATTCGAGCACGGCTTGAGACGACCCGGGAACGTGGGTCACTAGTCTGCAGTGAAGGTGGGATAATGCGAAATCGTCGGTGTGCATTGAGGTTGAAGAGGCGCGGTCTTGGGTGTCCCATAGCCACTAATAAGTAGCAGCGCCAAAAGATGAGAAAGCAGGACCGACGAAAGTCGTAAGTATGCGTTATGACCTTTGTCCGGGGAGAGGAATCTACTCTGAGACCCAACAATACCTTACGCAGGCAGGTGCAGTAGCAACCCTTTTAACGACCTTTGATCCTTGCCACTTTGGCCTCGGCTTCCTGGCGCTCTGCAACTTGCTGCAGGAAGTCCATCCTTGTCAAATAGCCGTCTTTGGCCTTTGCATGCGTTTTCAGCTCCTCCTGTAGGCCCTCCATATCAACATGTTCAGCCCAATCCATCTTACTTTTCTCGACGACATTAAGTTTGGGACCTTTGAGATGGACTTCTTGCGCCGTGCTGGATGTCCAAGAGCCTTTGAAGGCGTCTGGATTGTTGACATTAGGGTCAAAGCGGGAGATTTTGCGCAACGGTCGATTCACGACTTTGCCATCAGTTGTCGGGCTTGCAGCCTTTGAGGATTCTTGCTGAGACAGCCACAGTCGGGCTTCTGCCGACGACTTGAGAACCTTCTTCTCCTCAACATGCACCTCACCTGCGAACCTGTATATCCGCTTAATCGTTATGGTCTCTTCACCGTCGACGATGGGCACATTTTCTTTGTCAGTATCCTTACTCACGAACCCGGCATCTGGTGGCTTTCCATCTTGGTTTGTTGGCGTCATCTGCTCAACAACGCTACCATCCGCGCGAGGAGGAAGAAGTGGACCTGGTCGGTTCATCTCCTCCCATATTTTGTTCACATCGATGGTGCTCCCCTTGCTTGATGCGAGTTTGTTCCTTCTTCTTTCTTCCTTTTCCTTGGTTCGCATACCACGGGTACGCGCTCGCCATCCTTCTGCTTCATCCCCGCTCTGCTCTGGGACACCATCTTCATCTCTCTTGCCTTTCCTTCGGCCCTTCGTATGTTCGTGTACAGTGGCTTCATCTCCCGAATCGAGCTCTGTGATCAGCACTTGTTGGCCCTGCTGCGGGTCGATTTTCTGCCGTTTTCGGGGTCGTTGGAGCGCGTCGCTGGCATTTCGGCTTTCATCGTCAGATGAAGAGGTAGGGTCTTCAGGACCGGAGCCATCGACTTCGAAGTCACTATCAGCCTCTTCGTCGTAGTCGTCCTCCGGAATCAAGGCATGATCTTGTGGATCTGTCATGGCACAAGCGAGTGCGTTTGAAGGGAATGAAGACTGGTGTCAACGCCTGACCGCGGCGCGCCAAACCCAGGCTGTTAGTTTGCGTGTGCGAGGTAACAGATACCTAGGTAGGCACGTCCCCAGTACTTGTCGTTACAGCAGACTAGTACGGCAGTGGAAGGACGATGGAACATACAGACGATGACCCGTATGGTCGGACCAATTAATCAGTTGTTTGAATGCAGGTTCTCGCCAATAAGCGAGCCCAGCTTTCTTGGCGGCCCGTGCGTAACACACTTTGGTTCTCCGCGAAGCGAGGCAGCTCCATTACAAACTCCCTGGAGACACCAGCGACAGATCCAATATGTCAAACTCAAAGACCCAGACCGTCGACGCCTATTTTGACGAAATGTAGGCGTGAATCTTGAATGCTTCATTCCCCACTTCAACAATGTGAGCTGGCGGACTCTAGTGGCTTGACTGAAACTCTTGATCCGTTGAAGGCGACTCTGCAATCATGTTCAAAATGCACAATCCCTTCTGGGTTATTGTGATTCGTCAGGCTCCTCTGATTAAGGGAGTGTTCGCCCACTGTCGTCTGGGTTCTTTTCTCATGTGTTATTGATCTCTGGAAGGAAGACGAATCACTTCTGGGTGTGAAGAGGTGAATGCCTGACATTGTTACTGTGCTTGACCTCCTATCGCAGGTCGATGATCCCACCTCACTCATTTGCTTCCTCACACAATTATAGCTGGCTTGCACACAAGACAAGAGTTCGCAAATGCTCCGAGGTCAGTTCATTGCATCCTCCACAGCTCGCGAAAGGGCAATGCATTTGGTAACGTTACAACCACTCTCGGCCGTAAGCTTACCAGCAAGGCTGTCATAACTGCAGCATCGCGCATAATACCAGTTTTGGTTACTTGAAGATTTTGAAGGTTGTCACCAACAAGCCTTTCTGGTATCAACATCCTTGCGGCCTTAACACGTCGGGACGGAGAGACTCAATCCACTACACCGAGGCGGTGGTATAGGATCGAGATCTATAAAGCGAAGACACGGAAACCATCCCACCAGACCTATCACAGGTATGTGCCATGATTGCCGGCAAGAATATTGGCTCATGTAACCAGACTTTACTGAGGGCTAGCCCACTGTGTTATTCAGAGACGGTCATTCAAGTTCCTATTGCGCTTAGACTTCCAAGGACGAAAATGGGAACCCACGATGAAAAGACGGCGACCATTTCGCACTATCGTGACTGGCCAAATGCCATGGGGGTGAGCACATTTATCTGAATCATGGTCCATTCTAATTTGTCCCGCCTGCAGTTCGATGTAAACTATGAAGAGAAGACCGCCGTTGAGTTGAGGGTGCAAGGTATCATACCGGCCTACGCCGCAGGCACTCTGTTTCGTACAGGTCTGGGGCCACGGACGATCAGCACATCGAAGGACACTGAGTTCAAAACCAACCACTGGTTCGACAACTTCTCACAGATTCATCGTTTCCAGATACACGCGCCCCAGGCAGATTCGCAAGTGCGAATCACTTACAATTCTCGCTTGGTCAGCGATGGCCTGATTGAAAAGATTAAACAGACCGGAAAGCTAGATGGCTTCACATTTGCCGCAAAGTACGATCCTTGCAAATCCTTATTTCAGAAAGTCCAGGCAGTGTTTCAGCCAGCGGCGCCTCCCCCGAAACCGAACGAAGTCAACGCCGCAGTAACCATGTCAGTCAATCTCCCTGGCTTTACAAGAGACGGTCATCAAGCAAAGGGTCCGCAAGATCCCAACAGCGGTATGACTCTGTGCAATAAAACCGATGCCAACATTTTGCAATTCCTTGAACCGGAGACTCTCGAGCCCCTGGGCATCGCTCATCAGGGCGTTCTTCATCCTGACCTCAAGGGCGCGGGGAGTGGTGCACATGCGAAGTCAGATCCTGTCACAGGAGATGTCTTCAATTATAATCTCGACTTTGGTCGAACTGGAACGTATCGCGTGTGGCGCAGTTCCGCATCCACCGGGAAGACTTCCATTTTGGCAACGTTTCACCACGCTCCGGCATATCTTCATTCGCTCTTTCTCAGCAGGGACTACGTGATATTGTGTGTGTGGAACTCGTTCTACAGAGCGGGTGGCGCATCTATTCTATGGAATCGAAATCTTCTGGATGCCATGGTGTGGGATGGCAAGCGGCCGACCACCTGGTTTGTGGTCGATAAGCGGCCGTCAGAAGAGGGCGGAAATGGTGTCATTGCCAAATATGTTACCGATGCATTTTACTCCTTCCACACGATCAATGCATATGAAGAGCCATCGCGATCCCAGCAAGGTGCTGTTGACATCGTGTGCGACCTCGCCGCATATGACAATATGGATGTTATTAACCACTTCTATCTCGACAACCTCATGAGCGATCAACCTCAGGCCCATGCCTACACGGAGTCATTGAGCTCCAGTTCGCGACCGAGCTATCGACGGTATCGCCTACCGGTCATCCCGTCGACACCAAACCCCGGGCACTTAAAGGCCCATCTGGAGTACGAGAGCACGAAGGTCAACGCATTCGAACTTCCCACCATTAACCCCAGAATGGTGACAAGGAAGCATCGTTACATGTACGGAATAAGTGACACCGGGAAATCTACCTTCGTCGACGGTCTTATCAAGTATGACGCCGAAACACATGCGACAACGCGATGGAGTGTACATGGCCAAAGTCCCGGAGAGCCGATATTCGTGCCAGACCCCCAATCTGGGGATGAAGACGGCGGAGTGCTGTTGTCGGTGGTTCTCGATGGGACAGCAGGAAAGAGTTATCTCCTTGTGCTCGATGCGAAGACGATGACAGAGGTCGGGCGTGCCCATGTCGATGGTGTGATTGGATTTGGATTCCATGGCCTGCATGTTAGTTCCCGAGAGCCTATTGGCAGGTTCAACGGGCTGCATTTGTAGACGGTGATACTTGGTCAAGGGTAGGTTATGTATACCTTGTACATAACCGGAATGCATACATGGCGATAGACATGGAGTCCCGAGTCCTCGTTACCTTCCATACCAAACATCAAGTAACTACTCATGCTACTTTATTTTCTTGGTGACGTTTGCGGTTGCGGATGTATTTCCCGAACGGCAGTTTCCGGCTTCACTAGCCGCCACGCCCAAAAACCCAGTAGCGCCTATAGACCTCGGATGATGCAAGGCCTTTGTCCTCGTGGGCTACGTATGTGCCTACTCGTCCCTACCTAGCCACTAGGATACCTGACCTGCTAATCTGGGGCTGGTGGGCGTTGGTCACACCTTACGAGGTAGTGACAGCTCTTGGTGGTTGGCACCGGGCATGACGTTGATGTGGCTGGACAGAAAAAGCTTTGACGTACCAGGTACTCGTCTAGGAGCTGCACTGCTGTCAGGCACACACACACCAGTTCACAAGGTTCTATTCACTGCAGAACACACCACCCTCCATCTTAAACTGTCATAGGTTTGCGAGCCACTTGTCGCGCACCTTGTTCCTTTTCATTATGCCTCTTGTCTAGCTCATGACCACTCCTTAGTTGTCCCTTTTTCCCTCACCTCTGCGCTCTTCGCTCTCCGCTCTCTCTCGTCGCAAGTTGCCTTGGAGCGTCTCCTCACGCGACCGCAATTTTGCTGTCGCTCACCCACTATGTCGGTTTCAGACATTATTGACTGGCTAAGTCTGAGCAAGACTTCACCGCAAGTCAAGGTCACTACCCTCCCGATCAGCTTCTACAAATTCCCTCCGTCACCAGAGCCTACGACCGTACCTCCTCCAGCAAATGACCCGATCCTTGCACACCCGTTCACGATCCCCACGGACCTGTACAATGTCCTCTTGTCACCACATGTGCCCATCACAGTCGCGCTGGTGTACATGTCGTTAGTGTCTTTCCTAAATTCAGTCAACGCGAATCGCAAGTACAAGCCATGGGCATTCAGTAGGACATACATCTTCAAATTCCTTGTCATTGTCCACAACATCTTCCTGGCTGTATACTCAGCATGGACTTGCGTGGGGATGGTCAATGCCTTACGTCTTTCTCTGCCGGAATGGAACGAAGAGTGGAAAGTCGCTGGAACTGTGGACGCACTTTGCAAAATGCACGGACCGAGGGGAGTTGGAAGTGCCGCGACATACAATGCAACCACCAGCGCATGGCACTTGACGAACCGCGCATTGCACCTGGCTGCTGATGGACTTGGTCCCGAGACCACGGATGTGGGCCGCATCTGGAATGAAGGGCTAGCGTTCTATGGCTGGCTGTTCTACCTTTCCAAGTTCTATGAAGTCGTAGACACACTGATTATCCTGGCAAAGGGCAAGAGGAGCAGTCTCTTGCAAACCTATCACCATGCTGGAGCAATGCTATGCATGTGGGCTGGCATTAGGTACATGTCTCCACCAATATGGATGTTTGTGCTGGTCAATTCCGGCATTCACTCAGTCATGGTAATTCTGCCTGTTGACCTAATTTGAACACCTGCTGACAAGATTACAGTATACTTTCTACCTTTGCTCGGTCGTGGGAATCAAGGTTCCCAAATGGTTCAAACAGACCCTGACAACCCTACAAATCACCCAGTTTGTCGTTGGCGCGACATATGCATTCCTCCACCTCTTTGTTGCATACCAGATACCGGTCAGCGTCCCCTACATCTATCATGTGGGAGAAGCTGTTTCGAAGGTCGTGTCAGAAGCTCCAACAGAGATCGCTTCAACTGTGTCCGCGGCAATATCAACAGGCTCCGCCGGTATGGGGGCTTGGCTTAAGAAAGCACTCTTGCGAGGGGCAGGTTATGAAGGTCTTGCGGAGAACGTGTTGAACGAAGAAGGCAAACCATTTGGAGTCGATGCTGTCCACATTGTTGAAGATGTCATCAAGCGAGAAGAAACAAGGTACAGGGATGAGCTCCAGTGGGTCTATTGCCTCGACACGAGTGGTCAAGTCTTTGCAATCCTGCTGAATTGCATGTATCTCTTGCCTTTGACATGGTTGTTCTTGCAGTTCTTTATCACGTCTTACCTCAAGCAAGTCGAGAGAAGGCGAAGTCGATCAGCCAGTGAAACTGCGATAGTTGCGCGAAAGAGCTTTCAAGATGCATCGAAAGGTGTGGCGCGAAGACTGAGCGAAGCTTTTGAAGACATGCATCGCATCACTGACGATATCGGAGACGATACTGTCCTTGTGGATGGCGATGAGATCAGGAGAGAATTAAAGGAAGCTGCAGAGCAGGCCAAGAGCACAATCACGGAACAATCGGCCAAGGTCAAGCAGACCGCCAGCACCAATTCAGAAAAGGTGCAACAGGAGTTTCAGCGTGATATGGAAGTGGTCAGGAAGAACCTACACGATACTGCCGAAAAGGTCAAGAGTGCCGTTGCGAAGGCAGGAGACGAGGAGACGAAGGAGAAGGTTTCAGCAAAGGCGCAAGCTGTGATAGACTCTACCACTGAGACTGTTGAGATGACCATGGAGGGTGTCAAATCTGCGGTCCAAAATGGTAAAGAGCAGGCTCAGCCCGTGGTCAATTATGCCACGGAAAAGGTGGGGGATCTGAAAGAACAGGCCGGAGCTGCTGTTGATAATGCTGCTGAAAAGGCGAGTCAATTGAAAGAACGCTCAGTTGACGCTTCTCAACCCAAAAAGTCCCAGTCCCAAGAAGGTGTCAACGAAGACACAGAGACAGGGCAAACGATAGATGACGAAGAGAGAGACAACTCGGAAGTGGGTTCAGAAACCGCCGAAAGCCGGGTTGAATCTGTCAAACAGAAAATCGAGGATGTCTCCGAGTCAGCAAAAGACACTGCAACAGAAGAGGAGCAATCAGAGTCGAAATCCCCAAACGGAAATGGCACCGTCGCCGAAGAGGAGACTGGTCCTAACACGGATCAGAACCAGACACAGTCCGAAGAGACGACGGGAACAGAGACGGGTGAGCGCGAAGAAGCCAAGGCAGAGAAGAAGGAAGAGGACAGAATCATAGATGAGAGTCAGGCGGTAAGAGACGAGAACGTCGACAGTGGCGGAGACAGCAAGGATGAAGGCGAGGGAATGGCCAACGGAGAAGGACAGAGCTGGGCAGAAGTGGTTAAGAAGGGGGCCACTGGGGAGGAGGAAGAAGCCACAAAGGAAGCTGAACCAGACAAAGACAAAGAAGGCTGGGGAATTTGAGTCGATCGATCATCGAACTTGATACAAGTCTGCATTGACCCTGCGAAGATGGAATCAACACTCGACCAAAGAAGACATGTCGAATGGAAAGGGCATTGAGCGGCCTCTGTTTGAAGGCAAATACGATCAGGTCACTCGCTCACCCAGACAACGCCAGAGTCTTCGAAACTACGCCGCCGACTCCATCCAGTCAACCGGCCATATGTCAAATCTACCAGACCAACCCGGCAAACGCGGACGTGCTACAGCGATTTTCGTCGAAGACTGGTTGGCATCGGACATACAGACAGACAGCCAGGGTAAGGGCAAGGACAAGGACAGCGCCTGTGAGTGAATAAAACAAAAACCCAGGACGGATCTATGGAGCCCAACCCGTCTAGGTAATTTAATTTAATGAAATGAAATATTTAATTCACCTCGGGAGTTCCCACGCAAGGAGGCGAGCGCTCTTCCGACCAGATTAGATAGGCTAGGTCAGGGAGGTTTACGTATCTTAGATACCCGGACTGACGGATAGATAAATGTGAAGCGATCCCTACAACGTGCCGTCGCGACCGTTCGAGGAATCCGGAAATACTTTAGAGCATGCGCAAGAGAAGATGAGCAGATGTGTACCTCGTAGAGCAGCAGGGAAGATGAAAACAAACACACACGGCCCGATAACCATGTGTCCGTGCCGAATGTGAGAACTAGAATATCTTTCCGCATGGCCGTTTTTATTTGCATTTGCATATGTACATGGCACTCAAGAGTCCTCTGTGCCTCTGGTGTGCTCTCCCCCCCCGAGTATTAACGTCCGCACTTGCCAGCGACGTGTCTCCAGATAGGGGCCAACCCGATCTGACATCTCAGCCTCGCATTTCAACAATCATATCCCGCGGTTGAACTCCACCAGGCCCCCTTCACCGCCCCGGTCCCAGAATTCTTCCTCCAAGCTCCTCGCGCTGACAGCCTGCCGCTGCGGGAACGCCGCCAACGCCAAGGGCAGGGCAAAGATACTAGTGGTCAGGATCAAGCCCAGGTTCACGGGGAGAACCATCCTGGGTCGCGACTTTAGCCATTGTGTTTGCTGGAGTCGGACCAGGATGAGGGGAGGAATGACCATGATTGGAGTCGCATTGAGGACGCGGGAGATTGCTGTTTCGCCCACGGCGAGAATGGCAGCTTTGCGAGATTTGCCCAATGATGCGACTTCTTTGCCTGTCTTCTCGCGTTCGGCTTTTTCTTGCTCGGATTGCACAGGGAAAATGTCGATCCCGCGGCGGATTTCTTCGGAGCGCATGAGAAAGACGTTCAACACGCCTGCGCTCGCGACAGCTGCAAAGGGCACTAGACGACCGAGGACAAGTCTGGTGTTTGGGGAGAGGCGTTTCAACCGTGGAACAAGAGAGTTCAACCCAACAGCGACAGAGCATGAGGCAGAGACTGCCAGCACGTAGGATTTTACCAAAGTGGATGTACTAAGCGGTGATGATTTGTTTGCGTTGGATGAGTTGATGGCGACATTGAGCGATTGATTTATGACTTGCCAAGCGATAGTACCGGTGGTACTCAGGTTGGGTGTGAGCATACCAGCGGTGACGACCAGATTCGAGATGACGAAACAGGACATGCGGAAGGGGAGGAAAACTGGCTCTCCGGTATCTTTTCAGCGTTAGACACTCTCCCCGTCTATGGGCATGAGATATAGTCGAACCTGGATGTAGTGTTGAATCCACAATCTTTTTCGCCTGCCATATCTCCGGCGTCATGACCTTCGCCTCCCCAGTCTTGTAGGATGTAACCAGTCGCTTTGCCTGTTCAAGGCCCGAGGACGAAACGAATAGTGTTCTGTGAAACAAGTAAATGGTCAGGACCAATAGTTCATTAAAGGACGGCGGTGTATATGCTGCGGTCTGTTGCGCTGTACCTTCAGCACCATTTGACGGCACAACCGACCGCCAGCCCCGGAAATTGCAAAGTCGACACTTCAAAGTGTGACACCTGCTCTGTCCTCACCTCGGATCTGCTATCTGTGCCGACTGCATGACACGGCCCCAGTATGTTGAGAGGTCATATTGAGATGCTGGAAGATCTCTATTGCCCGGAAGTGACGCGGACATCGTGGCGCCAGCGCCCCAACCCAGCCGGGAGGAGGTACGAGAGGGTTCGAGGTAAGTCAGAGGACCTGAATGAGTGGTTTTATGGGCTGTCCAAGGGAAAGAAATGAGCGTCGAATAGTGTGGTCTCGATTAATTCTCTTTCTCGCTGCGATTTCGGAGGGGCTGGAGCACAATTCCAATGCTATTGAGGAAAGTGCGCCGATGTTTCAGCCTTGCGCACCCGAGCTTTGGCGACTGGACGATTGACTAACCACTAACTCACTAGCCATATCAACATCTCAACTATGTGTCTCCATATTATTGTTCGCCATTTGATCCCTACACCTCTCTATTCCCACTTAGCTCGGCAGTGCGGGAAGCGATGACCCCTTTCGCTCTCATATCCATCCTGAACGGCGTGTATCTATGCGAGTCCCTGAAAGGCCCAACCGGGTTGGCGAGCTTCTTGACGAAGTTTCCTTCTCTAACCTCACCCTCAATGCCACCAAATGCCCCATCTGTACACCACCCCAACATCCTCCGAACACGGTCAGACAAGTTGGCCTCGACTTCGGGCCTGATGGACAAGAAGTTGTTCTCTTGTTGCCGGATATAGGACCGCATGAAGAACATGAGAATCACTGGCCTCTCTCCACTTGTCATTCTGTTGGGACCGGTGGCGTGCCAGAGTCGACTTTCGAAGACAAGTGCTGTTCCTGCTGGCCCTTCTGCTGCCACTGTCCCGTCGATATTGAAAGGATCTGGAGCGCAAACAACGTCAGCACCACCCTTGGAAAGTATGACCACATAACAATCAGGGTAGCCTTCGTCGTTGTCTTTGGGATATAAGGATATAATACTAAGAACAACAAAAGATTGACTCACCATCTGGAGCAACGGCACCAAGGTGACTGCCGGGAAACACCCGCGTTCCACCATTCTCTGCCGTGACATCCGTCAGAAACCACATGATGTTGATACCAAAGTATACGTTCCGAACAGGCGGTTGAATGCCGACCTGATCTGTATGCAACATCATCGGTGTATTCCCAGGGCGTGCAATGTTCGCGCTGTAGCTGTGGACCAGAAAGTGTTCACCCAAGTTTTCTGGTATAACCTCGTCAATCAAAGGATGCTCTAGCAGATCGAGGAACTCTTGTCCTTTGTTGATCAATGTCCAGATCCTTTGGTTGGGCGCGTTTGGGCCTCCATCCTTCGCTGCAACACCAGCTTCTACCTCACCGCGTCCCTGTTGACGAATCGCTTCTGCCAAAAGCTGGACTTGGTCCTGGGTCAAAGCATTCTTCACCAAGCCATAGCCAAATTCTTTCAGATCTCGCCTGACCTGGTCAATGTCTTCCGTTGGAGTCGGTAACCTGGCTCCAGGGCTGGGCGATACAGGATGTACTGGATCCACAGGGCACAAGGCATCAGCGAATTTGACTGCAACTTTGATGTCTCCCTTGGGCAATGTCGACTCGTCGAAGAAACCGTCCTTAAATAGAGCATATCGCGGCTCCAGCTGGCCCTGAGCAAAGGCAATGATATAGCGAGGTTTTATCTTCACCCGGCAGTCGGGTTCTCCGTCAAATGTCTGCAGTATGCGAGGCTCCTCCCGTGTGTCAATATAAATCGGGCCGCTATCCAGTCCGATATCCAATCCAAGGACAGCCTTAACTCTGGTCATCTTGGACAAGCCGTTCTTAATCACTTCCAATGCTTCCACGCGGTCATCCTTCTTTTTCGAATGAGGCCTCCAGTTACTGAACATGCCATATCTCAGGCCTAGCGTGGGAACACTGGCCGTTCCGTTGGCGATGCCGTTCGAGGCTACAGTACCAGAGCCATTTGTCACGCCATTTGGGTGGCTGACCGATTCCGCTGGACGTGAGACATTCATCTTCACCTAATTCTCTGTTGCTTGATGGTGGAAATGGTTGTTCGTCTCCATATTCTCGAAAACCACCCTCCATATTGTCTTGCTATATCTAGGATCATTTACAACTCCAAAAGGTACGCAGGAGCACCTGAGTAATGTTTTGCGCAGTCATCGAGACACAACCAACAAGAGACTTCACGTCTGCGGATTGAGACACGGTCTACCGATCCACCCCGCAGCCGTCAACGGTCTTGGGTTGAATCAAATTCTTCTGACTCGACCCAACCTACGCCTCTAGATTTTGCCCGCCTCGCCCCACAGGCTCTCAACCTGGAGTACCCCACAAGCCTTGGTCAGAATATTACAGGTAAGAAAAAAGCTACCCTCGGTTATACCGACCTCCTCGTTGATCAGGCTGACCTTTCTGGGTATCCGCGGTTCTCTGGCACTCACGAGACTGCAGCAACTTGACCAATTTCCCCAGTCTTTCTGTGGCACCCAGAAGACAAGGAACCGAAGGCTTCTGGAGAAGCTCGTCCGATCTACACCAGTCGCGGGGTCAGGCAAATCTGGGGTTGGCCTTTCCATCTGTTCCAAGGAATGCTCGTTCGGAACGCCCCTTGTACTTCTCTAACTGTGGGAACACTCTAGAAACCCTTGCAACTAGTCGTACAGCTACCGTCAATAATTCCCCTTCATCCTAGCACTACTTCCTCACTTCGCACTTACTCAGACTTCCATATGTCATCACCAGCTTGATTGAAAATTGACGGTCAACCCAACGGCATGAAGGATGACACTGACGCAACCAAGGGCGGCCGTGGCGGCCGTTCAGCCCGTATGAGCAATGAGGACAGGAAACTTCGGAATCGCCTGTCACAGAAGGCCTTCCGCGCCCGGCAAGCTATGCGCATCAAGGAGTTGGAGGACAGACTGGAATCTAGGCCATCGTCCGAGACCGCAAGAATCGCCGAGCTCGAAGAGCGGAACGCATTCCTCGCTAACAGGCTCTTTGAGTGCCATAAAAAACTCGAAAGCCTTCAGGTCACCATCAGGGCTCTGTCAGAGGCTACTGCGGAGGCGCTTGACATGGTAGTAAGTCTTGATCGCCTGCCTACTGTTTGGATCTCAACCAGAACTGATCCATTCTGCAAAAGATCCCCAAGGACAAGAAGAAGGAGTCCCGTGCCAACGAAGGTGGAGAAGATGAAGCTCCTCGTCCAACCACGGCGCCTTCGTCGAGCTCAGATGCATCCTCACCAAGCCTGAGAGATGCCACTGTGTCCGCGCCTTTAACAGATCCAATCGATACAGGAGGCATTATTATCCCAGAGATGACTTTTGATGCCGCTTGTCAACAACCAGACACCTCGGCGAATGCGACAAGCTGGCCAGATTTGGAGACAGGCTTCGACGAAATCCCCGACGACTTCAAGGATGCTCTGCAAGCAGCAATAAGCCACGATCCTGATGTATTCGCCTCACTGGATTTCGTTGACTTTTCCAATCCCATTAACGACGTGACGATGATAGAGACGAACAATCCAACCATGTGGGATACCATGATGGCCGACCCAATCCTCCAGCAAAGACTATCTTTCACTTTCCCGCAGATGGGACCAGATACATATTCTGCTGCGGAGAAACACGGTCCGATCCTGGTACGAGGTCCTCACGGGCAGCTACATCGGACCAACTCCGCGTGGTCGGACCATATTGCTACTCTTGAATACTTCTTGCGGCAGAAGTGGAGATCGTTAAGTCTTCGCAGGGAAGTACAAAAGGTTTCATCCGACGAGTACGTGGGAGATTGGTACTTTGATCCAGGGAGCTTCACTAACCAGGCTTACAGTCTTCCGAGCTTGGTTTGCTTCATGCTGTCCTCATTCATATGTCTGTCGTGGCCGACCATGGCCGCCTGGCACTCATACACCCGAGCGCATATCGCGGTTGCCAGTCTTATGGCGTGGCGTCTCAACCCAACGCCAGAGATGTACGCCGTCATTGACTCTTCCCTTCGTCCGACCAAACTTCAGATGACAGCGCATCACCCATCAATAATCGACTGGATCCCTTTTGCCACGGTACGTGACAAGCTAATCATATATCATTCGGCCAATCCCCATCTGGATGAGCTGATATGTGATATCGGCAATTCATACGTCATGGAAGTCGACCTTTCGAAACTCATCGCATTCATACCTCCCACTCGAGGCTATGTCGGAGTCTGGGATCTAGTCCGGTCAATTGCGCCTGAAGCCACGTCAAGTTCGGATAGAGCAAATTTCCTCCAGCCGAGTTTTGAGAATTCCCCAGAGACCATCGACGATTTTGACGAGGAAGAAGAGGCGAATAGTGGTGCAACTTCTTTGCCCGCGCCCGATGCAAGTGTGCTCTTTGGGTCGAAAGCACTCGCCCTAAAAGCATTCAAGCTGATAGGGATGCATAAGGGCGTTGGCAACTTCCTACTGGATCCGCAATTCTTCCAGAGGCATCCAGAACTCTACGACCCCACGGCAAACCTGTGTGCCCGAGGCGTTCCTCTACGCCCAGGAAATCGGGGGTCCATGTTAGCCCCTCAACCATTGGATTCTGGCGTGCTGAGCCGGTACAAGGAACTGTCTTCGTGGTCACTTACTTTGTCCTCCACCATAATCACAGCGAGATAAGATGTTGGTCTTCTATCATCGCATACTGCCTTTGCTGTTCAGGTTCTTCCCAGGAGTCAGATCCACATTTCAGCAGATTCAGAATGATCATTAAGGCCAGATTGCTAGCTGTTTGCTAATGGCGACAAGTTCGACGCTAGATTTAAAAGCATCTTGACTCTGATATTCTCGAGCTTAGCAACAGTGAAGATGCAGTTTTCGGTTTCAGTGGTAAAACAATTATGACAACAACGACATGTATTCTGTGTCTGAAGACCCAAGCATAGGCATCGTTCCTGAGATACTCTTTTTCGATATTGTGTTATTGGAGTCAGTACCGGGTATGATGTCTATAGTAAGGACGGAGTAGAGCGTCAGAAACAGGGCCACGCGGAGAACCAGCCATGCCAAGGCTTCGGATTAATATTTTGCCGAGCGTACAATCCACCGATGATTTAATCACACGAGTCTTTACCACGATGGTGCACTGCGGGTAAGTGTCTAAACGACCTGGTCCCGAGTAGAATTGTGACCATAAAAGTCAAAGACACTCTTTCGTCATGGCACCGCGAGAAGAATTATCAGGCGATGAGTCTGATGACTCTCAACTTGAATGGGAAATGGAACAAGGCATTCCTCAAGTCGAAGACCCGTTCATCCAAAAGTACATGGCGGGGCGTCAGGCTCTGATCGAACAGGAGAAGAAGCAACGCCATGATCGGGCTTTCAAACAAAACATGTCTCCCATGGCCAAACAGGCAGCCAAGATCATGGCCTCCATTCGCCGCCGAGAGTTGCAGACCGTCTGGACCTCCGAATTTGAGGATAGTCTCGCTGATAAGAACGGTGGCAACCTGTACCCAGGTATGATGTTTACCCTGGCTCGTGATCGCATGGAGACGACCGACTTGTGGAAAATTGTCGAGAAGATGCCAAAGGGAGCACTGCTGCATGCTCATCTGGACGCCATGATCGACATTGACTGGCTGGTTGACCAGGCTCTGGCGGAGAAGGGATTCTGCATGGTTGCACCCGAAGGCCTGAGTGACAAGGGCAAACGAACTTCAGGTTTACTGCAATTCAGGTACTATCCCGACGAAGTTGTCAAGAAGCAGAAGAGTACGGGTAGTATTTGGACAGCGGCATACACACCCAACACCCCTGTAACGATCAGAGAAGCACAGAGGACATTCCCGGACGATGACCAAACCTTTAAGAAATGGCTAATTAGCAGGTGCACCATTACCAACGAGGAGTCCTTGTGCCACCACCATGGTTTGGATGCCATCTGGAAAAAGTTTCAGAGCACATTCATGGTCATTACCTGGATGTTTACCTACGAACCCATCTTCCGCCGCGCCATTCAGCGCCTTCTCGGCCAGTTGGCAAATGATGGCATTATCTACGTCGATCTCAGAATCGCTTTCAAGTTTGAATTCCGAAAGCAAGGACAGACCACGGGTCAAATTGGCAAATTCGACGATTTCTTCACCGTTCTAGGCGAGGAGATTGAGAAGTTCAAACGATCGCCTGCCGGAAAGACGTTCAAAGGAGCACGTTTGATATGGACCGTCATCCGTAAATCGGACAACCGAACAGTGGCCGATTCCATGAAGGAGTGCATACGCATGAAGAAGAAGTTTCCCCACATGATTTGCGGCTTTGATTTCGTGGCTCAAGAAGACCAGGGAAGGACACTGAAGGATCTCACGCCGCTGATATTCTGGTTCAAGAAGAAGTGCGCCGAGGCCGGGGTGGATTTGCCTTTCTTCTTTCACGCGGGCGAATGCCTTGGTGACGGTGACAGTACGGACAATAACCTATTCGATGCACTTCTGTTGGGGACTAGACGCATTGGACATGGGTATTCGTTATACAAGCACCCCTTGCTGATTGACATGGTCAAGGAGAAGAAGATTCTGATCGAGAGCTGCCCAATCTCGAATGAAATCTTGCGGCTCTCGAGCTCCATCCTTTCGCACTCTCTCCCGGCACTCCTTTCACGAGGGGTAGCTGTGTCATTGAACAACGACGACCCTGCAATCTTGGGCCACGGAAAGAACGGCTTGAGTCATGACTTCTGGCAAGCCTACATGGCATTTGAGAATCTCGGGTTGGAAGGCCTAGCAACCATGGCCGAGAACTCCCTCAAATGGTGCGCCATTGAAGACCAAAAACCGGGTGAGTGGACCAAAGACATCACCGAGGGTTATTTGGGTAAAGGCGTCAAGGCAAAGTTACTGCGAGAATGGAGGAGCGAGTTTGAGAAGTGGTGTCAGTGGATCTTGATGGAATATCCGCTAGAGGCCGAGGAAGAGGATGGAGAGGATGAAGACGAAGATGAGTCCGAGGAAGATGAGGAGGAGGAAGAAGATGAGGACGACGAAGACGACGAAGAGTAGATTGACTGCGGCCGGCATGCTGCTGGTGGTGGTGCTGTGGTCGTCAGAGGCAACACGTTAACCGTGCCGTATCTCTCACACAGACAGATGGTCTAGATGGTCTTCAACGACAACAATGACAGGGTTCTTTAGCGGGATTTGCTCACTTTGACAGACAGATATGAAGACAATGTTGTTTCTGCTTTCTCTTATTCTTTGATCTGGCTGCTCTTTTCATGCACACTTTGGCTGGTGGTGAGGCTGCGCAATAAGGCGCATCAGGCTGCGACGCTCGGGGCTCTTAAATATGGCCGGGCCGACCCCCTGCATGGTTTGTTGGTTCATCGCCCGTTCGTTCTGCTCTGGACATTGTCATGGGGTGTTTGAGCACTCAAAGACTGCCTCGTGTGACCACAGCAGAGAAGTGGACGCCACCCCCCACTGCGCCCACTGAGGGCCCAGATCCACTGGCTCACCGTGCCCAACGGGAGCTGCTTAAGCATTTGGGGGCACCAAGATTGCCCCTCGTTGGCTGTTAGCTGCATCATCCCGCTGGCACTTATCATGGGGTGGAGCAGCGAACCCTGGGTGGCTTGTCGGTAGGGGAGTGCGTCGAGATCTGCCTGTTTTCTCCGACTCCCATACACCTCGTTCCAAAGCGTGTCTGCGTTTGACCGAGCAGACGACACGTTTCCTCCACGGCCTCTATGGAGGACTACTGATATGGTTTTACTCCCCTAGACGACGCAAAAGACGTCTATTTCCGTCTGATTGGAGCAGACAGACGCGGGTCCCACGCCGAGAGAAAGCGTCTGCCCGTCGCTTCTCAACTTCGCCTTCTTTGTGCTGATCTCTGATCAATCCTCGTCCCTCATGTTGACGTCCATGTCCTTGTCAAACACCTGGACTTCATTCCTCCGTGGCCCGACGTTCGTACCACTTCTCGTCCTTCCTGACCGAACCACGATGACTACGTTGCCCTCATAGCCATCCGTACCCAGAGAGTCGGGAAGGGCTCATCGGACCCTCGACCATGTCATACTTTCTTCCTTCTTACTTTCAGAAGCGGCTGCTTCGATACGCCCTTCTCCGTCTTGACTTCATCGACTCGGACGAATTCGACCTCGACAACCTGGGGCTGAAATGGGGCCAGCGGACCGTCGTCGAATTGAAGAATGTCGGAATCAAAGTCAAGAGAATCATCGACATCCTCCAACTGCCTGCATCGTTCGCCCTGACCCATGCCTCCGCCAAGCTATTGCGTCTCACCCTCCCAGCGGACCTTCATATCAGTGGTATCGAAATTGAAGTGGAAGGGGTGGAGATAATTGTGGCGGTTCGACCAGACAATACCACAGCTGTCACAGCGTCAGGGAAATCTCGTTCAAAAGCCGGATTTGCCCCCAGCAGGACAGACCGTGCCAACCTACCTAGGTCAAATTCACCACCCGTCCATGACCCTGGTGGCAGATATGGAGAAGCAGGGGGGCCACTGGAGTTGTCCCAAGTGCTGCCCACGTCGGAGGATCTGGCGGCGTCGTTCCTCGAGGCCGAATCGCCCGGAGAAAGAGATGAACTACAAGCCGCACTCGAGTCACAGTCTCAGATGCACATGCAAGAGTCAGTGATATCTTCGGCTTCCAGTGAAGATGTTGGGCTCGGCATGCCTGGAGGGCTTTCGTTACCTACCTTTGTCGCCAATTTTCTCAAAGGTGTGGCAGACCGGTTGTCCGTCAACATCAAGGACGTTAATGTCGTCTTGGAAACGGACCTCTCGACTGGGAGCGCTGGCCCGGTAGAGAATACCAAGTTCATGCTCTCGGTTGGACACATTGCCGTTGACGCCATCGACAAGCCAGAAAGCCTAGAGCCTCAGCCAGATACGAGACGATCAATATCCATCGACGAAGTCCAGCTGTTCGTTTTGTCCGAGTCCGAGACATTCTCAGAGTTCTCTGGCCTGAGTTCGCCGAAGCTAGCCAAACTACACCCTCCACTGTCACACCATGCTAGTGCACGCAGTGACAACAGTGATTTCGCTCGATCAAGCACCACCAGCCTCAGTCAGCACTCCGATCTGCCAAAGTTCTCTCCTGCGTCATTGAGTAATTCTGGACTTGGTTTTGGACTCGAAGATGCAGCATTGTCAGACTCCACCATCTTCGGAAGGCGATCCAGAACCATCCCGGTTCAACTCACTTCAACGGCCGAGACAGAGTCAATCGATAATAGAGCTCATGCCGAAGAAGTGCAACAGTCCGTGGGCCGAGACAGCGACGAACAGTTTGGAATCTCGGACGCCCAGTCAGAGGACCTGGCAGAATCTAGGACATTCACACATGACGAGGCTGAGAGTATGTATATGAGCGCGATGAGTGGGCCACTCAATATGCCGGGTGGGCTTGATTGGTCACGGCCTATGCCAGAGCCCCAACCAGAACAGCACAACGACACTGGAGACGTTGAAGGAAATGACCAGGAGGAGCCACTTGGTGATATATCCAGGACAACAACTCGTGGACCATCACGTTCTGTCAACGAAACTGAAGCATCGAGTGGGGAAAGCATCCTGGATAACAGCCTGGCATCATGCTTTCGCACTCGAATTCTACATGTGAACGCTGTAAACCTCAAGATCCCCCAGCCACATCATGATGAACCGCTGTCAGAAGCTGATCGGTCCACCTCTCCACGGCGTGCAAGTCATGCTTCCCAGATACGCCAGATGCAGATGGGTGGTAGAAATTCCCCAAGCACGTTCCTCAACGAATCCCGGCTTCAATCTCTGCGGAGCACGGATCAAAGCCGAACGGCGAAACTCCCAAAAGACAAACTGAGCATCGAAATCGGAGAGGTTTCGGTAGACCTTGATATTGTGCTGTGTCGAGTGCTCGTAAGAGCCTCGCAAACCATCAACGATGCAATCCCGACGACGATCCCACAGAAATCGAAAGTATCCACGCCATCCCCTGGAATGGCTATCGTGCCCGACGTCAGTTTGAAGACTATAAACCTCAATTTCTGTGAATCGGTCCCGAGAATGCCACCCAGCAAAGTTGGGGTTCAGGCAATTGAATCAATTCTCTCTAGCCAGGAAGCTCTGCTGAAGGTGTCAATTACTTCGATAAGCTACACGGAAGACTCCTCAACAGAGCGTAATCAGCGACTGTCGATATCTAAAATTGCCATGCACCATGGCGCCAGGGAGGTTTTGACATTTGTTGACTCTATCAATGTCCGCGACTCGATAGCCACCAGCTCGATGCTGAGACCTCACGATGTCGTGGTTAACGTGTCGGGAAACCGATACGAGGTCCAAATTAAACCCGTCTACATTGTCCTCGATTTGTTGGTCATCGACGATGTGCTCAGCAGAAGCGGTGGCTTGAGCTCCTTGCTGGACTTGGGAAACTCCATCATATCAACACACACCGTGAAGGGGGCAACTCCTGCGCCGGCTCCAGAACCTTCGAAACTACGGACTGTTAGGTTCAATGACCCTCAAAGACGACCTAGGGCAGACAGCGATTCCTCTTCGACTTTGCCGAAGGTCGATGTTCGAGTCTCGGGTGCTGTTCTAGACTTGATCGGGTCCGAATCGTCAATGCAGATCAAGTCTTCAGCTATCAAAACGGTTTATCGGGACAACAACATAAAGGTGGTGATAGATGGCGCCGCGGTCGAGGGCCCACTGCTCGCCGGTTCTCGGGCTCGTGGAGACATCTACGCCAAAATCCGCAATATCGAAGTACATTATTCGAACTCCCCAGATGATGATGACCTTGACCGACTCCTCTCCCTTATCACCCCTTCCAGCGATAGGTACGAGGAAGATGATGATATCATGGTTGATACCTTGTTGAGGCAGCGTCGGAAAGGCGGCGTTCTACGTCTGACCGTCGGAGATCTTCAAGCTGGTGCCACCGGGTTGCGGTGGGTGCCTCTTCTCACAAAGCTCACCGATGAGATATCGAAACTTTCCTCAGTCGCCAAGTACCTGCCTGAAGATGACCGACCAGGAATCCTCACCTTCGCACTGTTGAAAAAGCTCGATTTCCGCTTCGATGTTGATGAGAAGTTTGGGGTCGTCAGATTACAGGCCGAGCTTATGGAGGGAGCTCACATCAATGTGCCCTCACTTGCTGCCGCTCAGATTGCAGCCTGGTCAGTGTCGAGAAGTGACGAAGATGTGCTGATTGGCGATGTATTGTCTCAGAGCAAAACTGTCATGGGCCCTCCTATGTTCATGTGTCGATTCATCGCAGACGAGATGGAACCGACTGTTCGAATGAAGCTCTCAAATACTTGCATCGAGTACAAGGTCCCAACACTTGTTGCGCTCACCTCGCTTTTCGAACGCCTCAAGGTCGACTATACACCCACCGACAAGCAGAGTTCATCTTCGCAACCCTCGAGCCCGTCCCTGTCGAACGCAGGAGATATGGGCAGCCTAGCACGGAAAGTCAGACTGTCCATAGCCTTCCGAGATTCGGCGATCGCACTAAATCCTGACAAGGGCTTAGCCAAAGGTCTTTTCGTGTTGACAGATGCTGTGATACGCCATGAGAATCAGAAGAGGGGCTCGACAGACAATTTGGACATCAAGAAAGCCTCTCTCCTCATCATTAATGATGCCTCGACCGTTGGGCTGGAATCGGGAAATGTCGACCACAAGCTGTATTTCGAAGAAAACGACCAGGTCCAACAACTTACGAAGGCAGGATTCGTTCCTGTAGGGTCGATATCCGCTGCATCTGCCAACATCAAAGTGATTGAAGACAAACTAACTTCAGAGACGCGGTTGGATGTAGAGTTCCGGAACAATCTCCTGTTCATCGAGACTTGCGCAGACTCCACCCAGACTATGATACAGATTCTGAGCGGCCTTGCGCCACCGTCACCACCTTCTAAGGTTGCTCAATATCGGACTGAGGTTGTCCCAATACAGGATATGTTGGCGTCGTTTACTGGTAATGCTTTTGTCTCAGAGCCTGGACCGCTGCTCGGCCTCCAAGCTTCAAGCAGTGTATCCGCTGTCGGCACCTCTTCGAAGCCCGAGGTTGGATACGACGAGGAGGAAGACGAAAACGAGTTTATGACTGGCATGTATGGGGACGGCGATGATGCTGACGACGAGCTGACCGCGAGCCATGTGGAGTCAGATCTAGGTCGCTCTGTCATGTCCGAAAGTGTGCACATCGCCCCAGTTGATGCTACCGGTTCTGACATCGGCGACGCGGGAGAGAGCGTGATGATGCACAGCCTCCTAGATTTTAGAGCAGATCATTTTATTCCGAAGTCATCAGTTGGCGGCACCGCTCACCGCTGGAATTCGGTCCACAACACCTATGGTCTAGCAAGCGATGCGATAATCGAGCGGTCACCATTGAAGCTTCGCGTCAGGGATGTCCACGTCATTTGGAACCTGTTTGATGGATACGACTGGCAAGCCACGAGGGATACCATATCGCATGCGGTAAAGGAGATTGAGAACAAAGCTATGGCGAGACGCCCGCGCAGCAGCAGCCGAACACCTGGTGTGGAAGACGATGACGAGTCTGTGATCGGGGACTTCTTGTTCAATTCGATCTACATTGGCATCCCAGCGAACAAAGATCCCCGAGATTTGGCGAACGCCATCAACCACGACATCGACGACTTGGTCAGCGAGACAGGGAGCTACGCCACCGGAACAACGGTCACAGCAACTACATCTCGACGCACGTCAGGCACGGTCCCTAGGCAAAAGAAGCTCCGACTCAACCGCAGCAAGCATCACAAGATGACATTTGAGCTGGAAGGTGTCTCGGGCGATTTCCTTGCATTCCCTCCAGGAAGCGGCGAGGTTCAAAGTTCGATCGACGTCCGCATCAGAAAGATCGAGGTGTTTGACCATGTGCCTACGTCGACTTGGAAGAAGTTCGCAACCTACATGCAAGATGCTGGTGAGCGTGAGCACGGTGCCAGCATGGTTCACATCGAAGTTCTCAACGTGAAACCGGTAGCAGAACTGTCGGCCTCGGAAATAGTGCTCAAAGTCAGCGTTCTTCCACTGAGACTGCATGTTGATCAGGATGCGTTGGATTTCTTGACCCGATTCTTCGAGTTCCGAGATGACAGTGCACCGCCGTCGAGTGGTCCCTCCAGCCCACCGTTCTTACAGCGGGTGGAAGTGAACGCCGTGCAGCTCAAACTTGACTACAAGCCGAAGAAGGTAGATTATGCAGGGCTTCGATCAGGACGGACCACCGAGTTCATGAACTTCTTCGTCCTCGACCGTGCAGATATGGTCCTGCGGAGGGTTATCCTGTACGGAGTGTCTGGATTCGATCGACTAGGTATCATGTTGAACAACATCTGGACCCCAGACGTCAGACGAAACCAACTGCCTGGGGTTCTGGCAGGTTTGGCGCCCGTCCGACCTCTCGTGGACGTTACCAGTGGGGTGAGAGACCTCATCGCAGTCCCCATCCGTGAATATCGAAAGGACGGAAGACTTGTTCGAAGCATCCAGAAAGGAGCATTGGCGTTTGCAAAGACGACAGCGACAGAGTTGGTCAATCTCGGGGCGAAGATGGCGATTGGCACACAGCAGATTCTTCAGAATACAGAAGATCTGCTTGTGACTCGCGAACTACAGGGAGAAACGGACGAGGACGATGAGATGCGAAAGCAAATCTCTCTGTATGCCGACCAGCCAATCGGCATCAAGCAAGGATTGCGGACGGCATATGCAAGCCTGGAACGAGATCTATTGATCGCACGAGACGCTATCGTGGCAGTTCCTGGAGAGGTTATGGCCAGTTCCTCAGCCAAAGGCGCGGCAAGGGCGATACTCAAACAGAGCCCGACCATCATCCTGCGGCCGGCGATTGGAGCCACGAAAGCCGTTGGGCAGACATTGATGGGCGCAGGTAATATGCTAGACAAACAGAATCTGAGGAGGATCGATGAGGTGAGTTGTACACATCCAGTCATAGTTTTGATTGTGGGCCAATACTAACGAAGAGTCACAGAAATACAAGCGGCATTGAAAGTTGGTTTTCCTGCCTGTGTTCTCCTCGGAGTTTTGTTTGCAAACCACTCGGTTCCGCGGTGCCATACATACGAAGCGGGGCGTTGGGTAACAGATGGATTGATTGGCTGTGCGCGACTTGCAGCATTGATCATGGCGTTGGATGTTTGCATACAAAGTAGGCGAAGCGTGGAATGAGGATTTTGCTTTCCTGTGCTGAGTGTTTTCCTTGCATGGTGGTCCGCGAACGACCAAACCGAACCGAACCAAACCGGTGAATGAAACGGCGCCACGACTTGAAACGAGAAGAAACATGCCCACCCACCTGAAGATGGCGTGGGCAAGACGATATGAACATAAATTGGAACGAATGAACAGAATGTGCAAATGTCCCAAATGGTACTCGGTACAGAAACCGTGCATGGCGTTGGTTGCTTTTGGATGTCATGGTGGATTGGATTGGGAGGGGCATTTCAGATAGGTCAAGCGAAAGGGCGACTCTTGGAGTATCTAGTTCAAACAGAGCTGTAATCTGCATATCAAGTGGCGCTGTGCTGTGTTGTCTGTAAGTATCCTGTCTAGTTTGCCCTGTTTGTGTTTGTGAGGTGGGTAAGGTACTTGTGCATGTTTGTTCTTGTAGACATGGTGGTCTAAGACAATGCTTTGGGCGGAGCAGCATGCAGAAGCGGTCGGACTACCGTCTGCTACAGCAAGCATGCTCTTCTGACACCGTTCCTCTGCTCAGGCCTCATGATGACTGAATGATGAGGAGGTATGAGGACAGAGTCTGCCTCGCTTCGAGAGAAGACCGAAAGTATGGAGCTCGGACAGGGAGCAGCGTTTCATCAAACCCCGAACCGCCATCCGCAGTCCTTCTCCTCCATGCAATGGGGGATCTTCAAAGAAAAAGGGGGGGGAGACACAATACCTAACCTAGCTCGGAACCGGGGCGTGCGGTCTATATACTCCCCCACCACCTCTTGTGTACGATGGTCCCTAGATGGTGTAAATGGTGTCGAAGACTCATCATTTTTACCCGTTGCCCAGTAGCCGTGGCTGGCTGCCTGTGGCGGACCACTCTTTTTGCGCCTTGTCCTTGAACCTCATACAGGTATGTGTTTTCTAGACGCACGCGACGGTTCTTCTAACAGATACCGACGTGCCGAGGAGGATGAGCTTCGGTGAGGTGATACGTGGTTTTGGACAGTTTACTGCGACGGGGGCTTGAAATTCTCCGATTGGACAAGGTTTGATGGCGGAGTTAGGTCGTGGCAGTGCTCGCAACACTGGCCGACTAGGGTGGGATTGGAGAGTTCGGTGGATAGCTGACTGCGCACAGCCTAGCGATTCGCCTTCTTGGTCTTAAGGTCAGGGCATTATCTCCAGATGCCTCAGGCTGCCTTGTCATTGGTCGCGCCTTTGCTCGTCAGGCTGTGTAACGAGCATGTTTCGATGTGGACTTTAAGCAATGGAGTAATCAATTCTTTTGTATCATGAGCCGCTCGTCCCCTTCCTCAGCCCCAGTCGAGATCTGCCAGGGCAGAATCTCTCTGTCCGCCAGAGATGTAAGGGAAAGGACAGAGAAAGTATAAAGGAACAAACGATGGAGGGAAAAGTAAGAGACACACAAGAGTTAAGTATCGGATCAGTTTGATTCCTGAGGCGTGAATCTCACTACTGACTATTAGTTCCACGTGGCTATTCCAAACGCGTCACTGCGTCACAGTCACTGCCTCCTCACACGAGCACAAGACAAAGAATACCTGAACTCTCTGCTATGGATGCCCCCATCCTTCTCTCTCACGACTCTTTTCCCAACTCCCTCCACAAGATGGACAATATTTTTCGCCGCTTCAGCTCCAGAAAGTCGTTTAAGAACAACTCCTCATCGACCATGTTTTCAAGACAACCACCACCGCCGCCGCCATCTGACCAACCGTCTCAACCATCTCAATTCACCATGGCCTGGGCTAGAAACAATCAGGATCCCAACAACCCCTTTGCTGTCACGACTCCCACGCGTCGTCCACAACCACCACAAGCAGCCGAGCCACCTCCACCTTATTCCCCTAGTTCCTCAACCCCCAAGAGCAACAACAACAACAACAACACCGTCGGCCCCCCCTATCCCACCAATGACCTGCACAATCCCGCTCAAGTCGACAATGACTCACCCTACGCCTTCCTACGCTCCTTTGACACCATCTTCCTGATCGACGACTCTGGCTCCATGGCTGGCCGCTCGTGGCGAGAGACCGCTGCTGCACTCGCTGCCATCGCGCCCATCTGTACGGCCCACGACCCGGACGGTATCGATGTCTACTTCCTGAACCATCGCAACCCACACACCCCCGCGGGCAGTCCAGGTGGGTACACAAACATCACCACCACTGCGGCGGTGCAGAACCTCTTCCGAAATGTGCGACCGTTCGGGGGAACGCCCACGGGTACGCGCCTCAACACGATCCTAAAACCGTATCTCTCAGAACTAGCCGATTCGCTCGACCGCCAGGCCCGCCTCGCGCGTAACGGGACCACGGTGCCAGTGGTGAAACCACTCAATATCATTGTCATCACCGACGGCGTGCCTTCGGACGACGTCGAGAGCGTGATCGTTAATGCCGCTCGCAAACTCGACGCCCTGTCCGCCGAGCCTTGGCAGGTTGGCATTCAATTCTTCCAGGTCGGCCGTGAACCCGAAGCCCGGGACATGCTCCGCGAGCTGGACGATGCGCTAAGCGGCGAATACCACATCCGCGACATGGTTGACACGGTACCCTGGAACGGCAAGGGCGGTGGCGAGGAGGGCCGAGAAGGTCTCACCGCGCAGGGTCTGCTAAAGGTGTGTCTAGGCAGCGTAGTCAGACGGTGGGATCGGCGGAGTATTTGATTAGGGACGGGGGGCGAACAAAAAATAGAAAGGCGTTCCTGACCGATTGATGGTCAAAATCAGTCATCGAATCCCATTGTCTACTACTGTACTTGGGGAGGACCTTTGCAATCCAGATGCCGGCGTGCATGAGTTTAAACGTATTAGCTATTACCATCCTCACTACTGCATGAGGATCCAACGCACAGTTTTGGTGCCGAACCACCGATAGCATGCCAATCATAGTCATCATCATTATTACTACAGCTTCAATCCACTGATTATTGTTGATGTTTGATGTTGATGTTGTTTTTAGTATCGTAGCGAGGACAAGGAAATTCCTCTGTCATAGTCACCACTGGTGCATACAAGTACATGTGTTGGGTGTGTGTCACCCATGTGTCTGGGACATACATGATTACCTAATACATGTATCTAGACCTATCTACAATAATACTATGACTATTATCATATGCGTGGGCTGGTATGCGGTTATGTATGGCTCCAAGCCAATCGTGCTTTACCATTCCCAATCCGATTCTTCATCTTACAATTCTCGTTCAACGAGGGGGGGGGGGGGAGTAACGGTTAAAGTGATACCGGTGGTTTTGCATCTTGCCCTGTATTTCCTGCCGAGTTATGTACATACGGGGCTGAGTGGTTACAGAATGTCTACTCCCCAGGAAGAGTGAGTATGTTCGTAGTACATGCGTGATATGTATGCCGTACAAAATACTCCCGGGTCGGGGCAGGGGCGGGACAGGGCACGACAGGGCAAGGCAGGGGCGCTCGTGGGTGGGGCGCGACAAGGCGATATACCCCAAGGTACGACGTATGGTATGTACAAAACCTCCTCTCCGAGATGTCTTTTCCCTCCCTTGTCCACAAAACGTCTTTTAACATTCCCAGAACAAGCCCTGCTCTCGTACCGCAGTAGCCCGGCAGTGCCTGGCCGCATTGCCGCATCGCTGCATACTGTAGTACAAGTACGCATTCATGTTTGCGGTGCATGCACAGTAATTCACAGTGAGTACGGGGTAGTTTAGGTCGTATTCAGCCTGTATGCTTAAAAGGAAGACTATGTAGAACCGCGGTAAACAATATTATGCGTCGCGTCCCGGATAGAGGAATACAAGTACATGTGTTGACTGACGCCCGCTAGAAGCACTAACTACCCACTTGTCCAGGTACTACTGTCCATCTCCAGCCCATGCCTAGGATCCGTTCACCGAGGAGCATCCAGAAGCCCTTGATGTTGCCTCTACATTCATTCCCATTCCCGATCATGCGGCATCCGAAGGAAAATAAAAAAAAAAACAATACTAAGATGAATTTTGTCGCGCTCGTCGTCTGGTATGACGATCTCCACCAGAACTGATTTCAACAAAGATGATATGGAGCTTCCAGGTGTTGGTGCGCAGATCATCCCCTCACAACCCAGCTTAACTGAGAAAGGCCTGGATGCCGTCGCGGCGGAAAGAGACAATGTCCTCATAACCCGCTACATCGGCCTTTCCACCGACCAAGACACACTGCAGTCTTCAAGCCTCCATCATCAATGCCTCTCCGCTCAGTAAGTTACCAAACTCACGTGTCCATCTCCCAGCGCTGCGCATGCCAGTAACATGCGGTGTGGATGGTATGCCGTTGCTACTATCGGAGCCTGATGCCCCCTCACCGCGAGACTGCCGCCAACAACATGCGCCATCCGACTGCTGGAGGGCTCAAAGGTACCCAGTGTATCGCCATTTGTATTGAACGACTTGACTTCATGTTTGTCGGTGCCCACCGCGAAGACCGGAGCATGTTCGTGTACCGAGAGGCTGCGGAGCAGGGTCATTGGGCCTCCCGCCAGGGATGCCGTGGAGCTGGTACTTCCAATATTACTCGTGCCATCTTTGCCATAGTCGGGCTTCAATGGTGAAGGTGTCGACGATGTAGCGTTCATCGTCAATACAGCCTTGTCATTCCGCAGATCCCACAACTTCACCTCACCATTCCTGCTCCCAGAAATGAGTTCACGGACGCCACCACGTTGCATGTGAATGTTCGTTATCCACTGTCTGTGTTCGCGCCAGAGTTTGACCATGGCAGTTCGAGGGTTGAGTCGCTGGTCAAATACGCGGATTACACCATCTCCGAAACCCGCAATGAAAATCTGCCCTGCCACCTGATCACTAGTCAGGCTGGTCACACAGCTAGAACTGCGTGCTGGAATGTCGCCAACACAAAGCTCTGTCGCGGCATTCCACACTTTGATAACCTTGACGTCCCCAGCCACGAGAGCCTTGCCTTGGCCCTGTTGCCAGTCAAAGACCAATCCGGCATTCTTGTTGCTGGGGATCAGCTCCGTCAAGGCCCTGAACGCAGTAATCACCTTGACGTCTGCTGAACTCTGATAGTTTCGATACACTTTGAGAACACCATCGGAACTACCCACCATCAGCAGGGGCTGATCGTCCTCGTTTAAGAATTTTGCATCGTTGATCCTGCTTCCAGTAGGATTTCCATTGCTGAACCGACTCAGTTGCTCATTGTTCTGGAAATCCCATATGGTGACGGTGTCCTTGTCATCGGTAACGGCAAGGTGGCTATCGAACTGATGGAACGTCAGCTTCATTGGCTGGCTCTGGTTGTTGAGAAACCCTTCGTAGCGGGTCCATTTGGAGCTTCCCGCCACGGCTTTCAGTGGCTGATTGTCAGCAATGATCTTTTCGTTGCGGTTCCGCCGCCAGAGTCTTGAGTTGTAGTCCGCTGATCCCGGCTCATCTGGGTCATTGGGTCTCATCTGTGGTTCGCGGAAATATTCGGTTGACCAATCTAGCAAAGTACTTGGAAGAGGGAAAATCGCTCGCATTTTCGGTTCGGGAGGAACGAAGCCTGCGGAAGTAGGCAGAACGGCAGAGTGATACGATCCTGGGGTGCTTCTCGCATCGGAAGTTTCTGGTGGGCGGCTCCATTCAGGTGGGAGACGACTTCGAGGAGTATTGACTGGTTGCACAAGTTCTCTTGTTTTCGTGGGAGATGGCTGAGGGCTGTTTTGATTGGAAGAGGTCGAAGGACTAGGAGAACCCGTCCCAAATGCGAGGTTGCGCAGGGAGCTGCCAGCCCTCTTCAGACTCAGGGACAAATAGCTCTGCTGTTTCGCCAATGCGGGAGGCGGAGTGCCGGGTTGTTTTTCGACTGTCCTGAGTGAATCGCGGGACGGGACTTTCTCAAGCTGGGACTCTTCCCGTTTCGAGAACCGCAGCAGGTCATCAATGACTGCCATAGCCATCTGACTCATGGGCGAGTTGATCAATGTCTCGTGCACATGGTCGACAATGCTTGAAGCATTCCGGGCAATTTCGGGGTGCGGATCGACCGACAGCATCAAGATTTGAACCCAAATCGAGCCGTAAATCGTGTTTGCAGACACTGGCATCCACTTGAGAGAGTCACCAGCTTCGCCACTAGTCGACTGGGACTGCTTGTACGGGTGTCTATCCCTTTCTTCCACGAGCTGCTCGTAAGCAACCACGATAAACTTGTTCTCGTAGCGCTTCACAAAATGAGACAGGAAGACAACCAGTTCTTTCCTCACCAACGTGCTGCCATCGGTTGTCATAAAGAGGACAGAAGAGGCGATTCCTTCTTCGATCTGGGACACCTGATCGGTCAGGTCTGGAATGCCGAGAAAGTTGGTCAGAGCATGGAGCATGGCCGCTCGAACTTCTGGGACGGGATCAAGTGACAATTCACAGAGTCTGGCATGAGCCATGCAACGAATACCCATCCATTTGGCATCGGCATACTCGCACCACAACATACTGAGACACAAACAGGACCATTGTCGCAGCAAGGGATTTTCAGGCTCTGCCATGTTGAGCAGGCAGGCATTGAAAAGCTCGGGCAACAAGCAGACTGTCTGGCCTGGAGGATATCTCTTGCAGAACGTGGCAACTATGAAGGCACACATGGCTCGATGCTCGCTGGCATTGCCCACAGGAATGTCTGAACGAGGGTTCATGATGGAAATAAAATAGTGAATGCCGTTGTCCTTGAGCAAATCGTTCTGTACCGTGTAGTCGACCGCCATGATTCGAGCCCAGATGAAAACCATTACCGGCTTGAGCTCTAGCGAGGCTGCTTGGAGAAGCTTCACTACATAAGGGAAGATTCCAATGCTCAAAGCTAGATGAACTGCCCACGGTCCGAGGTCCAAGAATTTGCTGAGTAGAATCAGGGCACGGAGGCGATGCACTTGACTAAGAAGGACTTGCAGAACGATCGGCAACTGGTCCGGGGCTCGATCTTTGGTGGGTCCAGAGCTGAGATAGACCTCGAAGGCTGTAAGCTGCTCCGAAAAGAAGGTCGAGTGTTGGTATTCATAGACTCGTTTCCCTTCTTCGGCTTCACGGAGCATAGGAAGCTGTGCCAACACCATCTCCATGGCCAAGTCCCAACTTTGCCACAGAGGATGTCGATGTGTTTCGGGCAGCGCGGGCGACGAGATTGGATGACAATGGTTAGCCCTCATGATTCGCTCGCTCAGTAAGAAATTGCGGAACAATGCTGCGACCATAAGATCTTGACGGAAAAGCTTCTTAAACAAATGTCGTGGTAAAATGTTCCAAGCAATCGTGTCCGTTATAGCTGTAAAAATCCAGTTGAGCTCCCCAAGAGGACTCCGTCGGTCCTGCAGCCGTCCGGGTACGGGTATTTTGCCATCTTCGATCGTAGGACCATTGGGAAGTGGATTCTGTAACACAAAGTATCTCAGTGCGATATCTATCGGTGTCGTCAAGCAACACGTGAAAAGATCGGCAGGCAGTTCTGGGTTTGTGGGCAACATTTCGGTCCTCCCACAAGCCGCCAACTGGATGCAATCCCCATAGTTTTGAATAGGTGCATTGGGATCTCGTTTCTTGAGCTCCTCATTTTCCTTTTCATGCTTCGCCAGAAATGTGTCAAAGTTGTAGACAATGTTTCCCGCATGAGACACGTCGTAGACAAACAGACTGGGCCCTCCTAACCAGGCCTGCAGATCGTAAAGGCCCACAGGTATGTACTGAGTGTAGTTTTTGTTGAAGACCCAGATCTCTCCCGAGGGGGTGGGCAGCGGCACGCCGTGACCGTTGTAGTGAAAAAGAACCCTCTCGTCCTTCGCATTCCGACGCAATGAAATGCAAAAGCGTTTTGTCTCGTCAATTGAGGGATCGAGGTATTGTTTGTATCTTGTCCGCAGACTCAGCGATTCGTATTGCTCCTGCAGGCGTTTCCCAATTTGCTCCATCGTCTTGGTCGTACCACCACTACTTCCCGTTGGGTCGACCCAGGCTTCGAGCTTCGCAGTGGGGTTTGTCTTGATCACATCAGGAGGATCCACACCGATGTTGAGACAGATGGCTAATGCAGCGGAAACGGTCTTCATACGATCTTTCATGCGCCAATCCACACTGGGGAACTGCTTGGATTCCTCCGACAACGACCCGTTGCTTTCATGCCGCTTTTCCGTGTAATACATGTAAAAGGTCGAGTGTAACAACGACAGGTATTCGTTCGACGTGTACTCATCATCCCAGCCATGCCGAATGTGCGCCAGTTTATCTTCTGCGGGGATCTTTGGAAGTGTCTCTTTGCGCCGGGGCCCAAGATCGCTCTTCGTGCGCTGCAGCAAGGCAATCGGTCTTGCTGTCAAGTAGTCTTCCGCTTCTTGAGGTATTATTCTTGGGGTAGAAGGCCCGTTTGGTTGGCCTCGAGCTGGGACGCTGAGCGGCGACGGCTGTTTGAAGATGGAGTTTGATGAGAAGCGGCCTCCATCCTCGAGCATGTGATGAGATGTTGATTGATCCCCCTCTTGAGTTGCAGGCCTGCGGCGGTTCACATCGAGGAGACCCAGTCCCCCGGACGCTGGGACATTGTGAGAAGCCATGGTCTCCGCAATGGGTGTAGCTAGAACAGGTCCGCGCATGGACAACGAACCATGACACTTGGAACCGTCATGTCACACAGAGAGGCTCTCGTGGAGTCGAAGGATAGGTAGGATCAACTGGTTGGTGGGCGAAAACAGCGGTGACTTGAAAGAGATGTGAGCTCACGAGAGCAAACAGACTGGCGGCGTAAGGTTATTCCTCAATGTTTCGCGGCCTGCTTGGTACGGCTAGGAGTTCGCGATTGAGTATGAAAAGTATCTTTGCTTGGAACACCCAAATAGTAGAGCAAGCATGGTTGTGACACGCTTGACCAAAAATCCTGCCTGCAGCAGAATGCGGGGAGGCGCACGAGCGCAGCCTTGCGGAACAAGTAAATTCAGGGTCACGTGACTTTATCTCAGCCTTACAAGACTACCTCGTACATCTTGCTACACAGCCTCGTAGACTCGAACCGCATAACGCGATATTGCTACACTTGTCGATATTAGTTACATGTAGGTATTTGACGTCCATTCATTTAACTTGAAACACATTCTGCCAGACCCAACCAACCACATCCATCTCTGATCCAGTAGTCCACAATTCTGCGCTCAACGACCTGGCAATTAAAACTACATTGAGCTCCTAACCAGTAGACAGCTCCATGAAACTTGTTTCATCACTGTCATCCGCATATTGGGCTCCCAGAAGGTACGACAACTCCAATAAGAATGTAAAAACAGAGGTCGAGGTTGTTCACACACGCCCCGGACCTTTTCGTTAATGTCACAATGAATTTGAAGTAGGATTTCATCAAGCAACAGCCGACGTCTCTCGTGTTCCACTTTCTTCCTCTTCAAGCCTCCGCCTCCAGCTAGCGAGATTATCGCTCAGCTCTGTCCCATGACTCTCTGTTGTAGGTGTCCTTTCCGAGTCAAAAGTTGTGCTGAGCCGATAGTTGTTCCTACTCGTGCTCTCCCATTGTGATCGTAGCGTTTCCAGTTCAGAGGCCAGGTTGTCCAGAGCGATGGACCCCCGGTCGTCTCGAGACAAAGCGTCATCATTGACCGACATATCCGTCAGTGTGGAGGTGCTTTCCTCTCGGTTGTGCCCCAGTCCAGGGATCCCATGGGGCAGAGGTTGTAATTGTGACTGCCGTCGATAGTTTCCTACAGACTGACCAACTTGATCAAGGAGCATTGTCACTCGGCTTTCCGCCTCTTCCGCTTGTTTTTCAAGCATGGAGTTTTCTGACTTGAGTTGTTCTAGCTCTTTGCCCAGTCTTTGTGCGGTTTGTGTAAGCTCCTCGTAGCTGGCTTTCTGCTGGTCCCTTTCTGTCTGAACCTTTGTGAGGTCTGACTTCAACGACGTCATGTTCGACTCTAGTTGAGCAATCTGCTTGCTCGTCTGGGTCTTCATCTCCTCGATTGAAGCTTGAAGTTGCTTTCGTTCCTCGTCCCAGGTCGAGGTGTCCGGTGCTGTCCCAGAAGCCGCACTCGTGCTTCGAGCAGTTTCCAGCTCGCCAGTCAATTGGGCATTTTGGGATTTGTATTTGGTGAGCTCCTCCTTCATTTTCTTCAGCATCTTCTCAGTGCCCTTGACGTAATGGACGGCAGATTGATAATCGTTTTCAAGCTGCTCCAACTTCTCCTTGTAGGTGCTGTCAGCCTCTTGCATACGAGCCTCGAATTGACTCTTAGTCTCCTCGTGGGCTTTGATGCTGGCTTGTAATTGTTGATCAAGTTCTCGGAGACGAGCTTGCTCCGGCGTGCCAAATCGAGAGCTTGGAGAATGATCGAATATGGGCGACCGTCTCACGTCAGAGACATTTATGCCGCGCTCGCCTAGCAGATCCTTGAGAGCACTGTGCTGAACAGCAAGAGCACTGGCATCACGTTGAGACATTTCAAGGTTCGATCGTAGCTCACGGATCTCTGCCTGATAGTTTTGTGCATCCCGCAAAGTGGCCTGTAGTTGCCTCCGGATCTGGAGAGCCTCGCGGCTCGACTGTTCTTGATACGCTTCCAGTCCAGCAATCCGTTCTTCTGCATTACGTAGTTTCTGCGCTGCCTTATCTGCTGCTTCCTGGTTGCGCTTGGCCAAATTCGAGGCTTGTTCGGCTGATTCACGAAGAGCGGCTATTTTCTGATCGGCGACAGTGTCTTGTTTAGAGCCTGTGTCGACAGATGACAGTTTGGCCAGGCCGACAAGCAGCGCCTCACGATGAGTCGCAGCTTCTCTGGCGTGAGTTTCGGCCAACTCTTCAGCATCATGTAGGCGTTTCGAGACAGTTTCCAGTTCCGTGGTCCTATCTTCGTGTTCGGCTCGCAGTTGAGACAGTTTTTTCTCGGCAACTTCTCTTTGCACACGCTCTTCCTCAATCTGGCGCTCGTAAAGGCTCACCTTGCTCGTGGATGCTGTGACGGCAGCCTCTAGGGCAGCCATCGAAGAAGTGTGATTCGTTAGTCGCGACGATGTGTCCTCGTGCGTCTTGACCAAACTCTCATGATCGACCCGCAGAGTCCGCAACTCTTCTTCGACCTCAGCCCTGCGGCCTGCCTCTGCTCGAGCTAGACTTTGGGCTTCGTAAAGTTCTGCACGAAGTCCCTCGAGTTCTGCCGGGTTTCGATTCTTGCTCAGCTCATCATAGCGGAGCTGGAGAGCATCCACAGATTCTTCTGCCACTTCTCGAGCTTTCCGTTCGGACGCAAGGTCGTTGTTCAAAGAATCAAGCTTGGCCTTCAGCTCAGACTGTGCAGCAAGGGCCAAGGCAAGGCGGCGTGTAAGGTCAGTAAAACGTTCTTGCTCATCAGGCTCTCGCGACGCATCAGGTTGTGGTGTGCTACGCTGACTACCACCATGAGCCGCGAGCTTGGCCCTTGCATACGCAGCTTCCGTGACGGCGGCATCACGCTGATGTTCCACCTCGGCGATCCGTCTGGCCATAGATGCAGCTTGCGTCTCCATGGCTTCTTGCATCTTGATGATTTCCGTTCTCATGGCCATGAAGGCTTCCATTAGTGGCCGATCGTCGTCGGTGACCTTGCTGACGGCTCGCTCGTCAAACGTGGGACTAGAGGAAGCGCCAGTGTGGTAACCTTGCTTCCGAGCCAGAGCCAACTCTGAAGCATACCAGGCGTTCGTCTTCTTTGCAGTTTCCAACTCTTTCAACAGCGCCTCTTGGTGAGGATTCATCTTGGGAGATTTGGGTTCGTCGCCTGGCATACTTCGTAAACTTCGATTATCACCTTGTACTTCCCCATGATGTCTGCCGGATGATGAACGTCCCAGGTACCCGTCCTCGGTGCTATCGATGGAACCTTGAGCCCTTTGTGACCTGAGCGATCGTTGTCTAGCAACACCGCTACTCATGAGAGGAGCCGCTTCACCTGCTTCCATAGCCTTCGCCTTTGATTCGGTCCGCTGAGTTGGAGTCCTGCGGCCGAAAGTGCTCGGACTTCCTTCACGGCTGGGTCTAATGTTCTCTTTTTGAACGTCTCTCACTGCTTGGGGCTGCATCACACCCTCTTGAGGCACAGTTCGACCGCCATCCGGGCCGGGTGCAGTGCTTCTTGTGTCCAGCGGAGAACCATTGTACCTGGCTTTTGGTCCGTTAGGGGCATTGGGAGGAGAATGTACACCATTCGTCCGCGGCGTTGGCGCCTGCCCCTGAGGGGGAGGTCCAGCGGGCGCCTGTGCCATCGATGCCCGCGGCAGCCGTGACTGTGAGCTACTTTGTCCAGCCGGGTCTGGTCGTTGAACCGGACCGCCTGAGAATTGCTCGCGAGTTGCATTTTGACTCCTTGCTCCTTCTCGTGATGTCGAACGGATGGGCATAGCAGATCGTGCTTCGGTACTTGGTCTTCGAGTTGGGCTGTTCGGTTGCCTCGGATCTATAGGTTGGCCACTCGCCGGTGCATCGTTTGGATAACGAATCTTTGCAGTATCCAGTACATAAACCATACTTAGCTCCGCAGGATCCCGAGGCGCGGAACTAGGCTCTCCAGCAAGGACGATGATTTTGTCGCGGTATGCTGTCATACTGTGGCCGGATCTGGGCGAGGGCGACGGGCCCATGTTTTGGAACGTGTACCATCGTTTTGACGAGATGCGGAAGGCTGCTAGATCACCAAGATCTGTGCCTTCTTCGGTCCTACCACCAAAGATATACATCACGTCATTGACCAACGCAGCGGAGTGGCCCTCCCGGGGAGCAGGAATATATCCTATGCAGTCTTGCTGCGTCCAGACATTGGTGACGGGACTGTACGTCCAGACATCGTTGAACCACTGAGTGCCATTGGTGCCTCCAAACCTACGGACGGATTGATTAGACGAGATTCGACTGGTGATCACGGTCCACTTACAGGAATAACTGGTCGTTGTAGCTAACAATCGTGTGATTCGTTCTTGCAGCAGGCACTTTCGCATTCGGCCCGACAACGTCGTCGCCCGTGTTTTGTATTAGAAACTCCCACTGATTTGCCGGGTTCTGTAGGGCGTTCAGGTCGAAAGCTATTAGATCATTGAAGAAATAACCCTCAACCTGACCTCCAAAGATGTATATCTTGGAGCCCAGAATATTGAGGGTATGACCATATCGGCCAGAAGGTCGTGGACCCGGAGGCGCGGCCCGAGACCATTGTCGAGAAGCTAGAGGATGGTGAGCAATGTTCACCGGCACAGAAACACAGGACCAATCCACTCACAAGTATTAAGCAGGTACAGAGTGTCGTCTAGCACGTCGTTATCATCCATCTTAGTGTCACCGCCAAATACGATGAAAGCGTTGCCAACCAGCAGACTTGCGTGTCCGACGCGGGGGCCGGGTCCCTCCGAAACTGTCGCGATAGGATAACAGGACAGACTTCCACCGCCGGACTCGACCATCCACAAGTCGCCCCGAACCATGGAACCGTTGATGAGGCCCCCCATAATATAGATATCACCATCTTTTGAGGCAATTGCGTTCACAGCCGCGCCATAGCGAGGGAAAGGATTAGATTGCGCAGTAGTGAAATTCAATCGTCGCTGCGACCAGGGATAGAGGGCGGCATTGGGAACTTGAGTCGGCTGTGTAGCCGTCGAGGGTCGTGGCTACGCACAACCATAGTCAGCGCTTCCGTTCAGTATCGATGTCAATCGAAGAATTTTGACGTACCCCAGATTCTGACTCTGATCTCTCGCGCCGTGGATAAGCAGGTCCAGCGGCCAGAGTCGAGTTCATGGAACTCAGGGAACCGTTTGGATTCGAACTTGCATTAGGATTAGGAGGAGGCGATTGAGTCGATCTCTCGCCGGTGCTGTCAATGGAACCGTTGGCACCTGACGAAGTCGGGGTGCCGTCAGAAGTATGGATATTTCGACTCGCTGGGGGCAAGCCCGAGGCGGGCGGCGCGTTCTTCCTGCTTTTGAAGAGAAACGCCATTGTTCGTGACTTCGCAACGTTGGGACTCGGGGACGTAAGGCCAGATGAGACACGGGTGTGTTAGATGCGCAGGACTTGCGCGGACCGAACCATCCACCTCGCTCAAGCACAATCCATCGTCCCGGCATACAACGAGGAGGGCGACCAGAAAGGACAGGAATCGTATTCCAGGACCACAGGTCGCGATGAATTCAATGGATTATGCAAGGTGGTCGATGCTGTCTCCCAGTTCGATTCTGGCTGCCAAGGGAAGGCTTATGCAGGCACCGGGAGCCCCCCAATTAATTCCAACGCGATCAAAGGTGCGGACGCGCTCGTGCAGAAGAGTCGGTGCGGGCTAACAATTGCCAATCGGAGGCAAGGGCTGGCACAACGCGAGCAGTGATAAGTAGATACAGAAGCGACAGAAACCAAACTGAGACTGATGCGGTGATGATGGCGACGATGAAGAATAGTATGGACTCAGGAGAATTATTTTCTTGTCGAGCAAGACTAAGTGTCGCCCACCGCGCAGCCTGGCACCACCGACGAGGGACTAGGTACTCCTCCTGGGTGGGCAGTTGGCACCCTTGGAAGGCACGGGAGGGTGAGGGCGCCCCCGGAATGCTCCAACTTCCCAAGGCCGGGCACCAAGCCATGTTTCAGGTGGCTGGTTCGAGTCTAGCCCCCGTGAAGCTCACCGCTAAGAATCTCCTCTCCCATGCATCTCTGGCGCCCATGAGGCCCTAAACAAGCAGCAAAAAAAAAGTTCCCCCCCCTTATTATGCGTTTGACCTCGTACAAGTCCCCATTCTTTGGCTGCAGCCTCAACGTTCATGCTCTGGCTGGGAAAGACAAACGCCACACTCCATCCTCCACGGTTCGCCGCCACCGAGGATGACCATATCCCAGTTTTGACTCACCAGCCGCAAGCTGCGGCTCTCTTTGCCTTCTCTCTGCCTTGGTTGGCGAAACCTCTTTTCTGGTAAGGTTCCCGGCGCTGAAGATCGCAGCACGTGATTGCCGATCGACCTTAGCCGAAATGATTGGAGGACTCGTTTCTCATGTTGACGACATCCATGGTCTTGGACACACCCTCCAAACGATATATGTCTGACCATAGACAAATCACGAAGACGGAACGACGGTTTGCGAACACCACTAGGCAGCATCTGAGTACGGAGTGCATCCTTTACGAAACTTACTCGACTCACCGGACATCCTGCTGGTCACGCAGACCGTTATCAATACGGGCTGATATCATTGAACATCCGGTGCTGCCACGGCTCTCCCAGGTCGAACTGATGCCGGATACCGTGTCGCCGAAATTACAACTCTCTTGATGTTATAGGTAGGCTTTTAACCGGTGCTGAAACAGAGCAAAACAGCTAGGCACAAGGCCTCCCCAAAAGCCCTTGAGGACCAGGCAGCTTAAATCGCGGTTTCCACTACCGGGTAGAAGGATACATCCATCAGTTTGGTCAAAAGTGGAGTGAGTGGTTGGGTCTTTTCAAAGATCAAGATTCAAAACTCTAAAGATCCCCTCGGGTTCGGGGTCCCACAAGAAAAGGTGAGCAGGGCAGGTATTACGGATTGCAGCCTCGTCGGCCCGACCCCCCCAGCCTCGCGACATCCCGAGGACAGCCTCTCACCAGTCTGCACTGGAAAACCGGAACACGGATACCAGGCTGATCCTTTAGACAGAAACCAGTGTAAGATTACACCAGCCAGGATGGCATCAGACCGCCTAACCCGACCACAATCACCCGAGGTGGACCTCAAAACCTTCATCGCGCAAATGCCCAAAGCGGAGCTTCACGTCCATCTCGAAGGCTGCCTGACACCTGATCTTGCCCGCGCTCTCGCAGCACGGAACAACCTGCCCATTCCGTCGTCCATTGCCCACTTGGAACCGTCTCACCCGGAGGCAGGCTATGCGTTCAACGACCTCACCTCGTTCCTGCAGATCTACTATCCAAACATGGCCGTCCTGGTTACGGCCGAGGACTTTTCTGACCTGGCCCTGAGCTACCTACGCACCGCACACGCCCAGAACGTGAAGCACGTCGAGCTGTTCTTCGACCCGCAAGCACACACGTCGCGGGGAGTGCCCTTCCCGACCGTGGTGCGCGGTTACCGCCACGGCATCGTCACAGCGCAGCGAACGCTAGGCATTTCAGCGAGTCTGATCATGTGCTTCCTCCGCGACCACAGTGCCGAATACGCCATGTCGACCCTGATGGAGTCGCTCCCGTTCAAGGACAGCATCATCGGCGTCGGCCTGGACAGCGACGAGCGCGAAAACCCTCCCAGCAAGTTCGCGTCCGTCTTCCAGCGCGCCTCCCGCGAGGGCTATCTGCTCACCATGCACTGCGACATTGACCAGCCCAACACCCTGACGCACATCGGTCAGGCCGTCAACGAGATCCAAGTGGACAGAATCGATCATGGCACTAATATCATTGACTCCCCGGAACTGGTCGACACCATCAAGACTCGCGGCATCGGACTGACTTGCTGTCCAATCTCAAACTCCGTCGTCACGGCCGACTTCAAGGGCCGGGAAATCCTTGGCCTCCTGCGGCAGGGCGTCAAAGTCACCATCAACAGCGACGACCCAGCCTATTTCCGCGGTTACGTGAATGAGAATATGCTGAAAATGGCCGAGGGGACCGATATAACAAAGAAGGAGTTGATCCAGCTGCAGAAAAATGCATTCATGATCAGTTGGATCTCGAGTTGGCGGAGGAACCATTTTTTACAAATGTTGGACGAGTATGAGAAAAAGATGCTAGGCAACATAGAAGGAGAAGCTCTAGTAAACGGGATTTGACGTTTGATGACCTACTCTGCAATGGCCCGAAAGCAGCATACGACGTTGTGGAAGGGTATCTTTACACTGATAAACATGGAACTCAACACCTGCATTTCCGCCGGACCTTGCTCTGGTCTTTTTCACAACCACTAATCCGAGCTTTTCGCCGTAAACTCGACCTCGCCAAAGAACGTAGCCCGCAGCTGTACAATTGCTGCAATCTCGAGAACAAACTCCTGAAGGATGATAGCGTTGGTCAGTACATGGCTGAGACTGACGTGATTCCTCGGGCTCAATGACCAGTCATCTGTGCCGCTCGGAGTTGCAGCTCCAGATCCACCACTGGCATCCAACAAAGCGCGACGTTGATCACCAGGAGGACTTGGAGTTTGTTTGCGGCCTGCGTGTACAGGGAGTGATTCTGAAGCCTCTTCGGGCGTTCGAAAATTAAACAGAGTAACTTGTGTTTTTAAAAGGGGGATCGATGGCGGTGGCACCAAAGAAGCTGGCTGCTGTGTTGACCCCTCGCTTTCCCCGAGTTGAGCCGGTGTTGATTGCCTCAGGGGAGAATGGCCGAGAGGGCGCTCAGTTAAGCTGCTCCGATGTGTTTCAGGCCTCGATAAAGCACCGTCGATGGACCCAAAATCCCTTGTCGTTACCTTTCGCCCTCTTGGAGTTGCTGGTGGTGACTGAGATTTCCCAACAGAAGGCGAGGTGCTTCTGAGGCCCGAACCAGTCTCTTTCGTCCGCCATGACGAGTTCACCGGGTTTTGAGGATTGGTGAGCGTGTCATCCTCTGACAGTTCCATTCTCCTTCGAAGGACAAGCTCGTCCCATTCGGGAAATTGTGAGCGCCATTGACGAACTTGCTCTATAAGTTCACCAATGATGAAAGTAATGTTGCTCGAGGAACAGTCTTGACTGTCGGTCTCGTTCCCTGGCCGCAGAAGCCACCCTTGCAGATTCATATGCTCACAAGCAGCCAGGGCCATGACAGCCTCAGTCAGATAAAGATTCGTGACAGTGTCATTTGCAAAAAAACTTCGCAGCAATGTGAGGAGAGCTTCAAAGAGCTTGCACTCTTGGGCAATGGACATGTCTCGTTCGTCTATTTGGTCCATATCCGCTCGGTTCATGCGGAGGCAACTGTGCTGCTCCAGTAGAATCTGCTCGTCCAGCAATGCTGCTTGATATGACTCATCCATCTCGGGGTTTTTGGCTATCGCAGCAGCATAGTCAAACAATTTGAGCAAGGAGCTGTTCAGATGCTCTACTCCACGTTGAGCTGGAGACGCAGTTGTTGGCTCAAGTTTGAAAAGATTCGTGAGGACATGACAATGGTGATTCGCAATGATCACTGATAATAGCTTCAGACAAGCATTGACGGTTTCTGAATGACGAGATCTGAGGCTCATTACCATCAAGTCGAGAAGATTGAAAAGATTCGGGGAAGGGCTGTCGGCGACCTCTGCAAGGGCTTTCAAATGATCGATGGACTTCCGTCGGCTAACAGACATCCTCTGTCTTCGATGGCTTCTCTCCGCGGGGCCGCGGGGCATGCTTGGTGACGCCAAAAGGTAGCGCAGGATGCGATCCACGAGCTGTTCGTGGTCAAGAGCAATCAGAATCCGGGACAGATGGGTTATGACCGCGGCGGTAGAGCCACCTTCAACATCGGATGACTCCAAGAGCGAAGGATAAAGGAGTTGTTGGACAAAGAGTATCTGAAAATGGTCCAGCAAAGTATCACTGACTTCTGCCGACTTGCAGTGGTTCAGTGTATCCTGCCAGAACGCCAGATAAGTGAAGAAGGCTTTGATATCTTGCTGAAAGACTTGTGGTACTGTTGTGAGCGAAGCAAGCGTTTCTGAACGATCCGAAAGAGAGACAATAGCAGGCGCGGAGGCTTGGCCACTAAGTGAAGTTGATTGTCTGCTGAGCCTGCTGTATAGGGCACCCAACCCACTAGCCATCTGAGGTGCCAGGTCACTCTCGATCATCCATGTTTCCAATGGCTTGGATCTGGAGGCGGTTTCCGTCAAGTATAACAACGCCGTGCGAGCAAAGTCACCCACCGGGCCATCGTGGTGAACGTATTGCACTAGCACATGGAACAGAGGAAATTGACTTCTCCTAGAGTCGTCTGCAGCGTTGCGCCCGCGTGTTGTTTCTCGACCTGGATAGAACCAAGCAGGAAGGATGTCTGGGTCGAGCCGGATCTTGGTAGCAATCTCGAATAGCAATTCCACCAGGTCTGTTTCTAGACGTTCCTCGACAATGATCTTCCCTCCTATTGTAGCAAAGCATACCAAATCTAACAGAGACCTTGTGAACAATTTGCTGTCAAGCAGTCCTTCGGCTTCGCCATTAATGAGGATGTGGAAGAGTTGAGCAGAGGACTTGATGATATCGGGGTGGGCAGAGGACACGGCGAGCTTGGTGATTATAATGTAGGTCTGGCTCGAGGCAACATAGCGCAGGCAGGAGTGCGGCGCGGCTCTGCGCGACTCGTCGTGGAGAATGCCTTCGAGGCGTTGGAGGAGTTTGACAGTGTATGTCAGGGCGGCTTCATCTTCGCGCTCGAGGCTTCCGCTGCGCCAGGTGTGCTTCACCGCGTCAATGAGACAAAGTTCGCAGGAAGGGAAGTGCACTCACAGTCAAGGCATTGCAGATGCTCTTGCAAGATGCAAGGCGCTCTGCTGGTGTATTTGTCCTTTGTTTTGTCTGGTATGAACCAGTACCGGCAATCAGGCGAGTGAGCTAGCCAGCCATCTTGACGTTAGACTCTTCAGTCCTTGCACAGCATGCATCTTGGGTAAGCAACTCACGATATCCATGCCCTTTGCCTCATTTTGGAACGTTCATTGGGGTAAGAGGTATGGTCGGATGATTATGTCGAAAGGAGAATCCAGATGAAGAGGACTTGATTCAGTAGTTGTCGGAGGAGCCGTTGAGACTATGTATGGTGCTAGCCCGATGTCTGGTCACAACTTCCGCTGTTGAGGCCAGACGCAGCTTCCCTGGCAAACCTCTGAACAACTAGATAAAGGATCTTCTTCTGCTACTGTTCTTGCTTTCTCTCTCTGCTACAGATTTTGCTGAATTAGACAGTACCATTTGCCAGTATTGAGTGATTCTGGTGTGAACCCTTTTCCGACTCCGATCTACTCATATATCAGAAGCCGGGGACACTTCTATCCTCACTATGGAGGGTCCCTCAAATCGAAATGCACCAGGTGTGGCCTTCATGTCCTCTAAAACACCCGAAGCTCGAGCACAGGAGCGGGCAGCCTCCAAAGACGAAGGCCTGGAGGATGTATACAACCCGGGTCCCTTACCTTCCGTCAGTGTCATCAACCCAACAAAAACGCATACCGGGCTCTACTCTGAGCACGGCCATTCTCTCTCTCACATTCGACCCATTACCAAACACCCTGGTTCATCAGTCACCACATTCTATAATGGTGTCTTCACCACGATCATTGGAATATCGACCCTGGGCGCGAGTATCACCTTCTCCTATGTCTTGTCCAACAACACCTCCACCCCTCGAGCAAGACAGCCAGTCTTCAACGTGGACCAGATACAAGGATTCCTGGCCATTAGTTGGCTCTTGTTCCTTCTTGCGTTGGCAATTGCTTCACTTGGCTCCACTATCTTGACCTTCTTCAAAGACCACTGGATTGCAGACTGGGATGGGCTGAATGGGAAGACATCGCAACGGAGCGTTCAGAGATACGCCATAATTGCAGCGGCGCTGATGGGCGGTCTCATCATCGGGGCTTTTGCGCTGCTATGCCTGGTGGTGGTTGCGTATACCGCTGTTGTCGGGTGGATTGCCTTGGGATTTACCAGCCTTATCGGAGTTATCATCCTTGTGGCGCTGGTGACTCAAGCGCCGTGGCCGTGGCGGAATAACACCCCGTCTCCGAGCCGAAGACATCGCAGTGCAGGTGGTTATGACGGAGATGATGGAGAGGAAGGACCATGATGGACCATCAAGGATGATGCGTTTGTGTGATCGATGCGGGGAACTATTATTCGACCGGTTCATCCATATGTGGTCGTTATGTTTGGGCGGTCGGATTCCCCATCTGACCGAAGCAGTCTTTCCCTCCATGGCTGTCGCTCCAGCCAGTATAACGCTCAGATTGTCAAGGTCGTCTTCATGATCATACAAAACTCTTCATAGCTCATCGAGCGAACGATTTCATATCAGTCACTTTCATCGTCAGTTTCCGCTTTCCTCTTCTTCCCCCCTTTCCCTTTGCCTTTGGGCCTGATATCTTCTTCACTATCTTCACTTTTGGCCTCCGACTTGGCCCTGCCTTTCTTGGAGCCTTCGTCAGGGATAGCCTCACAAATGTCGTTCAAAAAGTCGAACTGCCCATCCTTCATCAGTGCGGCCTTGAGATGCTGTGCCGTGACTCGTTTTGAGTTGTTTGCTCTTGCCTCTGCCGCACCCTTAGAGACTAAAGTGATCATGAAAAGCTCCAACGCTTTGGCTATGTAAGAGTTAGAGTAATGAAGGGGGCAGTGGAGGTAATATTCCAGAACTCACAAACTGCCGTGGGGGTTGCTTGAGCAACCTTGCCTACATCTTCGTCTGCTTGCATGATGCGCTTGATTCGTGCAACAGGAAATTTCGTTCTCACGTCGATTCCAAAAGAGGGGTCTGCCGTGGCGATAGGCATGACCGGTTGTACAGATTGGGGTTGCTCTACCTTAGGTTGGATGACATTTCTCGTTGCGGCGTTGAGACCGTAGTCTTGTTCCAGTGCCTCAGCGGCTTTCTGTTGCCGCGTGCGAGGAGGCATGTCTGCGTAAGGATAAACGGGCAGGGACGGCTGCGGTGGCTGGCTCTGGCCTGTGCCCAAATGGGGACCAAACGCAGACTGAGAGTAGTGAGTCACTGGCGGACTACTATATGGTTGAGCGAAATGTTGTTGAAACGAACCCTCTGAAAGATATTGGGTAGGAGTCTGTCCTGGAAAGCTCGGAGTGCGGAAAGTCTGAGGGGGAAAATTGACTTGGGCGCTTTGTGATTGAGGGCGAGAGCCAAAATACGACGCCGAAGGAGCGGCGGATGTCGCTGTCGAAGGGGAGAAAAACGGCGAGGCGTCGTAGCTACCTCGAGGAGTGAACGAATGACCCGAAGGGAAATTGGAGTCTGGTGCGTGGTAGCTTGGAATTCGGGTTAGTCTGGGCAGTGGGGCGTTTGCAAAGGTGAAGCCTGATAAATCTGGACTGGAAGGACGGTATGATGACTCGGAGTTCGGGTTGTCGTGTTCTTCATTCATTGCTCGGCGAATGAAGGGTGCAGCTGGATGGTGGTGCAGGAATCCCGGGGGGTAAGATTTGGTGCAGTACTAGTATTGGTGACGGTGAAGTGGAGCGTGTGCGATGGGCAACTAGTCATTTTGAATAGACAACAGCGCCCTTTGTTGGTTCAGACTGGGCCGACCATGATTGTTGTTGATGGAAAGTGATCGGGAGGAAATATGTGAAGCGAAGAACCAGTTCAAGCTGTCAAGCCAGAGGAGAGAGGTTGGTAGGAGCGTGAAGTGGTACAATGGTACCCGGGTGCGGTACGAGGTACACACAAATGGTAACAGAGTTACCAAGTCACCACCTAGCAGCCTAGGGCGAATGACGACAGGTAGGGAGTTTGAGGCGGCGAGGTGGGTAACTAGAGTCACGTGTTAAGGGTAAGGCGGAATAACGTAAATCCGGAGAGGCTGGGATTTCTGTGTCTTTGACTCCTGAGCAAGACCGAGTCATGTAGTTCAGAGACGTGCAGCTGAGGGGTCAGAGGGGCCTTATAAAAGCTGAGGTCAGGGCTTTTGTGGGCGTCTCAGCCATCCGATGATCAGATCAACAGGCCCAGAAACACGCTAAAGGCCACGGTCCAATCAATCGAGCCAACTCCAACTGTGACGCCCTGCCTTATTTTTTTTGCGAATCCACAATCCCACCTCTGCGCTTTGCAAACTTTACGGTCTCTTTCGTCCATTTCTCCCATTGAAAGACCCTGCTGGCCCCTGCGTCCCCCAGAACAATTTCTGCATGTCCCATGTCATCCTCCTATAGATTTTAGCCGGACCCCGGCGATGGCGATACGAAAGCCAAGGCCATGAGAATGACCAGTCCACTTTTTTTCCCAGTCACTTTTGAGATTATGACACGGGGATAAATTTTCAGACGCGTCTCCGCGACACGTGCCTTCGCTTTTGCGACAGTAACACCAATAGGAAGAAGAATGACCTTGGAAAAATATCCGCTTGGTGCCTGCAACTTCGTGAATCATTGACTGTCAAATGATGATAGAGCGATCTGGAGATAGCAGTTGAAGACAAGATTGCAGAACAACAACCCAGCTCACATGGCTGTGGTCGTCGTTTTGCTAGTCCAACTGTCATCAATGAAAGACCTTTCCAAACTTGATCTAATCTGATGGCGTGATTGGATTCTATGAAGATGTGAGGCAGGCCGTTAGCGCACAATTCTAATGCAAACCCGATGCAAGGCTGGAGGACAGGATGAAATCAGTCATTATGTCAAGTCCCTGCAGCCGTTCATCTCGTGTGCTTCCGAGGAACAAGTTCACCACAGGCCAGGCGTGAATGCCTGCCTCTCGCTCATGGACCTTAACTGTGGCGCCATTTTTCTTGATGCGATCAGCCATCGCTTGAATGCCGGGAGCAAAGACCTCTTCTGCGCCGTATACGATGCGAAACCCGTTCAGTGGCGAGGCTTGTTTCCAGCGCCCCGTACAGAGACCCGGAGAGACAACACTGTCCGTCATCGTCGCCTCCCTTGCATATTGTGTTGCGTACAGATGTAAGCTGTTGCGATCCAGGTAGTCACTGGGTGTATTCTGGTTCAGGTTCGACACTAGATGGGTCCAGGGCGAGATCAGTACAGCTAAACCTGGTCGATACCGTGACTGGAGCTGAGTATCTTGTTCAAGATGACCTGGCTGGAGAAGCATGCTCAGGATAAGAGTTGCACCTGCTGAATCACCGCTCACACAGATCTTTGCTGCCGACCCATGCCCGAACCTATCCCGAAGAAAATCATATCCTGCACGGGTTTCATTAAACTGAACCGGCCACTGCGCGTCCGGGACGAGAGTATATTCCAATGCAAAAACCGCTGGATTCTTGAACCCACTTTCTTTCAATCGAGTTGTCCAAGCCATGAGAAATTCGAGATAGAAATATGCCGAACCCATGGAGAACCCCCCACCTAAACACACAAGTATCAGCTAACACCCTCTCTCCAGGCAAAGGACGTTCGTTAACTAACCATGAGCATAGTATATTATGATGTCAGGGTCGCAGTCCGGATCGTCAACTATCCAGAGACCTCTGGCACCATGTCTGATGACTTCCCGATAAAACATGGGACAGTGCAGAAACCCGTGTCGCAGCAGGCGGAATCGGAAGAATGGATATGCGACCCATTTGGAAAAGAAGACTCTCCCTACACTGACAGGGATCTTTGCGAACGCATATCGAACGCAGCGAATGACCACGTCCTGGAAGAGCGTGGCATGCTGTGTGAAGGGCGATCGGAGGTGCCTTTTCATATAATACCGTTCATGTACCAGCTGGTAGGGAAGTTTAAGAACTGTCCCGAGTGGTTAGTATACTCTGGCGACCCGCACAAGATCCATGCGGTTTCCCTACTCAAAAATGGGATTACTCTGAGTGTCACACCAAGTAGCTCTTTGATGTCTACTTGGTAGAGTAGTTGTGGGATTAAGAAAATGACAAAAGCGATGCAATCAATCCCATTGATTGGTCCCAGGATCATCTTGGGCTATTTGTATATTGCTCAGATATGGATTAACCGTCAAGTATGTATCGCATCCCATGTGTTCAATGGCGATCAAATGAAACAAAATAGAGAGAGCTGCAGACCAGGAGATACTGGTATGGGTAGAGTCTATCCAAAGGTACAAATCCAAAGTGTAAGCGTCATGTCTACTAATGCTAACGTTGAAGCCAAGTATCGGACTGGCGGAATTGAGATCTGCCCATTTAGCCATTTTCTTACAGGCACATTTTCTGAGGGGCGATTCAGCCCTGGTGAGCATAGCATAGAGATCGGATGCTACACTAAGCTATATCGGTCCTAGCGTAAGGTGGAGAGGCAGAGAGGCTCCTGCAGCCCCGACGGTCTTTTTTTCGCCTTTGAGAGCCTTTCGCCCAGGCTGGTTCAGGCTTTGGTGGCTCTCAGCCTGGCAACCCCGGCTGCGCAAAACTACCAACTGAAAACTTCCTTTCCCATCGCTACCATCCCGTCCTTGACATGTCTAACCTTTTTATTCTGATATGATTGTGAATTTTTGTCATTTATAGTCTAGTGATCGTGTCACACAAGGCCGGCGACACCCCTGCCTGTTGTCATCTAATGGCGTTTGATCTTTCCATTCCTTCGTCTAAATCGCAGGCCTGGTTCACTCCCTCACAATCAGGAACAGCCAGACTGTCCCTTGACCTCTGTTCAATATGGCCGCTGTTGCGTTAGATACATCATTGACCAATGTCCTCAAGTACGTTTGGAGATCGCATGCCTTTGGCCTTTCCTGCGCTAACCTCTTCAGTTCCTTGGATTTGGACAAAGTGCCAGAGAAATTGAAATGCACGCGCTGCCACAACTTCAACCTCAATCCATACAAAACCTCTTGTTGCGATGTCGGAATCTGCGAAGCATGTTAGTGACTGTGTGGACTGTTCCTCTTGGCGAGTGACTGACACTAGGCAGGCTTCAGCACTACTCGCGGCTCCAGTTGTCCCAAGTGCGAACATCGGCCCTTTACCGACGACATTTGCAAGCCGAGTAAAGCCATGCAGAAGACCATCAAGGTTTATCTCAAGGCACAAGAGAAGACGAGGGTGGATGAGCGGGCCAAATCTGTCGGACAAGATGAGGTTGTCCACCCACCAGACGCCGGCAGACCCGTCGTGAACGGCGGCAGCCAAACAGATGGAGTTACAGCAGAGGTGTCGGAGGAGCGGCGACAAGAGGACGTGGCAGAAAGTGAAGACACCCTTGCTGGAAATGTCCAACCGTCGATTGAGGTAATTGCCTGCTCTACCATTTGTTTGATGACAACTTTTCTCCTAATCTTCACATTAGGAACCTGACCCTGAACCCGCCGATAATGACGACGATATCGACATCCAAGTGGAAGCAGAGGACGAGAACCTGCAGCCACTTCCGACCCGCGTGAAGAGTACTGAAGACACTCCTCAGCCTACCAATTCCTTCGACAACAAACCGAACTCACAAGACGTGAGCCAAAGTAATACTGAGAGTTTCAATAGCATGGACTTTTCAAACATGATGAATGGGTTCGGCAATATGGATTACAATCAGATGATGCAAATGATGTCGGCAAACGGGATGGGCTTCAATCCAATGATGGGTGAGCTTCCTACTACTCCACAAGTAGCAACATTTTCTGACTTTGCTCTACAGGAATGCCTATGGGAATGAATCCAATGTCAGCAGGCATGTTTGGCGGATTTGGCGGTCCAAACGGAGGCATGAACATGAATGGGATGAATGGCATGAACATGGCTATGAACTACAATGCCAACCAAGGAATGTATGGCTGGGAAGGCCAGAACAACAATATGTGGCAGAATAATAATGCAAATGCATTCTCGAATGGCATGGGCAATGACTTCGGTTCCAACTATGGTTTCAATATGGGCCCGTCTGGCAACTTTCAACAGCCCTATACCTCTGGTGATTTTCAAAATGGCTACTATGGCCGCGGCTATGGCAGAGGTCGTGGTCGTGGCCGTGGCGGCTTTGTGAGAGGCCGCGGTAACTTCAATCAATTCTCGCAATACCACCAACAGGGATACCAGAACTTGTCAGGCCAGAAGCAATTCGATAGCCGCAATGTGCAGTCTCATACGATGCAGGCGGCATCCGCCGAAGTCGCCGCGGCCGAAGAACAACACATGGACAACAACCACGATCCGGTTGATGACGGTCACGAAGACGATGACTTCGCCCCTGGCGGTCAGGAAGAAGTCCAAGAGGCCCTTGGGGAAGACTACCAGAAGCCCATCACCGTCGAAAAGACCGTCACTACAACCGCTACTTCTGAAGCTTCTGCGGCTAGTGGAGGTGATGAGGTGGCGACAGCGGTAGAATCTCAACCTATGGATGAGTCTTTGGAAGCTGATAAGGTGAACGGGATTAATGGACAGGACGACGGGGAGAAGGCCCAACCACCGGTTTCTGAGACTATGCAAACGACGCCTGCAGAAAAGCCGATACCTGAAGCATACAATGAAGATCTACAAGGCCCGATGCCACCACCGTCGGCACCGCTTGGTCCCTCGGCTCAATACGGTGATCATGGCTTTCGCTCTCGAGGACATGGTAGATTCTCCTCTCGCGGGCGTGGCTCGATTTCGATGCCAAACGGGCATATTGCTCCAACAGTAAAGTCATTCCCGCAAATTGCTTCACCCATGGAACCCAAAGGCGTGGGCGTCATCGGGGCACCAACCGGTCCTAGAGCGATGCGTGAAGCAGCTGTGCCCGGGAGACCGCCTTCGCGACCTGCAGCAGCCGGGTTTCAAATCATGGGAAGAGCATCTATGTCGGCGTCACAGCGTTCAGAGTCTCGAGATGTCGAGAGAAGTCGTAGTAAGACCCCTGATAAAGACAGGGACAGGTCTCGACGACAATCCGTACAGGACAAACACTCCAACTTGAGATATGAAGGGGACGAGCAAGACGAGTCGGATTACCGCGACTCTGACAAGCCCTCCAGGAAATCGTCAAGGCGCGGCACCTATGATGATTATGATCGGAACGAGCGGGAAGCATCCTACGCCGAATCGGATTCGGGGGATTACAAGTCATCTTCGAGACGCAGTCGGGGCGATAAGGAGAGAGCTTCCAAGCAGCATTCATCCCGGTCATCACGGCGACGTCACGACGAGGACGTTGATGAGGACCACGAAATGGACGACTACGCGGAATCGACAAGGTCAACTCGAGATGGGTATGAGGCTGAAAGCAAGAGCAGACACCGGAGTAGCAAGTCCTCTCGTCACGACGGCAGAGATCGAGATCGGGACCGCGATCGGGATCGAAATCGAGACCGCGATAGGGATCGTGAGCGAGACCATGACCGCGACCGCGACCGTGATAGAGATCGGGAGAAGACACGGACCAAAGACCGGGATCGAGAGCATCGAGACGACAAACATAGGGATCGGGACCGGGATCGGAAGCGCTCTCGACACGATCGTCACCGCGAAGACGTAGACAAACATCAGGAATACGACTACGACTACGACCAACAGCAGGACGAGGTTATTACTGAAGAGCCTGAGTCGCGACATCGGTCACGGCGTCACAAGAAAGATCATCGTCGTGATGTTGAGGACTCTAACGGCTTGGACGCCTCGATGGTCAATGGACGGTCACAATCTCATCGCTCCAGTGGCACAGTAACCCCAGCACCCGCACAGTCAATGTCAGCGTCAGGGTCAGCTCACCCCGAAGAGAAAGACCCTCACACCCTCGAGCGCGAAGCACGGAATCGTGAACGTATGCTCAAAGAACAACAGCGACGCGAGAAAGCCGCCAAACAGGCTTCATCCTCTGGCGGCGGTGGGACAAGTGGAAGGAGAGTCACATACAAATACGAGGATGATCTGGAAAGGGGACTTGTCGAGGGTGAAAGGGAAAGCCATGGGAGACGGTGGAGATAGTACCGCCACTCTCAAGGGCGTTGACCATGCCCGGGTTAGGCTTGGAGCATGGTGTCCTGATCTACTGGAGCGATGGCCAGAATTATTGTTGCTCACGATCCTTTCTATTTGTTTATTGGTACTTGGCTCTCTTTGCACGGAGTTGCTCTCAAAAAGCAAGGGCGGGACCCGGACAATGTGGTTCTCTGGGGGGAAGAAACCCGAAAATTCGGAACAACAGGCAGGCGGGCAGGCGTTGACAAGTGGCCCGCAATTCGCTCTACGGTACGGCTGGAATATGGGAAATGACCTTTTCACGAGAGGCGTGAGAAGGTGGGTGGATGGCGAGCAGCGATTGTGCCATCCAGTTTAGTGTGTTCGGATTCATACCTCGAAGTAACACAGGCGAATCACCAGGGACGAGACAACATCAGCATGTAGTGGTCAATCTGTACTTGTATGAAGACATCTCATCTGCTCCATTCCAACTGGATGTCGGCCTCATCGGGACCCGCCCTGCCATCGTCTGCGGTCGTAAAGGCGCTATCGTTGCGTATTGCAGCCACTGTCGATCTGAACAGGAAGCAGGTCGACCAGGTTGACGGAATAGTTTATAGGGGCCGAGAAACTACATCCGCCATGACTAACAAGGGGCGGTACATACCTGGGGTACATACCCAGGTATGTATTCTTCCCTGCTTGCTTGCCTGTTCCTTGCCCGCCTCATAAACCAACTGGCTGGCTGGCTTGTTGGTTGGGCCTTTCCCGGAGGACGCTATGAGTAACAAACAACGCTGATGGAGGCAGTCTGATGTCTGTATCTGGCTCTGGCTCTGGCTCAGATGCCCTGCCCTGAATAGGGGATGGAACGGCGTTAATAACAGGTACCGAGTGCCACTCATTGACGTGTCGTGCGGAGGACGAACACATTGCTGCCAACGACTTGTCTTCGACTTCCGGTTTGACGTTAACCCCAGACCAGAGCAAGGAGTAGAAGCTCTCATGGTGCCAGACGACGGCGTTGAATTGGTCCAAAGGATTTCAATCGTTCTCTGCCTCTTGGGGAGTTCGACTTCCGAAGTGGCCGTTGTTTCGGCGTGGGTAGTCAGCTGCGTCAATGGCACTGCGATTGTCACCACATGGGAGCTGTGTGTTTCCATTTTCAATATGAATTGGGGGTTGGAATGCAGCTGTCTTCGAGATGACCACTAGCTGATGTGTAGGAATTATACACCAATAGCTATCGCGTATAGATGTCTATCATTGTTGTTAGTCAAAAGTGATTACAAGCCAGGGAGGATGTCAACCCTGACCGTCTCTGATGCTTGTGAAAGCACAATGAGTCTGCATTTCTATCAACCTATTTGCCGGGATAGAAAGGAGGTCGAGGCATAAGATCGAAAGTGGTCAGAAGGAGCTGTCCCCAATTATCTCAAAGTTTCCCTCGAGAAGAGCCGAGGTCATCTGAGCGAACAGTTCGTTCTGGAAGGAAAGGTAATATTGATACCTCATGGTCCCATGGATGCTGCTGGTGAAAGAGTCATCAACCACCACGACTCGATCATTTGTCCCTGTCACCGCTTCCGAGACCTCGTCCACATGGCGATAAATTCAACTTTCTCCCTAACTCCCAGTCCCACTCTCTTGACACGCCCCAGCCTCGCCAACGCCTCCGCAATTTTGTCCAAAAATGCTCTTTCCTCCTTGGTCATTGAAAGTTCTTGGTCTTCGAGGCCACTACCAACGAGTGTATCTGCATCGCTGCTGGCTCCACCGTCTGACGAAACCAACGAGTCGAAATAGTTTGCTGTGTATGAAGGTGACACCTTTGCTGGGATGCTAAAATCTGAATCCGAGGACTTTTTACTATTATATACAGCCTCGGCAATGCGAATTCGGAGACAATGGGACGGTTTGCTGCAGAGGTTCCAGAGGAAGGTCAGGTAAGCGTGCGGGATGGGTGTTGTGACATCCGCAGGACTATATCGGAGGGAGACAGGAAACACTTTTGCCCGTGGCGGGGTTGCCAAAAGACTTGGACTCATGGGCAAGATGCCTCTACCGTTGGTCGTGGTGCATTCCGGAAATACCACCACAACACGACCTGGGTTTTGTCTCAGCACTTTCTCAATATCCATAAGATTTGCGCCAGGTGGTGGCGTCAGCTTCGGGTGACAGAACGTCCGGAGGATGGCTGTGAACAGAGATATAGGTTCCACCAGCCTTGTGTAAGGGTACGTGGCGGCGAAGACGGGGTCGAAAATAGCCGCCAGATACAATGGGTCGATCGGCGAAGCGCTTGATGAAGCAATCACCGAGCCTTCCTGGGGAATTCTTGTTTTGTTCTGCGCAAGAGACCTGGACCATGTCAGCACGTGCCCCACCGACAATTGCACAGCCATACCCTTTCTTCACCCCGTCGATTTGTAGATCGATCCACCATATTCCCGGTATACCCAATATGCACCAGAGAGAAGCTTTTCTACCGAGGATACCAATGGGCATCCATTGTAAAACGAGAAAGTATGAGAGCGCGAAGACCAGAAGTAGAGGCACACGACAGATGAAGAGGAATATGTGGAAGGGTAATGCGAATCCAGCAGGCTCAGTCGGGATAGGAAGGAATGGAGCGATGCCGGAACCTATGGCACAAGGCAGATCAGCACGTTGATCCATCGATAATCTGTGTTTCCAAAGGATAATCACCTTTGTCCCGGAATTGGGAGAACTTTTCCATTTTCCGTTGCGTTTAAATAGGTTGTACAGAGCCCTCGGAGTGATCGCAAAAGCGCCGCTGGAGTGTCAGAGGCTAGAAACGCGAGGACAGCACAGGTATAACATGGCAATGAAGAGCTGGAGTGACAAATAACTGAGTGGTTATCTGGTCATGTTGTGCGTGGCTGAACCCAACACCAGGCGACTCAGGTGAGGTACCGGTACCGGTACCTGTGCGGGCAAGGTTTGATAAACGAGAAGTGGACCAAGGTGCAAGGCTTCCTAGGCTGCGGCTGTGGATGGCATTATGTGGCCCGACAGAGGACAGAGGATAGAGGCAATGCGATCGTCAGGTCGGATCGAAAGTAAGTGAAGAAAACAGCACATGCCATTATTGCAGCCCAAAATCATGACATGCGAGGTGGTCCAGTCGCTTGGCGTCCGGCCCCTCTCCACATGCAGGGCTCGGGGCTTTTTTTGTGCACATGTATGTACCATGTACTTGGGCTTGTTGTCCCTGTCACTACGCACTCTCACGTATTTTGGTGGGAATATTATGTATGTTGAAGAATGGATAGAGAGCATGTGAGTGAGTTGGGGCATGTGAAGCTGACCCAACATAATATTCAGGCGATTCGCACCACCACAGCATGGCGCCTAACCTCCTACTCGCATCTTTCTATGCGCCACACATGCTTCGTTCATTATCCCCAACAGCCCATGGCATGTGGCAGAACGGACATCATATCCAGGGTTGCCCTTGACCCACTTCTAACTCAGGATGGGCGAGCCTTGTATAATGGAGAGGGCAAGCCTGATACCGACGACACGATTCTCTCTGATTGCGCGGCTGCACTGTGACCGTCCTGACCAGCACTTCTTTCTCCTTTTCTTAACGACAGACCTGCGCCTTTCCCACGGCCAGCCATGTCACTGGAGGACCAAGTGCAGTTTTGACGTGGGGAAGGCGCCGTTCACGATCACAGCAGTCACAATGCTTTACACCATTTGGAAACCTCCTGGAGAACAACCTGATCGTGTTTCCCGGCAGTGCGCAATGCGGTCCATTTGTCGTGCCCTTCACTCAACTGAATCGTTTTGCGCCATTCATACCTTGTGTAAGTCATTTGCCCCAGGAGCCACACAAATATCACCTCTCTGGAAAGCCTGAGACTGCGCGAGCGTTCCTGGGATCGAATAACATGCTCGAACTTACTTGATTACACGCACCAACCAGCGATCTCTCGGTACCAAAACTCAGCTTCACCACCATGTCCCCTTTCAAAGACAGCAAAAGCCTTGTCACAGGAGAACTTGGCAATCTCCAATCAGTCCAAGACAGTGCTCACGAGCCGTCGCAAAGTGTCAAAGACGAACTGAAACATAGCGATCCTCCCCCGCCTGAGATCCTTCGATCACTTTCCAACGAAGAGTTTACTGCATGGGGCGAGTATCTAGAGAAGGAGAAGCCGGAAGAATACATCTCGTGGAAGATGCGAATGATTGGGGAGAGTCAGCAAAGATCGACATGTCGGTTTGAGAATCAACAGGCGAGTGGGCAACAAGGATCTGACGCGTTGTCTACCTCTGATCCTAGCAGCTTCGTGCAGGAAGGGGTTACAAGAGAAGAGCAGAAGGGGGATGAGACACTGTTGACCATGAAAAAGCACGATATCTCAAAGAGAAAGGAACACTAGTGTATCGACCTTGTGCGGAGCAAAAGAAGACAATTCTCGGACAGCCACACACTCCATCTGCATCAACAGAGCGGCAGGGTGTCCCTTGGTCGCACATGGTCAGATATCATCAAGTTCAACCACCTGGAGTAACATCACCATCTTTGTCTGAGAGAGGCAGGACATGATACTAAGAAGGGTCGACCATTTATGTTGCGAAGCATGTCATGATTGACTCTAGCTAGTTGATCAATGCATCATGTTTTCCAGCTCACTTTCTGATGTGTAAAGCTCTCTCAAAGCGCGGCCACTGCACATCGTTGATAGGTCGACGGTGCCGCGGCGACGTTGTTGGCTTTCTCTCCACTGCCTCCATCACGGAGTTCAGCGACCTTCCTCTTCAGGCCCTGCAAATTATGTACCGCATGTGCGCATCCACTCCACATCCCACCTCAATGAGCCTGATACCCTTGCAGATTTTTCCCCAGTAAGGTGCTCGTCCAGCGACTTCTGCGGCAGGACAATACTAAGACATATCTCGCGTGTTTGGAATCATCGTCTAGATTCGAGCAATCGCTACCACCGTCAACACCATGGCAGCCTCCTTCGATGTAACGGCCATCAGAGCCCAGTTCCCGGCCCTCGCCCAGAAGCAGGTGTTCATGGACAATGCTGGTGGTGCCCAGGTGCTCCAATCGGTTATCACATCGATTGCGGACTACCTGTCCCGAAATAACGTGCAGCTGGGCGCATCATACCCGGTGTCACAAGTATCCACGACAAAGTTCGAAGAGGGCCACGCTGCGGGCGCAAAGTATATCAATGCATCACCCAAGGAGGTTGTGTTTGGTCCGTCGACGACGCAGCTGTTCCGCAACCTCTCGATCGCCCTGAAGGTCGAACCGGGCGCCGAGTTTGTCCTATCCAGCCTGGACCACGAAGCCAACCTGGCCCCCTGGGTGCAATTGGCTGAGTGGAAAGGGGTGACCGTCAAATGGTGGATTCCGACAAAGAATACAGATTCCAACCCCAAGCTGGAGCCTGAGGACTTGAAGAAGTTACTCACCGACAAGACACGGCTGGTCTGCTGCACACACACCTCGAATATCTTGGGGACTGTCACAGACGTTGCCGCACTGTCTAAGGTCATCCATGAGACCAACCCCAACACCTTGTTCTGTGTTGATGCTGTGGCATATGCCCCGCATGCTCCAGTCGATGTCAAGGCATTCGGTGTCGACTTCTACTCCTTCTCCTGGTACAAGGTGTACGGACCGCACGTCTCAATGCTTTATGTCAGTGAGAAGGCTCAACAACAGATCCAGAGTCTCGGGCACTACTTCAAAGCTGGGAACACGTTGGAGGAAATGCTGGGTTTGGCTGCAGGCAATTACGAATGTACCCAATCCATTCCCCTCATCACTAAGTATATCGACACAGTGGGCTGGGGCGCAATCACAGCACAGGAAGAAAAAATCCAGGAGATATTGCTGTCATACTTGCGGTCGAAGCCGGACCAGATCAAGATCTACGGGGAGCCATCCTCGGACAGGAACCTCCGGGTGCCAGTCATCAGTTTCAGGGTCAAGGGCCAGAGCTCATTGGGTATTATTGATGCCATTGAAGCGAGGTCGAACTTTGGCTGCCGCAATGGGCACTTTTATAGTAAGCGACTGTGCGACAACGTACTCCGCATCCCCGACAGCGATGATGGCGTGGTCAGATGCTCGCTGCTGCACTACAACACCGTCGAGGAAGTCGAGGGTCTTGTTAAGGTCCTGGATGAAGTTATCAAGGAAGGGGCAGCGAAGCACGTCGAGGACCCTGAAAGGAAGAATGTTGCAAATTGGTAAACGACGGCCTTGCCTTGCAGAAATAGACCTTGCAAAATCATTGGCCTTGCACATGCGATGGCAACGAGTCTGATCCATGCTAGATCCTGCCGAGCAGATGCGTCTCTTCTCTCCTTCAAGGTGGATGTTCTGCTCCCAAAAACGCGCACCTCGCCAGTCAAATCAGTGGATGCAAATTTCAATGCGTAAGACACCATTGATATCGTCGCCCTTGTTCACGGTGACCCATGCGCTGAGTTTTCTGGCAACCATCGCTCAATGCTGCCTCAATTTTTCAGAAGCGGTGTGCTGCTAGCTTCTCCCTGTTCGGCCAAGACAGTACCGCCCTGATCTCATGAAAGAGGCGAGAAGTTTGAAGTGGTCTAATACGAATGAGAATTCGAAGCAGCCATACGATACAGTGGATGGTATTGGGTTTGTTCTTCCATTGTTCTGAGGGGGTTGGGAAGGGTCTTTATAGTGGAGCCTGGGCTGCGCCCGCACACGCCCACCGCACCTGAACTGCGAACCTCTGGTAGAGGTGCAAAGTTTGAAGCAGGGCCTGAGCAAAGAAATATCTCGGAGACCCGTGTAGTGTTGATCAATTGAACAAATTTTCATACATATAGAGAGCTCGACAGCATTGAATGTCATCCAAATCATTCCATTGTTCTCATCAACATTGATTTGTACCTTTGCTGTGTGAAACTTCAGCAGCACTATTGGAAGGTTAACCGAAGCCAAGCCTCCGTACCACGTGCCTTTTGCACTAGTCCCAAAACAAATAATTGTTTACAATGGCTTCATCCTTGTATACCTCCAGTGCCTCCTCCTCTTCAAATGCAGGCCAATTGACCGAGACTCAACAACATCGCTCCCCCTGGGGGATTTGGTCATGGTACTCCATCTTGAGTAACAGAAATTGGTGGTTCATCGGCGTCCAACACGGGTTTCTCTTCAAGATGGCCGACACAGAGAATGTATGTTTAACCTCGACCCCCTCAAGCAAGAGTATATGGTGTTGACCAGAATCCGCAGTTCATCTCTCATCTCCCCCAGCCCACCCGATACGGGCTCCCTTCTCCTCAAAGACCTCTGGCAGAAAGCACAGCATCAGCAACAAACTCCCGCACTGCCATGCCTCCACCTATATTTACCAGCCACAAGCGCCAGGGCTCAAACTGTTTGTATATGCCTACCATAAGAGATGAAAGATGTTAACATGGACGACAGTGCCCGAGCCAAGTGCCAAAAGAAAGACACTTGCTGAGCGCGCAGGCGAACCTGTCGGAACAATCATTGCCGCTCCAAAGAACATCACTGCTGCCGGCGCTGGATCGATGTACACTTTTCAATCCCGAAATCCTCCTGCATTTGCTCAGTCCCATCGGAGCACCTCCAGAAGCACCTCAAACTCTTCCGCGACGTCTTCTTTCTCCGTCAGCATGGGCACCGGTATTCGACCACCCGCCATTCACCCAACCTCAAGCCTCGCCCGTCCCAAATCGTCCCTCGCAAGAGACCGAGGAACAAGAACAGCCAACTCAAGGCCTGCTACGTCTCTAGGAACCCGTGCAAGGAATCAGGATGGTCCCGTTAATAAATGTATGGTTTCCCTTTTGTCCCAACCCAAACCAAAGGCTCTTGCTCGTGCTCCCGCTCGTGCTCCCGTGAGGCCCGGACTCGTCAAGGTACCCAAAGCAGATACTCGAAACATTTCACCACGCAAGACATTTGCCGCATCTACAATGTCGTCCATCCGGAATATCTCGACAACATCAATTACCGAACGGATGTTGGGTCTTTCCCTGACCCCCAAGACACCCACCCCTGAGCCCCGTTGGCCAGTCAGCACTTCAATGCTTCCTCGCCCTTCTCCTCAGCTGTCAACACCTCCCATAGAGGACCCTTTCACTCCCGCCCCTTTCCCTAAAGATCTTCTTACTACTCCTCGCAAAGCTCAAGCAAGACCCTTTCTAACAAAAGATTCAAATCTAGTGGCCTGGGACCCCGAAGAACAATATGGCAACATCGAGAGAATGTACGAAGATGTTTGCAAGCATTACAAGCAAGCCATGGAAGACAACATGGAAGCAAAAGAAATCAACAACACTTACAAGTCCACCGTTGCGAATCTTGAGCAAGATCGGAAGGATGCCGTCGAAGCCATGATCGCTCTCAGGTGTGAACTTGAAACTACCAAATACCGCCTGGAATCCGCCGAAAACGGAGCGCACGAGCTCAAACGAGACCAAGAAGCGGAAATTGAAACCATCAAGCATCAGCACAGGGCAGAGCTTGAAAACGTTCGCCAGTCCCATCGAGACGATGTGGAGCGTTTGAAGGCGGACCATAGAGAGGAGATTCGCGAGCTGAAGAAAAGGCTGGAAGACGAACTCACACATGAACGCACGCAACGGATCCAGGCGTTGAGTCAGGTATCCGCACAGGAAGCCATTGAAAAGCAACGACATCAGATGGATCTCGAATCGAAAGAACACGAAATTCGCAGTTTCAAACTGGAAATTGATCGACTCAAGGCGGATCTCGAGAGAGAAAAACTCCTCAATGATGATCTCCGCCGCAATCTGTCGACCGCAGGCGACAACGCAACAAGCATGGAAAGCGCCCGTCAAGCGTTACAGGCCAAGATTGAGTACCTGGAATCAGACAGCAAATCTCAATCAGAAGCGTATGCTGCAATGGAGAGGAGAATGAATGAGGCTCTGGAGAAAGCCACGGAATGCGAAGAGAAGCTCCGCAAGGAAGAAATGCATCGACGCAAACTACACAACCAAGTGCAAGAACTAAAAGGAAACATTCGAGTCTTCTGTCGTGTCCGACCCACCAATGGAAGTGAAGCAGCCGAAGAGACTGCAAAGATCACCATTCCCGAGTCGGACGAAGAAGTCACAGACATCGAAATCAAAGGACCTGAGGAGACCAACAGCCTCGGAAAAGTGACGACAAAGACACATCAATTCACATTCGATCGAGTCTTTGATCCGCGCAGCAACAATGCGGAGATCTTTGAGGAAATCAGCCAACTCATTCAATCCGCGCTGGACGGCTACAACGTCTGCATCTTCGCCTATGGGCAAACCGGCTCTGGAAAGACATTCACCATGTCTTCTGAAGACGGCATGATCCCACGAGCATTACGGCAGATATACGCTACAAGCAAAGAGTTAGAAGCTCGAGGTTGGACATACACCATGGAAGGCAGCTTTGTTGAAGTATACAACGAAGAGCTGCGAGATCTTCTGGGTAAAGAGTCCGACAACAGCAATAAGAAACATCAAATTCTTCACGACAGCACAACATGTGAAACCACAATCACAGATGTGACCACGGTCAATCTGAACAGCCAGGACCAAGTCGAAGCCATCCTGACACAAGCCATGTCTCGTCGCTCGGTGGCTGCAACCAAAGCCAACGAACGCAGTTCTCGAAGCCACTCTGTGTTCATCCTCAAGCTTGCAGGGTATAACAGCGTGACGGGTCAGAAGAGCAAAGGCACTCTGAACCTGGTTGATCTCACTGGATCAGAAAGACTGTCTCATTCCAAGGTCGAAGGTGCACGACTGAGGGAGACACAAAACATTAACAAGTCGCTCTCATGCTTGGGCGATGTTATCGGTGCACTGGGCCAGCAACAAGCAAATGGCTCATTCAACGCTAGAGAGAGTGGCAACAGTGTTGGATCCAACTCCTCGTCATCCGTCGCACACATCCCCTACAGAAACAGTAAACTCACCTATCTGTTGCAGTACAGTCTAGGTGGGAATAGCAAAACACTGATGTTCGTCATGGTGGCACCAGAGAAGAAGTGCCTTGCAGAGACGATCACAAGCCTGAAGTTTGCCGAAAAGGTGTCCAAGACGAAGATTGGAGTGGCGAAAAAGACAGCAGGAGGGAAGTAAGGGCGACGTTGTCTGGGCTTTGGGATTTTGTCATGTTTTTGCATCGGTTTCTTTTGAAAGCAAGCGGTTTTGACCACGGATGGAATATCGACCTGATGACCCAATACATTTCATGTCATGAGGGAGAAATGTGCGGCGTTTTGGCTTCTATGGTTATGGTTATGGGATTTTGGAGGCTTTTTTTTCACTCGTTGATCACTGGACTGTGATGAAGAGGCATTGGCCGATTTTGACAGTTGTGCTTGGTGGTCGATCGAATTGAAAGTTGGCTTCGGTTGGTTTGAGTTGGATAAGGAAGGACACAGTATGGGTGGGATTGTGTTCGTATACAGAGATGACAGACAGCCTTTGAATGGAAAATCGTCTATTGAGAAGTTTCGAGCGTTTTTTTTTTTTTTCAAGGAAGTCGTCGCTGTTGCACTGTTGTCCATATATACACGAGAGGCAGAGAATGCTTGGACGTTTTGACGTCGACCACAGTGCTCACTATCTTTATTTGCTACAGTGGTATAGTTCCCAGAACCCTCATGTGTTCCTTGCATCTTACCAGACAGGCTCAAGCGAGAGCAGCCAGAGCAAGACGTCCCATATATCTCGAGACTGAATGAAGCGGTCCTCCATGGTAAGAACACAACAAAGAACAACAGCTACGGCTATCGGAATCACTATCACTATCTCAGTCACATGCCTGCCTGTCTGCCTCTCCATGTATCTACATATCCATGTATCTATCCACAAACCCACCATGCCTGGTTGGTTGGTTGGTTGGGTGGTTGACTGGCTGTTGGTTAACTGGTCAATCACGCACCCTTGACCTCTCTCACGATGCCCCGGGCAATCCACTCGGCAACACCCATGGTGCTGACCATGGGATTCACGCCGCTCGCCGAGGGAAAGACACTCGCGTCCGCGACGTACAGGCCCTCGGTGCCAAAGACCCTGCCGTGGGAGTCCACGACGCCGGTCTTCGGGGACGACGCCATGCGGCATGAGCCCATCTGGTGGGCGGAGCCCGCGGCCAGGGCGCCCGGGTCGGCGAGCCACGCGCAGCGGACGTCGTCGACGAAGCGGGCAAAAGATATTTCGTCGTCGTCCGTGGTAGGTATCGATGTGGATTGCGCGTGCGACGGCCGCACCCAGCGATCGACGGACGGGTGGCCCGAGTCGATCTCCAATGCGCCCATGACAAAGGCCGCTTGCATGCCGCCCACGATGCCGGCCAGCAGGTGCCGTCGGTCGCGCGCCGAGGGCGTGTACGCGATCCGTGGCCGTCGACGCGTCGCGTCCTTGGGGTCAGGGTATACCCTGCCCGCGTCGGCGTCGCGGGTGATGCAGACGAAGCCCGTCGAGAAGCCGTGCTTAGCGGCGCTGAGACGCCATTCGATGGCAGCTGACAGTGCACTCTCCCCCGGTTTGGCGTTCAGGGCGTGCTTGGGCCGGAAGGGCAGGGTGAGCAGGCCGAATCCCGGGGTCGAGCAGATGACCTCGACCTTGGGCCCGTGGTGTTTGCCGTCTTGGTCTTCGAGCCCCGTCATGGCCACAGTCAGGATGGCGCCTTCCCACGGGTTGGTCCGCTGCGGCCACGTCGCCCACACGGTGCTCGTCGGGTGGAGGTGCAGATGCGCTCCGATGTGCGGGTTCTTCAGTCCGCTACGCAGGAGGACCAAGGGTGATTGCAGAGTTCCAGCGGCCACGATGACTCGTCGGGCCGAGATGGTGAGTTGTCGCGAGGTCTTGCGGTCGCGGGACATCCATGTGGCTTTGACCCCCGTGGCCGTCTTGATGCCGTCCCTCCCGGAAAACACAACCTCTTCGACCCAGCAGCCCTCGATGAACTCGGCGCCGTGGGCCGCCGCGTCGGGGAACCAGCAGTTCGCGGGCCCCTGCTTGGTCGCGCTGGAACATCCGTACATGCAGTAGCCGCAAAAATGGCGTTTGGACGCCGTGTTCTGGGGCACAATCTGCACGGCGATCCCGAGGCGGCGGGACCCCTCGAGGAGCGTCCTATTGGCAAAGTTGTGCTCGATCTTTTGGAGGGCCTCGGGGTCGGTGGTCCTTGCGGCGCCCATGCGCTCACAGACCGTGTCGAGACAGTCCTGGTATTCCGCTCCCAAGAAGTGAGGGAGGTTGTCGGCCGCCCAGTCCTCGCGCACCGGTCGTGGTGGCTGCAACGAGGCTGACCAGTTGACTGTGCCGCCACCACCGAACGTGCTCCCGGCCAAGATGGCAATGGACGCATCATCTGAGAGATATATGCCGCCGTTGTCCATCAAGTGCTCGCCAGCGTTGGCGGCAGACATGGGGAAGTGTGTCGAGGGAAAGTGGTAGGATTTCTCGAGGACCAGGCATTTCAAGCCTGCGCGGGACAGGTGCGAGGCGACGACGCCGGCGCCGCACCCTGATCCCACAATCACCACATCAGTCGAGAGGGTCGTGGATGTTGACGGAGGGGTGAAGTCGTAGAATTTGAAATCAAAGCTTGGGTTGCGCTCGATATGCTTGGGGACACTGGGGAAGTCGAGAAAGCGGTACAGACCGGGAGACGTAGCAACCCAAACTTGTTTCGCTAGGCCGCTGAGGGACTTGTATACTCCTCTTAGGAGTGGTAACCTCGACCTGGACCACCCACAGATTATTCTCGAACGGGTTTCGAGGTCTTGTTTGTGAAGGGGCGTGGTGTATCCTGTCAAGGGGTAGGAGCCCACGGAGGAATTGAGCAGGGAGAGAAGAAAGGCTAGTCCTTGCGAGTCGGAAGCGGGGACTGTGAGCTTGAATTTCCGCACCACAGCCTCTCTGAAGTCAGGATGTGAGACGGCATCCTCGCGCAGATAGGCTCGTGCGACATCTTCAGAGGCCCCTTCTGGCTGATACGGCTTTAGTTTCGCAAGGGCCTCGTCCAACTCTGTAGGGTGGCCGGCTTTCGAGGTGGCGGAGATGGGGATCGACGGCACGAAGACCTCCAGGATCGAGAAGAGCGTGTCCAGCTGTTGCTCGGTGAAGAGGTCGCCGTCAGGAGCGGGAGGCAGAGGCGAGGGGAGAGACGAGAAGTCGGACAAGTTCTCGACCAGAGACATTGTTTGTACTTGTATCGTCGTCGAATGTGTTTCCTGGAATCAAGACACGGTAATAATGCCTGTTGCGTTGCTTGGTGTTCTCTTGTCCCCCCTCTTTTCAAACTCAACACCACTGGGTTCTTGTCAGGCGGGCAGGCGGAGGGACGGTGACAATATTATGTTTATGTACCGAACGAGTGTCTGTCTCCCATGGCATTCACTCCCTGGATTCGGGGTTTGTCTTGTTGACCAACGGACCGGGAAAAATACCACTAGGTTCAGCTGTCTTGATTTCTCTGGACGCCATGGACTAAACTCCGCAGTTGCCACCACCAGCACCAACACCAACACAAATCATCAAACACCAGGGTCATGTCAGGTCCGGTTTGATCTGTTCTGGGGCCAGCTTATGGTGGTGGTGGTTGTGGTCTTGGTGGTGGTGCACGTATTATGAGAAGGCCAGGTGGCCCCATCGATTGTGTGTAACAGGAAGTAGCCGTTTTGATCGCTTTGGAAGACATTGTTAGGGTGTCAATTGCAGGGTGTCGTAGAGGACAAGAGTTGGCGGTAGGTACTCGGTGGAGAGGGTCAAGGAGTACATAATCAAGCGTGTACCGAGCACATAATACGGGAGCGGAAGATGCGGGCGCACCTTGTTGCGACACGAGCTATGGTACGTGGAGCACTTACCGAGTACATATCTAAGGGATGAATCAGCTCGTATTTTGTTCGGTAAATTCCCCCGTAAAACCAAAAAAGGGGGGAGACGTGGAGAGAGTGAGATACTAGGAAAGGGCTAGACAGTTACAAGCAGAGAAGGATCCACGACCTTAGTACGAGGTATAGATTGTCATGGGTGGTTGGAGTCCCAAGATATTTGTATTATTTGTCCCATTGTCAGCACTTGTTTTCTTCCATGCCCGCCTTGCAGTATATAATACTGGTGACTGGGTAGGAAAACGCCGAGCCCGTGGCCGTAACGATCGTTGTTGGCACGGGGGCCGAGCGGCCGCTTGCTGGTGAGCATGGCAAGAATCCAGCTTCTGGGCCGAGCATGTGCACGAGCATGAGCCTTTTCTTTGAATCCTTCTTGAAAACAGGTCCGTCGAGAGCGTATCATCACGGTGGCGACCGAGGACAAGCACCCTTCACGACCATATCTGGAGCCCATGCCTTCGACGGACGAGCCACATTGTACCACCAGTATCGATTAACCACAGAACCATGCCGCAGAAAGCGATGTGGAGTCGATTGAGCACATTTTGGATGGTCGATCGTCACGCTGTTGTCTATGCTCCAATCTCTTCTTCATCTCCTGAATGCACTCTGCACAAGTCATCATCATCCTTCCGCTTGAATCTCGTAGCTGTTGGACTTGTGCTTCGGCTCGAATCGAAAATCGGGATGCGCCGGTCCTAAGAACATCTCACTAGAAATCCGCTCGTTAGCCTTGCTTCGGTGCCAGACTTCTCTTTGTCCCTATTCTCACCTGATCTTGATCCAGTCCTTGTAGTTGTCACTTGCCATCAGCGTCTCGAGCTCATCTCGACCCTTATATCGAGGCGGTCGATCCTGGATGTTGGGAGGCAGATACTCCAAGAGCCCGACTGGCACGTATCGACAGGCAAAGCTGAGCCACTCCAGCAAGAACCGTCGCGTCTGCCCCACGCCAACCTCGTCGCTGCCCCACGCTTCTAACCCGTACCGACAGAACCGCTCGACAAGCTGCAGCCGTTCCGAGGACGATTTATCCAGATACTGCCCTGCGGCGATCTCTTCGAAGAGCCATGGCTTGATAAGTGCCCCTCGACCGGCCATGACTCCGTCAACCCCTGCGTGCTGCATATGATCGTAGTAGTGCTCATGGGAGAAAACGTCGCCATTGCCAATGAAAAAGACTTTACCGTTTCTTGAGCCCGTGTGGCCATTGGCTTGATCGCGCGCGTCAGTTTCATGGATAGTGTCAATTAGAGTATTCGCCTTCTCGTTGAGCTTGTTGATCAGGGATGCCGTCTCTGTAATATAATCCCAGTCTGCAGACCGAGTATATCTTTGCTGCCTCGATCGTCCATGCAGTGTGATAGCCGCGACACCACAGGCGTCCCCACGCCCATGCTCACTACCTAGCACGAGTCGATTGACTAATTTCTGTGCAGTCGGTTGCTTGTCACGAGTCCCGGTTCGAATCTTCACTGTCACAGGTGTCTCACCTGAGACCACGTTCATTCCTCGAAGCATTTTGTCCAGTTTGTGTGGCGCATCCATCAGAGCAGAACCAGCACCATCTTTATAGACCAGATCAATCGGGCAACCCACATTGAGATCCACCACTCGAAGGCCTCGAGGCAATAATGTAGTGAGGATCTCGGTGGCTTTTACCGCTAACCAGGGTTTGTTGGCTGCAATCTGCGCACCGAATCGAAGGTCTCGTTTCTGGTCGTACTCAAAGACTATGTTGTCGCTGCCCTTGACCGAAAAGGTTGGGGGCTGCACCTCTGATTCGTGGGCTTTCATGAGTGCCCATTCAGACTTCTGACCTTGTAGCAGTGGTAAAGACATGGCCATTTCCGAGTAGGTAAACGTGGCACCTAGGGAGGTGCATAGCCGCCGGAACGGGAGGTTTCCCTGCGTGGTCAAGGGCGCTAGAATCGGCGTTTCAGGACCAAAATACAAACGACGTTTCTCTGAGGGTCGAAGGGGAGCATCTCGAAAGGAAGACCTCAATTCTTCCGTGGTCTCTTTACCCGGACGACCATGACCGGACTCGGGTTCTGGGGACGAGGAGTTGCGGAGGGGTCTGTTTCGTCCTCGACCTTGATGGGCCGGGTTTTGTGCCTGTTTCTCGAGCCACCGCAGAAACTCGTCTGACTTTGGTGTTTGCATTTTCCTCTTTGTCAGTTCGATTCTTTGCTGGGATGTGAGAACATTAGCCACCCCAGCCTCCTCGTCTTCAGAGGTGGTCTCGGCATATTTTGCCATCCGCTCAGCATCCTCGACCAAAACCAGTTCCAGTCGACCATCACCGTGGTCTACTTCCTTGGAGTGAGAGCCAACAAACCGGCATTTCCACCCAGCCGGACATTTTCCCTTGATTTCCCATACAGGACACAGGCCGTTGAAGGTGGAGAGGTCTTTTCGTTTGTAGTCTTTCAGGTATTTCCGAACGTCATGTTCGAAGCGACAATTATCCCCAAAGGCACAAGGGTTCGGTGAGAATTCGGGTTTGCAGACTCGACTGGAACACAACCCTACCTCATCCCTCGAACTCCCGAACTCGCGAGCTTTGTTCTGGCCTTGCTTCTTTTCACGACGGCGGTTACCTTTGCTGTTGTGGCTTGTTGGTTGCCTATCTTTGTGGTGGAAGGCTTCGGCAGCATCATCATCACCCGCATCATCACGAGTAACTTCTGGTTCGACTGCGTCGTCAGACTTGAGTAAGAACTCTTCCTTGATGGGTGCTGTTCCCTTTCTCCGTTTGTGATCCTTGAGCTCTGTCGACGGGTCAATATCCTCAGCCTTGCGCTTAACTATTGCTGAGGCCCCATCCGGCTGTTGATTAGGGTCGATATCCGCGGTAACATCATTTGATATCCCATTGAGCGAGATATCCAGGTCAGGTTGATCGGCAGAATTTTCCATCGGGCGGCACAATGGAGTCAAGCAAATCTCGATGTTTCACAGTTGTTTCTGAGATTTCTCTGATGTGCTACCCCTATTGCATCTTCAAGAGACAGCAAAAATCAGAATATGAGTTGATAGGCAGCATGAAATCGAGAATCAAGTCTGGGTCTGATACCAGACGTGGAGAGTTTGCCTGTGTGAGCATATTCGGTCATAGTTCTGAGAAATTTTGCCAAGGCTTCGGAAAATCTCCCCACAAGTTTATCCGGGATCCCCACAAGTCCTCCGGCATGCGCCTCCTCGCCGCTTGGGTGCCTCTACTCCCACTGCTGCTTACGGCAGTACCGAGTACTTTGTACAAGCTATAAAGCGTGTTAACTCGATATCTAGTGTCCCATGGATACCTAATTACAATTGGTCGCAAGCGCCTGGCCTCATTAGCGCGCCTCTCCTGAGTCTCAACTCTCACAACACTGTCCACTAAATCCGCTCAATACCTACGAGTAGAGGGTGATTCGCAGATCCGCTGCCCCCAGTCTAGCTCCCACGGCCTAGGGGAGCGACTATTGGGCGATTACCGATGTACGCGCTGAGTCCTTGTTCCTTGGGAAGAAGAGGAGTCGGAAGCATCTACAAGTACCGGGGTTACAATTACATGTTGATGTTGACTTGGACAATAACCCTGCCTGATCGACGGAGGAGAAACCACTCCATACCCTTTCTGAACCTGCAATACTTGATATTCGACACGAAGGATGCTGAGAATATCCATCAAACTGATCCCTTGGGTACGAGGAGTCACGAGTAAGAACAACGCCCAAGTATACCGACACCTTCGAGATTCCCCACTCTTCCCCAGGCAACCGCGTTTCACATTCCGGCACTGCCTCTCTCACCCTTTAGGTCAGCCGGATGTCTTACAAGTGCGGATCATGTATCAATACACCAAGGGATTATATATCGCGAGCCCTCGTTACAGGCGTCTTGGATCTCATCTAAAAGACTCTTACCTTTCTCTATCCATACCATTGACACTCTCACTCTGCTGTGTAGCACTTTCACACCTTCGAGGCTCGCAACGTCAAGATGGTCTCCTTTTCCAAACCCGCCCCGTGTCTCGACGTTGAGTCGGGTATTCGTCTCTTGCTTCTTCTCAACAATTCCATTGCCCTTGGCCTTGGCTTCGCCGCCATGTCTCCAATTTTCATCGTCTTGGGTGTAGTGTTGGCTATATCCACAGTCTACAATCTAGGGGTCATTCTCCTCAGAGTCCGCCAGAAAACTACAAGGTGGAGCGACAGCAATGGGGACGAGACTGTCCGTTGCCCATCGGTGGTTGAATTGGCAATCGATACGCTTGGGGTCGCTGCATTCTTGATTCTCTATGTCTGCAGCACCATTGAGGTCGCGACCGGTGACAGCTGGAGACACCCCCCCATCATGATGATGGCGTACTCGTCTATCGGAGCCTTAGTTGCCTTGTAAGTTGGACCGAGTTCCCAGAGCACACTTACCTTGCCCTCAGGGCCACTTTCAAGACCGCTTGGAAGCTCTTAGTGTAGCATGACTGACTATTGATATCAGTGTCATGCACAGCTGGGTAGCTGTCACCAACCTCAACCGGTACATTCGGTATCGGCAGAGCCTAGGTCCACGGTGCCCGCACTGCCATCGGGTCACTGGCAACGTCATCGGATCCCACATTGCTCTACCCCCGTCACCGCTTGAAGAAGGTCGACCAGCAGTTCCAAGAGAAAGCTTCTCCGCGAACTCGGTCGGTGAGAACGAAGGCGACACGCTGATTATGAAGACTTAACTCGAAAAGAGCTGGAGCTAGGATTTGAACGCAGCGTCAACCTCAATACCAGTGCTGCCACCTTGGACGTGACGCCTGGAGCAGAGGATCGCCGTTGAGGCGGCGAGTGTCCCTGAATCACGTCTCGAAGTCATCTGGAGGGTGCCGGGGAACATGCTGCAGGACGGGTTTCTGTGGTGCGGTGAAAGGACAATTTCAGATTGGTTTCATTTTGTTCATCTGGCACCAGAAGACTCCCAGATATTGAGAGTGACCGCAACCGGTCAGTCATCTCTGTAACGTCTGTATCGAGATGTCCGCCTTCGTGCCAGTCGGATGTGTGAAGTGTCTATGTAGGGTAGGAATAAGAGTGATAGCTTGAATGCTTATGAACAGCTTAAAATCACATTGCAACCTCGAAACTCAGGATCGAGACTGGACCACGGCCACGCCAAGCGCCAAGACGGCGACAACGAGTCAGTTGAAATCGAGCCACGTGAAAAGAGCGATTTTCTCGTAGCGATTCTCGGGGTCTGTGCAACCGATGATTGAGGACATCCACCAATGTGCATCCAACAATTACCTGACAACATGGCGTTTGCCTCAAACCCTGGTGGCGAACCTGTCACTGTCCTTGTCCGAATCTGAAGCACAGCTCCGTCCAATGCTCACACGTTCCCGCCACTCTGGCACCATCATCTTCCAAGCCTTCCAGAAGCCTGTGGCAGCTGCAAGGGGAACATTCTGCAGCCCTACGTGGCTGAGTGGCCACTGCTCTTGAGGCAAAAGCTCCGAAAGAGGTTGACTTCGATAGACAATCTTCGGCAATCGATGACGCTACCGCAGAAGCTTGCAAATGCACCTTTCTCTGCCCGGGCTGAACCTCATTCGATGATCTGCCGGCAAATTCCCACGAAAAGGCCATCGTATTGGTCCCCAACCAGGAAGATCTCACTCTTGCTCTGGAAGGGTCATCCGCATAGTCGAAAGGTCAGAGTTACAACGTCAGCTGTGATGGGCTAGGAGAACTTAAGTTATGCCTACAAGCCCAGAAGGAGAGAAGACTAAAAAACAAAAGGCCACACGGGCATCTCAAGCCGTGCACAGGAGGTCCCTTGTTGCTTCATGTTGCTGATCGAACTATCTCCGAGATCGAGTGTTGGGCAAGGCTCTGAAACATTCTTCAGCCCCCATGTCCAGATGTTCCCAATCTACCGTCCTCCGTACCTTGCAGAAAGCTGTTGTTGGTAGAATGGCACATCCCCGATTCATCGAGGGGCGACTATTTACATACAAGTATGTAATAGATACTCAAAAGGGCTCCACCAAGCTCCGCAAGGCTGGTTCGCAAATGCCGCATATTCTGTTGGCCGTCGTAATTCCACCTACCTCGGCAGGCCTTTGACGTTGGACACCTTCGATGAAGCGTGCCGAACGAAGGCGATACGTACTGACGCAGCCTTGTAGGATGAGACTCTCACCGGATTACTCCCACCTTGGGTCTCGCCTTGATACTCGGCCACCCCGCGCACGACAGCCACCCATAGCCCGGTACTGTAGCCATAATTCTTACGAGGCACGGAGGCAACTCTGATCTTACACCACTACCGCTCAATCCGTGACAAGACAAAAAGAGTGGCCATATTGCTAGGGATCCAAAGTGGCAGATCTCCCCATCTCCCTGTCCACTCTTCTGAACGACACTGATGTAGGATTTGGTCATAGCTCCGAGATGATATGCAGGCAACGGGAGAGGCGTGATGACAAAGGAACCGAGCGATGATCTCGAGCGTATCCAACGGCCTCTCCTCTTGTCCAGGCTACCTTATGCGAATGATTGAATTTACCTAGAGTTTTGGTCGAATTGCTCCAACTGAGTCAGGAACTCGGCAAAATTGCCTGCGGCACACCCACACACCCCTGCGAATAAACATCAAAATAATACGTAACTGAAGACGAAAGTGGAATTGGATCATCTGGTGATTGCTCGGCCTCCAGGGTGCGCAATCTGGCTGGATAACCTAGGTAGCGAGGCTTTGTGGTTTCAACTGCTGACGGACGCACCGATGCGCAAATCCCACCGGTGCCGGCTTTTCGTTGGTGGTTTCTTGCTGCTTTTTCCATCAGTGGACAAATCCGGTGGTTAAGTAGTAACAACCCTTCAGACGAAGCTGTCTCCCGCCTCATCTCTGCTTGGGTCAGCCATGTCCAAGCTCGTTACTTCAAACTATGCTAAAACCATGGACCTTCGTTGCATCACAAAGCAATTGGAGTAACAACCACATTTCAACCCGACTGCGCAAAGCAAGCGATGCTCCGACTAACGGGATGTTTCGCGCGCAGAGAGCAAGCACATTCCCGAAAAGAGGAAAAAATGCTTCCCACCCCATGTCCTAGACCAGGCCTGAGGGTCGATAAGATTATTGGTCCGAGGAGAATGCTTGAATTGTTTGTCGGGTCAGACGGCGGAGATGATTTCGCATCCGGCTGCCCGTTGGCTTCTGAAGACAGCCACATGGGTGCCCACGCGACGCCACAAAATCTCGTCTTGATGGACCACCATTCGGGCAGTTGATTGAAGTTAGGGACTTGTACAATCGATGGCCAAAGCGTCGATAGACAGTCTATAGACTGCGGCATTTGATCCTGAAGAGTCGCTCTGAGTACAAATGGGACTGTCATCAAACGAAGCCAGTCGACAGGATGCACTACGCCCTTTGATCACCGCCAAACGACGTGGGATGGACGCTTGAAAAGTCGTCAGAAGGGCATCTTGACCGACAACCGGTGGATACTTTTGGCTGTGAGCCCTGCATTACCAGGGCACCGCAAGAAGGGAAACTACCAGTTTACTGAGAGGCCGCCAGGCCCAATCCACCATGCCCAATGAGGTTGGTGGGTGTCCTGGCCGACCCACAGAACAGCAGTTACGGTCAGGAGTGGTGGGATGGAGACTCCTTTTGCGGCAAGATCCCGAAAAGTTACATTTTTTGGAACCGCGGAATCGGTGCTGGTCGGGATCTCGAGAGAGGCACAGAGGGTCAATTCACGCTCATCGTTGTGAACGAAGAAGACTCAACCACTCAACCACAATCCTCGAGAGGCCAAGGGCTTGGCTTGAAACTTCCGGGCGTAGAATGGTCCAGCGTGGGCGCCGAGGCCTCGAGAGTCTCTATGAGGCAAACACATGGATCGGCAATCACAGCTGGATGGGATCTCGGAAAGGTGCCAATCGCTCCGGGTGAGGAAAACTCCAGGCTTGAACCGGGCTTCAGCCTGCCTTTTGCCCTGACTTGAAGGAGGTATAGGCACTGTGAAACTGGCTAGCTATTATCCATGGAAACCACAAATACGAGGCTAGCTTTTGTAATGATGGTGCCCTTGCTCTTCCGGTGGTTCCCTCAGTGTTGTTTCGCGTTCAAGGAATGCCATCCAACAATGGTGACGGCTGCTGCGTCGAGATCGAGCTCAGCTTTGTAGAGACGGACAGGAACGAGGCATCGTGAGCACATCGAACCACATTAGAGTTCGGGTACTGCTTGGGAGGAGATATGTAACGAGGGTGTTGGGATGACGTAGAAATCAGACTCGTTGAGTGCCGTCTATAGAGCTAAAGCTAGCTGTGCGAAGTCATGGGTAGGAGGAGAACGAAGTGTCGATCGTCCCCAAGAAGTTGAGCAATTCGTCCATCTCGAAGATGCTCACGGTGCTGGCATGAGGTAACTGTGATGAACGACGAGGATATCTCTGTCCGGGCTTCCAGAATGGCGGCAGCGCGAGTCCCTCAAGCAGAGGTGTGGACACTCGACACCCACCACCCACTACCGAGGGTCCGGGCTAGAGTTGCAATTGTGGATGCGGATTGTAAGTTTGACGTGCTGGCCTAGTCGCAGTGGGAGGAGCCTGGCAGGCGCAGGGATCTGGGAGCCGAAAGTGCCCATCGAGCCCGTACACAGAACCACAACCACTACTCGTAACGACTCGACTCGCATGGGCCTAAACCCGTACAGACAGCGTACCAGCCTGTATCAACTACATACTTCCTACTCATCATCCTCATCGCCGACTCACACTTCTACCCTGCTGCCCTTCAGCCTTTCCACTCACCAGGATTTTATCAACAACACCCTGTGCTGTAGATTCTGAAACCCGTCGACGCAGCTTCCCCACCATATTGTCGCTCATTTGCCTCTCATCTCCAACCTCACATCTATCGCCGCTCCTTCACCACCGCCTCTACCACCATCTCCAAGGCGACCTTATCACGTCACCGCTCTCGCCGGTTCTCTCCTCGACCTTTGACCACCGGCGACGACAACCTCGTTTGGTTACCTCCTCTTGACCACCATTTCCGACCTTATCAGTTTGCAGGTCTATGTTAGAATACGAAGAAAGTCCTCCGCCACTCAATCACTCGCCTTCTCCGAGTGATCGGTCGCATTTCACCTCTCGAGATACGACCCCCGTTACACCCGTCGGCACCGGGCCATTCTTTGGCAGGAAGACAGAGAAGGACACGCTTCCTTGGTTCAGGAAACCCATCGACGTCGGACGCACTACTACGAGACTTTGTCTAGATACCGATTCCTCCCTCCTCGCTCCGGACTTTGACGACAACTCTTTCCCAACTTTTGGCGCCTCGCCACCACCTAAGGGTATGGCGAGCGTAGCCAACCCTCTCGACATCTCTATGAGACAGACTTCGACGTCACCACGTGGCAATCAACCGTCAAACTTGACATCCGCGCTGCAGCGCAGTGACAGCGAAGAGAAGCGCATGATGGCCAACCCAACACCAGAGACGGCGCTGAATCGCCCTTTACCCCAGATGCCTTCCAGTTCCTCGAATGACTTTGCCAACTTTGAGCATGGCGCAAGACCAATCTCGGTGAAAGGCATGGCGCATGACAGGGCGAGACGCGAGAGTCTGGCCCAGAGCCTCAATGCGGGTATGAGCTGGGGAGGAATATCTGTTGGGAGTTGGATACGAGACGAGTAAGCCCCGTGATTGTTATTTTTGCAAGTGTTCAGGGTTGCTAATATCTGTGAAGCATGGTCATGTCTGGAACCTCGCCCTTCACCTTTAATTCGCCCTCGTTTCATTCGTCCTCGTACCTACCCAAACTCGAGGCCAACTTCATGAAAGATTTCTCTTGCTGTGGCCTTACTCTGCCGACCTTACATGATCTCCTACAGCACTATGAAGAAGCCCACGCGCAGAGAGATCCGCAGCAGTCCGGCACTAGCCAGCAACCTGTTCCAGATAGTCGAGCGGCAATTGCGGCTACCACGGCGGCTCAGGTTCAACAAGAAGCTCAACAGCGCAACCAACAGCAACAGTCACACAATGGCCCTGGCCGGCCTTTTGGAACGCAGCAGAATGTCGCCCAGAATATCCACCGACCATCTGGATTCTCCAGCACGTTACAGACCATTCCGGACATGGACACAGTGGAGGACATGGAGATGGATGATATCGATGGGACCGATGAAACGACGCCACCACCGAACCTGTACACACAGAACCAATCCCAAACCTCACCGCAAACCTCTTTTGCCACCCCATCGCAGCAGCCACAAATACCTCAGCTCAACACGACGATGATGCAAGGACACCAAGCTTACCGGCAGTCCACCCCCAACACGCCTGTGGCGCCAGGGCGCAATGCAGCACGCTTCCAGGGCAACACGTCATCTACGTTGATGCCTAATCCTATGCAGCAGTTCCAAGACCTGCAGACCGGTTATCGAGGTACACCAGACTCGTCCGCCCCTGGCACTCCCGGTGAAATGGGCGATGGGATGATGGACGGTATCGACGACATGTCAATGCAGAACCTCGCCTTGTACAATGGACTTCCTAACGGGATTGGTGGCTATAATTTCGGCATGAATAACGACATGATCGATTTATGCATAGATGAACCGTCGAAGCGTCTGTTTTCCACTGGTAACCAGGGTATGACTCAAGCACAATCAGGGCAACAAATCGCACAGAATCGCCTTGGGACTGGTCAATATGGGGCAAACAGCGAAATTGCGAGGACAATACGCGAACGACAAGCCGCTGCCGGGCTACCCGATACCACCACAAACATTCTTCCGCATGAAGAACCTAAACCTTTCCGATGCCCCGTCATTGGCTGCGAGAAGGCATATAAGAACCAGAATGGTCTGAAATACCATAAAGCGGTAAGTGTTCATAATCCCGTAATGAATGTGTCGCTTGTCTAACGTGGAGCTAGCATGGTCACAATAACCAGCGACTTCATGAGAATGGGGATGGCACCTTCTCCATTGTCGATCCCGATACCCAGGCACCTTATCCTGGAACCATGGGAATGGAAAAGGAGAAACCTTACAAGTGTGATGTTTGTCAAAAACGCTACAAGAACCTGAACGGACTCAAGTACCACAAGACACATTCACCGCCTTGCAATCCCGAACTTCAGCTCAATGCGAACAAGAGTCCATCACTCGGTATGCCCAACATGATTGCTGGCCAACAAACAGGCAATATGGGAGCTGGTCTCTCGGGGGATCTGTCCATGATGTGAAGAAAAGATACCCAGCATGTTACGACCAAAGAGACTATTATCATCCGATGCACGCAAGCAGCTTGGCCACTGCTTCGATGGGGCATCATCTTTCGTTTTCATATTACTAATTGATGAGAGACGGCCGAACATCCATGATGGGTAGAGCAACCCACACGATAGAAAGAGTTGGCAAGGCTCAATATCCCGAATGATGATGGGCAAAAGCCGCCCGTCAGCGGCTTTTTGTCCTTTTGGAAGAGAGATCATGTGAGATCTCACCCGGGGAGGCCCGTCTCGGACTGAATGCTTTGAATTTGTGCAAACAATCATAGACAGGTGTTGTTGGGTTATGTTCAAAAAGTTTTTGCTGTGCTTGCTTCAACATTTTCAGGGACGGGGGGTGTTTCAATCCGGCACTATGAAGCACAACTGGAGGCAAACTGCTCGATTCCCACCTTTTTCTCGACTCGACTGCAATGGCGTTTGATACAGGACAGCTTGATAGACGACTTCGGTGGCAAACCCTGGCAACCTACAACTTCCCAGCGGATTATGGGTTGAAGGAACAGGTGTTTTTGTACACGAGTACACAGAAAGGGGATTTTTGTGGGCTTAAGCTCTACTCGATACGTCCGGATCTAGAGATTCTTCTACATTGTGTTAGGCTTGAGGTTTTCAAGGTGATGACTGCGCGTTTGACGCGACAAACAAGAAATTCTGTCTCTCCTTCTGGGGCGGTATGGAGTGAGTGACGAAGGTGAAAAGATGGATTTGAGTATTTGTTGGATGAGTTCCCGGCAGCCGTGAAAGAGCATGAGTTTATCGTTTCAGCAAGAATTGTTGCGCTATGGGGAATTACACAGCAGCAAGTTGGATACAAGTCAGTGAATAATCACAGACCTTTGAACAAAGCACCGCGTTCGCTACCAAGAATGTGACACCCTCGACCGTCAGCGCTTTTCTATTTGTGTAGAAGCTCGTGACAAAGCACGAGTCTCCCCAAGTCCACCGGGCTTGGACTGGCCCCGCGCCTGGTGCATGCAGCCTTATTCATCCATCCGATACTTGTAGGGAGAAGGATTGTCCGATCAGCATCGAGGAGGAGTACCGAGCATGTACCTCGTACGGAGAATGTACTAGCAAGGGCTCGGGCCTATTTTCTCATCGTGGAGCGTCGGTGACATGGGTGAAGGGGTCTACGAGTCTCCGGACTTGTCAAGGTCTCCTGTTGGCCGAGCACGCAGTACTGGTACAGTACGACCTGGAGAACAATGGCCGTTGTTGTCAACAAGCCACATATGGCAGTGGTGGCAGTGGTCTAAGATTGATGGCAACTGAGTTCTTGATGGCTTCGGGAAGGAAGGGGTGGGAGTGGAGCGAACGAAGCGTTTGTTGGAGGCTTGTGACACTGTGATTCTGTGAGCTGCGCGGTGCGGGTTCGTGTCACGCCATATAACGCCAACGGGAGAGGGATTCAAGGGGTGAAGTATGAGTATTTAGAAGTCCTTGTAAAAAGAAATCGAATATCTCCCTCAGCGGATAGCAAAGTATCTCGATAGGTGGTGGTGGTGGTGGTACGGAAGACTCGTAAGCTGGCTTCAGACAGGTCTCGTCTCTCGTCAGGCTGGTGGGTTTGATGGGGATGGAGATGGAGACCGACTGAGCGAGGTACGCCACGGGCCCAGGCGCGGTTCGGCGCTGTCGAGTCGGTCGGTACTTGTTCCTGCACAAAAGTAGGTGAGAATCTTGTGGGCTAGGTATTGCAGGTAAGAAAAGAAGAACGAGGCGCAGCTCCCGTCCGAAGCCAGCAGTACTCACTACTCGGTACTTTGCTCAGCTTCCTCCTCGCGTCGGTTGTTGATGATGATGATTGATTGATTGATTAAATGATTTTGATGGGGTGGGTTCAGTCGACGCGTCGCATCGGTCCACAAATCCACAGGGCGATTAAAAGGCTTGTACCTACCTAGGCATGTCTCAGGGCCTCTCCCAGGTCCCCTCTCTCAGGGCGTTCCAGGGCTCTCTCGGCGTGCGAAGCTCCCAAAAAAGGCGTGACAGGGCAGGATCACCTCAAACACCCCTCCGGGGCAGTGATACCTAGCCAGGTAAAGAGGAGCCATTTTGGCCTTTGCTCACTGCCCGTAGCTGGTGAGCCACTCCCTCGTCAACAAAACACTAACTGAGGGGGGGCGTGTCAGAGTCACATGGCCAGTGGGTAATTTAGCTTGAGACGCGTGAACACCACACCACTTAGTAAACACTAAGTGAGCGTCCCACTAACTTACGATTCATAAGGTAGCACCCTCAACGAGGACGGTCTAACTATCAAATACTATAGACACCTCTTATACCTTATTCCTAATTCTACCTTACTATATCGATGCTATTTATGCGGAAGGGTATTTTAATCTATTAAATCGTATAGAGGAGCTACTAGGTAGTGAAATATAAACTAGATCTATGACTTAGCCTACCTATTGAACAGTCTCTTAGAAGCCCTTAGAGAATTCCTAGAATATTTCGAAGCCATAGCTAGGTTAAATAAGGGACTAGGTGATCGTTAGGCTAAATATCCTCGAGGGTAAATAAAACGTATCAGACTATATCCGAGCTAGAGTTATGAATAACTAGTTAAAATATAGGAGGTTATCAGCAGGCGTGGTGATAGCTTGCTAGATACTAGGTCTGCTATTGTACGGGTGGCTCGGCTAAATTGCCATGGCCACGTAATTCTGACACCCCTGCAGTTGGTCTCGTTGGAGCCACCACCACCAAAGTTACCACGCCTGCCCTGCCCGCCCGTGGAACCACCACCACGAACCACCTGCTTCAGCCGCCCTTTCTGCCCCTGGCGCAACCTGGCATCTTGATCTGCGACAACCTTAACGACTCTTACATGTCAATTTTTCCCCCTACCGCATAATAACACACCTTTTTCGATCCCTTTTCCCCCCAGTTGTATCTCAAAACTTCGAAAGGACACCCTCATCGCACCTCTCTTCCTCTCCTTTACGCCGTACCGACGCCGCCGCCACCGTCGCACCCCCACCCGCCCTCTTTCGTACTCCGCGCCCATTCCCTTGGTTGAAAGAAGCATCGACTTGCGTTTTCTTTCCTCTTCCGACAAAGGCACCCAGTCTCTCGTTTAGTACCACTTCCAGCCAAATCTCAACGGTCCTGTCCAAGCTGCTGCAGTCCACCTCGCTCCCTGCTTACCTCGAGCCGACAGCTCTTCGAAATCGATCAGCCGTGTCTGTTTAGAGATCTGAGACGGGATTTCAGAAGTACACTCTAATAAATGCACGCGATTCCAGCAACGGCAGAGCAGTGAACCTCTCTCCTTATTTACTCTTTTCGATCTTTCGGAAACTCGAAGAAGAACAACCTGCCATCCGCGTCTCGAAAACCCGTTTTTCCAATTGGTGAGATCGGAGTCCGTTAGTGACACGATATCCAATTTGAAAAAGGTTAGTGAAGATTGCGACGAGGAGAGTGAGAAGGCAGAAAAAGGTAGAAAGCCAAGATGGGGGACGTATCTGGCGGCCACGATGGCCAGCACCACGTGTCTAACATGCTCGAGGACAAATACATCGGCCTCACCCTAGCCATCGTTTCTACACTCGCAATCGGAACCAGCTTTGTCATCACCAAGAAGGGACTCAACGACGCCGCAGATAAACACGGGTTTGAAGGGGAAGGGTACGCGTATATGAAAACGCCGCTATGGTGGGCAGGGATAGGATCGCTGGTGATTGGCGAAGCCGCCAATTTCGCAGCATACGCTTTTGCGCCTGCCGTTCTCGTCACACCTCTGGGCGCGCTCAGTGTGCTTATTGGAGCCGTTCTTGGAGCCTATTTTCTTGGGGAAGAGTTGGGAGTATTGGGAAAACTGGGATGTGCCATCTGTCTGCTTGGTAGTGCGATTATTGTGCTTCATGCGCCGCCCGACGAGGATATTGAGACAGTGGATCAGATTCTGGCGTATGCGATTAAACCAGGTATGGGAAATCCCCAATTTGGCTCACGCAGAGATAGTGAAACGGGCCTTGCTAATCCATCCCCCGCACAGCGTTCATCATTTATTGTCTGGCAGCGGTTGTCTTCTGCCTTGTCATGATCTATAAAGTTGCCCCAGTGTACGGCAAGAAGAATCCGCTGATTTACATGTCGATTTGTTCTACTGCCGGATCGGTGTCGGTCATGTCGATCAAGGGGTTTGGAATTGCTGTCAAGCTGACTTTCGCGGGGAATAACCAATTCTCACACCCTTCGACGTACGTGTTTATGGTTGTCACGGTCGTGTGCATTCTCACGCAGATGAATTACTTCAACAAGGCGCTCAGCCAGTTTTCGACCTCGATCGTCAATCCCTTGTACTACGTCACATTTACCACCGCCACGTTATGCGCATCATTTATTCTGTTCCAGGGATTCAACACGACGGACGCGACGAACACGCTCTCTCTTCTCTGCGGGTTTCTCGTCATCTTCTCGGGGGTATACCTACTCAATCTATCGAGAGGAGATCCAGATGGCCATCGCTTACTCAATGGGAAAATCCCCGATGAAGATGGGATCCCGACCGACGCTCTAGCCGGCCTACAGACACGACGAAGTATGCAATCGAGAAGAAGCCTGGATCCGCACCGACGAAGTAGCAGCCTCACGTACAGTCCCGGTGGCATGTTATCGGGCGGAAGTCGACACGCGAGTGCGGAGAGTGCAGGTCTCATGCAAAACTACGATGTCGAGCACGGTGCTTTTGGACTGTCGGATCTCGTGGAGGATCCCGAAGAGTTGGCGACGTCGAGTCGAAACGGCAGTCCCAGAGCCAGAGGCGAGCCAGTGACGAGAATACGCGACAGGCCTCATCAAAAGAGCCTGGATCGGTGACATTGAGCGAACCCTTTGGGGAGGCTTTTGATTTGTGCAGTCTCGACTAGACTTGGAACAAGAAAGTTTTGATTGTGTCGATATCCATGCATGGGTAACGGTTCATTAGTGATGAAACAAAGCCAGCGTTTGACTGGAATAAAGAGCATGACCTAAGGAAGGAAAGGACTGGGACGGCAGGGGAGGAGTGATTCAGGCACTAGCTGGTCGTCAAGGCTCGGGGGTGGGATTCTGTATATTGTCCATGATGCAGCAAAGAACTCGAGCTGAATGTTATGTCTTTTCTCTCCTTTTCCCTCTCAGTCTTTTACTATCTCGTTTTATTTTGTTCTTCTCCCTGGCTGACCGAGTCGCAGGTAGGGAAAGGAGCGAGGAAAATACTTGTACTGGTGTACTTGGTGCTTAGTAGTAGGGATAAAAGAAAGAAAAACATTGGGCCAGGTTCACTCACTTGTTGTAGTTGAGTGCGATGGTTCGATGTGTGTGACTGCTGTTGAATTGTGGCGAGCACGTGCTCAGCCTTGGATGCAGCCTGTTGCTTGTTTGCCTCTGGGTTCCTCTGAGGTCATTTTCCACTTTTCCGCTTTCCATCATTTCCCGCCTTTCACTTTTGCTGGGCGTCCATCCACCATTCCGTTCGCACTGCTATAATTCCTACTCCTACTTATCCATGGCTAGAAAAGGCTGAAATCGATTTACAACAAACAGCCCCAGTCGGGCGAGCCATTCACTTCATCATGGCGCCCTCATATCCCGACCCAAGTCTGAAAGCAAGCGGCTCGCCACGCACAGGGCCACAGAAAGGTACGGCCACCGCCTCACCACAAACACCCACCCCCAACTCCCCATGCGTCGCCCATAACAAACAAAATCCCTTGCTTCTGATGTGTTGGTGTTTGCATCTCTGGAGACGGTGGCGCATGGTGCAGATCGATGGCTTTCCTTGCGTGTTTCCATTGTGACATTGTGTCCACACCTTGTCATTCCTTTTGCTGCATAATTTCCATGTCCACGCCGTCGCTCAAACCCGTGCGTCTGACTGGGGCAACCGCAATCGCCTCCCCTGATACGATGAGCCATGCACGTGCGCTATTGCCCGTTTCCTGTCGCTCAAGCACTTTCGAGGGTTGTCCGTCACGCGACTCTGGAGCACACGACAGTGGGATGTTGTGGGAAACAAAGAGTCTCCATTGAACAATCGGGTTCCAGCGATTACGTGGTGGTACCTGGCATTGTGTTTGCTTTTCTTTTCTTTTTTTCCTGTTTGGTATCTGCCGCAAGATAAAAAGGCTCGTGGTCAGAAATGATGTACTCTGTCAAATCTCTAATGCATTCTTAGGTGTGACCATCTTCGACGAGCCAGAGCATATCCCCGAGCCCAATATCAATGTCTTCGCAGATGCCCAGGGTAATGCTGTAGGAACATCCCCCACGCTTGTCGCTTCGCACAGCCCCAAACTTCACCGCGCCAGTATTTCAGGCAAGAAGTTGACCGGACGGCCCGCTCTGCCTTCTTCGAATTCCCACTCTTCTCATCTCTCCCCTGCCGGTGCTCCCCTTAACAGACCCATGTCGTATTTCAGCCTGGACGATAACAACCCCCTTGATTCATGGTCGGCCGGACCAGGTACCACGAGTCCAGGAACGACAGCAGAGAGCAAAACGCCCGACCTCCGCACTATCTTGACCCAAGTTACCGACTGGCTTCAGGATGAAAAGGCAAAGCGACAGAAGCAAAGACATCGTCGCCATCACCATAATCACAACAAGCCGCAGAAGACATCCGACGATCAAAGCGACAACCCTAGATCCCATGAAGTCGCCCCTGACGATGAGCAAGACATGTCCCTACAGAGGCTTGAGAACATCCTCCAAAACTTCTCCTTCACCAATACTTCAAAGCTTCTCCACAAATCTTCAAGCTCCATTTTGAGAAGAGGATCCCTCGGCAAGAAATACAAACAGTCTCCTCGCTCCGTTCCAGCTTCATCAGACACCGAGTTCTTTGGCGAAGATATCTTGGTTCCCAATGTCGAAGCGAAGCTGGATAATACCAAAACGATGGCTTTCACTGGCGGTTCGGCAGATGTGGATACCAGCGATAGTGCGAGGAGGCAGGACTATGAGCATTGGGTGACGTTCAAAAAGGATATTGTCCGCTTGACGCATACACTTAAGCTTAAGGGCTGGCGCCGCATCCCAATTGATAGAGCTGCCGATATTGATGTTGCGCGTCTGAGCGGTGCCCTTACCAACGCTGTCTATGTTGTCCATCCTCCCAAAGATATGTCCGAATACGATGCCCACAACCCTTCCGACCCTTCTGCCCCGCCCGTCCCTGTCTCCCGACGCCGCCCTACATCTCTTCTCCTTCGTATCTACGGCCCCCAGGTTGAACATCTGATTGACCGAGAAGCCGAACTTGGGATCCTTCGTCGCCTTGCTCGAAAAAGTATCGGACCTCGCCTCCTGGGGTCTTTCGAAAACGGCCGCTTTGAGGAGTTTCTCAATGCCAAAACCCTTACGGCGGAGGATCTGCGTGCTCCCGAGACCTCGAAACAAATTGCCAAACGAATGCGCGAGCTTCATGAAGGGATTGACTTGCTTGAATCTGAACTCGCTGCAGGCCCCGCGGTCTTTGTGAACTGGGACAAATGGGTCGACCGGTGTGAGAAAGTCATCTCTTGGCTCGACGAACAGGTCCATCAGGTGGACAAGGAGGTCGCAGACGGAACAGCAAGGCGAAAGTCGAGGGGGAATGCGCGCTACGTCCGACGAGGGTTGATTTGCGGTGTTGAATGGCCCGTATTCCGCAAAGCCTACGACACATATCGACAGTGGCTAATCGAACAATGTGGTGGCGTCGAGGGAATCCGCGACCTGCTCGTCTTCGCACACAATGACACTCAATACGGCAACCTTATGCGCCTACAACCTTCTGGCACGTCGCCACTCCTCCGACCATCGAATCAACACAAGCAACTCGTCGTCATCGACTTTGAGTACGCAGCACAAAATCCTGTCGGGTTGGAATTCGCCAACCATTTCACCGAGTGGTGTTACAACTATCACAATCCCCCCGACAAGAACTTTCAATGTGACACGCGACGATACCCGAACGAGCAGGAGCAACACAGATTTGTGAGGAGTTATGTCATGCACCGGCCGCAGTTCAACCCCTCGGCGAGTGCGACGCCAAAGATGGAGGCCCGGGAGAAGACCAATATCAGCGATTTCATGCTCGATGCTCGAACCCCAGGAGGCGGAGTTCCGAATGCTTGGGGAGGGAGTAGCGGGTTTGAGGGGCCCGCCGAAAGTGACTACGACAAAGAAGAGTCCGAACGGGAAAGGGCCCAGGAAGAAGAAATCAATCGGTTGTTGCAGCAAACGAGGCTGTGGCGGGTTGCCAATTCGGCACAGTGGGTGGCATGGGGGATCGTGCAGGCCAAAGTGCCGGAGCTGGACGCAATGCAGGAAAATAAGGCGACGTTAAAGACAATGGGCCAGCGCATCCAGGAGAGGAGAAGGAGTGTGACGGAGATGATATCCGCAGGAGAGAAGAAGGTTGTCGAGAAGATGAAGGGCTTGGTGAACAGGGAGGGTGGCGACGACAAACATCAGCAGACCGAACATGCGTATGCAATGTCCGACCCCCTGACTGAAGAGGAGCAACGGATCCAATTGGAGAGTCACTGGGATCGACCAGAGGGAAGAGCACAAGAGGAGGCACACCAGGAAGGCAATGGAGATGTAGTGGTCAAGCACCCAGTGGACGCTTCTGACCACAGTTCCACTTGCGGTACCACCACGCAAAAGCACGCCGAGGAGAAAAAGACCGACGTCGAGCAAGCCGTCACCCCTAACGGAGGAGCTAAGTCTGACCGATCACAACATCACGTCGACCCTCAACCTCCAACCGAACCCCAGCACAACAACGACCCTACAGACACGACATCGGGACGCGAAGACGGAGCGTCTCACGCGGACGGTGACCCCGATGCTGGTGGTGACGAACCCGACGAGCCCGAAGACGAGTTCGACTACCTCGCCTACGCCCAAGACCGCGCCATGTTCTTCTGGGGCGACTGCCTCCGCCTCGGCCTGGTCAAGGAATCAGACTTGCCCCGGGATCTCGTCCAACGGGCCAAGATTGTGCCGTACTGAGTGAGAACGTACCGAGCATGTTAGTTTTGGGTTTTGTGTTCCTGTTACCTATCTTACTGATCTATTCAACCTCGACCGCCGTGTGGGCTATTCTTCTTCTTCTTCTTCTTTTTTTCTTGTTGGTTCTTCTTGTAAGGAAATAGTGTTGGCAATATTTAGCAGATCAGAGGACGTGACTGAGAAATTCTTCAGAGGCGATCGAGCACGGTGTCCAGGTGGAATGGTAGCTGGCTAGCTTACGGGTTCAACACCGCCCAGCCGAGAAGGGGTGTGGGAGGAGGGAAGCCCAATGCAAGAGGAAGCAAAGCAGTACATATAACAGCACACAGGTGGTGGTGAATACCACAACGATGATGATGATGATGATGACAACAACAACAACAACAACAACAACAACAACGGGACATGTATGTTTTTCAGGGATGCCATCATCTACTTTCCTGTTGATACCTACATACCTAGATAGATCGAGAGATACCACCCGTCTTTTTGCTGTTCTGATATCGTCTGGCCTAGTCTCTTCAAGATCAAGTCAAAATGAAATAATTACCTGGGTAAATCTTTCCGCAGAGAAAGGGCAGAGTTGTTGTGACAGATGTCCATGTCCATGTCTATTCTTGTATATTACACGGCAATATAAATTAGTACCTAATACGTACTCGATATAGTACACACGCTCCGCTGTCTCTACCTCGGTACGTATGTGTATAAATCTCTCGCTCCGTGGTACATGAAGCCTGTAAATCGGACTTAACGTTCGGTGTTGAACAATCGACGGGTGAACAACTAGGCTGTGGACATACAATACATCCCCTTCTATCCTTCCCGCGACACGCCTGAACATTTCGACACAGGCCGCTTGCACATGTCCAGCACTAGCGTACACTCTTTGCTTGCCGCTAGATCGTGGGTTGGATAATCTTTGCTTACTGAAGCTGACGAGAGCGTGTCCTCCGTTAGGGCAGCCAGTGGGTCGTGCTATGCTTGGATCCTTTGTAATGCTTTCAAATGGTCAGATTTTATGTCATCTCTCTGCTCGAGCCGGCTTCCTCACCCTTCCTAGATGGGTAGAGTGTAAGAGGTAGAGAGCCTTCTTGATGGAATGACACTGTCAGGAGAGGTCAGCAACTCAAGCTATGCTCTTGAGCACTGTGAGGTGAGGGCTGCTAGCCGTTCACGAACAGTAGACTGTGTGACTCCATAGAAGAAGTACCAGGTAACAGCTTGGGTCTAGCTCGTGCGCCTTATAACTTGATCTTCACGCCGCTCTTGTCCAGTCCTAGAGCTACCCCAGTGACCATCACGGCATAAGCTATCAATAGGCCCATTGCCTCTAGTGGAGGCATATCGAGCGTGTTGAAAGTCAGATTGACCAGACCCGTCAATAGATTGGCAATCAGAAAGACGACGAGCCCATTGTTGTTATATACCGCCAAAATGCGGCTAGTTGCAGATCGAACCCTGTCCTTGTCTTCCGGATTGTAGGAGAATATTGGCCCGAAGTCTTCCACCAGACCAAACAGGAAGAGTTGGGCATTGTTAAACGCCACGACCCACAGCACGTAAGGAAGGTTGGCGAGGCGGCGGGATACTGTGAGATTGAACATGTAGATGCTCGTCGTTGCCCAGTACAGGAAACCATAGACGAGAGACATGACGAAAAGGCCCCTGAGGACCGATTTTCTCTCACGACGCGTGACCTCGCTCGGGCTCGACTGCTTCGTGACCTTGGAAACTGGTTCGTTAAACCGGACCAAGAGTATTCCAGTTCCACGCCCTGCGAGGAAGATCGCCAGGTATCCTGTGAAGGAGAACACTCCTTCACGATTTTTCGACAAGAGCCCGGGTCCTCGCGGAGAAATTAGAATATACGACAGAAGGTCTGTGTTGTCAAGGACCAGTTCGTAGACGACAGCCAGAGTGAGCGCAAAGACCTCGTAGGACTTGAATGCCCTGCTTAGGCTGTCAGAGATCTCTACGAAGGGTGGAAGTAATGCCAGGGTGAAAAAGAAATTCCAGTGAACTCCGTATTCCGTGACATGCTCGGCGTAGTCAAGTCCTTTGACGCTGTAAAGACGAATAAAGCCGAGGATGAGTAAAGGGATAGAATGTCGGAAAGCTTTGATGAAACGACTGCCAAAGTTGGAGGAGGTGGTTTGTGGAGAGGCCTGGTCACTGAAACGGACGCGGACGACAGCTCGAGCAGAGACCACACCGGCGGAAAAGACGAAAGAGCCAACGCCTAGATCCATGAGCGACGTGCCCCATGTCTCCACTTTGGCGTATCGACGAGGGAAGATGGGAAAGTCGACAGCTAGGATAGCCAAACAGGTCACAACGAGCATGGAGCCTCGGTAATGAGTGAGGAATGGTCGAACGGGGAGGATCAGAGAAGCATTGGAAGTGCTAGTCTCGCTGCCACTAACAACCGAAGGATCGACATTGGCTGGTTTCCTTGGTTTCCTAGCCGATGAGTTGGCTGAACCGTCCGAAGAAGTGGTCGACTGCCCTCCAGTCTTGAGGAATGCAAGGAGCACCGCCGGCGTGATGAGAAAGACGTTCAAGGCCAGCGGCGCTGATGAATAGAGAGTGATGGCGAACAAAATAGCGCAGACATTGAGCAGGAAGTCGGCGAGTAAAGCGACCGGAGAGGACGGCGTGAAGAATGAGTAGTTCTTCTGCAGAGCAGTCCAGAGAAAGACGGCGGCCTGCGAATATCAGTCATGGTTCGTGAGTGGAGGCCGCAGATGGAGCTTTGCAGAGGAATCATACTGCGGCAACAAGCGTGACCAAATTGATCTCGGTCAAGGAGCTTCCGTAGAGGTTGGACACGAAGGCTTCCTTGCGAGCCTTGTAAGAAGCTGCTGCAGTCGTGGCCATGGCAGCAAGTCTAGAGTTTATCTCATTGTGAAGGGATTGAGGGAGCGACTTGTGGAATATGGTGTGCGTGCGGAGGTTGAGAGAGAGAGGAATTGGAGGTTGATTTGTGACAAGGTGGCAGCAAATCTAATGAAATGACAGGGGCGCAGGTGCGTGACTGCAGCCTTTAAAATTCATTTCAAATGACACCGTCTTTGGCATGTCATCATTATCATTGCAATTGGTTGAGATTCTATATTGGCAAACACCTCGACTGATGGGGGTCCTTTCCATTAGACGAGTATTGAATCCGCATACAGATGCTCCTTACTCACGTCGAGCAAAATCAGATATTGCTGCGCTACCGCCCATCGGGAAGACATTGTTTCCAACACCTTTCTGAGAACATGGTAGGCGTCTCCCATTTCCCTTACTCCTGTTTCTTGGGCAAGCCATGCGTATATAGTCGCCGCAAAATATAAACAATCACCAAGCAAAGGACTTGCTGCCGCAGGGTTCGATAGCATGCCCATGTGCCACAGCTGGCTGAAACGGAGTACATCTGATGCAACCGACTTCAGCCCAGCGATTGCAATTGTCTGCATCTCAGTCTCTTCGACAGTATGGAAGCCGTGATTGGACTCGGTACAGGCAAAGGGGTCACACAGGTGCATGAGGCTGCTGTAACAGAGGGCCAAGGGTGTTCCATAGCGCTCGGGAACGTGATGGACATCGTTGGGAAGTAGGTTTGCCAATGCCTGCAGTGTCCGATGTAGTTGGATTGCTTCTGAAAATCGCATGGGGGCATCAAGCATTTTGTCATTGAGGAGTCGGACGAGCCTCCCCATGAGGTGCGTCGCTTGGCACGTTCGTGTAAACGCTCCGGCTTTGACGTTGGTGGGCGAGGTCACGTAAAGGGGCTCACTTGTCGTTATGTGGCCTTCGTCCCAGAGGTCGTCGTCTGCCGGCAAGGTTTCATTGAGGACAGGGTCATCGGTAGACAAAGGGTGACCTGAGGAACCCAGATTGACATACCTCCACCAAAGGTCAGCTTCAGATCCGTATATGGGTTATAGTTGCACATACCTATCCAGCAGCATTGTTGCCCACCACGTCCTTTTGAACTCTTCTAGCTCCGCCCATGATCCCGATTTCTTCTTCAACATTTGAGGAGCACGTTTTCTGTCGTTGAGGCCCAGAGCATGTCCTAGCCTTGCGCAGTGTCCAGTACTTAGGTAAGCAGCTGGATAGACCGCATGGCCGAGCTCGTACGTCGCGATCAAGATGTTTGCTTGCAGCAGTTGTAAGGACATCAATCCACTCGATTCCACCATCGTGGCGTAGCTCTTGGTGAGATTGTACAGCGGGGATCGAATACTCTGGGAATCCCCCTGGGGAACTTGGAGGACCAGTTTCATGGACAGCAGGAGGAGTGCTAGGTCGAGAGTGAGCTCCAGAGCGGGATTGGACAGCGTCAGCTGCATGCGCTTCTTGGAGATGAAAGGAAGCCAGGTGTGAATGTTGGCAAAGTACCGGTCGACAATGTCCTGGATGTCCAGGATCGAGACTCCCACCGTCGCCGCAACCTCTGGGGGGACTGCTATGTTGGGTCGAGGAATGGTCATCTGCGCTTCGGCATAGACTTCGGCGTCGAGGAAAAAAGCAGGTGGGAAGGTGACATTGCTGTCGGTCGCAAAGCCAGCCTCGCTCCCCGTGCCCGGGCTCCTGCTGAAAGATCGCATCGGTCCATGCCAGCCCTCGGAGCGTCGACCTTCGAGTCGGGCTTCCAGGTCAGCAATTTTCTGTCGCATCATGGCAAAGTCTTCAGAGGTGGGAATCGGGGCGGTCTCCGAATAATCACAAGGTCGGGACATGCGAGTGCACAACGAGCAGCTGGGCAACAACTTGTCGCATTTTCTCTTTTGCTTTCGACAGGATACGCAGGCTTGAGGGGCTTTATCGGGTTGGTCTGCCGTGTCGACGTCCATGGTGATGCACAGGTCTTTGCAGAAATCTGTTCGAGCCCAGCGCAGCGAAGTAAAAGGTGGGATGGTGAGACAGCTGGCGGTTCATGCGGCCGCATTGGAAAGGGGTGATCCGCCTTGTCGTTTATAGACTGATCGCGAAGCCCGCGATATCCCCTGTGGCGTATAGTTCGATTTTACCGGAAATACCTCGTACATCAGAGGCCATCCATGGCGTCTTTATGTAAGAGCCAAGACTGACTAATTGGGAAGTAATTCCCAAATAGCCACATCCACGGCCACGGACGAGTGCTACGTCCGTCGAACACCTTCTATTCAAGTCGCCAACGTCAAGTTCGAATGTGAAAAATGGTCCGGAGACAACCTCATTGTACAGTGTGTCGACGTTCCCAATATCCGATCTATACACGAGTGCCCAGAACGGCGCCCTATGATGTGTACTTCTTCTGCAGCGCCTTGGCTATCGTGGTGAGCTGGATGTTGCTCGTTCCCTCGTAGATGGCCCCGATCTTACTATCTCTGAACATCTTCTCGGCGATACCTTCACGGACAAACCCCATGCCTCCCATCCACTCAACTGCTAGTCCGCTGACTTTCCCGGCAACCTGACTGGCATACAACTTGGCCATGGCGGCATCGGTGACAAAATCTTCGCCCGCCTCCTTCTTTCGAGCGGCGTTGTAGACCAGTGCGCGGGCGGCACAGATCTCGGTGTAGGCTTGCGCAAGTTGATGTTGCATGCCCTGGAACTCACCGATCAACTTGCCAAACTGCTTCCGGTCGTTCCACACGTACTTGGCAGCGTTCTCCCAAGCGCCCAGAGCCAACCCCGTCATTTGCGCGCCAATACCGATACGTCCTTCGTTCAAAAGACTGATTGCATACTTGTAGCCTTGCCCTTCCTGACCCAGGAGATTCTCCTTGGGAATTTCAACATCGTCAAAATTAATAACGCAGGTGCTGGAAGCCCGGATACCAAGCTTCTTCTCTTTCTTGGCAATGCTGAAGCCCTTCATATCTTTGGTCAGGACAAATGCCGAGATACCTTTATACCCGGCCTCGGGGTTAAGATTGGCAAAAACTAGAAAGAATTCGGCTTCCATGGAATTCGTTATCCACATCTTGGAACCGTTGATCTAGTACTTTGTAAGTAAATCGCATGACAGGAAAGAGCCCGACACCAAACAGCAACAACAAAAAAAGAAGAGACATACCTTGTAGCCATTTGATGTCTTTTCTGCCTTGGTCTTCAGTGCAAAGGCGTCGGAGCCTGATGCAGGTTCAGACAAGCAGAATGATCCGACAGTGTTCGTAGCCAGCCTCGGAAGCCACTCCTTCTTGAATGCTTCACTACCGTACCTGAGAACGGCCGTCACCACCAAAGTGTTGTGTACATCACACATGACCGACACCGAAGGGTCGACCCTGGCAATCTCTTCAATTCCCACAATGGCAGATGTGAAGTTCATCCCAGCGCCACCATACTCTTCGGGAATCTCAAACGCCATGAGCCCTTGCTCGAACATCTGCTCAATGACGGCCGGATCCATCTGCTCGTTCTCGTCCATCTCCCTCACCTTTGGTGCGACCTCTTCATTCGCCCATCTGGAGACAGATTCTGCAAGCATTCTCTCGGTCTCCGAAAAGTGAGTGATGGGGGTCGGAGACAGGGAGGCCGTGTCGATGTCATCGGGCATGTAAGGTTCAGCATAGCGCCGCCTTGAGGTAGTAGTGAATGTTCGCTTGCTGATGCCAGTTTAGCCAACGTCGGGGGTCTAGAGGGAGGGAAGAGCATACGGCAGAAGATTTCTTCGAGGAAGGGATCTGGTTGCTGGTGAGAGAGGCGCAATGTATGTAGTAGCTTTTGCGAGGGGTCGCAGCGTTCTCGGTATGGCGGCCATGTTGACTTTTCAGGAGTTGAGAGTGAGGACCGGCAGAGTCGTGCTCAGGTCCAGGGCGAATGTGTATATAAGATTGATCAAGATTCCGAAGGGATAGTTTCGGGCAACAAATTGCAAGTCAAAGCTGTGGCTGTCCTGCGCAATTGGCTTTTGCAGAAGCAGATTCCTCGGTGCTCGGCTCATCGACATCCCCCTGCTAGGCGGGCAGGGCGGGCCACACGCGGATATCGAAGGATCGGCGACTTCTCGGATCCTATTTTACAGGCCAAGGAGAGCCGCTGGCAACTCTGGACCTCTGGACGAGAAGCGCGAGTCCTTGGTTCTTCTTAAACGATAGGATGCCCACCTCCTGCCTCCCCAGCCTCCCTCGCCAGCCAAAAATGATCCAGTCTAGAACGCCACGAACACCATGCGATTTGAGCTGCAGTGGCTGCCTGTGGCTGATACCAACTTGTGGCTTGAGATTTTCCGTGGCGCAGCAACCGGACTCTGACGTCGCTCACTACGGGATCCAGCCATCCTGCGCAAGTTGCGACCCTTTGGCGCCCACTTTTCACGCAGTCATCCATTCAACTGGCGACAACCGATAATGCCCAGCATTCAAGTCCAAGTCAAGGATATATTAAGAATCTTCGATAGCCGCCCTAGATTGTACTCCTAAGGTTTGATTTCTTTGTTTCGTCGCCCAGTTTTCCCTCGCCGTGCGCAAAAAGTGTCTGTTACCCCTCTCTATCCTTTCGAACGTTAACCGGTACTTTGGTACCATCTTGCGTTGGCTGTCTATCATGTCTGCCGGTCATTCTGAACCGCAGGTGCTCTACAGCGTCAACAATATCTCTGCCTATTCTGTCCAGAATGGAGAGGAACATCTGATCACGACGTCGGGCCCTCAGACATTGTCGCTGCTGATGGTGCCGACTGCGTCACCTTTTGCCGACTTGTCAACCACAGAACCTACCAGCGCAACGCCCGAAGAAGATTTCTACCTCCACCTTCATCTGCCTCCGGAACTAGATCTCCCCCTGCCTGCTACTACCCAGATCTATCACAAACCTCCCAGCAGTTACCTGATACCGCGATGGGATCTGGGGCCTGACGCGGGGGCTTTTATCCGTCTGCAGTTCCCTTCCGTAGGCAGCGGGCCGGGAAAGGTGACGCAAGACGAGGTAGACACATTTGAGACCATTCTTGCCCAATGTACGGCGTTCCTGGAACGTGTACATAGCACACCTCCAGGATTCGAGCGCTACGATCCGAGCAATTATCGACCGGGAGAGGGTTATATTGGGACACCCAAGCCTGAAAAGGAGCGCCCTCACCAACATGGCCAAATTGTGCTTATTGACGAAGAGAATGGAAGCGTAATCGGAGAGCTTCAGGACAACTACACGCTGGTTGAGGAGACATCGGTCAAGCCTGGATCGAAAAGTACGTGTGTCTACTTCTCCCGTCTTTGGGTTTTACTGACAGGTTGTACACAGCTCCCGTCCAGATACAGCTGCCTGTCGAAGGGCAAGGCAATCAGATTCGGGTCGACAACGTTTCCGAAGATTATCTCGAGATGTCGAAACATCCGGCTTACGCGAAGTCGCGAGTCGTCCAAAGCTCTGCGACCGCCTCCAGGCTAATTGTGACGAGTTCCTCTTACCTGGCTAATAAGATGTCATCTGGCGCAGACTCATTCCAAAGAAAAACCCAGCCGAATCCCAAGCCTATGACATTCTCCCCTGCCACCCACGCGCGCATTCGTCAGATCCATTCCTTTACTCAGGGGGCTGTTGGTCTCAGCGCGAAGACGGTTGGTCAATTGGGTAGATATGCCCAGAATTTCGGGGCCTCACTGGCTCGGAAAGGAGAAAAGAACAGAAAAGAGCTGGGCAAGGATTATAAACCTGGCATTCTCAACAAATCCATGATCGCTTTCTCCACCATTGCTGATGGCATCGATCAGGCAGGTCGCAACCTTCTGGCTTCAAGCTCGGCGGCGGCGACGAACGTAGTCAGCCACAAATACGGCAAGGAGGCCGGTACCGTGGCGCAAGGCCTGGCTGGTGGTGTCAAGAATGTGGGGCTTGTCTACATCGATGCCATGGGCGTGTCCCGCCGAGCAGTAATCAAATCCGTGGCGAAGGGCATGGTGGTCGGCCGCATGCCAAACGGGCAACAACTCGTGGTCGGCTCCGGAGACGGAGGCATTGTGCCAGCCGAAGCATATATGCCCGACGAAAAGCGGGACGATTATTATGCCTCGTCTTATTCAGGAGCGTCCCAGAGTGGTGCAGGACAGCCCGGGTATGGAGTTGAAAGTTATGGCAACGCGGTCAATGCACCGCCTTCATATCCTTCGGGGGTCGGAGAACCTTTGGGCTCAACACTGCAGGGTCAGCATGTGCGGGAGAAGTGATGACACATTTTTAAGATGCTTTGATTTGGTGTTTCATGAGACGATGAATGATAGTGGTTCGGGCCTAGCTTTTGGGACCTTCCAAGCCTTTCTCAGATGCTTCCGGTATGAATGTTTCAAGCTGGCTGAAGCAAGGTAATGGTCAACTTGCAGGCCAATGAGATGATGGCAAGTATCGGCGCGGGTCGCGTTCTGCTACCTCGTCCGTACCCTCGGTTCGTTTTCTTCTCCTTTTCAAACCGGATTGAGCATGGATTGCAGATTGCATGCACGACATTCGCTGGGCCCAAGTGGCTGAAACCGAGACACATTATTATTGTCTTTCGACTCGACTCGAACACACGTACCGAGTACTAGTCGCTTGACCGCCATTTCGTCACTTTGGGTTGCCACTTGGTCCCAGTAAACTTCAAGCATGCTTTGAGAATCGCATTGGACTTGAACAGAGTTCCTGACTGCATCTCATTCAATCGTCCCGAGTTTGTCTGTCCTGCACGAATTAGACTTGCATTATATGCACAGAAGCAACGGGCGCTGATGCACTGATGCGCTGCAGGATTTAATGTAAAATGTTCACATGTGTCGATCTTGGACTCGAGGATGGTGGACCTGCTGGGGACTCTGGGGCGCGGCTTGTTACCCTCGGGGCTTACTTACTGTCCTCGTATAGGTGTGGCGCAACTGTATTGGGCCAAACAGGGGATGCCCCAGAAGGAGTTCGTTCTAGCCGTAGTCACCAAAACCCACCGAGAGTGTAACCAGCCCCAGTTGCACTTTGCCGACGCGTGGTTGGTCGAGCCACTCTGGATGGCCCCGAGGCTCAGGTGGCTCGCCCACTCGCCCACAAACCCCCCAAGCAAATCACGGGTCACACCTGTGGGCACATGGTCTTTGTTCCGCCCATTGCGGCTGCGCGTCAAACGCCTCCCAGAGTACTCGCGTTTGGAGATTCTCGCGCAGATGAAATTTCGCTACAGGAAATCATGTTCGCTGTTGGAAGGAGACGGTGGATTTTCTTTCTCCCACCTTGACTTCAGCTTGGGGTACGAAGGAGAATCACCATCTCACAGACGGCAGGGGAAGGCGATTTAATAATAACAATGGTTCGACGCCGTTGACGCGATGATCAGTCACGTTCACGTGTACATAGGTACAGAGAGGCTCGGGTGATTGTTGCGCTGAGATTGGGTGGATCTGGCTCCGGGCCCCTATTCTCGGCGTCAAGGTCATTCCATAACTGGGGACAGAGTCATTCTTAACAGAGACTACCCAAGGTCTCTCTGCCTCTGTCCTCAGTAGCATGTGTCGTTCGGATCGAATGGAAAAGGGAAACACCATCATCAGTCACATTTTTGAGGGTGCGCAGCCCGCCCGCCTCCACAGGCTCCAAGGTGTACAATGCTTCTTCTCAAACGCGGTTTGACTTTCTCATTGACATCAAAGAGGACCATGTGGTTCATTCATGCTTAATGTGGAGTGGATTCCCTTAATACCCTGAGGCCCCATCTCTACACAGGATAATTGCCCTGCGTACAGCACCCAGCGCGTCAAGGTATCCGGTACAGAGAAAGCGGACGTTGTAGTTGTAGAGGAATGAAACAGGCAGTAAAGAGCTTCTTTTCAAGTATGTAGAAATCCGGAGTCGATGTTCGGTTCAAGTAGTTAACAGCCCTAGCAAGCCTAACTGTGATTAACAAGAAATCGCTTGCTGGCTAGCGTGGCCAATTTTCCGGCCACCCTTTTGGGGGGTTTTGGGCGGACAAGCGAGTTGGCTGCGCTGCTGCTGCGCTGCTGGTGCTGGGATTGCTGCGTTGTCCGTCTTCTCACCGGTCAACCACAACAACTCGCAATCATCTGTCCTGCCGCACTTCTCCCGCCAAACAACAGCACCGTGCTTTTTTATTCGATCCCTAGAAGCAACAAAATAAAAACATACGAGTCTCCTTCGCTGTCTCACCGCCTATCCGTCCTGCTGGCCAGTCACCACCCATCCACCTCCTTTGAGCACCTAGGTCGATTCTACCCTAACCTCAAAATCGAACGACTTCGATAGACCTACACTGTACCCGCGATAATGACCGCAGTCCTGCCTGTGCCTCGCCTCACTTCGTTCCCTGTCTGTTGACATCCGGTTGACTGGCCTTCCTTCATCTTGTTGCAGACGTCGCAGGCTCGGCGTTCATCCTTGACCCTTCGCCCAGAGTTTGTTGTCCTTTGGGCATTCGAACACTAGCTCCCTGCTTCACTGGTGCCAACAGTGATCCAGCGATCTCACACCACATCGTGCCCTGAACGCCCTCCACACCGAAGCGTGCTCTTCATAATTTGGGCCTCTGGATGAGTTGGAACGGTCCCTCGGTGAGTAGGCTGGAGTCGTTAGCTCAGTGCAGCCACTAACCTTGTCATTCAATTTAGTGTACAACCCTTCACTTCACCACGTTCCTGCATCCTTCAGACAGCAGATCCTCGAACTTTACCTTTGGCGTATCCTGATTCTGGCTTTTTAAGGTGCGAGTGCGTGGTCGACCCCACGACTCTGGGTGGTTGAAGGATGTCTACGGACACGGCTGGAGGTCAATACCGGCAACACATGTCAAGCGCTGCTGCGTACTCGCAAGCTGAAAGCTATCACTATGAACATCAACATGGCGCAGATCCTGAGCGTTACTACTCGAATCAACCTGTAAGTCCTGGGCGCGCTGTGGAATCAATATAAGAGAGGGACTTCAGCGCAATACTGATATTCGTGCTTCCTAGTACTACCCGTCGCAAGACGACGATGACCTGAACTACACCTCTCACGAAGACCATACTCCTATCACCACCGCCTCATATGACAACCCAGCAACGACGTTGCCTTATCACATTCGCAATCAATCGACTGCCCATGACCAATACGATGGCGCGCCGATTCCTCCTCCCAGGACGTCCTCTCAACAGCAGGGTTCTCCACGTACCCCTGGGGCTCCCTCATCTGCCCCATTGGAGGCAAGAGTAGCTGCAACACGACAGGCGAGACAAAATGCACCAGATTCACACGCTGGTCGGGTTCAGAATCGTGTCGGAGATTACAATGAAGAAACGCGAGATAGGTCACGGGATGATACCGCAACGGCTGCTGCATCTGCTGCACGTAACCGACGAAAGGGTCCTGCCAGTCCCGAGGGTCCACACCGTGCCGCGAGCACAAGAGAACGAGGTGCACACACCGCCCCAACTCAAAGCCGATCTGAAGCCACCATGCATCCATCCAACACCGCTGCGACGCTGGCGCGTGAGTACAGCGATGTCATCAGCAGGGTGGTCGTATCTGATCCACAGGAAGATATTGAAAGAGCTCAAGAGAGAATAGCCGAAGCTCAACCCATGAACCCAGAGACTCGACACGTACCGGCTCTGGACGACGATCTTCTTCCTCCTCCAGGGCCAGCTCGTCGGCAAGACTACTCCAAATCATCTCGCCGCAAGGACGTCCAATTTGGGGACTATGTGCTTGGCCAAACGCTAGGTGAAGGTGAATTTGGTAAGGTAAAATTAGGTTGGAAAAAAGACGGTAGCACTCAAGTGGCCATCAAGCTCATTAGGAGAGAGACTGTGGCTTCCAACCCGACACGACTTCCCAAGATCTATCGTGAGATTTCCATCCTGCGGGATCTGGCGCATCCCAACATTGTTCGACTCCACGAAATGGTCGAGACAGAACGACACATTGGCATCATTTTGGAATATGCTTCTGGTGGCGAGCTCTTCGACTACATTTTAAATCACCGATATCTCAAGGATCCTGCTGCTAGGAGGCTGTTCGCTCAGCTTGTCTCTGGCGTCGGCTACCTTCATAAGAAAGGAATCGTCCACCGTGACCTGAAATTGGAAAATCTTCTTCTCGACCAGAATCGCAACATCATCATCACAGATTTTGGATTCGCCAACACATTCGACCCCAAAGACGAGCTGTCTGATGAAATTGTGTACAATCTTGGTAACAAGGAGTTTATCAGGAAGTTCAAGCTTGACCGACTTGACGCCCGCGGAATGAGGAGAGGTGACCTGATGCAAACCAGTTGTGGCAGCCCTTGCTATGCGGCCCCTGAATTGGTAGTTAGTGACTCTCTTTATACGGGGAGGAAGGTTGATGTCTGGAGTTGCGGTGTTATTCTGGTGAGTACTTGTGATCATGCATTCTCGTTTGTCTGCGCCCGCTAATGCCTTTTCAAGTATGCCATGCTGGCTGGATACTTGCCCTTCGACGACGATCCTGCAAACCCTGAAGGCGACAACATCAACCTCCTCTACAAGTACATCACCACGACTCCATTAACCTTCCCGGAATACGTCACTCCCCATGCACGAGATCTTCTTCGCCGTATCCTAGTTCCAGATCCTCGAAAGCGCGCCGACTTATTTGAGGTCGCTCGACACAGCTGGCTCAGTGAATACCAGCACGTGGTATCCGACATGACTAGCAGCACCACCAATGTCGCCGAGATCCCACACGGTAGTGTTCGAGCTGGTAAGTCGTTTATTGTTATTGACATGGCATAGTATTAACTTGTGGCAGAAGATGATGAACGGCCCGCCGTCAATAGAAGCGCATCGGTACGTGAAGTACCGGCGAAACATAGTCGAGCTTCTCCTGCCGCACTTGCACGTTCCCCAGAAGCGCTGCTACACGAAGGTGATGAGGATTCTACCGGTTCACGGCGGACCCGCCATACCTTACAACCAGAATATGTCCCTCCTCAGACTCATACGGCCCGTGGGCAATCCGCCACAACGACAGAACCGACAGTCAGTCGCACTCAGGAAGTGCCCCAAGGTATCGCTGCTATGCAGCCAATATCGTTATCGAAACCACTGCCTCAGGACCCTCCCGTCAATCTTTCACGAGGAGAAAGAGTGCCTTCGCAACAGAAGATGCCGCCTGTACGTCCAGTTCGAGAGATTCCTAGATCGGTATCAGACTCAACCAGTGCATTTGGCACAGCTCCGGCGCCGACCAGCCACTTCGTAACCAGACCTAGCACCCAGGGTTCAATCACATCTGCAAGTGGCCCGGTCAATACCAGATCCGACCTTCGTCTACCCTCTCGGGGATCGTATGGTCAGCCGGTGGCGCCAACAGTGGCTGCAACCAATGTTCAGGGTCGCGTCACGCAGCCTACGAAGACCAGTCGAGGTTACAACATTTCTGGTCCTCTGCCACAATCCGGTGCGCAGAACTCCATTGGACAACCGATGACGACGCCTATGCCGCCGCCTAGTTCGCATCAACCGCAGAAAACCGCTCATCACCGACGTTCAAGTACATTGAGTGGGCTAGGAGAGCGGCTCTTTGGCAGATCCAATTCCGTTGTGAAGAAAGACGTAGAGCGACAAAAGAACGGGCGAAAGTACCCGCCCACCAGCATGAAGGAATACCCCTCGGATGCGCAACCCCGGATGTCAACAGAATCCAAGCGATCCTTCTCGTTTGGGTTGGGCAAGAAGAGGAGCACGGATATGGAGAACCAAGCGCAAACGGAGAAGCCGGTACGACGATTTTCACTTATTCCTAGTTCGATGTCGTTCAAAGGTCTGATGGGGAGTGCAAAGGACGAATATTCATCCAAACCAGCCACCCCGCAAGCTGAAAGATTTGCTCCTCCGGCACCGGGGCGACCGACAACCAGCCAGGAACAGATCGTCCAACATATTGCGAACACTGATGGACAGTATGAAGGGTCACGGCCGGTCAAATACAACAACTTTTCACGACCGCCTCAGTCCCAGTATCAGACACCACGATCTGCCACCACGCAAGCCATGAATGACGTCTATGGCGGAACGGCTGTCTACGCTCCGCAGGGGCAGACCGTACACCAACGCCAACAGAGTGAGCCCATGGCACAAATGATGGCATATCCCGACGTTGTGCAACCAAGTGATCGACCGTCAATCCAACAAGGTCGCCAGGCTCGGGGAGTCTTGGTCAAAAACAATCGCAAGTTTACTGAAGCATATGATCAGGAGCAGGGACCGGCACACCACGGTGGAAGGTCCGGAGCCGTTAAGAAGGTCCAAGATTTCTTCCGCCGACGTCGAGCTCCCACGGACGGCGACTATCGATGAATGCGCTCGTTGCGCTTGGGCATGTATCTTTCTCCTGTTCTGCAGGAGAGGTCAAGAAGATTCTGGGTTGGTGGATTGGGTTCAGAGGGTGGATATCGACGTTTCTTGTAATCAATTAATCATTGGCGGACATTGTTTTCCACCCCGTGTCAATCTGGGTGCGAATTTGGCGGAGGCCTTTGCATTCAACAACCACCCTTTTGTCTTCCGTTCACTCCTCCTGAACGAGGGTGGGAATAGGAGATTGGGCCTGTGAATCCCATTGGACTTTGAAAGGTCATTCTATGTGTCAGAGTACAAAGTAAGTCAGATTCATGTCGTTAGCTGGCGGCGTTCTTTTTTTTTCGCTAGGAAAGGCCGAGGATGCAAAGAAACCCGGCTTGTTGAGACTTGTACTGGAGCTTTTTCGAGGGCTTGGACTTGACATTGGGGGCATTTGATTCTTCGCTGGCACGGGATGGTTGAAGAGACTTGAGGGATCGGAAAGATGGATACCCCCCCTACGTAGCATTGTATGATTGTGTTTTTCAACAGGAAGGATGCACAGGCACAAGACAAGCAGACAGACACAAACCACAAATCAGAAACTCAACAGGTACTCTAAAAGGGAGGTTACTTTCGGACTATTGCTCGGTGTTTTCTCTTTTATTTGAATATTGTGTGGGATGTGCTGCGGTCATCTTCTACATGCAGGAAAGTCACATCCTCTCACAAGCCCCATTCAGGCCAAGCTTTGTGGAGTTGAGAGCGGAGGAGCTTGTTCCTGGATCTTGTCGACTACCACCTTTGTCGCTTCTGAGAACCGTCACCATTACCTGTTTCTTCACTAGACGCTCTCGTCCTCCCCGCAATATGGCAATCCTCCATTCGACCATCAACGTCATCTGCCACCTGCCTGTCACTATCGTCTCTCGAGCCCAGGAAATGGTACCCGCCTGAGAAGAGATGGGCCGATTGTACACACTCCACCAAGAGGCAAAGAGCTGCCGGAAACTGGGTCTGATTGCCCCCCGCGGGGAAATTTCCAACTGGTGCTTCGTCCTTGAAAGGTTACATGGCGAGAATACAAGGCTTCTTCTGGCTGGATGATGAGAAGATGGTGGATGTGTGCGCCACTGACGAACACCTCCCTCTCTGTCTGGTAATCATCCTATGCACAGACACCGCAGTCCATCCACTGGTGCCCCTCACAACGAGTATCCCACTGGCCTCAACACAACCCACCTCGCTTCTCTTGATAAACTCCCTGTAATCCTCATCTTGTGGACATGCTTGAGCCCAACGTGAGTTTCATCATCACAGTTTCGTATCGTGCCTTTAGCAGTCACTAGCTGTAAAGAAGGACTGCAAGATGAGGTCGACATCGCTATTTTCTCTCCTGATTCCTGCCTCTTACCTCGTTGCAGCACAGTCTTCCACGGCGACCAGCGCTGCGGCCCAGTTCACTGTCCCAGCAAGTGCTGACTTCGGTGTCACCCTTCTTCCTAACATTGATGACCCTACTGCGGCCAATGCCCAAGTCAAATGTCCAGGCTATACGGCCTCACAAGTGAGCACGTCTTCGACCGGATTGACGGCCCATTTGACTCTTGCTGGCACGGCCTGCAATGTCTATGGGACTGACATCCATGACTTGGACTTGACGGTCGAGTACCAGACCTCGTCACGGCTGCACGTCAACATTCGGCCTTCCCATATAACCTCCCAGAACCAGAGCTGGTACCTTCTCTCGACCGACTATGTTCCAGCTGGGAACCAGAGCGGTGGCTCAGTGACCACAAGCGACTTGACATTTTCTTGGGCCAACTCACCCAGCACGGGGTTTGGATTCAACGTAACCCGCAATAGCACTGGGGACGTCTTGTTCTCGACGACTGGCGCAAAACTGGTCTTTGAGAACCAATTCATCGAGCTCGTTACGCACCAGCACGAGAATTACAATCTCTACGGTCTGGGAGAGGTCATTCATGGGTTGAGACTGGGAAACAACCTCACACGCACCATTTACGCCGCCGATGTTGGCGATCCAATCGACCAAAACCTATACGGGAGCCATCCATTCTACCTCCAAACCAAGTATTTCGAGGTCGGCAGCGACAACAGTACAACTCTCCTGACTGAGCAGCTCGACACGACCGAGGCTACCGGAAATTACACCTCCTTCACCCACGGGGTCTATTTCCGCAATGCTCACGGCATGGAAGTCCTCCTAGAAGCCAACAATGTGACATGGAGAACATTGGGCGGCAGCATCGATCTGTATTTCTTCTCCGGACCAACACAGCCGGACGTGACGAGTCAGTATCTGAATGTGATAGGCATGCCAATGCTGCAAAACTACTGGGGGTTTGGTTACCATCAGTGCAGATGGGGATATCAAAACTGGACTGTCACAGAAGCCGTTGTCGACAGCTATGAACGCTTCGGTATTCCACTTGAAACAATTTGGAACGACATTGACTATATGTTTCAATACCGAGATTTCGACAACGACCCCGTCCGCTTCAACTACTCGGATGGTAAAGCCTTCCTCCAACGTCTCCACAAAAGAGGCCAACATTATGTTCCTATCATCGATTCTGCCATCTATGTTCCTGATCCAACAAACGCAAGCGATGCATACCAGCCGTTTGATGACGGCAATGCTACCAATTCATTCCTCCTCAATCCAGACGGGTCACTCTACATTGGCGAGGTTTGGCCTGGTTACACCGTCTTCCCGGACTGGCTCCAGCCATCTGCCCGAGCATGGTGGAAGAACCAGATTGTCACTTGGCATCAAAAGCTTCCTGTCGACGGTGCTTGGATCGACATGAGTGAAGTATCCTCATTTTGTGTGGGAAGCTGTGGTACTGGAAATCTCACGCTCAACCCGGTCCACCCACCCTTCGGCCTCCCTGGCGAGCCCGGCAATGTTATCTACGACTATCCGGAAGGCTTTAATTTGACCAATTCCACCGAGGCTGCTTCGGCCTCTTCAGCTTCTCAAGCCCAGGCGACGCCAACTTCGACCGCCTCAGCGTCAAGCTCAAGCTCGTCTTCGTCGACAACAAGCTACCTGCGCTCAACACCAACGGCAGGACAACGCAACATCAACTATCCACCTTATGTGATCAACCATGTCCAAGGAAACCACGATCTAGCTGTGCATGCGGTATCTCCAAATGCCACACACCACAATGGTATTCAAGAATACGACGTCCACAACCTCTTCGGCCATCAAATCCTCCAAGCTACATACGCTGGACTCTTGGCTGCGATCCCCAACAAGCGACCTTTTGTCATAGGGCGGTCCACATTTCCCGGTTCAGGCACTGTGGCAGGCCACTGGGGCGGCGACAACGCTTCCAAATTCTTCTACATGTACTTCTCTATCCCACAAGCTCTGTCGTTCAGTCTCTTCGGCATCCCAATGTTCGGCGTCGACACCTGTGGATTCAATGGCAACTCGGACGAAGAGCTGTGCAATCGGTGGATGCAACTATCAGCCTTCTTCCCCTTCTACCGCAATCACAACACGCTCTCTGCGAACCCCCAGGAGGCGTATGTCTGGAGTAGTGTTATCGATGCCACCAAGACAGCCATGAATGTGCGCTTCCAACTACTGCCGTATCTGTACACACTGTTCTACTATGCGCATACACGAGGCGATACAGTCATGCGTGCCCTGGCATGGGAGTTCCCCAACGATCCCAGCCTCGCGAACGCCGACAGACAGTTCTTCCTCGGCCCATCAATCCTCGTCAGCCCAGTCCTCACGCAGGGTGCGACCAGTGTGGATGGCGTGTTCCCTGGCCTCGTGGAAGGCACTGATACTTACTACGACTGGTACAACAAGTCGCCTGTCGCGATCCCTAGCACGAAGAACACCACCATCGACGCACCCTTGGGCCACATCCCCGTGTTCATTCGCGGTGGCAGCATCCTGGCGACGCAGCAGATGGCCTTGACGACGCGTGATGCGCGCAACACCTCTTGGAGCATCATAGTCGCCCCCAGCGTGGAAGGCACTGCCAACGGATCGCTGTACCTGGACGACGGCGAAAGCCTGACCCCGAACGCCACCAAGATTGTGACCCTGACGAGCTCCCGCTCCCCGCAGAACGGGACATTCAGCCTCAACGTCAAGGTCTCGGGATCCTACACCGGCCTCGACCTCCCGCTCACCAACGTGACCTTCTTGGGCGTGCAGCGCCCCCCCGCCAACACCACGGTCACCATCAATGGCCGCGCCGTCGCCAACGCCACGTACAACGCCGCGAGTAAGGTCTTGAGCGTCACCGGCTTGGGTAACGTGCTGGGAGGGAAAGTCTGGGATGGGAACTGGACGCTGAGCGCGTGATTTATCCGGCTGAAGGAGGGATGGAAGATTGTTTCGCAAGGTGAAGGAAATAGGAAAAAGGGCAAATACGCTGGATGGAGAACAGGGAAAACAGTGCCGGGTTTTCAGAACCTTTCAACACGGGACGAAAAAGACAGTAACGGAGCGGAAAGCGTGGGTGGGATGGGATGAGGTCGAGTCACTTGAACAGAGCTTCCCTTGCTCGATCGAGGTTAGGACCAAAAAAGTAATGACTACCTAGTTAGTACCACCGTAATAGAAGAATGTTCAGCCAGGGTCGTTGATGTGTGGTGACATGTCAACCTCGACTAGACAAACAATCTATCTGCTTGTTAGTACTCGGTATGTACACTTCGTATCCAGCCCTAACACCATGTTTAGGACAGCGCCCTGCCTTCTTTACTCTGCCTCGCCTCTGCCTCTGCATGGGCCAGGTGCTTAGCCTGCTAGGTTTGAACAGGCGGTGGTCTCAAGCTTCGCGGATCAAGCCTGTCTGTCTCTGGATATTATGCCTCTTGCTTCTGTTGGAACCCACCATAATCTTTCCTGAGGAACAGCAAGGCCTTGTGGGGAGCCAAATCTGAAAGTCAGACACCAATTCTACACGCCTCTTGCATATCGTTACAGATCTGCTCAATGTCGTTCAATTCTTGGACGACATCCTGGTAAAACGCTGCTTGAAGCTTGGTCGTGCTAAGAGTCGCTCCATGGCAGACGTCCCTTTGAATCGTCAGTACCTTTGCCACATAACCCTGCGTCACCGAGTTTGATCCAGCGTGTATCTTACCAATGAATACATCTGCCAATGACCATTGCGAACTGTGACCCTGCCTGCCGACCGACGCGTCTTTGCACCCTGTCGGCTGTCCGATAGTCCGTGGCAGCCTCGCTGTTTGGGACCAAGTCCGTCATGCGTCTCAACTTGTGTAGAGGCTGTTGGAGAGCTAGCTCCAGAAGCATGACCCCAAGCTTGAAGATTGTTCCGAGTGCTCGCGACAGACCACACCCAAGGCTTGATAGAGATCAAGAGCAAAGTTCTTGATATTGTTGCAGCGGGAAACCGCCACGTGCACGCCATCGGGAAGCATGGCCGTAGAAGTGGCACTTTTCGTTAGTTGTGTCTTTGACAGAAGTTCTTCAAAGTCTTCAATGTCGTTATCGAGTTCCTGTAGTAATGCTTCAATCTTTGACCTAGACAAGACGTGGTTCGCTCGCTCCTTGTATGTGCGGCGGTGACTTGCTGCGAACTTGTGGGTGGCTTGAATCATCAGCGATACATCCGTGCACTGAGGCTGGATCTACCCCAGCGTTGGACGTTCATTCCACATTGGGTGGATATGCAACGACCTAAGTGATATGTACTCCCAAGGGACGCTTGACTTGGTCCAACATTAGGAGAATGCACTTACTGACTGTGTGTCAATCTCAGCAAGGCCACAGCCTATCGCACACTCCTCAAGCTGCCCAAGGTCCTCGTTTAGCAGTTCCAAACATTCTTGCTCCTCGCTCGCCACATGGCCCACTCTTTCAACGAGGTAGTCCTTGAAATCCGGCTCGTGCCACAAAGCTGACTTCATGTCAGTGAGCCGTGTGAAATTTGAGGCATTTTTCAGCGTACCTCTGGCTCGGATAGCATCCTCGCCGCCTTCTCATGGCCGGCATAAGGTAAGAGGAGGAAGGGAGGGGAACCCGTCACGAACTCTTGAGTATTGAGCACCTGTGCAACAGGGCAACAGGGTAACGAGGCAATGGGGCACCGGGGCAAGATTGTAGGGTTTGAGATTTGGCGACTGGCGACTGGTGACTGGTGACTGGTAAATTGATGCCCACGAGAAATGATGGCGGAGGGGGAGAGAGGCTCATCAACCTGGAAGCCTAAGACCAGGGGTCTGATGCGAGGCTGAGAGAGGCTGTGGTCAAGAGCAAAAGCAAAAGCCCAAAGAGCGTAAGGTTCGTCCCGAACCGCTTAGAACCACCCACCATCTCACCCACAAATGTGATTCTTGATGGCCGGCCAGGTGGCACGGCTGGAGGACGCCTTCCCTCCTTCCTTACTGCGGACCGCACAGGTACAGTACAGCAAGTATGTTTACAACCATTAGGCGAGGGGAAGTAGTTTTTCTTCTTTTTTTTTTTTTTTTTCACATTTCACATTTGACAGTACAGCACAGAGCTAACAGCTGATGATCATTGCTTGTTGCTCATTGCTCGAAACACCAGCGAGACATTCGTTAGGTAGCTCAGTCCCCTGGCAAAAGATTCTTTTTCTTCTTGCCTTACAGGACTCGTGCTGGGTGAATACAGGCGCAACCAATTTCCTTCGCCACCACGATCAAGCCTAGCGGATAGTACAGCTCAGGCAGGCAGGCATGCAGGCAGGCGTGTTCTCATTGCTCTCCGCCATTTCTCCATTCGAATCTTCTTCCATTTCATGCATACTTGTCTCCTTGCACAGCCCCGGTTCCCACATAGCCAATTTGCACTCTGCGCAAGACACCCTACATACAGGGAGATTTGGTCCACAGTGATTAGTCCTTACTGAGTCGGGCATCTGTCAAGAGGTTTCTGCGCTGGCAAGGGGTTATTGGATTTCTTTCCGACATGTGACTCCTGTACACTTTCGTCGTCGTCGTCATCGTCATCATCGCTGTCACTGCTGCTGTCGTCAGAAGAGGAGGAAGAAGAGGTGTCGTCAATCACCTCGACCTCCCTCTCCGGAGCATGTTTCACCAACAACGGCGCCGCCCTGGATTTGGTCTTCCCCTCCAGCTCGGCGAGCCTCTGATTCTGGTCCTTCAGTATTCTCAACAACTCGTCCTGGATGGTCTTCTGGGCCCTTTCGGTTTGCAACACCTGCTGTCTCGCGAGGTCGATGATTGTTTCTCTAGAGGTAACGAGCAGCACAGCCATCTCGGTCGGCTTAATGCCCTCTTCCCGTTCAAGTCTGCGGGACACGCGGTCAAGGCGGACGGCTGGAAGACTTTCCCGAAGTCCCTTGACCGCATTAGCTTCGACTTCGACGCGGCGTTTGAAGGCCTCGGCTTCTTCATCGTTACGTTTGCGCTTCCGTGACTCGACTGTAGTAGCTGCGAGAGTTAGTTGCTATGGTTTCCCATTACGGTAGGATTTCAAGGGGATCTGTCCTCGTACCTGGTCGTACCTCTGTTGGATTGGTCGGCTGTTTCTTCTTTTTCTCGTCCTTGCGTTTCTTCTTGTCTTCTCGCTGCCTGGCCTCTTTCTCCTGATGCTGAGCTTTTCCCGTGCCTGCTGACCTCTTTTCATTTCCCCTGTCTTGCAGCTGCTCCCTGCCATTGCCCTCAATAGACTTCCTCTTCTTCTTTGGCTTAGTTTTGTCTCTGGTCCCTGTGTGGCCGGGAGTTGGAGTACTGTCACGCTCGGTGGCATCACTCCTGCTCGAAGCTTCGCCGTCATCGGCACCTACTGCTCCATAGAACGAAGGTTGAGTGTTGGCACGATTCTTGGACAAGGCCAGCTGTTGAAAGATGTAGGTGGGGTTTGATTTGGGATCTTGCGGAACCTCGATCGTGGTCTGTAGACGTGGTGCCGATCCTGTATCCACAACTTTTCTCCCGCCAAAGGCTGGTGACAGTGGTGTCAGTTTGGAACCGGAGCCGGGAACGGCGCCCGCCGCGACAGACCGTGCTCGTCTCGCCTGGTGAGCCCACGGGTCCGTTTTGGTGAGGTCCACAATGTCTTGCGTGAGGCGGGTGGATTTCTGCGGAGTGACACTCGAATGACGCTTGCCATTTGCGTGTTTCCGTGACTTGTCTTTGGCCATTTTGAGCGGGAAATGAGTGAGACGCAAAAAGAATCCTCGAGACTCGCCCAGACTCAGTCCAAAGTGAAAAGTGGATCGAGATTGGGAGGCGATGTCAAGACACTGTGGATGCAGTCCTGGTTTCGGTCATCAGCCACGCCAAGGCCAGCGAGAGAGAGAGAGGGGGAAAAAAAAGGGAATGAAGTCGATATGTGCTTGTGGTTAGAGTCAAGACGGTAGGGGAAGGAGGGATTGTTGATTGCGCCGTGAGGACATGAAGGCAAGGATCTGATAAGAAAGTTCGGTCCACAGTCCTTGTGAATCACCACAAGAGAGTGACTTGGCTGTTGTTAGCAAGTGATGAGTTCCTACCAGACCCGCAGAACGAAGACCAGGTGTAGATTGAAATCGAACAAGCACGGCAGGTTTCTGGCTATTAATCGGTCGAGGTACCTACAGCGGGCAAACACAGTTCTCATAAAGGTAGCAAATCTCATTTCTCTAGAATCAGGCTTATCCGAGTCTGAATCATTGCAGAATCGTAAAGGTTGTATGTACTCACAAAGGCTGGTAGAATGAACTCTTTGTCTCCCCTGCAAATGTGTTTTTTATCCGGTTTCTCATATCCTTGGTATCACAAAGCACTTTTCTCATGCCACAGCAAGCATGGCTCTCACCTCCCCATTAGTGTCAGCTGTACCGAGCTTCTCGATTCTCCCCCAATTGGCCCAGATATCGGCCTTCATCTCCTTGAGCCGCTTGTGCATCTTCCAAAGGTCAGTCATGTCTTTATCATCACGCTCCTTTTCGTCCACCTGTGATATCTTGTCGTAAAGGTCCTTGTAGCGTTTGTAATACTTCTGGAACCTTCTCGCCTCCTCAATGACATCCGCCCGGTTGGGTCCTGGTTTATCGGGGCTTGATGATCGTTCAGAATCGGTGCGGATCGGAGCACCAGGGCGTTTGAGGACAGGGTGCTCAGCTGCACCATTCAGCAGGGGAGTCGAATGACTTGAAGTGGACGTTTGTTGCTGATGCTGCCGTTTTGCAGGACGATCGTCGTCGGAAGGGGCGGCTTTGCGCTTCACGGTGTTCGGACCCGGGCTCCTGCCGCGAGACACGTTCCTACTTTTGTCTGAAATGATAGGAGAGTATTTATTAGCCTGCTTCGCTTGGGGCATGTCGGTGCTGGACGGCGGAGATGACGGGGCCGAAGATTGATTTGATGCCTTGCTGGAGCTGGAGTGGTCCACGTCCGTCGAGGTGGTGGGAGGTGAAGAGCCAAGGGGCGATGGCTTCTGCGGTGAACTGTCGTGCCGTGGCCGTGGAGAAATGCGAGAAGCCGTACTTTCCAGCTTCTGATGATTCTGGGGTTTCAACGACTTGGAGGGGGCTGTGGCGGCGGAACGAGGCTTATCACTCGCACTGTTATTACCACTCGAAGACGACGAGCTTGAGAGCGTGGACTTGTGGGCAGCCTTTTTCGGAGATGCAGTTGTGAGCGGCGACTTGACCGATTTGAGAGGAGCTGGTTCTGGCTTTCTCTTCACGGCGGGCGTTGATTTCGTTTTCCCTGCGTCGTGCTTCTTGGGCTTGGCGACGACTTCTGCTGCTTCGGCTTCTTCATCAGAGTCCTCAATGCGTTCAGAGGACTTGAATTTGGCATCTGCTTTGGCAGACTTTAGGTGCGAGGGCTCCTTGTCCTTGTCCTTGCCTCTGCCAGTACCACTTGTATCACCCTTGACGGTAGCCTTGGTAGGAACTTTTTCTTTGCGCGCCTTTTCGACACCGACTGGCTCCTTATCCTTCTTCGCTCGGGGCTTACCATGATCTCGGTCCGACACCTCATTTTTAACCTCGTTGCCGTCCTCATTCGGACGGTCAGGCCTGGGCGTGGTGTGACTGGATACTGGCTTGTCAAAGTTCAGCTTTGACAAGACCTTACCCTTTCCCCTTTCCTCTGAGGGAAGTAAGAGTTGCCAGAGAGGGTCTTTCTTCTCCACCCTCATCCTGTCATAAGCTTGGATGGCATGATCAATAGCTGCTTGTCTCTCCTCCTGCGAGCGGTACTGGAATTTCCACACATCCAGTTCCCGGTAACTCTTTTCCTTCAACTCCCGTTTCCCATCCTCTGCTTTGGACTCCCGTGACACCTTATCGAGCAGTTTGTCTATGTCGTCCTTGGTTGCGCGCAATTGGTCACAGATCGCTTTTGGTGTCATGGGCCGGACAGCCAGAAGGTGCACGAGCGGCACGCGAATAGCATCGAGTCGTATTCGATCCTTTGTCGACATGCCAGAGGACAAAGGGGCCGAGGTAGGCCCAAGCCGGGGAGAATACGAGGCACTCAGAAAAGGACTCCCCGGTGTAGATCTGTTCAAAGATCCCAACAGATGATCTTTCCTCAGAGCAGAACCCTGTCCTAATAAGGGTGACGGTTTCACATCTTTCCTTGCTGCTTGTTTTAGGTCTTCTTTTAAGCTCGTCTCATTCCACGCTCGTTCCTCCTGTATAGATTTAAGGGTGCTTTCCAGGGTAGCCAAGGCTTCGTCGGCCTTTGCGGTATCTTTTTCAGCTTTCCTGACCTCAAGCCTATGGCTTGACTTGCCAGTGAAATATAGAGGGGTTGTGTCGTCGTCGGACTTGGAATAGATCTCGGTGGGGAATGTCTCGACGCTGCTTTCCAGGGTTATGGTTTTCTTGCCAAACTGCACCACTGGTCTTTTTCCACATCGGAACCGAACTTGCTCGTTACTTTTAAGGCATCGAAGAATGTCCTTGGTCACGGACTCAACCAAGTCCAACCGGATCACCTGGGTGGGCTCTGTCGTGTGTTTACTCTGGGTATTGGACTTGGGGTCCCGTCGTAGGACGAGCCCCTCGGAGGGGATATTGAACGTGCCCATGTTGCAGGAAAAGAGGTCTCGACTTGGTCAAGGCAGAAAGATTATGGTAGGTTTTGTAGGGCTCATTCCTGGTGTTTCGAGAAATTGCGAGGACGGAGTCAGGGCAAGACTGGCGTGGAGAAGAGTCGGCTCGCTGCGCAGCAGTGACAGCAGCTGGCAGACGGCGTCATGACACAATATTTAGAACAAAAGAAGTGAAGACCAATTTGGCTGAACAATAGGAGCCGGTGAAAGAACAAAGCCACGATCCGTTTACAGCAGAGGCGAGGTCAAAGGTCGAGGTTGAGGATGAGAAGCAGGACAAAGGCATGCTGACGACTATTGGAGGGATCGGGGGTGTGGAGAGGGGACGAGGATGAAGCGACCTTGGAAGCACGCGGTCGGACAGTAGTAGTGGGACACGCCGTGTATCTCGTATGGCGATGCGATTTGCTTTGAGAGGTGTGTGTGTGGGCGAAAAGGTTCAGAGCGCGGGAGCGGTTGCCCTTCGATCAACAGCCGATTTGGCTCTGGCCGCTTGAGGGACAGTCGAGGACAACCAAGGACAACGGAGAAAGTTTGAGGGAAGCCCAAAGAGTCGCCCTAGGGACGACCCAGGGCGAGTTGCTGGACCAGGTAGTGACCAGGGTTAGAAGCCACCGAGGCCATCGAGGCCCGTCTTCGGGGACAGCGACAGCGCTGACTGGCTCGCCGAGAGGGTTAGGCGGGAGCCACATTCTTCAGGTCTACGCCCGCCGTGGCTAGCCTCCCGCCTTTCCGGGGCTTTCTGGCGTTGTGTCAGCACTGGAAACCAGCAGCAACCAGCGGCAACCAGCAGTGGCAGTGGTGAGCAGTGGGCAGTGGGCGGTGGGCGGTGGGAGGCTTTTGCCCTCCGTCACACGGGCAAGCATCAGCCCGAGGCTTGGAGCCAGCCATTTACTGTAGAGGCCACCAGAGGGTTTTGGAACATCTCCCGCAACCCCTTCGTGCCCTTGTTCTCGGCCTTGGCCTATATGGGGGTTGCCGTCACCCCTCGAAAACTGTTCGGAAAAGCAGCCACTCCTCCGAAAGAGGATCAGAAGGGAGGCGTGCACGGGCGTGTTTCAGGGCGATGAAGGAAGCCCGGATCAGATTGATTTGTTTTAGATCGCCAACCCTGACTGAGACTGAACTTGAGCAAAGGCGTCTAAAACAGGCACAGTCTAAAGGATTGGATAGAATCGAAGGGGCCAGGACCGGGGTTGTTTTTTGCCACTGAAGACCGTGCACCAAGAGGTTGACCCGGCTCGGGCTCCTTTGATCTGAGGATTTGTGGCCAAAATATTTTCCTGGACTACTACAGTTATATGTCTAGTTCCTTGCCGCTTGACAAGTTCCGCCTTGGAAAAAAAAAAGGTGGTGTGAGGGGACCGAGTAGAAGACAAATAGCATGGCAAATGAACCGGTTCGCCGAGTCGAGAGAAGCTGCTTTCAATAGCGTTTTAGTCTACTCGGTACTGGTAGCATCGTACGAACGGTTAGGTTAAGTTAGCACAGGTGCTGCGTCCTGCGTCCTGTGCTGCAACATCCCGAGCACCAAACCTGTGGTCGTGAGATCTTACTCTGGAGACGCTGACGGGACATTTCGCCTTCTGTACCTCGTAGGTAAATGTCATCGATTGACCTTGCATCCGATTCAGGTATTTGTACTCGGGACTCGGTACAATCCAGAGGCACAACATAAACTCGGACATAACCGGCATTGAGGAGACATAAGAAGGAGATTTATAGAGAATAACGTCCAGAGTTTAGAGTTCCGCTCTATTGACAATTTTGATACTCACTTGGTGGTGGAGTAGGAGAGCGGCACGGATAGAGACAAGCAGATATATACCGAGTACTTGTACCTTTTATGAAAGTGACTTTCTTCTTGGAGTGCTCGTGCTGAACTCCACAGGTAGTCGCGGGCGAAGAACCCATCGTCCCCCGTCCTATTCTAATTAGCCGCTCGCCGGCCTCGGCTCACCTTCCGCTCCCTGCGCGATCCCCAAGCCATCACTAAGCGCTCCCTAAGTATATAGTCCTTCATTCGTCCGCTTTATTCATAACGACGGAGGGATACGTTCGAGATACTACGGTGATAGCAACATATCTCATGAAGCGAAATCACTGACATAGAATATCTTCACGTGATCTGGACCTCGGCATCCGAGCTTCGGGCAACGATCGCCGCCTCGCAGCGATTTGCTTGTGGCGGCTGCCTACATGGTTCACCGGACTTATTCAGCCGCCCCTCAGCCTGACCATGAAGTCGTTTTATCCTCTACCCGGCAGCTTCCAAATCGCTACGTAATTATCGCCTTGAAGCAAATCTTCCGTCGAGCGCTCTCTTGTGCAGGTTCGGAGAATAGACTTTATTAGACGCGTTGACGTGTAACCCTAAGGTGCCCGGGCTGGAAGTGATCGGCGCGATTTCAGCCGTCATCAGTATCATCGACGCCTCAATCAAGGTCTACGACGGCGCACAGAAAGACGTAAAGCTACCAGACACGTTCCACGTCGGGGGGCGCCGCCTCTCCTTCCTCCGCGACACCCTCGAGACATATAAGAGCCACCTGCAACCGATCCAAGATTCTTTGTCTGCGGACGTTTATGAGGCGTTGGAGAAGACGCCGGAGGGACGCGATGAAAGAGCGGGAAATCTAAGATAAATCTTTGAGAGGCCCTGCCTGTAGAAAATGATGGGTGGGAGAAACGATACGCGAAGATCGTTAAGAGACTGGGCAAGGGCAACAAGGTGGAAGAGCTGATGGTGTCGATCACGGAAGGACGTGTAACTGGTGGTCAACCACCATGCGGTCTAATCAGCCAAACCCGAGCAGATTGCGCCGAGCTGGAGAAAATTATCAAAGAGATGAAGTCGGCGCGGCGGTTGATGCCTGAGGAAGAGGTTTCGGGAATGGCGTTCACCAGTCAAGGTAATATGGAGAACTACATGAATCAAGACAAATGGTATTTTGGTGGTCAATCGTGAAAAGGTCCAAACTCGGAATTTTGGTAAGAACTAGCCATGACGAGAACATATTCATTTCACAGGTGGATGATGGAAGGCGAGTTGGTATTGACCCATCTAGTCTTTACACAAACACCTCAGCCTCTATATGTTTCCAGATCCTCGAATCAATGCGGGTGGTTTATCAAACACTATTTGGGTTTTCGATGTTCTGGAACGAATTCTACTATCTATATGCTCGTTTGTTCGGTGTTTCAAAACGGACAAAGCTGATCGCCCTTGACACTAGTCATCCAGCAAAAAGAAGACTTAAGCTTCCGAGAGCCTGTTGGCGTCCGCCTCATCCAGGCGCCTTACATGAACCCCAAACTCTTCATCGGGCGAGAGTCCGAGATGGCTCAGATGCAAGAGATTCTACGACCGGGTGGCTCGTCTTGAGAGCAACGACGACTGGTGCTGGGTGGTACGGGTGGGATGGGAAAGACACAACTAGCCATCGCGCTTTCGCGAAGCGCCACTACCAGGAAGACGAGTCCATCTTCTGGCTTAATGCGATGTCAGAGGCCACGCTCAAGGACAGTTTCCGGCTTGTGGCCGAGGCCATCTTTGATCTTCGGGAGGCGGAAGTACTGCAGGATGAGCAGAGCATCAAGCACAATCAGCGATGGTTGCTGATCAAGCGCATCGCCCCGGACGAGACCCTCATCTACCAATCTAAGGTCTCGGACCGACAAGAAGAAACCCGCTGCCAGACACAAGACGTACACCCTTCGACCGGACATTCCCCCTTCCTATAACCGGCCTCCTCATCCACCACTCCCCGACCTAATTCGAAGACCCTATGGCCTTCCGGTCTCAGCGGTGGATCGACGACCCAACACTCGACCGCTACCTCGTCCCCTTCTCACGTGGTGCCCGGGCCTACGCTGAGCTGTACCTCGCCACGGCGGCCGCGTTTCAGCAGTACGGCAGCCCAGACGTCCACTTCCAAGGGGATCAGGACCTCCGAGAGCTGTACGACAATAGCTACCAGGACCTCGAGATCATTGGTGATGGAGTAACCCCCTTGTATCGGCCGGACAGTCATGGGGTGAGGATCGTGGTGCGTGCTGCATGACCATTTCTGCCGTGCGGTGATGCGGATGGATGGTCTACTGGAATCAATCTGGGCGGCTATATCGGGGGCTTTCGCCGACCAAATAGTATCCCAAGACCTGCGATCTAGTCGGCTTTATCGCCTCAGAGAACAACGTGCCTGTTTTCTGTCAGATAGTCGATCTCTGCGGTTCCGTCACACAGAAATACTCAGATCTTTTATAGCGATTTGGAGAAGTCCAGCGGCATCTTTGCTCCCCACCCCAGTCAACACGCTTTGACTCGTCCAATGTCTTCATCTCCTTGGTGCTGCCGAGGCTGTGATTTCTCCAGCTCGGTGCGGGGGAAAACGGGGCTCGTTCGTTCGTATACAAACAAAGGTACAGTTACCTACCTACCTGGTGTAAGAAAAGCCCAATAATGACAATCGACAATCCTCTTGGAAAAGTCCCCAGCAGCTGAACAACAGCCATGTCTCCCAATCTCGACATCCCGTCCATCTGTGCACAGATCGCTCGCGATTACTCACCCTGCGACGTCTCCGATGCGCTCCTCAAACTCCACGCCCCGGCTGCAGGCTACCTTCGCGACATCTTGCCCTTCCCAGCCGTTCAACACCATGGCTCCCCCGGCCGCCTCGTGGCGCCCGTCAGCACGGTCCTCTTCGTCGACAACGCTCACACGCCAGGCGCGCAGTATGACGGCATGATGGTGCCCGCGGAATCCAACCTGCCCAACGACAAGCACTTCACCGACGTTGCGCCGGCGGGCTCCGTGGTCCTCATGCAGCAGCCCTCGCACCAGATCGCGGCCCTGCTGGGCGACATCGTGGCGACGCGGTACAAGCTCCGCGGCGTCAAGGGGTGCATTATCGACGGCCGGGCCCGGGACCGCGTCGGCTGCGGCGAGCTATGCAAGGACGGAAGCTTTCAATGCTGGGCAAAGGCCCTGACGAGCCCCGGCACGAGTCTCGAGGCGAAACCCTGGGCCGTGGATGTGCCTATCAAGATTGGAGGCGTGGTCGTTGCTCCGGGAGACATCTTGGTCGCCGACGAGGCCGAGATGGTCTGCTGTGTGATCCCGAGGGCGAGGTTGCAGGAGGTCATGGAGCTGCTGCCCGTGCAGAAGGAGGCGGACGACGGTCTGCTAGAGGATGTAAAGCGTGGAATGGGCTTCAAGGAGGCGATCAAGCGGTGGCCAAAGCATTATAGTAATCATTAAAGGAGGTGAGTGGGCAGGAGGTGCTGGAAAAGGGCATATAGAAATCTAGAAGACAATCTCTTATCTCTCCGCTGTGATTCTGACTTGAATGGGCCAAGCAGCTGCATTGCACTTGAGCGAACTAACCGCATATCCATTGGGACAACCCGATACATTGATTCTCTGAGAAGGAACGGCGATTCCCATTAAACTGAAGCGGAAACCTCAGGTGATTACCTGCAATCTCGGCTTGGTAACGGGCATTCACGGCGCAGAATTGCTTTACCCCTGCCTCGCCTGCTCCACTTCCTCCGTAGATAGGATACTGTCTATCCGGTGAAGGTGGAGAGAGGTCTTTGCGGCCCCCACCTCGTCCTGGGGAAGTCTGGAGAACATGGAGCATTCCTCGTTCTAGGGCCGGATAATGCTCTTCCGCAGACAGCACGAAACGATAAAGTCATTCCTCCTTCGCTTACTAGCGCAGATGGGAGCCAACAAGTACGCCCAGATGTTCTTTCTGTGGCATTGAATTACCGCGAAAGCTTCTTGGATAATGCTGTTCCGGTTAGGTCGACAAGAAGCTCGTTTCCATGAGATGATTTATAGGTTTCGAGCTTCGTCGACCGGGGCCGTGGCTTCTAGGTACCTTTTCCCCAGGACACTTGCTTCATCGTCACCTATCGGTACGATTCAGATAGCCATCGAGTCTGGGCTTGCCCGCTCTTCACGAACGCAGTTGCAACAGCCATGTCCATCAGGAAGTACAAGGCTGCCATCTCACAGGCTGAGCCAGTCTGGTTCGACCTGCAAGGCGCGGTCGATCGCACGGTCGAACTCATCCAAGAGGCTGCCGCAAATGGAGCATCCCTGGTCGCGTTCTCTGAGCTCTGGATTCCAGGGTATCCCAACTTTCTCTGGGGCGGCACGTACAGCGAGAACATCCCTCTGGTTCAGAAGTACATGAAGAACAGCATGACGGCGCATGGACCCGAAATGCTTCGAATTCGCCAGGCGGCAGCGGCCAACAAGATGCACGTCGTCCTGGGCTTCAGCGAGCGGGTGGCCAGCACCCTGTACCTCGCGCAGGTCCTCATCGACGACAAAGGGGACGTTCTCCTCCACCGTCGCAAAATCAAGCCCACCCATCTGGAGCGCACCCTGTTTGGCGATTCGACCGGCGACTCCTTGCAGACGGTGGCGGACACAAAGCTGGGAAAGATCGGCATGCTCAACTGCTGGGAGCACTTCCAGCCACTGCTCAAATACCACACCTACGCCCAGAACGAGCAGGTGCACGTGGCAGCGTGGCCGTACCACGGCGAGGCACTGGGCGAGGAGCCTTGGTCCGTCTGTACCGAGGCGAACGAGGTGACGGCAAGCCGCATGCATGCCCTGGAAGGAGGCACCTTCGTCCTGGTCAGCAACCAGATGATCTCCGCCGAGGGACTGAAGAAGAACACCGAGGGCCACAATGCGACGGGCAAGTCCTTCTCCGTTGGTGGTGGCGGAGGTGGCGCAGCTCGAGTATTCGGCCCCGACGGTCGCCAGCTCACCAAGGAGTCTGATCCGTACCACGACGGCTTGATTTACTGCGATATCGACCTCGACCTGATCGACCGCGCCAAAACGCTGGCGGACCCGGTCGGGCACTACTCGCGGCCAGACCTGCTGCGGCTGGTGGTGGACGACCGGCCCAAACATTACGAGACGAGAGCTGATGGGGAGCCACCGAAAACACTCACATCCGCGTTCAAACCGCTCGGCGAAACGATTGCGGAGTTTGAGAATGTGGCACCGTGGTAGCTTGGAAACCCGGATGGGAGAGGACGTGACAGTGAGGACAGATAGCGAAAGATATATGGTGAGGAGATATATTTTTGGATCGTGCTGTAGAAAATATGACAGTTGTCCGAATTCTGAGTGTTGTAGTTCATCCTTCCCTCTTAGACAGTTGCAAGTCTTTCTCGACCTCATTGATATCGCGTATGCTTTGAACCAGCCACCTTTTGGAGCCATCCACATGTCCGGGTAATAGCCACCATCACAGAATGGTAGCGAAAGGACAGACGTCTCATTCAGCTCTTCCCATCAACCACCTCGGTACCTTTCTGTTTGTCCTCCACTCCAGAAATCACCTTAAACATTCCCCAGGTATCCCCAACGGCCCAAACGTCCTGCGTCTTTGTGACCAAGGGTCTGACGCTCAAACTGCCTTTCCGCTTCCATGTAGGCATCTTTACCGTCGTCTGTGGTTTCGCAACAGCTTCTCTGGGAGGCTGTCTACTCGGTCTTCGTCGACCCCAGATGTACGGCCTTGCCGTGGTGGCCTTCAGCAGCGGAACTTTGGTCTTTAGCCAGGCATAGTAAGCTCTAACTCCCGATCTGATCTTGCAAGTTGTCCAAGCAGCCAAAGCCTGGTGGAAACCCCTATAGCTTTCTTCCGACCGTCATATCTGACATGAAGAGCATTGCGATGACCCCTGTGATGGCACAGCTCTTGACCGTCCCGTAAGTCAACTTTCTGCTTGAAACATTCATTCAGGGTGTGCTGATGTTCATAGCGGCCCGTTCACGGTTGGGGTCATCACCACGCTCATCGGCTGCCATTACTCGGACAAATACCACTTCCGCTACCCTTCCCTGGCCATCCCCACTCTGGTTGCAATCATCGGCGTCGCCATCATATACGCCACCGAAGGCGTCGGGGTCCGATATTTCGGCATCCACCTGACGGTCGCCGGCATCTACAGTTCTGTCCCCGTCTACCTTTCCTGGGGCTCGAACAATTTCTCGGGCCATTACCGGCGCGCAACGGGCGTGGCCGCCATCTTTCTCTTCACCAACTCCGGCGGCATTCTCTCGACCTGGCTGTTCCGGGCGTCTGAGGCTCCTAGCTTTCAAACGGCATATATCATCAACCTGGTGCTTCTGTGCGTGCTGCCGGTCTCGGGTACGGGTCTCTCGCTGTATTATCTGCGCCAGAACAAGATTCGGGACGGGTTCGTTCGAAGTGGTAGATGTGAAGAGTACGGGATGGACAAGGACGGTGACCAACATCTGTTTTTCCGATATTTTCGTTGAGGCTGGGGAGGTTTTGCAGAAGGAAGGATTGAAACTTGGTGTGGCCAGAGGATTGCCAGTTGGTATTCATCTTTCAGCTGGGACAAAACCGGTCATGGAACATCCATTTCCCATATATCCTGGTCGAAGAAGCCATAGTCCATTTGAGGGTCCGGGAACACGCTGTCGAACGAGAGCAGCCAGTCAATATTGTCCGGCGACGTTGGGGACGCGGCGGCTGCGGCTGTGCCAATAGGGGCATGGGTAGTGTTAGAACTGTTGTCGTTACCAGGACCTGGCCCTCCGATATTCAGCTCGTGCATCGCTAGGCCAGTCGGCATTAAATTCTCCGCCTTGTGATTATTCTGGGCATGTAGTTTCTCGTTCACGGCCCATTTTTCGGCAAGGATTTGCAAGGAGCGGATCGCGCGGAGACTCCAGGACCACGCGGTGCTCATCTCCTGCAGGCATGCCATGTTGAATTTCAGCAGTCGGATAGCCGCGCGGCTGATCTCGGCGTCGTTCGAGGTGGCATTCAACAGCAAGATAACCGACGCAGTGCCCACTGCATGAACCGTCGATATGGGTATCCTTCTCTACGGCCAGACTTAGCGCATCAACGGACGAGGTCGTCTGAGGCGGTACCTACCAATGTATAGCTGGACCGATAAGCTCTGAGGATGCTGGAGACAGCCTCGGCAGAGGAAGTGCAGATGTGACGATGAGAGAGGGGGTCAAGGTCAGGAAAGGAAGCCAATTGCTCTTCGCGACGGAGGAACGGCCGGTGCAGCAAGATGATGACCGTGTGATACTGCAAACTGCGTAAGGCATCAGTCTTTGACACGTGCGCATACCAAGCAGCATCAGAAGAAACATACTGGAGCGAGTATATGTGGGCGGGAAGAGCCGTCTTCGTCGAGTGAGGCAGTTTCAATATGCTAGGCAGATTCGAATATTGCTCGGTCAGGGTAACGTGGGTCTTTGTGGCCATTTCTTGCTTCTCGGAGAAGCTGAGCTCGCTGTTCGGACCGTATCTGGAGAGCAGTGAGAATTGGCCCTGGTGGCAGGTAGTGTGGCAGGAGGAACATACATACTGTCCAGAGTCGGGCTCGCAAGCTGAAAGATTGTCGTCATGTACCGCAAGTTCGTTACACAGTGGGATGCAAGCGGCTGGGTGGACTCTCCACCTTCGATCGATGTCCAGGGAGAGAACTCTTCTTCCTTGAGGAGAGTCGGTTTCGGCGCGGTGATGTCGCTCTCGCGTATCATGCTGGGGCGTCCCAGTCCGATATTAAACAGCCTGAATGTGGTCAGCTTGACGAAGACATTCCTTCGATATCGTATCAAGAGTACTTGTCTAGAAGATAGCAGCCCCACCAAGTAATTCTTCGAATCTCGGATTGTTCTTCAGTGATCTTACTCCGGTGAACCCATTTTTGGCAGTCCAAATTCAGGCCTAGGTTATATGCGATACGAACTGCCATCCCTAAAACCATCCTAGGTTAACAGCCTACCACACACGCAGAAGACCAGACACTCACCAATATAAATCCATCCCAGGGTCTCTTTGTTGACGGACATCTCCCGTAGGGCCAAGATGGCGAGTGCAGCCGTCGTGGAAGTGGATGGGTGTTCGATCTCGACGCTCAAGATATCCTTAGCTTGAGCAGCCAGAAGATCACCAGCCGTGTTTGCGTCTCTCGCATCCAGCCGAGGCCCTGGGTGATCGCAGTATCTGCTGCCCAGAGCGAGCACACAGCGGAGAAGAAGCGGGGTGCAGTATTCGTCATACAACCTGCTCTCGAATGCTCGACAAAAGGCTTGTCGATGAATCAGATATTGCCAGGGATTCTGCCACCTCCAGAATAAGTTCAGTAGGTGAGTTTGCAGTTCGTATGAGAGATCAACATCAATCGTGTTCGGTTGCATTGTCAGGTCCAAGTCGTCTTGCTTGGTGCTCCTGGTAGTCAAATAAGGGGCACTCTTAAGGAGATTGAAATAGCTCGGAGCGCCGAAGAATCGTAGATGGCCGTCCTCAGCAATGTCCAATTGACCCGCAGTCTCTGTCAACTCGTCAAGGGGGCCTCGCTCTGTCGTGGGCCATAGATCCAGTTCCCGAGTATGAGATTGGGCAGGACGGGCGTCCTCTCCGCCTAGGGTTGGAGCAACACTGGGGCTTATGTTCACAAAGTCCAATGCGGTAGACAGAGATCCGTGTTGTTGGCATGCATGTAGTTGGCGTTCCAGAGATTTGACGCGTGCATGGAGGGCTTCGATATAATGTTTCGTTGGCGGCCTAGTTTTCTCAACCTCTCAGCCCGAAGAGCACGGCACGGATAACATACTTGCGTTTCTCTGTCTCGTAGGGATATTCACATTGCTTTCCTAGCCGGACGCACGTACTGCATTCCGGCAATTGGCCGTCGCACTGGGTCTGCTGTCAGCACCCATACGAGGTCAAGCGGTGTGGGATGAAGTCCTTACCCGGCTTCTTCTCAGGCGGCATGTCGTGCATGCTACCGACACTCGCTGCCTTATAGGCTTTTGAGACATTTGGTTTGGACGGTTGTATGTGCGTGTCCGCGAGTGGCGTTATATATTCGTAGGCAATCTGCCGTTGAAATGCCCCGTTACAGCGGACAACCATAACAGCATCGGGAAGATAAGTCTCGTGTGAGATGAAGCTAACCTCCGCACGCGCACGTGTGACTGGGACAATTGCCAAGTCGATTTTAATGACTTCACACTTTGGTCGAAGGCTTCGGATTGGTGCCAAGTATCGCCCCGGTAACTACTCAATAGCGTAGCCAGATGGTCTCAAAGCATGGAAGACTCACTACGGGGGGGGCGAGGGGACCCTTGGGTTCTTTGGGGGTGGATGATGAGAAACACCAAACGGAACCGGCCAAGCTTCCCTGCCCCCTGGGTGCCCCCATTATTTTTCGTTAGGTAGGGACAACACACCCTCAATTGCCACAGGCGCTTAGCTGCGCCAAAGTCTCGTGCTCGGCGCCTCTTTAGCCTGTGGCCCTCGTCTACCCTGGAGGACCACCCGCCACGACGCCTTTTGCGCAGATTTGATCGTGTCGCTTGCAGCCTCGTCGGTTGCGTATCGTATCTTCTGAAGATTAATATCTCTTTGGAGACTCGGATCTTTCACATAGCTGATTTGCCTGACGAGTGTACACTATGTCTCTAGGTACGTCTACCCGCTTGCTTGACTTGATGTCGCGAATACCTGAAGCCGATTTGAAGCCGCCAACATTTTCCACCAGAAACGCTGACTCGTGCCATCAGCCTTGGATGAACAGACCCTACAACATGTGGCCAGTAATGGCGAGATGGACTAGTATGCTCGTTCTGTCGCTTAGTTCTGCGATATTGAGACTTACCCTGCTCCAGTGAAAAATGGCCCGCCATCATCGAACCACTACTCCAGCGACTCAATGAGGTACATACTTGATTCTGTGAAGTATTGCTCACTGTGGGATTGACATGCGATGGACAGATTGTGTATACGGAATTCCCTATGCCACGGCCATATCCCACAATAAATCGGCCGGCTCCTTCCTCACCGAGTCAAACACAGCCGACACAGATGGGTGATTCCAATCCTAACCCGCAGACACCATCGACACCTGTGCGGAATCTACCTCCCGTCCCACCCTTCCCAACATCGTCGGCGACTTCTACAAGCCATGTGCCTGATTCTCTCCCTCAATCCCAAGATGCCGATGTCGGTGCGCTGAATGAACTTCACGAAATATTACTGCAACTCCTCAATAGCGTAACACATACACTTCGATCCTCATTTTCAGAAAGACCCCCTCATACGATACAACGGCTGGCAGAACTTATTCTATACCCCAGAAAACATTACAAGACCCTCCCGGCCTGGTTACGAGCCGTCGATCGAGTTGTCAGCGTCAGTAGCCCTGCGGATATTTTCCCGCTTTCCGACACTCCGTCCGTGGTGAATGGTGTCAATGGAGATGGAGGAGGGGGAATACTCTGGAACAACGGCGACGTGCGCCATGGCTACGACAGCAATTCATTAGGCAGTGACGAAAGTCTAGGTGGCGCACTCCTGACTCCAATACCGTGGTTACGAAATGGACTTAATGGTGGCGAGGATTCTGGTGAAGACACAGGCCCCCCAGACTCGAATGCCAGCACCAGTACTGATGGCTTGGACGACGCTCTCCTCCTGCCGATGACACAGGGCGATGGAGATTCGCTAGTACCTGGAAGGGCAGATGGCGCAGTTACCCAAGGCGAGTTGATACGTATGGAACAAGAGGCTGGTGTAGTACCTGTGACCCGAAACCCTTCTGATACACATGTGAGTGGGACAATGGAAGAGAATTCCCTCGTCGATGAAGGAGATATGGTACCTCACGCCCGCGGACCAGACCTCGTTGGATCCGTGGATATGGGAAGAGTCGATGGTCAAGATGTGGAAATACATATTGGAAGTCCTCCAGGCGAAGAGGGAAACGAGTCTGCCATTGATGCAAGTGACGCGCAGGCAGTCGTTTCTGCACAAAGTCGTACTTTGGGCTCTACGGCCATATCGTTGGGTGGACCTGGATCAGCGGCGGATTCGGACGACTTCGAAATTGTGCTCAAGGACGCCGTTGAAGGCACCGATGTGGACGCCATGCAAGTCGACGAGAGCGGAAAAGGCGACGAGAAGCAGCAGAAGCAACAGTGGCTCACCGAAGACGCCGACATTGTTCTTGTGGACGCGGATGGAAAGACTGACGACGAAGTCGAGACCAAGGCTGAGAACTCAGGTCAGATCGTTGGACCGGATACCGAGGACGCGAGCAGTGTGACTTGAGGGATACCTCTCTGCACCAGATCTAAAATCCTTTCAAGATTTGAAGTCCACAATACTGGACTAAGTCTGCTGATCTTCGAGCGCAACCCGAACATCCTGGATCTATCGTTCACCCCGGTTGCACGTGTCCTGCGGCAATTTCCACAGGCTAAAAGAATGAAGCCGAAATGGAACCCATCCACCAAAGACCTTGGGTAGCGCGACTGTCAATCCTGCCTAGACGATCCGTCGAGTCGAGGTATAAGAAACTACAAAGACAAGATTCCCTTTTCACTTCTACCCAAGCGTCGAAAATTGGCCGTCCCTTGACTCAGAGAGGCCGTGTACTTGTATGTCGGGCAACCATCGGCACTTGGGAGAAGTATCCACATCTCAATGGGTAGGTCCCTGATGCATGAGATGCGATGCGTGTCTAGTATCACTACGAGGGAAAAGGTTGGATGAACGACGTCCTCTGACCTGGAGAAACAAGAATTAACAAAGACGGTTGCCCCTTTCTTTGTTATGTGAAGGAGCGGGAGAATATACATGTATACAAATACTCGAGACCTCGTATGCGTGTGTACAAGTGAATACATGATCCTTCCCATCATCTGTTCTCTATGCTCCTCTTTCATTCACTCATTCATTCATTACTAATGTACATCGAACTGTGGTGCGTATTGGAGGTAACCCGGAGGTGGATTGTTTCTCGGGCAGGCGTGTTTCTTTTCTGCCGTTGCAGGCTGCTGAAGCGGAACTGCTTTGGCTGACCGTCCGTCCAGCTCCAAAATATGGGTGATCTAGCTAATAGATAGATAGATGGGGATGGATGCTCGTCGGTCTCGGTGAGACGATAAGCTGATAAGCTGATATGGATGCTTCGACCGCTTGAGGTTGGAGGCTTGAACCTGCTGACATGTGGAAAAAGTATGCCGGCCTCGCACAGCCAACTGCAGCGCCCAGCGCACCACATCAGATCTTTCCCAGGCTGTCTGTCTGTCCTGTCTGTCTGACAAAAAGCCTACCAAGTGTTCTTGAAGTCTTGGCTGGAGCGGATCAACCGATTTGAGCTTGAGCGTGGGTGGCTCTTTGTGTCAAAACGCCCTTCAACCGGATTCCTGCTTGATGGCAGGAGCAGGAGGGAAGGTCCTGTCAATGTGAACAGGGTCAATGGTGGTGGCTGTTGCACTGTCATTGCCCGCCACGTTGGACGGGGCGGCTTCTGTGCCTGTCATTCCGTTGCTCATGTCCGTCGATGGCGCCACCGTAGAGCCTTCATTTCTCATCAGGGCTGGCCCGGTGCTTTCGACCTTTTCCATTTTATCAGCCTTTGTCGTGGCCTTGGACATGGAGACCGCGGGACTGCGATGTCCCACGTCCATGGATCCCGTTTCGACGTCTGACATCTCACTGGCCCTGCCTGGGGGCGGCATGGGACTGGAATTTCCCCCCACCATTATCGATGAGGTGGCTCCTGTCTCACCATTCTTGGCACTGGATACCGCAGGACTAGCCGTCCCGGCCGCTATCGACGACACAGCATCTATTGCCGCATTTTTCTTCTTCTCCTTCTTTGCCCACCTCAGCCCGCAAGCATTGCATAGCGTTTTGGGACCATTGGGCCCTTTTCTCCACTCGGGACTATCCAGAGTTCCACAGTCCGTGCAAACGTATTCCTCTGCACTTTTAACTTTCTTGTGTTTCTTGTCAGTGTATGAATATCGTGAGTCGGCTTTGTCAATGGGTATGTGAATGCCTGCATCACCACGAATAAGTGCTGGCGAAGTTCCACCGGTTGAGATGCCGTGAGATCTCTCGCCCTCGCGGTACCGGAGACCGGTCAACATTTCAATGGAGTCGACGTGTGAAGAGCCTTCGTATCGGGCCATTTTGTCCCGTATGGAGTCTGGGCGAGCAAAGGCGTTGGCCTCGTCCAAGGCTTCTCGCGTAAGAGCAATGTTCGACACTGTTGGCTTGGCGGGTGGTGGCATGCCACCGTAATCGGGAAACTCTGGCCTGGCGGTTGTGGATGGCGAGGTAGGCGGAATGTCGGCTGAATTTGACGAGGCTCGTGAGGCGGCGGCCCCGGCAGCCTGCTTGTGATAATGCTCTTGTTGCGCGTCCGCTTCCTCAGCTTCCTCGCGCTTTAGAATGGCTATCCTGGCCTGAAGCCTGAAATTTTCAATCTTGTGCTCCAAGAATGAATCTAAGAGTTCCGAGGTCGGGGTTGGGTACGGCCGGGCCATCATGAAAAAGCCCCGGCAAAATCCTGCCTGGCCCATAGGAGTCCCGGGAAGTTCAAGCTGAGTGATTCCGTTGGTGAGATGCGGATGTCCATGGCTTTCAAAGATGCGGTATTTGTCTTCAGCGCCGCGGAACCGGTGGAAGAAGCGCACAGGTTTTCCAGTTGCAATGCTCTCATTGAATTCGCGAATGAAAAGCGAAGAGTCGTCGGGATGAATGAAATCTGATATTGATTTTCCTATCAGCTCATTTGGTTCGTATCCAGTCAGTTGCTTGGCCGAGGGTGAAACGTAGAGAAGCCGACCATCGGGAGTGAGGATGTACAACAGATCTTTTAGCTCCTCTAGTAAGCGCTGGGTCCAATTCTTTCTCCTTGTGAATTCGGTCACGGTGCTATTCGAGGCGGAAACAGTTTGCATGCCAAAGTCGGTAGGTAGTGGTCCAGCACCAATGCCATTAACGGGCATAGAGCTGTCAGGGGTGTCAGGTTTACTCGAGCCATCCTGCATCAAGGTTGGCTGGACGGAATCCATTGGGTCAAAAGGTGTAGGTTGCATAGAGGCCATATCGAGAGATAAAGGATCAGAGTAGACGCTCATATCTGTGCCACCAACGAGGGACGCATCCAGCATGGCTGGTTGGAGACTGTAGGAATCCATCATGGGAGTTGGCTCAGTCTGGAACGTGCCCATCATGCACAAAACAAGGCAGTGGTGGGTCTTGTGGTCAATAGCTGACTGTCGGTGTACAAGGTTTTTTGGGTCTTTGTTCTTTCTCCCTGATTTAGGGGACCAACAATTCGTTGGTACCTGATCCAAGGGGCGGCGCTGTAGCAACAAGGTCTCCCACCAACTAGAAGCGCGGGGAAGGCTGGAAAGGCGAAACGAGCAACGGAGGGGTCGGGGGCATACGGAGCACAGCTTGCACTCATGAATGGAAAATACAGCCGGGGAGTGCCCCTTAGGGAAATAGTCCAAGATTTGAGATGATAGCGATGACCTGTGGTCTGATGGAACTCGATGAACGATGAAACGCCGACAAAAGAATCAAGATCGCAAGATGGCTTACAGATCAGATCTTTTGCCACTTGTGCTTGGAGTGCCGACAACTTGTCCTTGCCAAGAACACGTGACTGGGCGCATGTGGGGGTTTCCTAGGGGTTTCAGCGCAGCCGCGCTAGAGGCGGCGGAAGCCTTCGATCGCGTCTACTTCGTGTTCTTCACTTCCGTACCGAGCTGATCATCATTCATGGCTCTTTTACATGCTTAGATATGCCAAAAGGTGGATCCTGTGCCACTTACCTTTAACACTCCATCTTGTCTCATTGCTGGTGCTGTGTATGTCCCTCAGAAGTTGCAAAGTTTGCTCTCTAACGACCGCTGCCTGAACTTTAGGCCGACGCAGGGCTCTCAGGCTGCATTTAGCGTTACCCCAAAGCTGCCTTCCATCAGATTGTCGAACCTGATCGTCTCAGCGCCTGAGCAAAGATGTCCCGCCTTCATGTGTTGAAGATTTCAGGCATTCGGTCATTCGACAATAACCAGGAACAGCACATCAAATTTGAGAGCCCACTGACTCTCATCGTGGGGCAAAATGGCTCGGGAAAGACCACCATCATTGAGTGCCTCAAGTTTGCCTTTACGGGAATGCAACCGCCCAATACGAAAGTTGGCGGTGCTTTTATTCATGATCCTAAATTGAACAGTGATACCCAGGTCAAGGCGTCGGTTCAAGTCTCTTTCAAGTCGGCCAGTGGAGCGGCACTCACTGTGTCTCGGCGGCTGGAACTGAATGTCAAAAAAACCACTCGTTCCTTGAAGACGCTAGAATGCTCATTGGTAGTGAGCAGGCGTGGCGAGAGGACCGTCATGTCATCCCGAGTTGCTGAACTGGATTTGATCCTTCCACAATACCTTGGTGTCTCCACTGCCATCATCGACAATGTCATCTTCTGCCATCAGGATGAAAGTTTTTGGCCTCTGAGTGATCCCACAACTCTGAAAAAGAAATTTGATGAGATCTTCGAGGCACAGAAATATACAAAGGCGATTGAGAACATCAAACAGATTCGAAAGAAACAAAATGAGGAACTAGGCAAGTACAAGATCCTAGAGGAGCATGCGAAATTGGACAAAGACCGAGCTCTGAAAGCCCAGAAGAGGAAGGAGGCTCTTTCGGATGAAATTGAGAAACTTAGGAAAAAGAGTGAGGAATTGGAGCAAAGAATCTCTCACGCTCGTCAGATGGCAGACGAGACTTGGAGAAAGGGTGAGGAATATGCAAAAATTCTCGGGGCGTTAGAAGGAAAGCGGATTGAGGCTCAAGGCAAACAGTCCACCATTGACGATCTTAAACTGCATTTGGTGGAGGTCAGTGAGACGGACGAGTGGCTGCAAACGACCTTGTCCCAATTTCAAACCCGACAGGAGGAGCTCAGGGACGAGCTGAGTCAGAAACAAGAGGTATACATTGAGCAACAAGATCAAATGAAATTGCTGAGTAAACAGCGAGAGGAAAAAGTGCAGCTAAAGGGCAAGTACGAACAGGAGAAGGAGGCGCACGAACGTCAGCTTGAAAGACGTAAAGAAATGGTGAGAGAAGCTGCTGCGAAACATCAAATCCGCGAGTATGAGTACTCGGACAATGACACCCAGGTCGAGGAGTTTCTGGTCAAGATCAAAAAGATCTCCAAAAATCAAAAAGGAAGTCTTGATCGGGTGAAGCTCGAACACACCACACAACGACGGGATGCTCAGACTCTGATCAATAAATTGACCGAGCGAAAGTCGGCGCTTCAGGAACAAAGAGCCACTGCGCGAAAGCAGATGGATGCAAATGACCGCGAAGCCGCAGATTTCCAACGACGAGTCAATCAGATCACCGCCGATGAGGGCAGCAAAGCAGTAGCCGAGTCACGTATTGATGATCTTCAGAAAGCATTACAAAAGACCCGTGAAAGCGCCGAGGCAGCCGACTGGGATAAGAAGATTCAGAATGCTAATGCAGAGCTCCGAGGCTTTGAGGAGATTGGCTCCAGACTGAGGGATGAGATGGTTCGGTCCTCAAACAAGGCGCAGGAACTCGCAAAACTTTCATACTCGAAGCAAGCGTTGAAAGACCAACAGAAACGTCTTGAGACCTTGTTGAATGCTCACAGTGACCGTATTACGGCCCTGGTTGGTAGTGGGGCATGGTCCCCTGAGACGATCGAAAAAGTCCACCAGGATGTCCTCAGAAGCGCAGTGGATGAAGTTTTGACGGCAGAACGGGAAAGAGATCTGGTAAATCGAGAGTTGGAGCAGCTGCAGTATAAGCAGAAAACTGTCCGCCAGGATCTCTCGCGCAAGGAGAATGAGGCAAAAAAATGTGAACAACAGCTTCGTGCTGTTATCGAGGATGGCCCCGAAGGTTATGACGAAGCACTGAAACAGGTGGAAGAAAAGGTTCAAAACGCTAGAGAGAACAGCTCAGGTTACAGCGGCCTCCACGATTACTTTCAGCAAGTCCTAGATGCCTGTTCAGGAGACAAGCCGGCGTGTCGCACTTGTATGCGAGGCTTTGCGGTCGGCAGCAAAACATTAGCGGATTTCCAGGAGCGCATCAACAAGCTGATCGCGAAGACGAAAGAGCACGCAGAGGAGTTTGACCCGAAAGAGGCGGAAGCAGAATACAAGCGTGTGCTGGATCTGGGGGTTGTTCATCAGACGTGGAAGAAGCTCGCCGACTCTGAGATTCCAGCGGCTACACGGGAGTCGGCTAATCTGGATGTTCAGCGACAGTCTCTGCTGGCAAAGTTGGGGAATCACGACAAGACTGTGGTACAAAAACAGCAGTCTAAACGTGATATCGAGTCCATCGTTCAAATAGTCTCATCCATTAGTAAATGCGACGGCGAAATCAAATCGCTAAACAACCAAGTGGAGGAGTTGTCCGCCAAACAGAGCCAGCACAGCAATACGCGCACTTTGGAAGAGATTCAAGAGGACCTGAACTCAACTGACCAGAAGATTCGGGGCATACAGAATGTCATGAACCGACTGAGAACGGAGCAGGAGCAGTCCCGAGCCGGCATCTCCAGCATGGAGCTTGAACTACGTGACCTCAAAAGCAACTTGAGCGATATCATATTTCAGCTTGATAAAAAGGCCTCACTTGCAGCCCGAGTGGAGGAATATCGAGTACACAACCAAAAGCTACAAGAGGTAATGGAGAATCTCACCAAGGAGATTGAGACTCTCGACCCCCGGATCGCGACCGCCCAGGCCAAATACGACGATATTGATCAACGTGCAGCCACTAAAGAACGCGAAATGTCCGATGAACTCTCAAGCTTGAGCGATACCGTCAACAATCTTGACATCCTAAACGACCAGATTCGATCTTACGTCGACCGTGACGGACCCAACCAACTCGAATGTGTCAACCGCGAACTGAAGAACCTGGAGCAGGAGCTGGACAACGTTCAGAGCGAGCAGAGCCGGCTCACACGTGAAATCAACAAGATCACTGAACGCATCCGGGATGGTGAGTCGACGCGAAGACGATACTCTGACAATCTCCGATATAGACAAGAGAGTCGAGCCCTCGCACGCCTGCAGGAGGAGATTGAGGAGCTTACAAGCCACAACGCCGAAGTTGACCGCGACCGGTTCCAGCAAGAATCACAAAAATACAGCAAGGAGTACAATCGACTGGCGACGGTACAGGGTGGGCTCATGGGTGAAGTAAAGTCAAAGGATAATCAACTGTCAGAAATCTTGGAGGACTACCAAACAGATCTCAAGGACGCGCCGCAGCGGTACAAAGAAGCTCACATCAAGGTGGAAGCTACCAAAGCGGCCGTAGAAGATCTGGGACGCTATGGGGGGGCGTTGGACAAGGCAATTATGAAATACCACAGCCTGAAGATGGAGGAGATCAACACCATTATTGAAGAGCTGTGGCGCAAGACATACCGTGGCACCGATGTCGACACGATCATGATTCGAGCCGAGAACGAGTCGGGAAGAGGCAATCGCTCGTATAATTATCGGGTGGTTATGGTGAAGAGAGGAGCGGAAATGGACATGCGCGGACGATGCAGTGCTGGTCAGAAAGTCCTCGCCAGCATCATCATCCGTCTCGCTCTCGCGGAGGTGTTCAGCACACATTGTGGACTGATTGCTCTGGATGAGCCGACCACGAACCTCGATCGCGAAAACATCGAAAGTCTGGCCCAGTCGTTGAAGGAGATTATCGAATATCGACAGCAGCAATCCAATTTCCAGCTTGTGGTAATCACTCACGACGAAGACTTCTTACGACAAATGGAATGCTCGAAATTTACAGGGACGTATTACCGAGTGTCGCGAGACTCGGCTCAAAACTCGATCATTGAGCGACAAAGCATTGCAGAAGTGTTGTGAAGCTGCATCGATATCCTGGCATTGATTCATCGCAATAGAACACAGAGGATGCAACGTGCGTCACTATCATTCGCTGGGTCGCTCGGGTACCTGGCAAAAGATCTTCATTTGTGGATGCCAGCGAGATCCTACAACACTAACGGTACCTGAAACAGGTGACGTGGCTCTGGGGTATGTTTAGGGACGATTGCCAATAGACCAAAAGATCCAGGCGCAGCTGGGTCCGTGAGTTTGTTGAGCTGATCAACAGTGAGACAGTTTCTTCACGCCAAAGAAGGGGAACAAGGCATGCGCATTCCTTTTTGGCAGAGCAGGGACTCAACCCGTGATAATAGAGGACCAAAGCTGGATAGGTGGCTGGAGGGTTTGACCTCTGGAGGGCCTAGTGCCAGGAGGCCAACAGTGGACCAGGGTGCTGGGTGGCTGGCGCTGCAAGGGACCACGAACCGGGAGCCATCGACCACCCAACAACAAGCAATACGAGCGCCTAGCACAACCCCGAAGGTAAGCGAGACACAAGCGCCTTGCCTTCTAGTAGCCTGCAACATGCGCAAGCAATGCGAACCTGAATCATATCGCATTCTATTCATTGCTCGGCAGAGAAGCTTACATAGGCTTCCAACGTTACACTCGACCATGCATCAGAGGTCGTCACACATTTCTCGGAAAGGGCGGTGAACTGTCTACAAAGATGCGCCCAAACTGTTTGCTGGTCACCAGACTGGGAACCCCTGGACCGAGAGAGACGGTGGTTGGTCATCTGGAGGTGTGGGTTTCGGGATCGACAACAAACACCCACAATGAATGAGCCCGTTCGTTCCACCAAGCTTCTCCAGCCAGCATTCCCCATGCTGCTCAACATGGACAATTCTGCTATTTCGCCACCACACTCAAGCCTGGCTCTGAGCGTCTCGACTGAGACTCTGACCTTGATTTTTGCTTTGGGCTGGTGACGGGCTATCGAAGCCTCGTATGATGGCGATTACCTTGAGCCCAGTTCGGACATCTCGATCGTCTTTCTCGATCAGACTCGCACACTCCCGGGATGGTTATTCGTTGGGTTCTCAGGGCGGATACCAAAAGAGGAGAAGCATGAGGGTCCTCGACCCAGCTTCTCTCGACTGGCCTCTCGGTCACTTCGTCGCTCGCCTCTATGCCCCCAGCATACCTGCTATGCACATCTTGATGGTACCCTCGCGATGCTGGCTCTACCATCAACATAGAAACTCCAATAATGTGGGCAAGGTGCCCATCAATACTTGGGTTTGGTTCCACTCATTTTTCATCCACCAACCGCTCCAGCAGACACCATTTATCCCAACCATTGACCCCACGAGCTCTAAAGAATGCTATACCCACATCACCAAGTTGCCTCCAGGCATACAGGTTCTATGCTCTCGACATTCCCTTCAATTACGTGACAAGAATTCCACGACGGTTGTGAATCTATACCCTGTCGAGACTCTTCTCCGTCATCTTGTGTTCCCTTCCCTCCACTTTCGGTGAATACTCTTCAATGATCAGCACCTTCGATAAGTTCTCTGTCCCGCCACGCCTGCAGCCTCCTCTTTGCGACAGTTCTTTTCTATACCACATGATATGCAAGTGTGACCTCTTCTAACGTCTTTCCCCTCATTTTTCATCAGGTGGCCTCTCTTTTGGACCAGTCGAAATACTAACGCAGTCGTCATTACTTGATTGCTGGCTTGCTTGCTTCACTGCACATTGTCCCCGGACCTTGCGCAATAAAGGGTTTATGGTTGCACGAGCTTGCTTGACATCAAGTTCTTATTTCTTTTGTCCGGATCCTGCGCAGCAAGCGGTGCCCACACAGGAATACAAGTCAGTCGTCAAGTTCTGTCATTGTTCTCAAGTCGTTGACATCGAGCCATGGTCGCCGGAAACTTGTTGCTCGTGGCTCTTCTAGCTACAGCTGCCGTCGGGTAAGCCCTCACCAGGTTGCTGTTATGTCCAAATATATTGATGGCCCCCTCAGTTCTCCTCTGAACAAACGGCAGTTCTCTTATGGGTCAACTCCAGTTCGTGGTGTTAATATCGGCGGCTGGTTGGTCCTCGAACCATGGATTACGCCATCGATCTTCCAACAATACGGAGGCAATGTTGTGGATGAATATACACTTTGTCAACAAGTGCCAAATGCTGGAGACGTTCTGCGAAACCACTGGGACAGTTGGGCTTCATTGAGCGACTTTCAGAAAATCGCCGCAAACGGCTTCAACACAGTTCGAATCCCGATAGGGTACTGGGCGTTCCAAAAGTACGAAGGTGATCCGTACATTCAAGGTGCTGCAGACTACCTCGAGAAAGCCATTGGCTGGGCTCGTGAGACTGGCCTCAAGGTTTGGATCGACCTCCATGGTGAGCAAGATTGACTATCCCAAGCCTTGTGGGATGTCTAGCTTATCCTCTTTCCAGGTGCACCTCTCTCGCAAAACGGACAAGACAATTCGGGCCAACGTACCTCAACACCCGGCTGGACAACAGGCGATTCGATCGACGCAACGCTCAACGTCATTAGACAGATATCCCAACAATATGCAACTCCGGCATATGCAGACGTGATATCAGGCATCCAGCTTATGAACGAGCCATCGTTGAGCAAGCTGCCCGGCGGACGCGACGCGACGCAGAGCTACTACGAGTCAGGCTTCGGTGTCGTTCGAGAAACGGGCCAGACGGCCGTCATCATTCACGATGGATTCGCCGCTCCATCTTCATGGAACGGGGTGTTGACCGGCCAGGGCAGCTCCGGCGCCATTGTCGATCACCACGAGTACCAAGTCTTTAGCGACGACCTGGTCGCCATGAGTCCCGAGCAGCACGTCGACTACCTCTACTCGCACGCCAGCACGTGGGCGCAGGGCCAGGACAAGTTCGTCATCTGCGGCGAGTGGACGGCTGCCATGACCGATTGCGCCCCGGCCCTCAACGGCTACGGCGTCGGCGCCCGCTACGACGGCACGTACTCGCAGCACAACTCGAACGGCGGCTACAGCGGCTCGCCCTACGTCGGCTCCTGCGCCAACATCAACTTCATCGACCAGTGGAGCGACTACAACAGGACCACCACGACAAACTACATCCGGGCCCAGCTCGACGTCTACGAGACCCAGATCCAGGGCTGGTTCTTCTGGAACTTCAAGACCGAGGCCGCCGCCGAGTGGGATCTGTTCCGCCTCATCGACGCTGGCGTGTGGCCTGGGTTTTAGTTTGGGAAAAAAGAACTTGGAGTTTTTCCAATTGACTCGAGCTGAAGACAGAAACTGACGACGATGGGTTGCTGTGCTGTCTATATATATACCTGTCTACATGTCCACTGTAACCACGAACGAACATTTGATTGATTTTACCGAGGGGGCGTTTCTTGGGAGGGCCATGGGTATACCCCAAAATCGAAGTGTTTTCTTTACGTTTTTGTTCCACATTGTCGGACACTGGCTGTAATTATGTACCTCCCACACTTTACTGAATAGTTTCAACGACACCGGCAGAAAATGGACCGGTCCGCACCGTGGCCGGGCTGGTGGGAATCCATATAATATATTATAATGCCAAAAAAAAAACACACCATGATTACCTATTGATGCTTGAAGCGTCGTTGTTTCGCGAGGGCTGGGAGGGCGGAACGTGTACTCGGTACTCATGGATGGATGGGTAGACAGAAGGTCGGACAGATGGATCATCATCTGCATGGATAGATACGTTTTGTCCACAGAAGTAGTACTTCGGCAGAGTACCTACAGGTATGTATGTATAGTATAATAGATCAGATTTCAATTTCCCTTCCATTCCCACTTGGAGTATCGTGTCGTATCGTATACCACATGCCATCATATCGCACCTTGTCTCATTGGGTACATACAGAGGCACTAAGGTACCATTTGTACTCCTCATATCCACCGTGTCATAACGAGATAGGTAAGAGGGTCTTCAAAGAAGAGAGAGAGATGGAAATAGAGAAAGAAAGCGTCCAAGTCTCGTATGGATGGAAGGGCATCAAACGGATCGTCTAGTGTCCTCCAGTGTCCTGGGGACCTCGTACTCTTCTAATGCCAATGCCATGATGCGTGTGACCTGCATGCACCCTTTTTGCCCCGGCGCCAAACAACATCCTTCTGTGTCATTCGTTGTGCACATTTTCCTTTCCTCATAACCACAATCGCTAGCTAGATATCAAATGCCCAAGTCACCGGGCAAAACTTGAGTAGTCCGCCGCCGGCCCCGTCTTCATGTCAGCCTCCGTCACTCAATCGCAAAGCCTTCGCTCCGGGCCTTGATCACCTTTTCAAAGTTCACCTCCTCGTCCAAGCCTCCCTCTAACAGCTTCACCCCCGTCACGTCCACATCCACAAACGTCCTGCTCATCTCGAAATTTACCGTCATGGGGAAGAACTCCGCATCGTCATCCGCCTGGGCCTCAAATTCGAAACTGCCAGAGCTCGTCTCGGCGTCAATGACGCCGATGGTCCATTCTAATGAGTCGCCTGTGACTTGATATACGGCGTCAAAGGATGAAACACTGGGTTCTGACGAAGAGTAAGGGATGGTAAGGGTGACATCCCTGAGAGTTGTCGAGGCGGGGTTAGTGAGTTCGTACTCTATTGTGATGGTATAGGTGCCATCGGAGGACGACTTGTTGACCCACGCTGTCAGTGTTAGGGGAAGGACGTCGGTGTTGTGGTCTGCGGGCGCGGTCACGCGCCATCTTAAAACACCGATGCTGTTGTTGAGAGGGAACCGCTTGGTAGTGTCTTTCAGCTGGATGATCTTTTGACTGGTGAAGAGACCCTTGTCCACATTGGGGTGTGTCCGGAATTGGGCTTTCAGAGGGCCTTCGACGGCTTGGACGGAGAGGGCGAGCTTGGTCAGGGCTGAATCACTGATTTTCAATTGTAGATCCCCCTTGACCTCCATAGACTTCAGAGCGCCTTCGCGCGAAAGTTTGGCCGAAAACGTCTCTGCAATAGTGACCAGGATAGGTGTGGTCGGAGAGGATAGCGTTGCGTCGTGAGTGCTCGCGGTAGGTAGGCCACGGACAGGTAGTTCCGCTGAAGGCTCGACTGCGGGTACCTCTTCCGTACCTATTTCCTGCTGAACTTGTGCAAACGCATTTGACGTCTTGGATTTCTTGCCCAGCTGCATACCCTTTGTGGACCGTGCCGTGAACTTGTTGGAAGTCTTGTTCTTTTCAGCTTCGTAGCTGTCGTAAGAGCTCTCTGGCCGTGTCGGCGGTGTATAGACAGGTTGCTGAGGCATCTTCGGTGCGATGCCACGGCCGTACGCGGCAGAGCGCGCAGCCTCTTTCCGCTGAAGTTCGAGTTGTTTCGCCTTGCGCTTCCGCTCTTCTGACGCTTCCAGCTCTTTGTTACGGGCAATGATTTCTTGAATTCTCTCTTCGTGGGATTCCATCTCGAGGAAGGTCTTGATTTGGCTCAGGGAGAGGTTTTCCCTGTAGCCCATGGTGACGAGCTCGTCGAAGGCGGAAAGAAGCTCAAATGCATTGCGCAGGATTTCGCGTTCCTCGGCTTTCTTACAGATGGATGTGACCACCTGGCCGAATAAGTGTAGACTGTCAATGTCCTGGAGGATATTGGACTGTTTGTTTGTGATGAGGACGAGGTATAGTTCGTCGAGAGGCTGGTAGACAAAACGGACATTCTCTTGCTCGACGGTTGTGTGTTGTGTAGAGGAGTCGGCGAGCTTGGGGAACGAGGCGAGGAGGGCTTCAATGCGAGACTTGGGAATCTCTCTGAACGAGCGAGAGAGCAGCGGTTTGCCGCCTCGCGTACATATTGAAGCAGCAAGAACAACCATGGTGAAGATGGGGGATTATATTCGTTGGTGAGTGAGTGGGTGTGTCGGGGTAATTGGGGGGAAGAAGTGAGGCCAGATGTGTATATCGCAGACGCCAAGGCATCTCACCCCCGATCGGGAAAGAGGGTGATGCCGCCCTTGCTCACCCTCCATCTACCACACATCTTGACTTTTCTGTGGTTATGCATTATGCACCCTTGAGTGGGCGTTTCTCAATCTCGTCGTATCCTTTCGTCTCATGGGACAGGTCAGAAAAAGCTCGTCTCGGTCCCGTCTTGGATGTTTGACCTGTAGGTAAGCCATTACCAATCCGTCCCCCTCCCTTAATGGCCACGTTGCGGGGACGGCTGAGATGTGTTTAAAGGGTTCGACATGTCAAGTGTGACGAAACAAAACCAGCCTGCCGACAGTGCACGGTAACGGGACGTACCTGTGATGGCTATGTCGTGGTCCAACCGCGCCAGGCTCCCTCGCTCACGTGGAAGCCCCCAGCGACCGTCCTTGGGATGGCGTTGTCGACCCTGCCACACGACGAGAAGCCAAGGGGTCTGGGACTCTTTTGTCTCGATGCCTTTCGTTCTCACGTCATCGGCGCACTTTTCGATGACCCTTCACGACGTCTCGAGCACCTGATACTGCAGGCACTTCACCAGGAGTCGTGCGTGCGCCACGCCGCGGCCGCGCTCACAATCCATCAGCTCCAAATCTCGTCGCGGTGGCCAGCTGGCAGCGATGGTGATGGTGTCACGACGTTTGGCCTCAGGTCCTACGGTCTCTCCATTCGAGATCTGCGGAGGCTGTTGCTGCGGCAGCCCGATCGACACGCCGCTGAGGTCGCCTTGGTGTGCGCCCTGCTGGGCATTTGTTACGAACTCGCCCAGGGCGCTTACAACGAGGCACGACTCCATTTGGAGAATGGCCTGCGTGTCTGCTCGTCCTTGGCCGGTGAGAGCTCAGTGCTTCCTCTCCCCCTCTTCGTTTACATCCTTAACATACTGGCCGTGTTCGTCTGACATGTAAGGTCAACAGTCGACGAAGACATCTTCCATGCATTTGCGCGTCTTGACGTCCAAGGCTCGACATTTATCGAAGGCTGGGTGCCACGACTCACGCCGCTTCTTCCGACCAACACCATCACCGCTGCCGACGACAACTACGACCGAGATGTGGTCCGGTTTGAATCCCTGGAAACTGCTCAACGCCACCTTTATGCATGTCTAAGTCGGCTGTGGTCGTTCTTAAGGGGCACTCTCGACAATTCTCATCGTTACTGGAACCCGGACGATCGACCACCGCAAATTGCAAGTCAAAGTCGGGACCTAGGGGCACATTTACGGCGATGGGGGCTGAGCTATGACGAGTTTGTAAAGCGCCTAGACAGCTTTCCAAACACGTACGCCCAAACATACTCAAACCTTCTCCGCATTCATCATCTGACCGCTAAGGTATATTTGGCGACGGCACTTTGTCCTAACGAGCTCTGCTACGATGATCATGACGATTCATTTCGCCTCATAATTTCCTTGTCTCGGTCGCTCCTAAACCACCGTCGGTCAGATGCGACTCCTGCCCTCTTTTCCTTAGGGCTGGGGATTGTCCAGCCCCTATTCTTTACTGCCACGCGATGTCGGAACCTTGGGGTCCGGGACGAAGCGATGGAGCTATTGTCGTCCATCCCGTGGACTGAAGGCGTGTGGAATGCTCCCGCCATGACCAAAATCGCTGCCGTCATCAAAGATTTGGAAGAACGTGACCTCGACCGAGCCTTCCTTGAGCAGCACCGCATACCCGAGGCGAAACGAGTTCATTCGACTGGCACTGACCTTGATCCTCGACGGCGTTCTTCTGAGGTGCACTGTGCACTGCGGCCCAGTGGTCAGACAGGGGCGTGGGAACATCACTTCTTCCAAGTCTACTGGTGATACCAATTGTAGCCAGTAGGTAAGCGCCATTAGGCACACCGTCCACTGTTTACAGACTGCCAAATCGGCCCTTGATTGCTTACAGCCTCAGTCTTGAAAATTGCGCACTCATCACCTCGGCTGGGCAAAGCGGAATTCTCCCAGAGCGGTCAATTTTGAATGCAGTACAATTAGTGGCTCCGTTGAGCTGCAATTCCCTAGGAAAGGCTTCGCTCACCAAGCGCAGACCCCCTCTCATCGCCCTTGACGACACAGGATCAATGGAAACACCAGCTGTTGCGCGACTTGGGGTTGATGTGTTCCTAGACTGGAAGACAACCCACTCTTGAACGCTGGTGCCGGGCCAAACTTTTAAGGAACCCTATCCTAATCCGTGACTGTTTGACGGCATGGCGAATCAGGTAGAAACAGTGGGCCCTCACACCTTCTCGACGGCATCGCCTCCACTTTCGCAACATGTATTTGAGACGGGACTCTGCTCGTGGGACGAGGCTCGAGAGGCATCTCTACAATTTTATCGAGCATTCAGAATCAGGAGGTTCGATTCCTATTTCTTTCCTACTGTGGCCATTGTAAGCACAAGAGCACCCAACGGATTCCTTAGTTCGAACTACCACACATCGGAGTACGCAACGAGCCTGAAGATGCGACTTGTCAACCTGACAATGTGGCTAGGGTTCGCCCAAGTTGGGATGAGTGCCGCCAGCAAAGGTTTCGATACTTTCTTGGGCTCGATTTTTGATGAACGACTCGATCCGACGATCTACGCACCCCTGGATCACCACGAAATTAGCGACGACCTCTCTGCACTCTGCCAGAATTCGACAAACGGGTCGTTGCTGGTTGCAGCGCGTGTAGCGTCGATCCATGCTGATGAACCACTGTTTACATATTCTTACTCCACGGATCCGAAGCAGATTGTCGACCCCGACACCGTCTTCCGTGTGGGCAGCATATCCAAACTATTCACTGTCTATACGATACTGGTCTCTCAGGGCCACAGCATCTTTGCCCAGTGGATTGGAGACCTGCTCCCGGAATTCGCCACATCCAAACCCCCGAGCGACACTCGCGAGCTTCCAGCAAAATGGTCAGAAGTCACGATTGGGGCACTCGCATCACACTTGGCGGGCATCGCTAGAGACTGTAAGGTTGTCACCTTGCCGCATTATCTGGTCTCTTTTGACGTACTGACGGCCGCTCTTTTTTCCTCTAGACAATTTGGGTGACCTGGCAGCGCTCCCCAATAAGCCCAGCGGCCTCCCCAACATCCCGCCGTCCGACCTCCCTGGATGTGCCAATGAAAGCCATGTACCGACTTGTTCCCGCTCAGGTTAGACGAACACTCGAAGGCCTTTTTCATAGTTTTGACTTGCAAACAAACTCATCTGACTGGGACATGACACAGACTTCATGACTACATTGAAGCAGCGAGACGCCGTCTTCGAGACGTTTCACACACCGGCGTATTCAAACAATGCCTTTCGACTGCTCGGATATGTCGTGGAGACGATCTCAAACACGAGCTATGCCACTGCCCTTCAACAGTTGGTACTACACCCGTTAGGTCTGAAAATGACCTTTGTACGTCAACCACCGAACGACGTCCGTAGCGCCATTCCTGGAGACACGACTAGCTCCGGCTGGTCCCAGGACTTGGGAGATGAGACACCGTAAGTGAAATATCGCAGCCGGAGCAACTTGGCAAGTTTTTCTGACCGTCGGCAGCTCTGGGGGTCTCTACTCGACCACCAGGGACCTGTGCTCCTTTGGTCTTGCGATCCTGAGCAAGAGGCAGCTCTCATCCGGGGATACGAGGCGCTGGTTGAAACCGTGGACACATACCGCCTCACTATTCCTCTCAGTCGGCGCCCCGTGGGAAATATACCGCGCCGAGGTTTCCGGCCGTGTTGTTGACCTGTACTGTAAATCCGGAAGCACTGGCGCCTACAACTCGTGGCTAATCTTGGTTCCGGATTTTGGCATCGTCATTTCAGAACTGGTCGCCGCGTCCGAGCCGGCCAGCGAGCTGCCTCTCCGCCTGGCTGACGTTGTCACGGCCCACACTCTCCGTACCATCTCTAGTCGCCAAGCGCAGACTCGAGGGCTGCTGGGGTGGTACAGTACTGCCAACGTCACCAACGCGACGGCAGGCGGCAGCACGTTGGAACTGACACTACCTTCGAATGGGCCAGGTCTCGAGATTCGCAACTGGGTCAGCTACGGCGTTGATTTTCTGCAGGTCGCCAACGACTACTCTCGCTCCTCTGGGAGTGGGACTCTTAAGTCTGTGCGCCTTTATCCCGCCATCATCGACCGGGGTGGCAAAGAGCTGAGGTATCGCGCGGTCTTCCTGACCGAAAGCAGCCCTGAGTCAGGCCTGAGTATTACCCACTCCAAGGGCATCCCTCGTCTCTTTGGTCAAGCTACCGAGGCGTGGGATGATGTGGACCAATTCACGTACGGCGGACAGCCTCTGGACGAGTTTATCTTCAAAGTGGAGCAAGAGAGCCGTATTGCTAGTGTCCATGTCCCTGGATTGAGGGTTACCATGGCTAAAAGGGAGGTTTAGAGCTTTGAAAGACCGCTCCTCGGCGCTATATCTGCGTCTCATCGATCAGTGTCACAGTAGTATCTGTGTTTTGGGCAGTCTGTTGAGGCCTCATAACGAGGATCTGTGCTGTAGTTGTCTTACGCAATGCCACGACAACCTAGTCTCTATAGACAGGAGAATGTCGACGCTGGCAATTGAGGCAGGACAATATCATTTGATTTCCTCCAAGAGAACGAGACGAGACGCAGCGTATGCGGGCAGTGTTCGACCCGCAAACACTTCTGTTGTCCCTGAAAAATGTCGTCAACCGCTCGTCGAGGCTGTGAAATGGAGTCCAAGGTCTCGAATGAAGATTGCTTCCACCAGTGTTGAACCGACATTATCGACGTCGACCCTGATTTGGTTCGATTTCGGGGATTGTGGACATCTGGCTCGGTTTGCGGAGTCTGTGAGTGAGAAAGCTTCCGGTCGCGCTATTCCCAATCAGGCAGATTCTAGACGACCTGGCAAATCAGAAGCCTCGAGGCCAAGTTTGTTGCCTGCCACCCAGTCCACCCTACCTAGCATGACATACAGGGCTGAGCGAAACACGGGGTTTGTGCCTATGTACTACTACACCGTGGCGGCGTCTGTGAAATTGACATGAGCAATCCGTTGTGGCGGTGCCAGAAAGCCCCCCCATCTTCGACTTCGAGGAGAAGATGGAGGAGGATACAGACGACATATAAGGAGTGTCAAAGGCACCCTCGCCGTGGACAACTTCTCCCTCGTTGAAATCAACACTTCGGACACAAGTGTGTCGAGAGAAACAATTTCACCTTCTCAACCCCCAATCCAGTCTGTAAATCGTCCATGGACAAGGAACACGCCAAGGGAACTCCCCCGAGAGGACAGGACACGCGGAGCTTCGAGGCGAAGCTAGTCGGTTAGTACCTCGTGTCTTGATAGAATGACCAAAAAATCATCGCGGCTCATATGGTGTGTGTTGTTGGCAGAATCTCTAGATCAGCCGCCGACTTACAATGACGCCGGCCCGCCTCGCGTCGCCATGCAGGCCCCAGGGCAACCGCCGCACGATCACCGAATGTGCATGCCGTTGGACCAACTGCGCGACGTGCCTGGCCCTATTCAGTGCCCGTACTGCGGGTTTCAAGGCGTGACCAGAGTCGAGCACGTCGCCGGTCGGCGGACCCGGTAAGTTTCCCACCAACAATTTTCGCTGGCACCTGTCGATTTTTTGAGAAGAAAGAAGATTGGGAAATATCTGACCTCCCAGTGCCGGACTAGACGATCAGCCGGACTCCTCTTCGCCGCCACGGTGGTCCTCGCCCCGGTCCCCTATCTCACCAACGGCACCAAGGACGTCCGCCACTTCTGCGCAAACTGTCGAGTGTGCGTCGCCGTCTGGCTGAACGAGAGAAACTCCCCGGGCCAGACACATGTCGTGGCACATCAGAACCGAGTGGGTGGGACATAGCCGCTCGGTCTGACGACCGCCGCGAGGCGTCTTTGGTGTTGGGGGGGGGGGGGGGTGCCTCGCCAGCAGGTCGTCTTGAAAAGTGGCATCGTTCCCTCCCCCCTGGCGGGAGTATGTCGAGGGCTCAGAGCACTTCGACTATTATTGCTTGTGCTGCCACCAAGCCTTGGGAGTGAGGGACACAACGCTGCCTCAGTGTGGCGTCGAGTGGTGCGGATCAATCAAGGGACCCAAGTCACGATATGCGAACCCAGTAGCAATGGACCGTCACTCGTTCAACTTGTATGGGATTAGTAGTTCGGTATATCGACCAGTGGTTCTGAAGCTTCGCACCCTAACGCGGGTTGTAACTCGAGGGCACATTGACCCATCTCAAACTGGGATCGGGGCGATATCTTGGTAGAGGCGCCGCAAGCAAGATCACAAGGTCACGGAGAGTACCAAATGGTGAACGAATATTTGACTCGCTCTAAATGAATGAATTCCGAACATGGCGTGTTGAGATAGCAACCCTCAGACAAAACACCCCCAGAACAACCTGTAGGAATACCCCTGCCGCCCATGACACCCGCCCTTGTCGTGTTTTCCTTCTGCCGCATTGTCTTCTGTGAAACCAGTGCAATCGTTCCCGTCGTATTCCATAGCGAAGCAGCACACCTTGGGTATATCTCGTACAATCTTGTGGATATTCTTTGCAATGAACCACGCTGCCCAATAACACTTACTCGTACCTGGGTGGCGGTACATTGTAGTAGCTAGCTATGCTCTCGGGTCGCTGGATGCCTGTCGCGCTGTTCGAGTCGCTGTCCCAGCGCGTGGTCGGAGGCCTCTCGTCGTTGCCCAACAAAGTCTGGTTCTGATCAGCCGTTGCCTCGTAACCGGGACTGTTGTAGTATGGGTGTTCTTTGTGCTTTGGCGGGTCTTGGGTAGAACCATTGTCCAGGCCGGGATCTTCTTCAGACGGATCTTCTCCCTCGTTATTTCCTTCGGCTTTGGCGCGTCGTGCACGCCTCCGTATCATAATACGGAGGCCAATTCCAACGAGGGTTAGGAGGAGACTAATACTGCTGAGAACAATGATGACTATTCGCCACGCTTTGCTCTTCTTGTGGTCGCCATCGTTGACGATCACGAGACGGGTTTTTCTTGCAACGAGATCCATTGCGCGAATATGGACGGTGGACATGAATTGGACAACAAGAATGCTGGCTCGAGAGGGACGGGCAGGGCGCTAACCCCCGTACGATTGATCGGTGACCTAGTTGTCGTGGAACTCGATTTCTTATGATGGCAACAGATGTAACTTCTTCAACTTCGGACAACGCCAAACCTCAACCACCTGGCAACCGTTGGAAAAAGTGACTTTTAGCGCGGCGAGACTCTCCGTTACTGTACGCAACGGCGGACGTCCAAAAAGAGATCACGGGTGTAAATGGGGGAAGCAACAAGGGAATAAGAATGATTATAGGCAAGCAGAGCAGGCAGTGGGCGAGCGAAAAGAGACAAAGTACTCGATACTGTTGTTGAAAGGAAGGACTCGACGTTCCAAATCACCATCCGGGAGCTGAAAAGACATAGTGGGATTCCAGAGGGGGGCATCCTTTGCAATAGTAATACGAGGCATGGTCGAGCTGAACCTAGAGCCAAGATAGGGGCCCGCTATCGAGAGCAACATTGGGTATACGGGGAAGGAAGAGAAGGTAGAGCCAAATCCGCAGGAATTGCGCCAGCCTTGATTTGGGGGCTAGCGCAGGCGGCGCAAGGACGGATTGTGCCTGACATGTCACATGACACACTTCTGCACTTCTGCACTGGGCTTCTCGTGTCACATGACCAGTTGTCTACAGTACGATACATGTGCTTGTTTTGCTGTGCCATGTGGACAATACTACTAATTTTGGATCCTACAGCAAATACGTACGAGGCCGCCGTACCTGGACCTGCCATAGCCGCCTATTCGTACCTCCCCGTACGAGGATGGATTTCTAGAGGAAGAAGACAAGTCCGTCCTCCAGACCTGACCTATACCGAATCTAGAATATGGAGGGCGCCAGAAACTGGAATCCGGCCAATCACCTCGCAGAATTGGCTTTGTCATCCAGGGATCGATTCCATCTCCACCCACCGAATCCTAAATTAAATCCTTCTCTCCTCGCAATTTCGCCTGAGGGCTGACCTCTTCGTGTACCGAGTACAATGAATGTTGGAGGTGCGGCTGAGCGGACCGACGAAATTCATCCGGAAGAGTGTGGTTTATGGAACCCCGAGCCAAGAGGTCGAGATTCGAGAAGTCCTCGCTTAAGGTGTGTGTGAAGTATCTTGGCCCTCGACCTGGGGTCTAAAGCTACGCCTATATCGGTCGCAGCCCATTTCCTCTGCGAACACACTCGTCCAGACGTACTACTGGGCCCCGGCGGTGCTACGCTGTGCTGGACGAGACTCAGTACGAGCAGATCGATGAGCGGACAGTACGTGTCTCGGGGGCCAAGTTTGCCCCCGAACCAGAAGGAGGGTACACCGTCAAGCTCGAGGGCGCGCGGAACCGCGGCTTCCACACAATCTTCATCGGAGCCAGGCGCGACCCGATACTCATCTCCCAACTCGACCCCTGGATTGGGTGGATTAAGGGTGAAGTTTCCCGACTTTCCCTGGGATCTAAAGATTCACACCTATGGGGTCAACGGTGTGATGGGTCATCTCGAGCCGGACGACCGCCTACCCAAGGAAGTGGGCATCGCAGGACAGGTCCGGGCGGAGACGCAAGACCAGGCCAACCAGGTCGCCAGCATGGTCAAGTTCTCCTTTACCCATGCTGCGTATCCCGGCCAGGTCGCCACGGGGGGGCAACTTTGCCTGGCCGTTCACCCCGTCTGAGGTTCCCATGGGCCCGTCCTCCGAATTTTGCGTTTATCACCTTATGCACAAGACAGATCCGCTCGAATTATTCCCTGTCCGCGTATACACCGTTGAGGGATATAATTCGTTTGTCAGGAAGGAAGTGTCTGGTTCAGGTGAGTGTCGTATGCCGTTTCTAACAGAGCAGAAGGAAGAAAAGATCGGTGGGGATGTCCCCAAGTTCCCCAACCATATCAAACTGGTGTAACTGACCCGAGGATGCCTACTCCAGCAGCAATTCCATCCAAGTCTTTGCCGTCACGAGGAACAACGGCGGGCGCCAGTAAGCTCAAACCCCAGGTGGGGGATCCGGCGAAAAGGTACTACCTCACCCTGGAACCGGCGCTGGGGACGTGATACCTCGGCGACGTGGCGACGGTGGTCCGCAGCAAAAACGCCGGGCCGTACCAACGGACCTTTGACGTTATGTTCCCGAGTCAGCGGGTCTATGAGAAGGTGAAAAGCATGGGACTGCAGTTGGCCGAGACGATGGCCAGGTTGTACCGGATCCCGCTTGAGCGAGTGGTGACGTTCATGTACTTTGACCAGGCCATGGCATACAGGGCGACTATCACTCGGGCTGCAGCGTCAGGGGGGTTCGGAGAGACAGACACGCATGCCTCCCAGCAACATGTGCCGTTGTTGTACCTGAGCTTGCCGTTGGCCAGGCAGGACTCGACTTCTCGCGTGAATGGGCTTCGCTCACCCCCCAGGGCTATGCTGCACACGGCAAAACAGGGGGATGGTTTTCGGTCGGTGATCTAGGTTGCCTTCGCGTAGAATTTTCCTTGTGTGAACCGTCACAGAGCAGGTATATCATCTATGATCTCTCAGATACTACAGTCCCAGGACTAACTTTCTATCACCTTTCTAATGACCCGTCCTCAATCGCTGGCATGGTGGCCGTTTGCCTGACTGCTCGTCTGCGAGATAATCGCGTCGCGGAGCAGCTTCTTCAGCTCCTCGCCGTCACGGAAGAAGATGCGTAGGCTTTCATTGATCTTTTCCGTCGCCATCACATCCATGAAGAGGTCGAGTCTGAACCTCGCTTCGTCTTGCAGATATCCAGAAGACGCCTTGTGAGGATCAAGATGATCTAAAGAGAAAAGGTCATGTTGGCGGACCCGCACAAGTCACAATGCGAACGACGAGTGACTTACTATTCTTGGCAAGTAGACGAGGTTTGACCGCGTAGTCTGCATTCTTCAGCTCCTCGAGCACCGCGACGTGGATGGTCATGAGATCGACGCCCGCGAGATGGACGCACTCGTCAATACTGCGCAGACTGGCTGCCATGATCTCGGTCTTGACTCCCGACGCCTTGTAGTACCGGAAGATGTCCGACACCAGCTGGACGCCCGGGTCTTTGGGCCCGGTGTAGTCTTTGCCCGGGAAATACTTCTGGAACCAGTCCATGGTGCGCCCCACGAAGGGCGAGATCACCGACGCCCCGGCCTCGGCGGCGAGCTTCGCCTGGACCATCGAGAACAGCACCGTCATGTTGCAGTGGATGCCCTCGCGCTCGAGCACCCGGCACGCCTGCAGCCCTTCCCACGTGGACGCGATCTTGATCAGCACCCGCTCCCGGCCGACGCCGCGTGTCTCGTACAGGCGGACCACGTCCCGCGCGGCGGCGACGGTCCTGTCGCGGTCGAACGAGTACGCCGCGTCGACCTCGGTGGACACGCGGCCCGGGAGGCGCTGGAGGATCTCCGCGCCAAAGGACACCATCAGGTGCAGCGCGGCGTGCTGGACCCGGCCTTCGAGGTCTGGTGCTTGGGAGATGCCGTAGGCCGCTGCGGCGGGTATCGTGTGGGTGTACTTTTGCAGCTTGACCGCGTTCAGGATATGCGAGGGATTGGTCGTGCCATCTTGCGGCGAGTACTGGCTGATCGTTTCGAAGTCGCCCGTGTCACATACTATCGTAGTATATTTCCGCAATTGCTCAAGCGTAGACATCACGACAAGGCAGGCAGAATCGATACGAGGCCCAGAGAAATGGCTCGCCTTGACAAGATCGGTATATCTCGGGCTACGCAGAGCAGAGCAGAGCAGAGCAGAGCAGAATGGGGAGATATTGTATATAACAGCCAGCATCTTTTTCTTATATCCCGTCCATGTCCATTCGGAATAGCAATCAGCTTTCAGCCGGATCCGGTATGATCGCTCGCCATGAGAGGGAGTCAGAGAATACCGACAAGGCTAGCCCCTGAGATGGGCGGTATCGCCGGCTCCGGGGGGCAGCACAAGGGTCTGGGTGATAAGGAAGGTGTTCCCTTCTCCGACAAGACCGGGTCCATCTGACTCTTCCCGCCTCAACTGGGTTGCGGGTGTCACTCCAAGCGGAAACATTACAGGATAGTATCGGTGCGGTGTGATAGGATAGACGAGGCCTCAGAGTATCATAGTGGGCAAGGGAGCGACTCCTCTATACAAATACTCCTAGTTATCCCACAGGGCATCGTGGCTCTCGTTCCTTTCCCGCGGAAGAGGGCTGGTGCACTTCAGCAACCCTTTCATTATGTAAAAGTATTTAGGATAAGGGAGAGAGAGGAGAGAGGTGAGAGAGGTACTTCCTATTCACAATTTACTTTTCTGGGCTTGTGTACTTATTTTGGGAGTTAACCAACTTCTCATACTTGTTATACAGTACGATGTATGCTCCTAGGTCAACTTCTCTTCCTTCATATTGCTCCATTCCCCCCGAACATGGACATATCGTATGACATTGAATTCCCCAACTCAAGCAGGGTCCAGTTCCCAAGAATTGAACCCCCGGAAAGCCAATCCAAGTTTTCGAGTTCGGGATTCGAAGAGTCTGTGCATTCAGTGTGCTGTAGGACACCGCCGTCTTCGCTTGAGTTGACGGGTGCCTGCATCTCAAGGGGAGGATTATGTTGTCTGCTACTTTGCATCGACGCGCCGCGTTTCGGCTCCTCGACTGGCCAAGTGGCAAGTCTTTGCTGCCATGGCAACCCCTCCTCCGCCGATCTCTCAAGCATTCTCCGAACCTGAAGCACAAGGCTTTGGTAAGGGTGCATCTCCAATAAGCCAAGGACAGACCTGACCTGCCTCTCCGTCTGAGCCTTGTCCAGATGGCCCGGCCACCTGTTTGCAAGTTGGAGGGCTAAGACCACTGCAGAGCCGTCAGCAACTTTCCGCGGTAAATGAAACAAGTGGTCTTGGGGATTATGGAGATTACTGACGTGAGAATGTAAGCATCAAGGCAGAATATGTTGGCGCCCAGCGGAAGTGCCACCTGTAGGACTTGGAACGAGATACGACGTCGAGCTGGTCTGATATGGTCTCGGCTGTCCGGCGGACAACTTCGTCCATAACCGCCAGACATGGTGTATTCGCGTTCTTGTGTAATCGACCGAGAATGGTGCAGCAGATGGTGATTCTTGAATAGTTCTTTTGAGTGAGTAAGCTGATTCGATTAAGTGAGTCTTCGTCTACGTTGTATGCTAAATCCGGTCAGCGTATTCCTCCAGCCCTCCCAGATAGGGCGAATGGAGCAGATCTAAACAGTCTTTGTGTCCAATGTTGCGGCGGGAACGAGAAATACCTTTGAATCGGGTGTCCCAGTATTGGAACCATTCTTGAGCCTTCTGTTCGAACTCTTGCAGTATACTCTCAGAAATGGTGGACACCGACGTGGCACTTTCGAGTCTAGATTGAATATCACCTGGGAGGACATGTTAAATATCTCACCGAGAGAACACGCCGTGACTTACTGCGGAGTTGAACAATCTCAATCGTAGATATAAACCTCATGTCGCTTGGGTATGAGACAGGAAGGTCCAAATAGGGCCTCAATAAGGCTTTATCGAGTTCGCGAATGCGTGGTTTCCTTGCGGTGCCAACTGCAAGCTCACGCTCGATGTGATATAAGATGCACCACGTACGGGCCTTGCGGCTGCCAATGTGGAAGTTCCGTCTTTCGGTTATCAAGGGTTCCTCACCGACTAACTCGTGAAGTGCACAATCCAAGCCTAATTCCAGCGCCATTTGGTGAGCGTGGCCAATGGCAAGCCAGCTTTTCTCTGCATTTGCTGCAAGCAGTGTCATTGCTTGTACGGTCTCAAGCGTTGGATGCTCGAAGATGCTGTCGAATACCCAACGGCGCGCTTCTTGCAGACAAGCCTCTCGTACTTTTGTTTGCAGGTCTATAGAAGCTCCGTGTAGGATATGGGATGTCTGTTTCAGAGCAATGAACAAAATGGCGATGAGGCAAAAAGGCGACCGAGTCCGTAGAGAGTCGAAAGTATCCACTATGGGGTCAAACATTGGAATATATGGGTTACCGCCTTCAAAATAGCTGGGTTGAGAAGACAAAATTAATGTGGACACCTTGATGGAGGAGTACAGAATGCTTACGATGCGAAAAGAAATCGTGCCTGGCTTTCATCCTTGAATAGTTCTGACACTATGTCGGATGTTTCATCAGAAGGAGGTGCCAACATTCCCACTGATTCTGGCCAGGCTTGACCACGTTGGATACCGCTAGCGTCGTGGCTTACAGACCGAAGAGCGACATCTGAATGAGGAGACGTTGATTCCATGGATTGAACGGCGGTAACAGGGGCATTCAAATGGTGATAATGCATGTAGTCAGCCTCGGATTCTGCCCCGGAAGGAGCTTGATTGCGAGAAGCAGATCTCCCCGCACCCACTCGCCCTCGCATGGTGTGGTCGTCGTCCCGGACATGAAGAGGGGCCCTGAATCCTGGAGTAGACGGATTAGGTCCTCCTTCGTTGTTGCCGAGTTGACAGGAGCGAGAAATATCTGTTGGATCCTCTTGCTGCTGGCTCTGCGTAGGAGTCGAAGATGGTGAGATGAGAGGCCGAGTGGTTTCATTCTGGTCCAAGCTGGGCTCATCGGCGGGCTGGTTAGACGAACTCGGCGTTCGCAGAGAATGCGAATGATCGACCTGGCTTTCCTTTGCAATTTTGGAGACAGACTTCAGCTCTTCTCTCAATTGCTGGATTTCGCCTTCCAATTCCACCAGTCTAACAAAACCGACGAGGTTAGCGGAACCCAGCTAGATTTGGTGGAGGATGTTGGACATGCTTTCTTTTCTGAGCCCCGCTTACGATGCCGGGCGCCGCTGCCTTCCTATCTTCGAAAATGCATGGTAGCCCTGCATTGGTGCAGCGAGGACAGGGAGACTCCGGGCTTCCTGTGCACCTCATTTTTTGTCGCCGGCAAGTCCGGCATGCTTTGAGCCTGCGCCGAGGGGCTAGATCCAGAGGCGTTTCTGGCACATTTTGCGCTGACTGAATATTCTGTTCCATACTGCTGAAAGATAGTGATGTTGCTCTTTGTCCCTGTTCAGCGATGTTCAGTAAGCTGCTGGTCAAGGGTGGAATAAGAGACGCAGGGCCGATAGAATAAAACCCCCATTCGGACAACATGATATTGTTTGGAGGTTGGGGAAACCCCCGCAAGGCTTGGCCCGGTAAACCAACATGGCCGGATTATAGAGACCCTCCCGGACCCGGTCTTGTGTTTTCCGGTGTCTCTGCCGCGAGACAGCGGCTGGTCCAGCATCTGCTTGTCCGTTTCCAAAAGCCGGGGCCCCATGGGACACAGTTCTCCAGCAGTCCTGGACTGGCACCTCGGGTATAAGTAGACGAGGCGACTCAGCGAATGGACGGGGGGAGAATCTCTTCACATTAGACAGATATATCTCAATTGGGTGACAGCAGAAAAATCGCCATGAATAGTGACAAAATGCAGGATGCCCCTCCCAAACGTCGAGAGGTAATCTTGGAGCACGAAGAGACCGTTGGCGAGGTTCACTTGGTGAACCCGCTTCAGAGCCAGGCAATCGACCAGGTCGTGGTGAGTGTATACCATATACAACCTTTATATGACAAGACTCAGTAGATTGCAGACCAATGCCACTACGTTCGCCGCTCAGCATGGTTTGGAAGAGTATACACAGGCACTGCAGAAAGGAGCCCTGCTTGCTCAACATCATGGCGGTTTGTCACCAAAGTCTTGACCAAGATGGCACAGTTTTTGACTGTCTTCTGGCGCAGCCTTCAACAACCTCGAAGCTCTAACCGAGGAAGAGCGGAATATCTTGCAGCGAGAAGCAGAGCAAAGTGAGTGTGAGCGTTTGGGTGTTGGATGGTGCATATCGCTGACAGGCCCATAGAATGGCATCACCCCTCCGCGCTCTATCGGTTGATCATACTCTGCAGCATTGCAGCTGCTGTGAATGGCATGGATTTGGTTTCTATTAACGGTGCAAATATCTTTTTCCCCAAGCAATTTGGCATTGACGGGCCTGGGCGACAAACCTGGATCCTGGGCCTTGTCAATAGCGCTCCATACTTCTGCTGCACCGTGTTCAGTGTGTGGCTCACCGCTCCGCTCAATCGCCGATGGGGAAGACGAGGTGTCATGTTTGTGACTGCCTTCTTCTGCTTCGCTGCCTGCATCTGGTCCGCGTGCACAAATACATGGGTATGACTGTCATCCTCGAGGAATATGTGGAACTCAACTAACGCCTTACTCCAGTGGCATCTCATGATAGCACGGATCTTTCTTGGAATTGGCCTGGGCCCGAAAAGCGCAACATTGAGCGTCTATGCGGCCGAGTGTGCTCCTGCCAGGATCAGAGGTGCTCTGACAATGTGCTGGCAGATCTGGGTAGCGTAGGTCCCTTTTCCCTCGTCACGACCCACGAGGGGTATCTCACTCTCGGTAGCTTTGGAATTATGCTCGGAACGGCCTGCAACATCGCATTCTACCATGTCCCTGACCGCAGTGGCATTGTTGGACTGAACTGGCGTCTTATGCTCGGCATTGCCGGACTCCCAGCGCTTGTCGTGATGGCAGTTGTTTACACCAACCCTGAATCGCCAAGGTGGCTCATGCTCAAAGGCCGCTATCGGGAGGCCTTCACGAGCCTCCAGGCGCTTCGCGGCTCGGATATTCAAGCCGCTCGTGACCTTTACTACATTCACGTTCTCCTCGAAGAAGAATCCAAATATCAAGCCCACCAAAAGACCGTCCCCATTATACAGCTGTTTACAATTCGCAGGAATCGCAACGCTGTCATCGGTTCCAGCCTGGTAATGTTTGCGCAGCAGTACTGCGGCATTAACGTTATGTCCTACTACTCTACGAATATCTTCTCGCAGGCTGGCGCCAGTCCATCACACGCTCTTCTTGCATCATGGGGGTTTGGAATGCTGAACTTCATCTTTGCATTCCCCGCAGTGAGGACCATTGACACCTTTGGACGCCGGAAACTCCTGCTCTGCACCTTTCCGCTGATGACGATCTTCCTATTGATGGCTGCTGGGGGATTCTATGCTACCGATTCAACGACGAAGATGGCCGTTGTCGCCGTGGGAGTCTACCTCTACGTAATCGCCTACAGTCCGGGAGAGGGACCTGTACCGTTCGTCTATTCAGCCGAGGCCTTTCCACTGGCTGTCCGAGACGTTGGAATGAGCTTTGCAGTCTTCGTCTGTTGGGGCTTCAACTCGATTGTTGGATTGACCTTTCCATCCATCTTGGACAAGTTCACCCCACCTGGAGCATTTTTCTGGTATGCAGGCTGGAACGCGCTTCTGACCGTGGCGATTTATCTCTTTCTTCCCGAGACGAAGGCTTTGTCCTTGGGTACGTTTAGATCCCCCACCTTCTTTGCTGATCCGAAATAGCGTGCCTGTAATTCCATGGCGACACTGACGCTTGACGGCTCATTCCAGAAGAGTTAGACGTGGTTTTCGACATGCCAATGGCTACTCACGCAGCCTTCGTAAGAAGCACCTTCATTCATTGTCCTAGCTTCCATTGCTGACAAAGACAATAGCATATCCGCGCCATACCTAGCAATTTCAGGAGATATATCCTCCGACAAGACGTCCCGAAGAAGACGCTGTACTCATTCGAGGAAGAAAAGTAGGGAAGGGCGAGTTGCAAAGCTTTGGAAGTTGGAATGGTTACTCCGGGCCCTCAGTCTGGATCTCCACTACCTTCCACAGCCTTGAGCAAATGGTTCACCAGCTATGAAGAGGAGAGGGAATCGTAAACTAGTGTTGAAAGAACCTTCGTTGTGTAGCAATGATTTGAGTCTGCATCGAACATGTTCGGACTTGGAGATCTTGGAGATCGTGTGGCTAAGTTGGAAGGGCGGTCGAATCCCCGGCTGTGAGAGTTTCCATTGACCGGCTCCGAACTTTTCCGGCGTCATTGGGCGTACGCCCCCGAGTGTTGAACTGCTGTCCGCTTTTAAAAGCGCCATCTCCAAGAGTCCTCGTTGAATTTGATATCGCGAAAGAAACAAGAGGCTTTGAAGTTTACACGCATTCCTCCCAAAAAAGCCCAGCATGTCAGAGGCCACCAAGAAATTCCATGTTCTCTATATTGGAGCAGTACGCAAGGTCTTTCGATATCAAACTTCAGGGCTGAGATTTTTTTTTTTGTGGATATAGGGAAACATCACTTTCGGCAATGACAATGTTCTTTGGAACCACTCGCTACGGATCGAGACATACCTGGGTGCACAACTCGAGGTCGTTGGAATCGTCGATCCTTCAGTGGAACGTGTCAAACAGGTCCTCCTTCAGAAGTCCGGGTCCGCAGCGGCGGCCTGCTACACGAAAACAAAGCACTTTATGACCCTGAGAGAGGCCCAGGAGCAGTTGACTGACACAGCAACCCTGCCAGATCTCATTGTGTTAGCCACTCCTCCTCATTTTCGAGGAACTACGCAGCCTGGTCGCGACCTGGAAGTCCAAGTCGTCTCTGCTTTCGGGCCCGCACCGGGGCTGTTCGTTGAAAAGCCGGTATCAACGGCGCGACCCGTCCAAGTCTGGCCAGTCGCCAAAATAGTTCAGCAGTCAGGTAACAAGATTGCGGTCGGCTATATGCTTCGATACCTCAAGGTCGTGCAGAAAGCGATGTCTATTATACGCGATAACAACATAAAGGTTATGGCTGTTAACGCTCGATACAGCATGGCTTACTCCAAAGTGCGAAAGACGGACTGGTGGGACAAGGCAAAACAGTGCGGACCTATTGTTGAGCAAGCAACCCATTTCTGCGATCTCTGTCGATATCTTGGTGGAGAGGTTGATCTCGATACGGTCAGGGCTTGCGCGTTGGAACATTATGAGCCGGCTGGGAAGTTATCGAGCATGCTTGTGGACGAGTCCCAAATACCTGTTGAGGAGCGCATTCCTCGCGTAACAGCAGCATTTTGGTATGCCCCAAAAGGAGAATAGGATTTTCGAGCAACAGCTGGCTAATTGAAGGCAGGAAATACCAAGGTGGTGCAGTGGGATCACTTATGCATATAGTCGCACTGCACGGTATTCGATACTCTAACGAGATCGTCGTTGCCGGAGACGGCTTCCAGCTTCGTCTGGTTGATCTCTACAGCACCCCAACACTTTACGTCAGGTAAGTTGCCATAAACAAGACTGAATGGACTGGCATTTAGCGTGAGGCTCACGTCAGAGCCATAGCTCCATACGAGATCTATGAATTTGAAGGACCTGCTAACGTCAAATGCTTTCTCAACAGGACCCCAGCCTCGGAGCAAGAAGAGTCGTTCACCTTTCTCAATGACGATCCGTTCTATTCGGAGTTTGCAGGCCTGTTAGGGTCCCTCAGAGCTGTTCCTTGCCAGGAAGCTGCAAACGGTATAGACAGCGCGAAACAGGGCGTCCCGACTGCCTCGGCTGAAATCCTGTCCTCATACGAAGATGCATGCAAGACCTACGAGTTTACATGGAGGATCCGAGACGAAAGTGAGAAGCTAAGCGCGGAGTTTCGCCAAAATTGATCTCTTCCACGCTGCAACAATATAATCTGAGACTCTTCGCTCCATGGACAATGATCTAGATTTCTCGATTCGTAACTTCTGTGCATGAATCTCAACCGTGGCTCAATATTTCCCCTTTGGCTTAAGGAGACCCTCACGTTCCTGTGCAAGCAGTTCTCTCCGGTAATTGGTCAACAGGCTATCATGATCAGACTCTGCTACCAGGAAATAAGCGGCCATACTGTTACGAAACATCAGGCGGGTGCTTTGAATAATCCCTAGGTATGCGTCTCTAGTCGTAGAGTGACCGATGATGGGCGGGTTGACCGGCCATGCTTTCTCCCACTCCTTGACAGCCCCATCCCAGGATTTGTTCCAAAGCTTGAATCCAAATGTTGGCGGCCATCATCATTGCATCCCGCCGTGAGTAGCCGAAGCAACATTTCTGTCGTCCTCGGAAACCCCTTGGCCGGCAAAGTCAGCCATGCAGTGTCGAGAATGTCTGCGTTGCCACTAGTTATTCCCCACTTGGACCGGAAATGCGTCTAAAGCGGCACCGGCGGGCGGCTTGAGGGGAATGTAGTGGGAACATGACCGCCGCTAATACGAACATGGAAGTATGCACAGCGACAAAGTCGCGCCGCGCCTCAAGGCTGCAGAGCTGTGGATTCCATACCACGTATCAGGCCGTACAGCCAGGCTCAATTTGTTTTCCACTGTAGTAGAAATTTCTATCAAGAACACCGCTTTGGGTCCCATGTAGGAGCTATGCACTTGACATATCGTAGGGTGGCAACGACGTATTGTTCATTCCGGTTTTCAATACGGAGTGCCGCGCACGTGGTCAGAGTCTCACGCAACCCCAACTGTTCTCGGGCGATAGGGATTCCAACGATCCAGGGTCGATGGAGTGCACCGGGTGGGGAGGTGTGTATTTGTTTCCGGCGGTTTCAGAATTCAAGACAAAGATAGCAAGGTCTGAGGCTCTGCAAACCTTCAACAAGTTGACATGGTACACTGCTCCCACTGCTGAGAGTTAGCAGTGTGTTATAACAGTCTGATCATCAGCCGACTCACCACCTTCTCCCCACGTCGTCGTGAGACTCTCGCCGTCGAAACACGTGCTGTCGTCAAACTTGGGTTGCGCAGCCATCGCTCTGTCTCGACTACATTCGTGTCGGCGTGAATGTCCAGAAGATGAGCACAAGTCACGAACTTGTCCCCACTCAGCCAGAAACCTGACATTGTCACCTCTTTGTGGCTCAGCGTGCCCGAGTCATTGGATTTGGGATACACATCGCAATACAACTTGCTAGCGGCGAGCGCAAATTGGCCGATAAAATCCAGAGCCTTGAGTGATCGGCATGTGTTCTGGAGTTATACAGAGCAGAGGGTATGGTACATACAGCATCAAGTTCTTGCCGCCAATCTGCTAGATGATTCACGTGTTCGAAATCTGTTTCGTCATTGATGAGAAATTTGCCGCTGTCGTCGACTGCAAATGTTTTGCGCCAACGTTGCAGGTCCCCGTCCCAACACGGGCCACCCATTGAGTCGGACGGAGGAGGCTTTGCAGGTACTCGAGGACCGTCTCCGTAACCAGCAGGTACTTAGGATCCATCGTGGTCAGGGTCAACAGCGATCGAATCATCAAAGGTCCCTGTCCCTCAGCGGAACTTGAAGGGCTTGAGATATGTCGCGAAACACACCTCTATACCTGTACCTAAGGTCCATCGAACTTATCGAGTCGACGGACACCTCTACATCTAGATGGAATATATCTAAGGCGACACCCTGCAAGCGTTATGGGTGGGCGACGTCCTATCGAGTGATGAGAAGTAGGCCATTATTCGATAGATAGCTGATTACTCGGTACATTGGCAACTTCGACAGCTCGACCCGCCACAAAAGGGAGTCGTTGCCTCATCAGAACTTGGACAATGTTTCGACGTCCGAGTAGGGTACCGCCCCTTTAGCCCTTTCAACAACATTAATTCGTTCCATTCGTTTCTACGTGGCAATATCCCGCTCGAGAACTGTTCCCAAGTCTTCGGCGAAGTTGTCACGCGGTTTTATACCCGCCAATACAGAACCTGCTTCGCTCACGCCGATATCTGCCCTCGCATTCTCGTCGTGCGTAACTACAAGATTGTTGCCGTCATTGATTGGCAATTCGCCGGATGGTATCCGGAATATTGGGAATACACAAAGGCGCACTATGCATATTGCAATGCGGACTGGCGGGTCAGGTTTGAGGAAGGCGTAGCTCGATACGACGACGAGTTGGTTGCAAAACGCGCTCTATGGCAACAATTAGATGAACCAGGAATGTTGTACAGTTAGAATCTGGCAATCTGCAGTCCGTTCGCAAGGATTCGCGGGTACTCATACCAAGGCATCGCCCTCGAAAAGCGTTGAAATCGACTCCTGTCCGCATAAAGGTGCAGAACACCATGAAGGACTGCATCAACTGACGTTCAAGAAAATCCCCTTCAGTTTGGGGCTCCCAGAGATTTTTGAGAGACATTGCCGCAATCAAGGGATCCGGCAACCCGGAAAGGCCGGACGCCGGGGCGCCTTGGGAACAAACCTGGCTCAGCCCAAATTTGATACTTGTGTGTGCCCGGCCGAGGTCGTGTACCGAAGAAGTCGGAAACAGTTCGAGCAATGCACATGACTTTGCATGTCTTTACGCGACACGAATTCCCGACATTTGGGAGTTTAGTGTCTCAAAAGTCTGTTGGCATCTTCTTTATATCGGGGTGCCTATTTCGACCCAAACGCACATAACGCCGCACGTTTCTTCGCTTTCGGCCGCAGCCATTGACTCCGGACTGCAAATATGTTACCGCTTCGCAAAGACCTAGTCCCTCGCAAGGGCCAACCGCCTGGAGCTGCTTGGATCTGGGGCGAGGAAGACGAGGTTCGGAAACCATCATCTATCACGAACCTCAGAGGCACGTACTAACTGAATTATCCGCAACACAGCTCGGGCGGCTCAATCTCCTTACACCCGAAAGAATTCTGAATGCAATGAAGGAGGCGACACAGGGCCGAGTCGTGAACCTCAAGTAAGTCTCGTTGGCTACGGCCAGTGAGGGATACTTCTTCCCTTGGCCAACCTTTGTTGACTGTGATATGGATCACACACAGTCTCCCCTTGGACCAGCCCTCTCCACCCATGTACGGACGGGCCGCCTTTGAGCACAGACTTACGCAGGTTGCGCCTCATGCCTTTGACGAAGTCTATGTGGTCAATCCACAGTCAAGTTCACAGTGGGACGGATTCCATCATGTGAGTCCCATGGACGCTGAGCCTGTTACCTGGGGCGGATGCAGACGAGCTAACCCGCTGACGGCTTACTAGTTCTGTCATGTCCCGTCTGGCTATTTTTACAACCAGGTGAGCTTCAGAGATCCCGGGACCAAGGGGAGAGGGAAGGCGGGGCCTCCATCAAGTCGCACATTCTTACCAGGATATTACCCTAGGTGTCCGCCAAAGATATATACAAGGGCGGTCCGAAGCTCGGCGTGCAGGCGTGGGCTACACATGGCATCGCCGGCCGCGGTGTGCTGCTCGACTTCGGCAGGTACGCCCAAGCCAACGGTCTTCAAGTCAAATACTTTGACAACTACAAGATCTCCCACCAGACCCTGGTCGAGGTGGCAGCCAGTCAAGGCATGAACCTGAAGCCCGAGAGCATGGGCGGCGATATTCGCGTCGGGGACATTCTCCTCGTCCGCACGGGATTCCTGGAGCACGAGTCGTCCTTAAGCGACGAGCAAAAGGCGAAGATGCACCTCCGGCGGCACGAATTCACGCCCAACGACGGCCAACGCTACATCGGGCTCGAGCAGAGCGAAGAAATGCTCGACTTTCTGCACGATTCGTACTTTGCCGCCGTGGCCGGAGACCAGCCTGGATTTGAGGCCATGCCGTCGGACGCTGGTATGTTATTGTTTGAGGGGGTTTTCAATGATCCCGGCTGTTTTGCCATGACACAGCTGCGAAAGAGGATTCATGGCTAACAGATTGAATCATACACAAAGGCTTCTACCTGCACGAACACCTCCTGGCGCTCTGGGGCTGTCCGATCGGCGAACTCTGGGACCTCGACGCTCTTGCCTCCTGCTGCGCGGCCGACAAGAAATGGACCTTTTTCTTGGCCAGTGCTCCCAACAATGTCCGAGGTAGATCATTCTCACCAAGTCGAGTGGTAATCTCAACTGACAAAATTAGGCGGTGTTGGTAGTATGGCCAATGCGATCGCCATACTGTGAGGGACAAAAGAAGGCAGAGCATTGCGGTAGAAGCACAGGAAAAGCAGTGATGGCAAAACAATCAATTCTAGTTCATGAATTCTGTCACGGCGCAGGTTGCGGCGCACTACTTGCACCAGCTGACACGCCAGAAATTTCTTTTATCACCAGGGAACCGTACCGAGAATGCTCCCTTCATCATGCTTGCTTTCTAATGTAGATTTCCTCGAAAAGCACCCGGCAGCAGCTGCATGCCAAATGCGACCGAATGAATTCTTCCCATGGCCCATGAATTATCGTCAAACCCAATTTCCAAGCTCATCACCAACTACCCGCTCTGCTGTTCCTTGACAAGCGAACCACATCTCCATCACCATCCCGTGTACCCTCCGTCGACTAACAGATCAGCCCCCGTGACGTACGAGCTTGCATCCGACAGGAGAAAGACAATGGGCCCTCTGTAATCCTCCGGCGCGGACAGCCGCTTCAGCATCTTCTCCTCGGTCCACAAGTGGTCAAAGTTGCTGTTTGAGAGCACACGCCCGCGGTCATCGGGGTGCGGATGACGCCGGGGCTGACCGAGTTGACTCGGATCGAGGGCCCCGCGTCGTCGGTCGAGGAGCCCCATTCGGACGCCAGGTTGCGCGTGAGCTGGTGCACTGCACTCCGGCCTTGGAGGCCGCGTACGCCGCGTTGGGTGTGCCCTGCCAGAATCCAAAGAGGACAGCCACATTGTCAGCCCTCATGTGTGTGTCTCTCTCTCTGCCGCGGTGGTGTCATTGGAGAAAAGGATGGTCTTTGTAGGGAAAATGAAAATGCAGCACACCTTGTTGACCACGTATCCGCTCATGCTCGCGATGAAGACAAAACTGGCAGAGAAATTGTGCTTCTTGACCAGCTGCGCCGCTGCCTGCGCACATATCAGCGTCCCGACGAGGTTGACTTCGATGATCCGCTTCGCGTCCTCGACGGGGAAGTTGATGGACGGGCCAACCCAGCCGATCGCGGCGCAGTTGACCAGTCCGCGCAAGGGGTATCGGGCGGCGGCGACGGCGTCTTCGAACGCAGCGTAGGTCGACTCGAGGTTGGAGATGTCGCATTGGTAGTAGGCGACGACGGTCCCGCTCTTCTCCGCGGCTCTGTATAGGTCTTCTAAAGGCACCGGCGTTAGGTATTTGCAGCCATGTTTGGTGTGGTGGTCTGTCGCGAAGCCATACCTGTGTGAGAAGCCTTGGGCTCCGCGTCGCGGTCGATAGCAATCACGTCAGCGCCGGACTGCAAAATCGCCTTGGCCACCACGACGCCCATCCCGCCCATGGCGCCGCTTACTGTATTTAGGGTAAGTGCTCGCTCTTGCAGAAGATGTGGTATGGCAGGAAATGGACAACATTATTGATCCCACATTTCTGTCTTGTCACATACCGATAATTGTTCTGTGGTCGAGCGAAAAGAGGTCTCTGGTTGAGTCGCTTTCTGGGCCCTGCTGCCCGTTTGTCGCTTGCTCGACAAAGGGTTCTTTGAGATCATGTTTCTTGTAGAACCGTGGATCAAGGAGGAGAAAAGTGTTTTGTGACACCGAAGGGGAGAGGGAGGTGGTGGTGTTAGAGAGCTGCTTTTGGTCCTGCAGTATGAATGCAGTATGAATGCAGTTTGGCCTAGAAAGAGGCTGAGAAAGCAAGAACAGTCATACACTCACTGCTTCTTCCAGCCTGTATTTTTGGGTCTCTCCATTGTAGTTGCCGAAGTAGACCCAGAGCACCATCGGCTAAGATGTGACACCACGAAGAGGTGCCCCTGTGACGCAGAGGTGTCAGAAGCTTGGTAAGTCTTTGGTGACCTATACACTCGTCCTGGCACATTGATGAGTGTAGTGGTCGATACTTATCGCCAGAATCAGCCACCAAAAATGCCCTGCGAAGTGCGAAAGGCACACAATCTCAAGCAGAACCATCAGAGTCGTGGCTGTATTTTTGGAGGCTTGTAAGTTGCGTCGCCTATTGAGTTCTGCTCTCATAACCGAGGGACGGCTTGAGGAGCAGGCAGCGTCCACTGGGAAGGAGCAAGTTGTCGACAAGAAAAGGCCAAAAAGACGTTGTGCAAAACCTTTTCTTTGTAGCTGAAACCCTCGCTTGTACTTCGCTCTCCCACTAAGTGAATGCAGTAACCTGATGGACAGAGAGACTGAGAGGCGTTTGCTGTCAGCAGTAACTTTGACAGTACCATCGTAGCGACTGCCCACTCTCACCTCCTCCATGCTTCCCTTCTAGTCCCAGCTGCTTGAATCCCTACCAGTATGTATGTCATCACTTGTTGGTGTTCAAGTCTCGTGATCCCCAGGTTTGTCTTGGTGGACGCGACAAGGCGAGCCGAGACCAACATATTGCAATTCCGCCTTGCAGGATGTAAGGGGTGCTGACAGCTCATAGTCTTCAAAGAAGCATGACTTGGATGCGATCTAGAGCCCGGCGCACGCGAGAGCTGGAGCGATTACATCTCGATTTATCGTGATGCCGAGCGCGATCCAAAGCTCTTCGACGAAGCTTTTACTTTCTCCGCACAGGTACTCAAGCATCTAGCCTACCGTCCAGAAACTCACCCTCGGGTGATGAGGGACGTAGAACGAGCCTGCACGACGGTCTTGCTCTTTCGTCCCAAAGCTGCCTCATTCTTCGGGGCGAACTCGGTTCCAAGCACAACAACTCTGAACTACTCGATCAAAAACGACGCTCAAAGCAAATCCCAAATCGTCGAAGCCGCAGCAGCGCACAGATCGAGACGGGACATTCTACAAGGCATTGGACAAAGTCATTCCCAGATCCCGTACACAGGTCTCACGGAGTCAGTCCGGTGTTTCTCTTGCTGCTCAATGGGACATTTGTATTCGTCCCAAGCTCGCGAAATGTATGTATCAACAAGCTACTTCCCGTCAGACACTGTAGTACTGGCAAAACTCTCCAGTTTTCAAGCATGGCGTCATTTGCGTTTCATATACTCCGAGAAGCAGCATTGCTGGCCGTGCCTTTGCCGCGGATGGCCGGCCTCTGGACCTTTTCATTGACTACCGGTCCATCATTCCTGCTATCTTATTGCCAGAGGACAGCATCAGCCCCTATAGTATTAGTTTCGACTGATTGTGCGAGCATGCTCAACAATTTACAGCTTCACAGCCCTCCGCCCGTTTTGCATTGCTTCGTCTGTGGTCGACACCTTATTTTTACCCAATTATGCTTCACTGGGATGACCGCCCAAACCACGCCTTTTTTGACCTGACATGCCTTACTCGGAACATAGTGTTCACTTCCAAATGACCAACAGATTCAAACCCTTTATGGACAAGTTTGATCGCGGAAAGAAACTCCAGATCCGTAAGGATGTTGTTCTTGTGCTAGGAAAAAATGAAGACGGGCTCTTGAAACTCGCATCTGCAGCCACATTCATCATGCAGACGCGACCTTGGTGGATGGAGTTCGATTTCTGCAAAAGCTTTGTCAGGATCGATGTCGAGTTCTTGAATGGTTTGAACGAAACTTGGTGGGCCTGAGGATCTTCATACACGGCAAGGCACCATATGCTTCAACTTTTCTCTTGTCGAAATTAGCGTTCCGCATCACTAGCTGTCAAAGCTTCCACGCCCCTGGGACTACCACCTCCTGTACCTATCCTATATTAAGAATACCTTGCTGAAGAGAATGAGGCCATAGGTCGGACATATCGCACTTCATTCACTCATATAGCTGAAGCCCCAAGCGTAATATCGGCATTCTTAACATTCCATTTCCATTTGTATTGCTGGCAGAGCTAGTTCGCTTCAGCTCATCTCCTCGCCAAAAGCGATTGAAGTCTCCTCTGATTTGAGTCAAGACTGCGTCAGGGGAGGGAAAGGGAGTTTTGTTGAAGTGCAAACAGTGCAAACAGTGCAAACAGCGCAAATAACTTTCAAATAGCGCTAGTACGTTTACGGAAATCCTTGGCGGACAGTGACTTCAACTTGGGTTTCTGCTGCCTTCGCGTCTTGTTTCTAGTCACCGATTCTTCCATGAACACTGCGTGACCTTCAGAAAATCTTGAAATCATTCTTTCGGAGAGCACACGCTTCACTACGTGGAAATACTCTACCATCACCATTTTCTCGGAGAAACTGGATCTAGATGAACCTTAACACACCACTCCCTTCGATCCGTCACCCAAGATCAGTCTGCCACACAACCGAACGCCACGCCTCTTATCCCAACGACGGAAAAAAAAGATTTTGGCAGAGTAACGCGTGAAAACTACGGGAATATTTGCTCCGCCACAAGGATCCGTGTTTCTCCCGCGATCCTTCGCGATGGCTGCGATCCCCTCGTTTGCCTTTCCTGACATGGATGTGTCGCAGCTCGATGACAAAATGGATGTAGCATCGTCCCCTTTTCGACAGCCTGACGATATCGACATCGACCTCGATTCTGTCCGTGAACCTTCCGTGATTGGGTCCCCCCACGACGACATGGTCGATGACCCTGTGGGACCTCTCGACACCGAACTCGATGTAATGGAAGACCAGTTTGATGAGACGTTGCCAGATGATGATATGAAAGATGAACAAAACACATCTATGCTAACAGAACAACCCGACCTGGACTACAACATGGATGGTTCTATCGAGGAAGTTCAAGGTGATGAAGATGAGGATATCTTATACGAAGACGAGGAAGACATCACTGCCGCTGTACAAGATGTTGAAGTAGTTGACGAGTACAACGAACCTGAAGGGCAACCGCAGCCCTTTCAAGAGGTGGAAGCAGATGTCATCTCCGAAGAGACTGGGGAGCGATTCGAACAAGAAAATCATGCCGATATAGATACTAATCAAGATAAGGGTCTTGCCGACGTCGCAAGGGCCTCTCTACCAGCACAGGGCGCGGCTCAGGAACAAGGAGAGACCCACGCTCCAAACACCGAGACACCGAATACATCCACGGAATACGTGGCTGGCCAGGACAGGGAAAACCAAGCTACCGAACAGACGCAAGCTGAGCAACACGATGATGGTGCCGAACTCCTCGAACAACGTCCAGAGGCTGAAGCTGAGGCTGAGGCTGAGGCTGAGGCCGAGCCCGAGCCCGAGACTGATACTCTCCACCGCGAGATAGTCAGTGGTCCAGAGACTGACGTCCAGACAAGAACCGAAACAAGCGAACCGGCGCCGCATGATCAGTACGAGGAGACAGCTAAGAACGAAGCTGACAGTGCAGCTCTGAGTGTTCACCCTGTCACCCTTGTCTATCTAGAAGAGGAAATGTCGCTTTTCCCTCCTATGCTCGGCGACGCCTCGAGTGTGTATTTCCTTCCTGATGCCTCATTAGCCTTTGAGCCCCTGGACAAATTGCTCGCAGCATGCCGTGAGATTTTGACTGGCACGTTGGATCATCATGATGAGCTTGTGCTTGACGTGCCCGGCTTAGGTCTGCACATCTGTGAGGACTCCAAATACGCTACTCAAATTACGCTTTCTCAAATCCTCGATGTCTACTTGCACCTGTGTAACAATAACGGAGGCGAGGTGATCCAACCTCTATATTGTCACTTGAGCAGCCGTGTGAGCCTTGCGTCGCAATACGCCTACCTCTGCTCTGCAGGAGCCGAAGGAAAGACGTATGCTGAAATTGCTGCTGATCATTCGGAATCTCCGGAGGTGGATGGTGATGGTGCAGAAGAATCCATTGAAGATGGTCAAGATGAAGGCGATCACTCACCTACCAAAGAGGAAATAGAAGCAGTGACAGAACGCACAGACATTCAAGCATTGACTGCCGCCGATGACACAGACACCCTTGATCAGAAAGAAACCGCAGAGGATGAGATCTTTTCTGACCATGCCACCCGGGATAGTGTACCCACAGCTAGCGATGCGGATCGTCCCGAGGCCTTTGCAGCCACAGCAGAGCCCGAAGCAACTGAACACGCCGCTTTGCTTGCTGATGCCGACCAAGAAGAGGATGGTGAGCCAGAGGACGTGTATGATGAGACACGAGAGCCTGAGGCCAGTGGAACTGAGCGGGAGCTGCGCCCTAGTAGTCAAGATCAACCAGGTGATGATCAAGAGCATGAGACCAACAGCTCACATACCGTGGAAGGCGATGTCGCTGAGACGGACTTCGAGAATATCGAAGGCGCAACTCGCGAGGCAGAGGATTCTGGGCAATCAACCGAGGAAGCAGAAGATCTTTTTCGACATGAAGATGAACCCGAGCCGGAATCCAGCTACAAATCTTACGGCGATCAAGAGTTCCTCATCGCTCAAGATGAATTTGGCGATGGTGTGCCGGAAGACATCACCGCGATCAAGCAGAATCAAGACCAAGTTGCGACGTTACCAACTACAGATGACACGGACGCGTCTCTGCTTCCCAAAAATGCTGAAATAGTGGACGAAGACTCCTCGCACCAAGCTTCAGCCGCCGAAAACGTCGATCTGGGCAATCTCAGTCCTCCCATGACTCCCGTCAAAGGCAAGCAAGCGAAGCGAAAGGCAGAAGAAGATGATGAGCTTTTTCTCGATCTTGATACGCCAGATCCAAAGCGTCGAAGACCTTCATGATCCTTCACGTCGACAACTTCCGTTGTTCCCCGACTTTACTCGACGAAGACTGGCGGTCACAGCAAATGCGCCGACAATGCCGGATACGCGCTCAACGAAATCTTGGGACAATCTTGGGACGCTGGCCAAATCACGTCCACCATTACTAATCACAGCAGAGTCTAACCTTCTAGGTTCCCACGTAGGATCCCTTCCATTTCCCCAGTGCCCACTACGACGTCTTACTTGAGCGTTCGCCAACACTCAAAAGCTACTGTACGGCAGTAAAATTTTCCCTTTATTCCCCTGTGCCACTAACCATAGTTTTGTTTTTGAAATTCACCGTTCAGCCTTTCAGCTTGGAATTTTCATCAAGACCGATTCGACGTTCAACCCTGACCTGTTATGCAAGGTGTCTTGACAACTTGAAATCCAAAGGTCGATTGGGAGGAACATGTACAATGACACCATCGAAACTTACCGTGACTGCAATGGCTGGGTGGGTGGGTTTGCAGTTCACTGTAAGTTACCAGAGGCGGAGAGAATGAGATATGAGCTCGTGCTTGGAGCAGCGCTGTGTGGGAGAGGGGAGAAGTCATGTTTTCATTTTGCTGCCGTGTTGTTGTTGTGGCACTGCGCTGGAAGACAGCAGGCGTGCTTTGGCTTTCAGCTTGTTCTTGACCAAGGGGGAGACGGGGGCAAGCAATGTGTTGTACTGGGCAACAGGAATGTGTTTTTGAGCTGGTTGATCTGCTGGATTTCTCAGATATGCTCGGTGGCTGCTCAGTCGATGAACTTGTACAAGTATTCTAGGTCACACTTGTTTCTGCTATCACATGTGAAAGCCGCAGTGCGCAGTAAGATATGTTGTCCCCATAAATCATTCTAGCGCCACTGGCATTGGCTTTGACCCCGGAAATGGGAGTTTTGTGCAGTTTGTGAAGCGCATAATGTGGTCCATGTGTATCGGGCATGTGAATCGAAGAACGTTGTGGAAAGGTCCGAAAAGGGAAACGTTATCAGCCAATCAGTGTTTAGCGATTTCGCAGCATCGATATCGCGTCGGTGCGTATTCGGAGCATAAAACCCAGTCACTCCCTCTCCGCCGTCCCAACTTGGGAACTTGCTCAACCCTGGTACTCGGGTGCTCGTATACTTGCTTACTTGCTCATCTACTTGCTCACCTACACATGCATTCCTCATACATACACATATATATATTGTTATATTAGTCGCTGATGTTTGTTTTTCTTCTTCTTTCTTTCTTTCCACCCTTTCTTTCTCTCCCACTTCTCTCCCTCCTCCCAGAGCTATCTCCCAAATACTGCGGACTCTCTTTATACTCTGACTCAACTAGACAAGGTTCTAATGCAGACGGGCCTCCCGCGGATTATAAAGGTTGGATGAACGACATCGCGCATGGTCGTTTAAGCGGCGCACCCATCTTCTCCCTTGCATCAAATTCTTGAGTGGGCGCTGGACCCCTTGGTTTCATGAGAAACCCATCTCAAGCGTGGCTATCGACTGCGGCGGGCTTGGCGCCTACCACGACCTTCTTGTCTGACGCACCAAAGCCGCTCGACTCGCCGTCACTGTATCTCTCTTCAGTGACTGCGACGTTTGGAGCCTTGGACTTCACAAAGGGCCAGTGTCCCTTGATCTCCTTGAACCTCAGCAAGATGAAGCCAAGAATGACGACGATCCAGAAGACGTTGTAACTAATGACGCTGCCATAGGTGGCGCTGTTTTGCCAGCCCAAGAGGGCGTTGAAGATACCCCAGCCACCGCCGCCATTCAGCACCGGGTTGCAGCAGTTGACGTGCCAAACACTGGACCGGATATCATATGACCCGGGGCCCGAACCGTTCTCGGCAGCGTCACCACCGCTAGCCTTGTTGAATTCGTGTTGCTCGAAGTACCAGACGGCGCGAGAAAAAAGGCCGGCCGCGACAAGATACAGGAAGCAGGTGCTGGCAATGAGGAAGAACTGCAGGGGAGCCATGTTGCCGCCCTTGTAGATGATGAAGCCAACCAAGCAGCCAGCCGCGAGACCACAGACGGTGGGTAACGGGATCGAGCTGGCCGAGACGCCGAGACTCACACCTCCGATGAAGACGATGGCCTCAATCCCCTCACGCAGAATGGTGATGAAAGGGAGGAGGAACATGGCATACTTCTGCGCCCAATCCTTGATGCGAGTGCCGAGCTTGCCGTGCTTGTTGTCCTTGGCCTCAAGAGCCTTTGCAAGCTTGACTCTCCATTTGGCCTGCATCTTGGACACGCGCAGAAGAGCAGCACCCATGATTGCGATGATGATGGAGGCAAGGAGCGCAAAGATACCCTCCCAGAGGGCCTCGGCGTTACCCCAAGCGTCACTCCCAATGCCATAGAAGGCGCCGATCATACCACAACCGATGATCAGACATATCACGAACCCTATGAGGGTGCCGTACCAGACCTACAAAGCACCAAAGGTAAGGAACACATCACCGAAGGAGGTAGGGCCACCAACGTACCTGGTTCCGCAACTTCTTATAGACAGTCCTGTCTTGATCGGGGCCCAGCTGCTGCTTGAGGAAGGACAGCAGAACCGAGACGACGATGGTGGTCTCCAACGTCTCTCTGAAGACAATGAAAAACACCGGAACGGCGAAGACGTCAGGCATGGTTGCGGTTGGCTTGTTTCGGTGCTCTCAACTCAGGTAAGAATCCCTTCTCCCGTCCTGACAGACAGTACAACTTGCTGGCACCTATGGACTCTTGCGGTCTCCGGGAAAACAACAGGTAGGCAGAGGATAGAGGAGAAGATTGGGCGGACGATATCTGGGAGGACAGCATCTGATAAGATTATCTTCCTGGACCGGGGACATGGTGGGATCAGGTCATGAGTGACTTGCAAGGCAAGGGGTGGGTGCAGACTGCGTCCCGAACGCTCCACGGAAAACATCATTCGATGCCAAGTCTATGCCAAGCCGATGCCAAGGATGCCCAGACTGCGCCCAAAAAGTCTTCCACCTCGCCATGCTCGCGTCAGTCCACTCTTCCACTCTTCCGATGTCGCTCTCACACTGGTTTGCTCCATCTTCCGCTCTTCTCGACGATCCTCTCGTGCGCCAAGAGGTTCCCATTCCACCTGTTCGAGCTTCTAACGAGACAAGTTGACCAAGCCATTATTCAAGCCATTGAAGACGCCCCGCCCAGCTTCTCGCCCGTTGACCTGCCAGCAAGCTAACAATCGCAGCTCGTTGCCGCCCCCCTTTCGTCCCTACCTACCTTCTCACGAGAATGAGTCGGTCGACTGCTTGCATCGGCTGATATCCCGGTTTAGCAAGAACAAAAATTTGAAATTCACGCAAGCAGAGGAAATTTTTTCTGCACGATCACCTCTGTGGTTCCACCTTGGAACGTCCCGATTTCTCATCGACTCGACGTCTTCCTCTCCGATTCCGATCGCCCACATGTCCATCTTGAAGCTTTCCGCGATCGACTCTTTGCAAGCTCGTTTCGACTACAGCTACAAGCGCCCAACAAAAGACGGTGGGCTGCACAGTCGGAATACCAAGAAGCTCATTATTACTCACTCGGGAGTATGCATCAGATAAAGAAAGCTGATCCGAGCACAGCTCGCAAGACAATTGGACCGGGATCCACAAGATTAGATCACAAGCTATTGAGCCTAACATTCAAAATTTATCTGATCAATCATTTGCTGACACCACCTCAATCCTCCATATTCTTTACTCGCATTGTTCGACAAACCGACGAAGCAGTCTCTCCCTGTGACGGTATGGCGTCTCTCTCCAATACCTTTGCGAGGTCGGATTTCTTTTCCCATCGAGATGCGCGGGTGATCGCAGGCCTTAATCCCTCAACGGGCTAGAACACCGCTTTGGCCGACCAGCTTGGCGACGAACAAGCATCAGCTTGTTCTGACTTGGTATGCTCTGGACCACTTCTGCCAAGGTAACGACCAGCGTCCAAGCTCTTTCTTTACAGGTGGGATTGTTTTCGTCTCGGCTGTTCGCCTTACGACTTGCATCGCTCTCCACCGTCAAGGCCCAATGAGCCCGCCATTTGGTCGAAATCCATCAGACCACAGAAAATTTGACCAGTGTTTCTTTCTTGCCGATCTGGTATTATGAGTGATAATCTTATCAGATCGTTCACCTGATGCTTCAATTTTTTCTCCCCGCCGCGTCGGAGCAGCATCGGAGCGGCATTGATGGTGGCAGGGTCGTTCGACATGTTTGTCAAGTTTTTCCGCTTTGCCGATAGATGGGCGTCCGGACCCTCGCCTTTCAAAACATCTTATCTGATAATTGATGCTCGATCTCTCTCCTTACTCTCAACGAGCACATCTCCAAGCCAGGCATCATGGCTCTGTCTCTGTCAAACCTCCTCTTTGTCTGCGCAGCCTTCTTGCTGTCGTTCGCCTCTGCAGCGACTCGCGTGTATAATTTCACCGCTGGCTGGGTGAACACAAATCCCGATGGCATGTTCGAGAGGCGCACCATTGGCATCAATGGCCAGTGGCCGTTGCCTCGCATCGAGGCCGACGTGGGAGACAGGGTCATTGTCAATCTGACCAACGATCTAGGGGATCAGTCTACCTCCATTCATTTCCACGGGCTTTACCAGAATGGCACCAATCACATGGACGGCGTCGCCGGTGTGACGCAGTGCGCGGTCCCCCCTGGCTCCAGTTTTGTCTACGATTTCAATGTATGCAGAACCTCCCGCCTCAAGATACGTGGCCCTGGACTAACATTGGGATCAGGTCACTCAACCAGGCACATATTGGTACCACTCGCATGCAAAGGGACAGTATCCAGATGGATTCAGGGGGCCCCTGATCGTCCACGACCCGGAAAACCCCTATGCAGACGAGTACGACGAGGAGTTGGTGTTGACGCTCTCGGACTGGTACCATGAACAAATGCCCGTGCTCATGAAAAAGTTCATGAGCGTAACCAATCCTACGGGAGCTGAGCCAGGTAAGCTGGAATCGAATGCTTGCTATAATTCGTCCTTAGGGCTAACGATATGGTAATAGTACCGCAATCTGCTCTGATGAACGACACCCGCAACCTCCAAATCCCCGTAGAACCAGGCAAGACGTACTTCTTGCGCATCATCAACATGGCCGGCTTTGCTGCTCAGTATTTCTGGATAGAGGGCCACACTTTCCGCATCATCGAGGTGGACGGCGTCTACACTGAACCCGCCGAAGCCAGCATGATTTACTTGACCGCGGCGCAGCGGTACGGTGTTTTGCTCACCACCAAGGACAACGCGGACGAGAACTTTGCCATCATGGGTTCCATGGACCAGGATTTGTTCGACGTGATCCCCGAAGGGCTGGATCCCAACGTGACGAGTTTCTTGGTCTACGACGCGGAGAAACCACTGCCGGAGCCCAAGTTTGTGGACGAGTTTGACCCATTCGATGACATGGAGCTTGTCCCGACCGACGGAGAGGAGCTGCTTGAAAATCCGGACTTGGTCGTGCAGCTCGACGTGGTCATGGACAATCTCGGCGACGGAGCAGTAAGTCCCTTACCAAAACCCCCGTCCTTTTTTTCCCCCCTCGCGAAGCCCTTGCCTTTCACCTTTTCCACGCCCTGCATATCTAAGCGCGATACTGACATGCATGGCTTGTTTTGTCTAGAACTACGCATTCTTCAGCGGCATCACCTACACCGCCCCCAAGGTGCCGTCTCTGTACACGGCGCTGAGCACCTCGGACCTCGCCGCCAACCCCATCGTGTACGGGTACAACACGCACTCGTACGTGCTCGGCCACAACCAGATTGTCGAGATCGTGCTCAACAACCAAGACCCCGGCAAGCACCCCTTCCATCTACACGGGCACGTCTTCCAGGCCGTGGTGCGCGGGCCCGAGGAGTCGGGCGACTGGGACCCCAACGTGGTGACGAACGGCAGCTTGGTGCTCCCCCGCGTGCCCATGAAGCGGGACACCATCCTGGTCAGGCCCAACGGCCACATCGTGCTGCGGTACCGGAGCGACAACCCCGGCGTGTGGTTGTTCCACTGCCACATTGAATGGCACGTTGACTCGGGCTTGGTCATGACGTTTGTCGAGGTACGTTTTAAGCTCTCTTCTTTTTCTTTTTTTCTTTTTCTTTTTTTTTTTCTGTTCCCTGTTTGTTTCCTTTCCCGCCTTTCCCTCTATTCTACTCTTGGCCCCGAAAAAAGGGAAAAACACAAAAACAATCTGATTTTGACGTGATATCCTGATAAAACTGACTGACACCCGTATGTACATGTATTAGTCCCCCCTGACCCTCCAAAACACCCTCGCCGGACGGATTCCCGAGGACCACCTGGCGGCGTGCGCGGCAGCGAACCCACCGGTCCCGACGGCCGGCAACGCGGGCGCCAACACGGAGAACTTCCTTGACCTGACGGACGCGCCGGCGCCGCCGGACCCGCTCCCGGACGGATTCACGACAAAGGGCATCGTGGCCATGACGTTCAGCATCCTCGCGGGCCTGCTCGGTATCGCGACCATCGTGTGGTACGGGCTCGGCGAGATCAGCACCATCGAGGCCGCGCGCGAGCAGGCCAAGATCCAAAAGGCCGCGGCGGAGCGGGGCGTCATCTCGCGCACCACCTCGGCCGCCTCGTCCGCGGCTCATCCCGCCCTCTTGTCTAGCGGCGTGGGAGGGGAAAATTCCGCACATGCGGGTGCTGACGGCACCACCACGACACCGGCCAAGTGATCTTTCGTGCGGGTAGCGGTCATGACCTGAGGGACGCAAGCAGGTAGGCCTCGCGCGAGAGAGACACACAGAGGCATACAGACACATACAAACACACAAACAAACACACACATATGTCTAGAGTGTGCCGAGAGGAAGGTTGAGAAGAGGAAAGGGGGGGAGGGAATCAAATCAGCGTAATTCATGTTCTCCTGTCATGGACATATCTAGACGCATGCGGCGGCTGGGGTCTCTTCTCGATAATTTGAGCCTCATACCTTCTCGTATGTTCATAATCGTGACGCCTTGATTTCTTTCCCCACGAGGCACGCAACAAATTTATATTATTCAACCAGAGGTTTCCTGACTTAAAGTAACCTGATCTGTGACCAACATGCCAGCAATACTTGCGCTGGTCAACGTAGAGAGTACCCCAGAGAACAAAGCCGAGAGCGCGACGCGAGAAACGTCGCCGGCCCGAGAAGGAGCGATCTGACTGAGCACGCCGATCTGGGTTCCGAGGGAGCCGAAGTTGCCAAACCCTGTAATGGAGGATATTAGCATCATTCCAAGGACAAATACGTCGATCATACGAATGCCTGGTTGCTGACCAGCGCTTCACGTGTTGGGAAACTTACCGCACAATGCGTACGTCGCAATCAGCTTGGACCGCGGGCTCATGTTGATATACTGTGCCTCGCTCGTGAGAGAGTTGTACGCCACAAATTCGTTGGCGACGACCTTGATTCCAATGAGTTGTCCCACTTTCAGCAGATCATCGCGGGGCACACCCAAAAGGAAGGCGACAGGGTAGCAGATGTATCCCAGGATCAATTGGAGGGTCAGGTATGGGCCTCCATCTTGGGTAATGTTGATATATCTATTCCAAGAGAAAGGACAAGTTAGTCGGTCGGAAGGTCAGAAACAGGATTTATCCGACCCTTGATGAATCGGTATAGGGAGACAACTTACCTTCCCCACCACCCTAGAAGAGCGTTGATCAAGCCGATCAATGCGATAATGCAGAGTAAAGTAGCCACGATCATGCCAGCGATCTTGATACCGAGCCAAGCACCGTTGGCAAATGCATGCAAGGCATTGGTTGCGCGATGTTCATCGTCATCAGGAATGACCACCCGGCCTGAGGTGATGGTCTCCTCTGTTTCCGGGTATCGCATCTTTGACACGGCCAGGGACGCCGGGATTGACATGATACAAGAAGACACCAGAGCCTGGGGATTCAATCCCAACCCGATATATGCTACCAGCACGGAGCCAGCAATGGTAGCAAAACCAGAACACATGACTTGATGAATTTCTGCCAGGGTCAAGTGAGGCACGAACGGCCGCACCAGCATGGCAGATTCTCCCTGTCCAATGAAAGGAGAAGCCGCTGCCACGACAGCTTCAGCACCGGAGACACGCAAGCTCCAGAAGAAGAACACGGCAAACTTGCCAATGAACCATTGCAGGATACCCAGGTAGTAGAGGACCTGTACAAAGGCAACGAAGAAAATGATCGGTGGCACGACTCCCGTCAAGAACCAGTGCAGATCGATGACACTGTCCGCCGTCAAAAACGAGGTACCCTGATCTGCGAATCCTAGTAGCTGACGAGCGAGGAAGGAGATGAAGTTGAAAATATCGTAACCAGCTTTTGTACGGAGCACAAACACCGCAATGACGAACTGCGTCAACATGCCACCGATCACCGTGTGCCAGCGAATCTTGCGGCGGTCACGCGAAGTAAGCCAGAGGAGAGCTAACATGACGGCGAGCCCCAGGAGGGAAATGGCACGGTTTCCACGGGTGTTATCAGCAGATTCCTCTGAAACGAAAGATCCAACCAGGATGGTAGCCAGAGCAACCAGCGCAGCAAGCCAGATGCGGAGCTTCTCTGGGATTGCCTGGTAGACTTTGACACCCGTGTTGTTCCAGATAAAGTGCATTGGTTTAGTGATGATGGTGATTGGAACCCAGAAGAAGATCAGGCGCAGAGTGATGGCGAGGTAGAGGAGGAACGGAATCAGCCAGCCCAAGTCGTGACGGTGCAGAACCAACCCAGCAATCCACCATCTGCGACAAAAGATCAGGGGGGATAATAATGATGACGAGGACGACAGAACTCACCCGGTGAACAGCAACCAAATGAAGAGGTGGACGAGGATCTTGTATTTCGAATATACTCTTGAGAGACGATGCTGTTTCCCGTCTTCCTCAGAACCGTTGGTCGACACCCGCGCGGGATTCACATCTCCTTTCTCAGCATCATCCATGGTGATGAAATCCTTTTCATTGACCGCGTCCGAGGGATGGCGGAGCTGGTGCTTCACATAATCTTGCGGATTTTTGCCAGCGACATGCTGGTCGATGGTGGTGCCGTCGGCATAGAGGACCTCGTCGTGGCGCCCACTTAACGAGGGGCGGCCGTGATGGAGGTGCTTGTGCTGATGCTCGTGGGAGTAATGTAGAGCCAAATCCGGGTTCTCGTCAACGTCCTTCTGCAACGAAGGGTTATGACCATGAGCGGGAATGTCGTGGTGCGTCCTTCTGCGATCCCCAATCTCGGCCGGCGCATCGGTAGGGTGCATCTGGACAGCGTCGTCGTTGATGCCCTTGACCTCTTTTGGGTCGACGGGGGCTGGATTCGAGCTCATCCTGTGGGCTGTCTCCGCTCGTGTTTGTCGTCCAGGTACTTGGTGAGCACAGTGGATCGCAGAAAAGAAAGAGCGACCAGGAGGACTGGGACGAAGGCGACAAAAGTGATCAACCACGGAGACATGATGGAGTCGGGGTATTAAATTATCTTTTGGTTTTTTTTCCCTCTTCCCTTGTTCAGACTGTGCGCTGCGCGTGGGTGGTGAGCACCAATGCTGCAGGGTGTGATCTTCCAGAAATCCGTAAAAGGATGGTAGCTCCGGCGAGCTTGCAGGGGCAAGGCCGGCTGGAACTGTGCGAATCTCAATGCAGGGAGTGGATCGTCGAGGTAATAGTGGTGATCTGCTTGCCGAGGACAAATCTATAGAGGAGGAGGAAAGATGAGTGGTGGGATGCCAGCGGAATGGATGGAGGGCGTGGGTGGCTCGACGCCACCGATGGACCAAATGTTACAACGCTACGAGGCTTGGCATTGTCGCAGTTGGAGAAGCGCCGTATCTCATCGCCTGCGCCGACATGCCTCTCGTTGGCCATTCTGCACCAATTTCTCAATCTCAGCCTTGGAATCGACCTGCTCAAGGAGGGTCATCCAGAGCATCCTGCGCTTGACTATCAGGCCAAGCAATGTCAGAGGAGTTTGCCAAGTGATAAGAGAGGGCAAGGAGGGATTCCACTGTCCAGTTTTGGAGGCTTACCAGCGCGATCGCTTCGTCCGATGCAACATGGCTGTCATGGGGCTGACGGTTCCTCGACCCTTCCCATCGAATCAAAGGCGTCTCATCTTGGACATGCCCTGGTCAGCAGTTGTCTCCCAATCCACACTTCGGTCGCCTCCGCTTTCTGGGCGAGCCCAAGGATTCCTGGCTACTCCATCTTGTGCCCCAAGGTGGACAACGAGGGCACCAACAAGGGAGGGCGCACGGGCGATAGACGAACCCTCGTATACGCGGTTACACTTGCCACAATCTGGACAGTCCGTGCTTGCAGCCTCGGCCCCTTCCAGATGCTTACCTAGCCGCCCACTACTACGACGAGTACTCGGGACGGACGAACTCCAGAAGAATGCACAATTTCCTGGCCGAGATAGCAGAAATGCCGACTACTCCTTTCTCCCTGTATGAGCAGAAGTAGATAATATCTTTGCGTAACTGTCGGTGGAGTTGGCTTTTCTCGCCACAGACCCTTCATCTGCCAAACTCCTCGCTATGAACGAAAGTCACGACATTAAAACACACTATTTATGGCATGCCGGAAGCACATGCGAAACATGAAATATCCCACGCAGGTCCCGTCGGCACTCAGAGCTCGCTTCCTAACAACGACCCCTGCAACGCCTGAGGACCCTTGTTCTCGCCTCGCGTGCTCAAAATCCCGAACCGCAGAAACACTTCGGAACATGTGACCAGGATGGAGATCACGATCAAGACGATGATGATCCAATTGATCCGCGACATCTTATCATCGGAAATGTAGTCTGACAAGACCTCAGTTAAGTCGAGGAACACACGACAGCGTTCGTTGAGGATCTGAATTCGAGGTTTGATTTCAAGATACTCGCGTACCGCGTTGTATAGTGGATGTAAGGTGGGCTCGCTATCCCAGATCAAATTGGGTACGTCGAGGACATTCGATGCTAGATGGTTGCAAGAGTTAGCGCACATGTCACCCAGCAGATAAGGCGAAAGGTAACCTTACACAAGTTGACCTCGACTCGGCTCTTATATAGTCCTCCAAGCAGCTTGATCACTTCTTCTCGTTTCAGACCCAGCTCTCCTGTCTTGGCCAATTTGCCAGGGACATCTTTCGCAGCCTCCATCTGCGCAGCCATGGTTTCCTCAAAGAAGCTTAGCTTGGTGCTCTGGGCAATGGCATGGCTGATGGCCAACTTGATCATATGGTCGCCACTGCGAAGTGTGATCATGTCGTTGTATACTCGAGGCCGCAGAATCTCATTGTTGTATTCGAAGTGGAAGTCTTCCGTCTCAAAGTCTTCCTCGTCTAGAGCATTCATGGTAAGGGTGATCGGCGACACGACGTTGGTCTTCTGATCAACAATCGTGGCAAAGGCAAAGTCGGCCAAGACATCTTTCTCCTGCTTCTCGCTAAAATTCCAGAAGACGACCACCCCATAGCTGAAGACAAACATTTCTGCGAATCGGTATGCATCGGGAGGGAGACTCGCGCCTGGACTGTTCGACCTTTGTGAATGGTCACTCTCTCTCCATTGCCCATTGAGTCGCGGCCGTTCCAAGTTGCTGGAGTCACCTGAATTTGACTCAACAGGCTGCTCATCCGGCGTGTAATTTCCTCTCACGGAATGTTGTTCTTCTTCCTCTGCGTAATATGGTTCACTGTAATCTCTTTGCTCGCTGCGGGCAATCTCTTCATCTAGGACTGTTCCACCTTTAGCGCTCTGGACTGGCGGGCTGCTTCGGATCCGGTATCCTTCATTGCCGGGTAGCAGGGGCAGATGATATGCGCAGTACAGGCAATCGTCATAGAGCTTAGCTCTGGCTCCATGGCGTTGCCTAACAAAGGTCGCCGTTGACTGCAGTTTATATGCTTGAGCTGTGCAGTAGGCCGTGACTCGCGGGAGCTCCTTTTCCGTACGCCTTGCTTTGGGTAATCTCTCTGCATAACTTTTGACACCTTCTTTCCCGGGTTTGCGGTAATCTTCGTCGTCCCTTGGTGGGCCTTTATCGGCGTCGGGCGCAAAATCACCCTTCTCTTCTTCCTCCTCAACAGCCTCGGGCAACAGAACCAGCTTTTCGGACGTTTTGGTGGACCGAGAAGGCAAGTGCGGACCAACATAACGACCAGTGAGTCTCGGATCGACAGGTCTACCTGAGTTGGTACGAAAGGCTCGAGGTCTTTGGGGATGTCTATTGTGAGCAGAAGGGACGTCGGACGCATATTGCAGGACGCTATCAACGGTGATGAACCGAGAAGGCTGCTGTCTTCGGGCCTGCGGGAATGGCCGGGTTTCGCGAGGATCAGAGACCTGTTGCAGCTCCATGTCAGTTATCGCCTCAGCCAACATTCTCGAGGCGGCGGAGATGAGATCATGTTGAGGGAAACGCACCAAAACGCTGGGCCCTCTTCTGGCCGTTGAGCTCGGGGGAGCCATATTGCTGCTGGTCGCGACTACCACAAGAGAGTAGTGATAGGTGTCTAGGGAAGAGGAAGCAGTATTTGTCGGAGTGCAGGAGTGGGTGAGAGCGAACGATAGAACCTCAGGTCGTCCAACCTACCGTACAAACTCCAACATGTCAGTGGTTCGTCATTCCGGGCTCCTCTTCCGCGAACGAACCACGCCAAGACGTTCAGCCAGCACCAATCAGCCATTAATTATCTCAGTGGGTCCAGATGATGTTGGGACACCGAGGAACTTACGGGGACCATCATGCTGGGCAAATGCACTGGTTATTCGGTCGGCTCTCAAACCCTCCTGGCATTATAGAAGTGAGCATACTTACCTCGTCAACAGCAATATATGGAGGGCTCTGCTGCTGGTTGAACGAGGCATGTCACTTGTTCCGTAATGTACGAAGCCTGGATGCGTTTGGGAGTATATAACCAAGCTTCCCACTAGCGAGTCCCCAGAGCTACGTACGACTCCAACAATCAGATAGCTGGATTATACAATCCCATGGCTGTTTAGCGCCTTTCGAGGGTGCCACGTTGAAGAGTACCATGGCAAGCCACCTCAATCAATACCATCCAAGACGTCAGCGACCGAAGCCGACGGAGCGTCTTCATACAATTTCTGGCGGGCTTGATCGGCCAGTGTGCCCTGAGGACCAGTCTTTTCCTCGCGTCGATTGAGAAATGACAGATATGTCTGCCAGATCACCGCGAAGAAGCCAGAGAAGGCAAACCGGAGGTGGGCGGGTACAAGGGTGAAATTCACCGCCGTAACGGCAGGCCAGAACTTGGCCGAGCTCACCACGCTTTCTGGCACGGCCGAAACGATGCGGTGAATAACCACCGAGGGCGCTTCGCCTGTCAATAGCGCTTGCATACCGAAGAAGTATGTGTTGAAGATTGGTGCAAAGAAAAACTGTTGAATAGCAACCTTGACTGCTATCGATGTCCATTTCGAGGCGTAGTTGAAGTGAGTGCCCAAGAAGAGGAACCTTGTGACCAAGACAACGTCAATATTCTGCTCTACCCTTAATGTTGAGTGTCTGTCGCTGGGGCTTACCATTTATAACCAGGAATCGAGGCTAGGCCACCCACTGTGATCATTCTCAATGTCCGCAGCCCATCATATGGCTCTCCTCCGACCTCTTGGGCAAGCAGGTCACCACAGAGATATGTTGCTAAAGATGTTGCCAGGGCGATACCCAGCGGCCTCCGTCTCTGCAACCGGCTGAACCAGGAGAAAAAGTCCTTCACAGGACCCAGCCGGTGATACCAAAGCGGACTAGGGACGTCAATAACGGAAGCTTCGGTCGAGTGTGGGACTTCTGTGACTACTTGGTTAGGAGTATGAGGAGTCTTCTGCAACTCGGCTGTCTTGATCTGATCTTTGGTAAAGACGTTCCTGCTGAAGCTTCTGTATCGAGGAAAGGGATGCTGCCGGCAAATCCGCCCCAGCGACCGAGGTATCATGGTGACAGGGGAGACACTTGGAAAAGGGCTGTGAGCCTGGATGCTGCTAGACAATTACATTGCAGAGATTGGTGAGGCACAGTGTAGATGGCGTGATAGTCTTAATTCTCGAAGCTCCCCGATTCATAGAATGTAAAAATGGGAGAGGCAATCTATTACCAAGTCTGGCGAGAGATGTTGATGTTCTTTGGTGGTTAAAACACTCAATCTCCAGTTGTGACGTGAACGATGCTGGTGATGCCAGAAGGAAGAATGACGTCACAGGCACATTCCATGCAAATGCTACTACTTACGAGGAAAAGGAAACGTCGAGATCTATGGATATAAAGTGGCTTTCACTTGATTTGAAATCGTGTAATATTACAACATATATGTGTTTTTGAAAAAGGAAATGTCTCCATCGGAGCTTTTTCCTGCGGATTTTCTTTTCAGCCCAGGTCCACCAAACCGTGTGCCCAAACTCTTCATTTTTTTCGGGGGGCATTACTTTTCAAGTTGCTCAACCATTTTCTAGCCTTGCGGGTTCTCACGAAAGTCGGGTTTTTGGCCGAGTACACTCTGATCTGGGCCCTATGAGTCTTTGTTAGTGTCGACGGACCCCGAACGGGGCCAAAGAGTAGAGTCGCTCACGATACCCGCCATGTCCGTCCCACGCAAGTGTGCATCAGAGATGTCACCAGAGGGTCCGCCATACTTGGACTCATACTGCTTCAGCTCCCCCTGACGTATCTCGTCGCCGTCATATCCAATCCGGGGGTCCACCTTGTTCAGCACTTCGGACTCGTGCCTTGGGATTGTGCTGGTCCGACCAAAGGACGGGCCTCCAAAGGTATTGGGTGCTCGGTCTAGCTCTTGACCCTTGCCACTCCCAATTTCGTCTCTGCCGCGGGTTCCTGGCTCATTCCCATTTTCGGCGTGGGAGGTCAGCGAGTCCGAAGCTTCAAGTTTGTCTCTCAAGGCGCCTTGGTCTGCTCCCAAACCAGACATTCCTTCGCTTTTTGAAACCTTCAACTTGTCGAGAAATGCAGACATGTTGAATACAGACAGGAATTGTAAGTGTCCTGGGAGAATATAGGGTTCACAATGAAGATGTTCAATGCCACTTCCTACCTTTTAGGCTATTGTGTTCTCTGACGCGACCAACCTCGATGTATTTGAAAGGGCCGTGGACTGTAAATCCTGGAGACGTCATAGGGGTCAGCCCCTCTGTTGTTACGAGAGACCGTTATGGCCGTTGATATCAATCACTCGATCTCCAATAGGGAATGCAGCATCTGGTAGCTCACAAAGGCCTTGGATTGGTTGTCCCTCGACTCGTTGATAAGCTTCGCTGCTCCCGTATGACAGGGCTACCCTGGGTTTGCCGATCTCTACACAATGAGGTGGAGAAGATTTGCTGATGTGTGTTCATGCTAGTGAGAACTTGTACCTGATCAACACTAGCCATCTAGTACTGTAATAATGGCTGGTGATGGAGTAGCCACAAGTACTCGGTATGTAGAAGCACGAGTCGGTTTTATATCCGAGGCAAATCCCGGAAGGTCTTGGCGTTCCAAGCCGGATACGGATTTTTGGTTTCCCCGATGCGGCTCGCCTGAATCCGGATTGGGATTCGTTACTCCATATCGAACCTCGATTGTGGGGATTCTGATCCCATTCTTCCAGAGCCTTCCTTTCTCTCCTGTATCACTGTATCAATGGCAGCCTTGGACTGTACTTTACCGTGTGTCTGCAATATATATGGATCACTTATGACTGCTATTCGATTACTCTGCTAGTTATGATAGCCTGCGGTTTCGTCCCCGGCACCCAGCTCTCCCATCCTTACAAGTTACATTCCATGTCCCGCATGGCCCTAGACTCTCCAACCGAGTCTACCCGATCAACCACCCCTGTCAGCCTCGATTGTTGCACAGCCTTCAAGAAGCACCCATGCATGCCCAAAATGCCGCAGCCCTGGACAAGCTGCCTGAGGAGATTCTGATTGAGATCCTCGACTACCTCGAACCTCAGGAACTTATCTCCATCCAACTCACATGTTCCACATTGTCCAAGTTGGCACGTGCCAACCCCCTATGGAGGCACAAATGCTTCGAAAAGTCTCCCAGTGCCTCCATGAGGGCCACCAACAGTATCCTCAATACCCTCACGAATGCTTTACAAGGTCTGACTCTCTCAGAGCGCCCACGTCAATCACGCGTATCGCCTTCGAATGGTCACGTGCCGGAACGGCTTGGTGAAAGCGCTCGTGCTCGGGCAGTCAATCAGTGGGATCTCTCAGGCAAAGGCGAAAGGGTGGATTGGTACTCAGAGTACAAGGCTAGATATGCTCCCCTGAGCGTCGACTGGCTTGCCCACGACCCCACAAGACACCTGGAGATCAGAGGTGTCGCTCCTCTCGCCGCGACTGATCAGATGGTTGGGTATTTGGAGGACGGAAGTGTCTGCATCTGGGATCTCGGTCGGTGTGCCTCGGGAAGGAGGAAATTTCGAGAGCTGGGACGGAGCAAGCCATCCATCCTCTTCGCCGACGCCAATCAGCCAAGCGAGACTCTGGTGGTGGACTGTGTGAGTACCTTCCCATCACAACAAAAGGCGTTCGTCGCTGTCGGCAACGTGTTGAACGAGATCGATCTCAACACCCTGTCCGTGGTGTCGCACGCCAGGTATCCCTTCCAAATCACCGCGTTATCGCAGTCAGCGTATCCGGAACTGCCGATGACGGTCGGCACTCAATGGAGCGTTCATATTGTAGACCCACGAATCCCTGTCATTCCGACCTCTCCCTCTTCTCACGAACGAGCGGATGAAGTGCCATGCACGCCAGGACGGTCTACGGCAATCCTCCCCGATATGTCGGGAGATTCGTCAATGTTACCTGCCATCTTTGGCACGTCACCTTCACCCCTGTCGACGTCCAGCACGGGCCCGTCGACACATTCTTCCGGGTCACCTAGCTGGCGCCCTTCTCATCGCCTACAGAATCCCCAGTGGATGGGCTATGCGCGAGTCGAGCCGGGGCCGCTCTCGATTCTGCACCACGCCGAGAACGAGATTCTCCTGTGCGGTAGATTCCCCAGTATACTATCCTACGACCGTCGATTTTTCCCCCGTCTCCAATACGTCATCCACTCCAGCGCCAGCCTCTCATCGCTGGCGTCGATACCCTATCCACCGGCCGGAGCGTCACCCAACGTGACGGGCGACGCCACCCTCATCGCGTGCGGCGAATACAAAGGCCGCGGCTCTCTCGAGTTGTACTCGCTTCCGCACGTCAAGCCCGGACAAAGACAATCCAACCCGGACATCTCCACCAGTTCCAGCCCTTCTGAGGACGACGAGCTCGACATCACCAGGAACCGCAACCTGACCTCCTCCGACGGGCTCTTCAGCTACAAGAACCGCCAGGACGCGGCCAAGTCGAAGCTCCTTTCCGTGGCGTCGCAGGGCACCAAGATCGTCTTCTCCGACTCCGAGGGCGGCCTGAAATGGGTCGAGCGCGACGGTCACAGCCTCGTGCGGCGGTGGAACATCAACGGGTTCCAGATGGGCAGCGGCAGCCCGAACCACGCCATCGCGGCCTCGGCTTCGGTCCACGGCGACGCGGTCGCGCGCAAGATCATCCCGCTGGACGACGACTCGGCGCCGTTCTCGTCCGAGTCGGAGCGCGGCCGCCGCGGCGACGCAGACCTGCTCGTGTGGACCGGCGAGAAGATCGGCGTCGTCACCTCGGACGCGCAGTTCATGGACCACGAGGAAATGGTCCGCGAGATCGAGGGCGATGTCGAAGAGCTGCGCGAGAAGGAGGAGCGCGAGAGGAAGCAGGAAGAGTACTCCAAGATCATGCGCCACGCCCTCGAGAGACAGGCCGACGAGAGGCGCTGGATGAGCCAGTTCAGACTCAAGAGGAGGGATTATTTCTGACACCCCCCCCCCCCCCCCGGCTCCGGGCCGTCCTCATTTCTTTTTTCTCCGGGTTTTCTTTTTTGAGGCGCTCGCGGTACAAAGGGGGTAAGAGATGACGATAGAGCCCGTCAAAAAGACACCGTGCTTTGGAAGATGAAAACAAGAACACCGTGTCGCCTGGTCCGGTCCCCGGTATATTTTGAGACCGTTGCGGTTTGAAAAAGACTAGACACGTATATATAGCTCTCTCAAGCTCCCAGCTATTGGGCCTCTCCCATACCCCTTTCCAGCCTGATTCAAACAAGTCCAGCGCGTTTCCCCTCCTACAGCCGATGACGTCTAAAGAAAAACAACAAAGCAATATTATGTACAGTGGTAGTCCTTTCCAGGTTCTTCGCGCCATTGAATCGGGAGACTTGGTTGTATTGTTTGTTATACATTACAGAAGCTAGCTACCCGGATTGTGCCACACGACAGACTCGCTCGCTCAATCCCTGATCCTTTCTCGAGACCGATTTCAAATCGACCAGCAGTTCGCGTCATGGTCGAATCGGCTACATTTCCGCCGTGCAGCCCTGAAATGGTCCTTCAATCTCATTAATTTGCTCCCTCACCCGTGCTTACATGCATGTATTGCTTGCCGCTCCGAGAAGCAGTGGAACCTCCAAGGCAGAGAAGAAAGAGAGAAAGAACAAGGAAAAGAAAACAGACTTGACAGGTGAACCCACCAGTGCTCGCCCTTGATGATCACAGCCAGCCGGTCACTCGGACGACCATTGTCAAAGACCCATTTCCACCCATGTTGCAAGTGACGTACATTTCATTCGGATGTCGAGTTTACGAGATGACAGTATCGTATTGATAGCAAAATGGGCCCGCGGTGGTGCTGATCAATTCCCGCACGGCAATAGGCTCCAGCTGAAAGTAGCCCCAGTCTGGTTCGACTGAATCTAGGGTAACTACCGGCGATGGCGGTGTGTTCAGCGCAGTACCCGTTGACCCGTCTAGCTGATCCGCCAGCTCGGGGTAGTTGGTCTGCCAACTCCAGTAGACCTTGTCGATCATGGTATGCAGAGGATACCAAACAGGATCCTGAGCAGATACATGTATACTGTCCATCTGGCCTCCGACGGAGAAATGTGCGCCTGAGTGGATGCCCAGAGAAGAAGACCCGATGACACCGTTGAGAAGGAACTCAAAGTTCGAGGCATTGGTCGCGTGCACGGCAGCAACAAGTTCAGCGGTGTTGGTGTACGTCTGAGAGACGTAAGCATTCAGGTCGCGCATCAAGCAGATCTCGTTGCGAGAGAACGCATCGGCCGGTAGCGTGCCGGTGGCGAGTTGTGTCGGGTCAATGAATTTTAGTGGCGCAATCATGTTTGCGAATGGTCCGGTTGTGACACAACCTCCGCCTGTACCGTGAGGAATGGTCAACTGTGCGCCGAGGGTGATTGGACCTGTATTGTTATAGATTCCGTCACCAGACATGGAGTAATCGGAGCCGTCGAAGATGGGGAATGCGTGGGGGTCAGAAGCCGTGGCGGCAAAGTCCCAGTAAGGGAATGCTCCTGTATAGCCACAGGTCTGTTGCAGGTCGGTCTCATAAAGCCAGAGGAAGTAGCGATGCCAGGTCAAGAAGAAGGCGTCAAGATGGACATATTGTGTGCGGTTCACGTGAATGACGGCATAGTCCATGTATCTGTTGATGGCTGCGGGATATTGAACTGGGTCGAGCTGAGATGGCTGAGCCATTAGACACTTCACGGCGTCCGTGTATGCTTTTCGGTCAGCCGCCGCCATGTTGTTGAAGTCCACTCGAGTTCTGATGTTTTCCGGCGTACATGACCAGTCTCCCCTGCCGATATGTCTCAATGGTGCAGCGAAGGTAAACGAAATGAGCAGCAAGACAGTAATAGTAACGAAGGACAAGAGCGAGCGTGGCATGATGGGCAACCTAAGCGAGAGTGCAGAGTGCCCGTGAAGAGTAGTGAAGGTCAGTATGCACACCAGGGAGATGTGGCAGTGTTCATTCTTGAGTGAGGGAAGAACACATTGTCAGGCAGAGGGAGGACACTCAGATCTAAATACCGGATGTCCAAACCACCACGGTGGTCAGGTAGCACTTGTCGAGTCTCCTCGTCGAGATAGCTGATTGACTTACAGCATCTAGCCGAGTGTAAGAAGCAATGGGAGGCGAGATGCATAAATGGCCCATGCATGGAGAAGCTCGTTTAGGTGGTGGGTGCGAAGAAGTGGAGTGTCTGTGATGGAGGTGCGGTTTGCATCGTTGAGAGTCTCGATGCGTAACCGACAGGGGGTCGTTGAAAGAGGTTGGAGGCCTTGACGGCCTGGCAAACTTTGAGCTCACAGGAGCTGAGAGCAGATCCAAGCCATTGTTGGTTAGGTCGGGTCATCTAGAGATGAGCTTAACCATGCTTCATCTTCGCTTTCGGTGGGTCAATAGCGAGACTAGGATGCCTTGACCAGGACAAAAGTCATCGTTGCCGATCAAGGTGGTGTTGTCAATGCGGGGAATGCGATGAGAGCTGCTCTCGGTCGCCCTTCAGACTTGCGTGTCTGGCTGGACCGGATGCTCAGCCTTCCATAGGAAGCTACCCACCTCTCAACTCTGGTCTTTAGCACTCCCGCGTCGCGCCTGAGGAGACCTTTGTATTCTTCCTCTTTGCTCTTTATTAGGGAAGAAAGGTCATTCGTCCTCCCATATACTTCACGCTATAGTCTCGAGCTCGGCATGATGTGTAGGTGGAGACACAGATACTTGCTCAACATCTATTGGGTCTTTGTCGCTCACCCCGAACCGTTCTTGCTGCAGGAGCTAGGTGGTACTGAAACTTGGCGAATGTTAGAGGGCACCTGGCCTGGCCCTCCTTACCGCAGTGTGTTGACTTGTGTCTGCTGGTGGTGGTCGTTGCGTCGGTCTTTGGCAGGCCAAAAGAGATCAGGCAGGTTCCATCAATATGGCCTGAACTTGTCATTGTAAGCCGTCATATGCGCAACATCCACTATTGGATGGATCTTAGCCACCACGTTGTACAGATGATGTGACTTCGATAAGTGGGCGCGAACGCCACCTTGTTCGTTGCCCACCCAAAGCGCAGGACATTCTTTCCTGTAAGTTGTGGATCTCTGTGACATAGAACGTTAGCTGGTGCTGAAATGCACTGGTAATATTGGCTGGGGACGAAACACAGCCCTGTTCTCCCTGACGCAGGCACCCTTGTTGCCATGTTTTCGATGATATGCCGGGAAACACCTTCCTACACCGTGTAATCAGCTCGATTTTCGTTGTTGGATCCCTAGTGGGGTACATGTCGGAGAAATATGCCAACCAGTGGTCTGTGTCACGGTCCTTTGGTTCTGTTTCGCATCATGGCATGTTCCATTAACCCCAGTGACAGCGTCGCAGCGGTGTAGAGCACTACCGAGCGTCATACAAAGATTATGCGCATTCGAATAGCTCTGACGTGCCTTGAGCTGGGGAGGAATGTGTCAGCGTGGCGGAACGCAACGCTACAAAAACCGGTCAAGGAATACCGGTCAGGCAGGCAGTGACACGAGCCAGCCACTTGGAATACTTACGGTGGCGGTGCGCCACATCCGCCATTTTAAGGACCTTAGCACCAGGATCTTTGGAAAAGAGGACTCTGTTGCGGGTAGAGATGCGCGTAGCTGTGGGTGGTATGGAACGGGGTTGGTGATGGGAAGGGCCCTCAAGGAAGAGAGAGCGAATCAGTCGTCCATGATGCGAATTGTCTGAAAAGGAGATTCCGGGTGCTTCGAAAGTCAACTCATTCGCCTTCCCACCTTCTGCGCTGTGTTGTATCGTCCTCAAACTGCGCTGGGATCACATCTTCGTTCCACTGAAGTCGGAGAACTCAGATCCGATAGAAGGAGGAGTGGTCTCAACTCTTCAGACGGTACACACTTCGCTGTGAGCAGACTTGTTGCTAAAACGAATACACCATGTCAGGTCTAGGTGAGCTGGATTATGAATTGCACGACTTTGGGAGAGGCAGCTTTCAGATATGAGACATCGTCAGCAGAAACCCAGGCAATGCACTCAGGAGTAACCCTCGAAATGCCTGAAGATGGAGACTGGATGGCATCTTGCAGATGTGGTTTGCTTCTTGCACGAGGCAGAAGAGAGGAGAGTAGTGAATACTGAATCTTGAATGGCATTATTCACAGATTTCATTCAGCCCCCACGAACAATCATAATCGAGATCGCAATGACAATAGAGAATCACGTGTTCGCAGCTGGACTCGACAGAAGGACGAATGCGCAGGCAGTTTGGCGCAGCCAAAAGGGCAAAAAACCCGAGACCCCGGAATCTGGCAGCAAGAATCTTGAACACCAGGAGGCGCAATATTATTTCTTCATCAAAGGCGCAGGCATTGATCAAGGCATTTTCAGCCCAAGCACAATCCCATCATACTCCTTCATCAACGCGTCTGTCTCGATGGTATATCTTCTCTCGTTCTGTTTCCTCGCGTCCTCATCCTCATCCTCGCCCTCGTCCTCGCCCTGGACTTCCTCCTCTCGACCTTCTCCGGCCGACCAGTGACATGCCGAAACGTGTCGCAGACGAATATATCACAAAGGACAACGGTTCTATAGCCAACAACCCCACCGCAGACGAAAAGCCCAAAATGTCAACAGCAGCTCAACAGGCTCGGCGAAAGTGAGTTGTTTTGTCCAGCATACCTTCGAATCCATCTCTTTGTCGCGCTTATGTTGTTGCCCTCCTGGATTTGATCCCCAGAATTCTCCCATTCCCCTGCTCCGGGTGCCCTGCTCCAGTCGCTTGGCTGCAGTTATCCGTAGGCTTTACGCCCGCCGCCTTCCCTCCGCCTTGACCTTTTCGCATTCTTTCACAAGCCCCTATGATCATCATTTACTAACTTCCTCCCAGAATAGCCACGCCGCGAGGTCGCCTAGGCGCAAACCGCTCCTCTCATCCCTCCTCGTCCTTCGGCGCCTCGAACCCTTTTGCTCAAAGCACAACCCAACAGCAGCCTTTTCCTACTGTGAACGGTGGTGTTGCCTTTGGCACTACCCAGTCCTTTCCACCGGCATCTGCTGGCACAAGCAGTTCCTTCAATTTCCAGCCTCCGCAGGCGAGCTCCTTTACATTCGGTGCGCCGGCCGGTACACCTAATCCTTTTGCAAATGTGAATGGAAGCGCGGACGCGCAAGATATCTCAATGGAGTCACCCCAGAAGAAACCTGCGTTTGGGAGTGCTTTTGGATCAAACAGTTTCACTTTTGGCCAACCAGCAGGACAACAGTCCAGTGCCCCCTTCAGTGGTTTTGGTGGAACTTCGTCTGCAAATACCAACGGTACAAGTTTGTTTGGACAATCTACGAAACCCGCAGAAGCCCCTGCTCCGACGAACCTATTTGCTCAGCCTTCCCAGTCGCAGCCGTTGTTTGCGTTTGGCCAGTCCTCGTCGACGACGGAGCCTCAGACCCCCGCGTTCAGCTTCGGCCAAAGCACTTCTGTTCCACAGAGCCCCTTGCCCGCTTTCGGCACCAAAAAGGATAGCGATACGCAACCTCCGGCCTCAAAATTCGCTTTCGGACAGACCAGTACCGCGTCACAGAGTCAAGGCCCTGGACAATTTAGCTCAAATGTACCAGCGTCCCAAAGCGTTGCTAGCAGTCTCTTTCCCGCAACACCAAATGAGACCACCAATACTGGGTTCCCAAAGTCGACATCTATTGAGTTTTCTTTCGGACAAACCTCTGCTCAGACTCCCTCGATGAGCACTCCCTTCGCTAATCCCGGATCCGCGAAAGCGGAAGAGCCCAAAGCTGCGAGCTCGTTTTTTAGTGCTGGGAACACATCTCAGCCTTCACTCGCGCCGCAGCAGCAAGCGTCATCTCCAGAAAAGCCAGCTGCCTCGGAATCCAGTGCGCAGCCTGTCAACCCTTTCGCTGGTCTCTTCGCCACTGCGAGTGGTTCAACTCCAGCGTTTCCCACATCTAAGCCCGCGTTTAACCTGGGTACAGCGAGTCAGCCATCTATGTCCGTGGCCGAACAACGTGAGACACCCACGACTAAGTCGCCATTCGGCTTTGGGACCACGGCGCAACCTAAGCCTGCCGCGAATGAATCTGAACCGAAGCCGGCGAGTTCAACGTTTAACTTCGGCTCCACAACAGCAGCAACTCCATCAACTGCATCAGCTGTCTTTGGCGGAGCCGGAAATTCTGGGAGATATACTGCTCAATCGGAGACTCCCAAAGCTGGCCCTCCGTTGGGCATTACGCAGGGAGATGCTGCGGCAAAACCGCAGTTCAACTTTACCACCCCGTCAAAGCCTGCCTCTGGTGGGGAATTGTTTTCGGCCTCGAAAGGGCCCGAAGAAGGCAAGGCTACGAGTACAAGCCTTTTTAACAAGCTAAGTAACGCTGTGGAGAGTTCACCCCAGCCTTTTTTCAATGCACAACCCAAAGCTACACAAGAAAAAAGTCAGCCGCAAACAGCGACCACGAGTCTGTTCCCCAGTGCCCGCAATTCTGGTGTGGACAAAGGTGAGCGCTCTGCAGCAACTTCAACGCAATCATCTCCCGCTCCCACCATATTCAGTGGTTTGTCCCAGCCAGGACCTCCACAATCTCAAGTCACGGAAAAGTCAGCATCCACATCTATCAACTTCCCTGCTCCCGCTGTGCGAGACGATCAACCTACAACTGGAGAGCTAAGCCTCTCCGCAGGGGCCGCAGTCGGCGCGGCACAAAAGCCTTCTGAAGGTGCACAGGGATCTGCCATGGATCTTGAGCCAGTGAAGAGACCTGTATACACCAAGGCCCCGTCACGAGTTCCTGGCCACACCACTCCCCAGCAATTTCAGGAGTTTGATCGGGACTACCGTCTTCATTCTCTGAACTACGGTCTCCAGAAAAAGATAGCCACCCTGGACCCGCGTTCGCAAGATTTCGAACACATCATCCGGCATTACGTAGCTGCGCGTGACAGCATTGGCGCATCGCTCGGATTGTTCGTGCGCAACGTCGCAGGGATGAAGAGGAAAGCCGATCGCGTCGATGATCATGAAGAAACCGAGCAAAACAAAAAACCACGAGAAACAAGCTCACAAAACCCACCCAGCTTTGGCTCGCAACTCACTCCTGCGTCATCTGGCCCAAGTGCGCCTGTGGCAAACAATTCTGCAAATGTTAATCAGATACATTCGACCACGGCTGCGATGCTCAAGGACAAAACCTCGACATTCGGATCGAACAGCATATCTGGACCGGCCAATGCAGGATTCAAGCCGAGCGTAAACCCTTTTGCAGGGCTTACCTCGACAGCTACTACGGGTGCGAACCCTTATTCCGGCGCACATCAGATAACGAATACGCCGTCATCCGTACCATCGACGACACCAACGAAACCACCCCCGAAGCCTTCGACTTTTGAGGTTCCCAAATTTGGGGGTGGCAACACCAATTTCCTTGCTGCATTCGGCCAGAAAGCAAAGGCAAATGCTGACAAGTTCGAGAAGGATCTGATTGAAAAGCGCAAGGCTGAAGAGTTCGATTCAGATGAAGACGACGAGGAAACGTTCCGTCAACGGATTGAGGAGGAAACCCGCGCAAAGAAGGCAAAAATTGACGCCGTAGCAAAGGCGGGGTTCAAACCGACATTTGGTTCTAGTACTACCGCACAGCCGTCTAAGGAGCGGGATATTCTCAAAGGTTCCTCTGCAACTTTTATCCCCTCAGCGTCTCCTAATCCCTTTTCCGCACTCACGTCCAAAGGTGTCAGTGTGAAACAAGCGGATTCCGCCGACGCAGAAGAGAACGAGAACAGCGGCTCAAGTCATGATCAAGCCGCCGATAGTGAAGAAGAAGATTCTGATGACGATAGTGAGGGAGAAGAGCCCGAAGATGATCTTCCAGAAGACGACGTTGCCGAAGAAAACGGAGAGGGGGATGATGAAGATGACGACGATAATGATCTGGGGGCTGCCATGGACAGGGCAAAGAACAATCCAAATGCCGGCAAAAGCTTATTCGATCGTATCGAGCCAAACCCAAACAAAGAGAAAGCGACGCCGACGAATGGAGAGAAAAATAACTCGGACATGGAATCAACGACCACACAACCGACAAAGAACTCCTCGTTTCAATCGTCAGCCTTTGGATCTCAAGTCGCAAAATCAACGTCTGAACATTCATCGGGTTCTCTCCTCAGCTCTTCGACTGGTGTATCAACTCCCAAGCCAACAGGCGGGTTCCAATTCACTCCGATAGGAGCAAGTACGACACCTACAAGCGCTCCCGGTGCCTCAATCTTCTCCGGCGGCGCTACCAGACAGGGTCCAGTTCCAGGGGAGGGTTTATTTGGCTCTCGACCAAGTACGCCGAGCAATGCCGACAAGAACCCCAGCCTTGCCAAATCGGTTCTCACTTCCCCAGCAGGGACTGACAATACGTGGAAGGAGGGCGCACCTATCTCTTTCGCAAACGGAGACAAAATTACAAGTGCCCCTATTTTCAAGTTCACGGCGGCTTCTCCAGGCGAAAAGGAGAAGGACTCAGCCACATCCAAGTCGCTCAGTACTCTCTTTGGCACAACTGGACCGGGCTCGCGCGGGTCCGACACACCAAGTTTAGGCTTTCAATTTGGAGCGCCGACTCCGTCACCAGCACCCGGCTATCTGGGTGCCATTTCGCATCTAGGAGGTGGTTCTGTGGCTAGTTCTGTTGTCTCATCCCGCGCCACCTCGCCTGGTCTGACCGATAACGAGTCTGTCGCTACAAATGAAACCGACGAAAGCACCGACGATCCGCAAACCTCTTTAATGGACTCGCGAGCAGGAGAAGAAAATGAGACGTGCCTCTGGGAAGGTCGCTCCAAAGCCCTCATGTTTGTCAACACTGAGGCCGCAAAGGGCACCAAACACACTCCAAACGACTGGAATTCGATGGGCGTGGGCCAAATCCGAGTCCTCAAGAACAACGACAACGATAAAACACGTGTGGTGTTCCGCGTGGAACCCAGCGCTAATATTCTTTTCAATTCCCATCTTGTGGGAAGTACGAACTATGAGAGTGTCCCCAGTAATAAGAGTGGCGCTGTGAGGGGAGCACTGATGTACAAGGGAAATCTGACGCGATTAGTGTTCAAATTGAAGACACCAGAGATGGCGAGTGAGTTGGCGAAGATTCTGGAGCAGAACAAAAGTGCTTGAACAATTCTTGGGAGTGTTTTTTTACTTCTAATACGAGATGGATGGACGGTTGAGCAAGAAAAGGAACATCGCATATACCAGATGCGGAGAAATGCACAGCGATGGAGTTTTGGGAGCCTTGTTTATCAATGTACAGCAACAAGATATCTGTGATATGATGCCACCACATCCAAACCATCGCACGAGACGATATTGTGAATGTGCGCCCCAGGTCAAGTTCGGGTTTTTGAAAGATTTTTGTCTCCTTGTGGCCAACAGGACCAAGTTGACCTTTTGTCTCTCAAAACACTTGATGCTCCCTGAGGTGTTCATTTCGACAATATTGGAGCGATCTGGTTTTTGATGGTAAAACTTGGATTGGGCAGAGAGGAAACGCAGGGCTACATAAGAACGTTGAATAAGAGAGAACTGCTTCCTTGACAAAAATTTTGTTGTTCTCCGAGGGATGATTGGTATCTCAGCACTCACACCTCTCGCCGTAGCGGGTAACACATGGTAATAGTAGTACGCACGCAGAATTCTTTTGTGGGTCATAATCTCCTCTCATCCTTGTCCGGCTGACTTCTTTGTCCCCTTGGGCGTTCTTCTAGAGTTTTAGTCTGGACCCAGACTCTCCTCTCTCTCTCTCTCGCTGGCTTCCTGGACACCGGGAACCCCCTGCCCCCAAAACCGCCCAGCAAGACCTCGCTCGCAGCGTAGCCTTTTCGTGATCCGGCAGCACACGAGGAGAACCTTACCGGGTTATTCATGAGTCCTCAACGACGACAGTCTGCAGGCCCTTGGCTTCCCTCTCCTTGACGTTCACGGCTTGAACATAAGAGTACAGCTTCTCTTTGGCACCCTCTTCGTCGTTTCTCTTCCGCGAGATCCGGACGCGGAGGCGGAAGGGGACGCCCTTGATGCCGGATTCCCACACCTTTTTGTTCAGTTGGGGGTCAAGTCGCACGTCGCTGGTTCCCTGGAGGCGGAAGAACTGTCAGCCAAACCGTGGTTTCCCGCAACACTGGATGGAGTGGGGGGAGGTTGAAGGACAGAGAGAAGAGGGAACTTTAAAAGTTGCCCTCACTTTGGGGATTTTATATCGCAATGAAGGATAGAAAATATTCAATGTCGCTTCGGAAAAGCACACGTACCATAGCTTGTGTGGCGAATTTTCGAATCTCCTTGATCGCACGGGGCGCTCGCTTCTTGAAGCTGACGCCATGAACCTTTATTTTGTAGAGAGATAATCAGTCTTCCGTCCATAATGCTTGCAAGGTGGGAATTTCGAGAAAAGTATTGTGAGAGAAAAAAAAAGAAGTTGACATGAGACGATGGTCGGAGGCAGGGGCGAGCAAGCCGTTCGGGTGGACTTCATAAAACTGATCCCTCCTCTTCCCCATCCTCATCTTCTATTCTTTTTGTTCTCTTTGAAAAGGCGCATCTTGCGGGCTCGGAGAGGTTCACGGAACAAGTGGTAGACATACTCGCTTGTGCAGATGGATGGTGTACTCGCGCGCGACGACGTCTCCGATGGCAGATCGCTTGGGCGCCGTCTTCTTCGGCTGGGTCTTGGGGTTGTCTTTCGCCATTTTTTGCCGATATTCTAAGACGGAACGTTTGGTCAGTTGCAGGACTCCTTTGAGCTTTGCGATTTTTTGCGGGCGCTAAAGAGGGCGTAGAAGAAGAGGAAGGAAAGGGTGATGAGGGCAAGTAGTGGTTTCTTCATACATACAGTCTGGATAGGCGGAGGACTAGAGACACTGGCGGGATGTTGAACTGGTTGGAAAAGAAGACGCCTTTGGATTGAAATTTGGATGTGCGCAGTTCAACCGAAAATGGAAAGGTGATGCCAAGATTTCGGTCACGTGATGTCGGCTTTGGGAAACACGAAGTTAGCCTCCAAAGTTCCAAAGCCGGAGAGATAGACACACGTGGATAGAAATTGTTCCTGTTCAACCCGTCGCAAGTTCGAATCTACTGTTCTGTTTATTCTCATCTTCTTTTGCATGCTTGCCTTACAATAACATGTTCATCTGTCGTATCACACCTTTCCAGCACTGACGTCAGGATAGACATCAAACCGTCTCTGAGTATAGATGGGAATGCCCTTCCTCGTCTCCTCGATCTTTGCACCGTCAATCTCAGCATAGACAATATCTTCGTGTTCTTGAGCCTCGACCAAGACTTCCGCGTTGGGATTCACTATCATGGAATGTCCATAGGCATGGTAGGTTGCCTCCATGTCTCTCGCGGGGCTGCACATTGCGACGAAGATCTGATTGTCCATTGCTCTCGCACGGGCCTGTAGTGTCCAATGCATGGGACCTGTCGTCGTATTGAAGGCCCCGGGATAAACGAACATGAACGCACCCTTTCTTGCAGCTATCATGGCGAGTTCGGGAAAGCGAACATCGTAACATATTGCCAGCCCAATCTTACCATATTCCGGAATGTCGACAATAGTCACCTTGTTTCCTGGGGATAACACATCACTTTCCTTGAACTTAATCTTCCCAGGTATGTCGATGTCAAACAAGTGTATCTTCCGATGCGTTGCTAGAAGCTTTCCCGTGGGCGAGAAGACAAGGGAGGTGTTAAAGTATTCCTTCGTCTCCGGAACGAATTCTGGTATACTTCCACCAATCAAATATGTCTTGGTTTCCGCTGCAACTTTGGACAGCATGTGCCACGAGGGTGACTTCTCTTCTGAGGGAGGCGACGGTAAGACGGTCTCAGCATATTTGGGGAAATATTGGCAGCCGTATGGGGAGTTGAAGCATTCAGGGAGGACGATCATGGAGGCGCCAGCCTTTGCTGCCTCGATAACTTTTGAGCGGGCATGTGCCAGATTTGCAGCTTTGTCACCTCCTATGCATACATCAGAATCCCTTCGTCGAGCCCGAGTTTTCGAGGTTGGGTACTCACCACTTACTTACCTGAAGCAAGCTGCACGAGTGCAAGCTTGAAAGGTTTTGCTAAAAGATTTGCCATAATTGATGTTCAAGTCGTCAAGCTACCTTGTGAGTTCGGGCAGAACAAAAGACATATGATTCAGGCGCGTCTTTCTGAATTTCCACGAGTCAGATGGACGAAGTTCAACAAGATGCGACGTAGAAACCAGTCACTGTCATACTTGGGTCTGACACAGAGAAGGTTTGCCGAGCATCGACCCCCTTTTGTCCTCTGGGCCAAGGATGTCAATACCGTCTGTCTCTTGATGAGGACCAGATAGTCGCTTCTTCTGGGACACTGACACTGTCCGCGCTAAGGTGAGTTGCAAGATGTCGTGGCCATCGAATTGCATTTGGGACAGACGATATAGCTGAAAATTGACGACGGGAAGAGAGCTGGTGAGAGGAAAGTGAATATGTCTGATGATTGCTAGAGTGATCCGTGTGAGGACATACACACAGACGGTGCCGGCTGCGCATGCTCTATTACTTACTGCTCTTCTGCCTCAAGTCTGCCAGACCTGTGTCTCTCACACTCGCTCCTCTTGCCTAATCCGCAGATTAATGTGAAGGTTCTTTCCCTCGCCTCTGTTTTCCTGGAACAACAGGGCGAAAGTGAAGCGTGTTCGTTCCTTCTTCACTTTGACACCTCCAATGAGACTTTACCGCTTGTCCATCATTCTTCTCTCTCTCCCACCCAACTCACATGCGCACACTGTGGAACTCCTTCTCTCCTCTGTTCTCCTCTCTCTGCTTACCTACTTGACGGTGTCTTGACTACGAAGAGCTCAAGGTCAGTCTTGCCCTCTTGCCCTGCTACGTGATGTCCATCTCACTCACTCCTCCACGAACAGTTTGCCCAGCTCCAATTGAATCTTTGGCCATGGCCGACCACGCCACTGACAAAGCTGGACCTCTCGAGGCCCCTGCAAGTGGCACCAACCACAACCAGGCCAGCACAGAACCTCCTGTATCTCATACCGGGACTCCAGAACATCAGGCTGCAGCACCCAAAGAAGATGCGGGCACCTCGATCAACCGTGCGGGAAGCGTCAAAAAGCAAACTCGAACTCCTGCGGTGTTCAGTGCCGTCACTGAGGACAACATTAGGGAGATGATGAATAATGCTCGTAAAGTACTTCAAGAAAACGGAAACTCGGCCAAGGCAGGAGGTGATTTCGCAGACATGGCATTGCTTGCCACGAATCTCGTGCAACTGATGAACGCCTCTTTCATTGTGAGCGCTCTTGGTCATCTGCTAATTTGCGACCGACTAATTTCAATCCCCTAGGCCACTGACACCATTGTTCGCGCCGTTGCCTACATGAGAGGTGACAGTCAGCTTTCTGCTCGGAGTGCCATCTTTCAAGCTAGGCGAGACCGTCGTGCGCAGAAGGAAGCCGAGCAACCGCTCAGTGAAGTGAAGAACAGACCATTGACCAATGCTACTCCAGGTGTTGTTAGAGCAGGGCGAGATTCCACCTTGTCACATGCAAATTCAACCTCCAACAATACGAAAGTCAGTACTGATCTCGGCCCAACTCAGGGAAACGCTGCACCGGTCAGTGAGGATCAGCAGCAGAAGCCACAGTCGCTTCAGACCAACCCTATTAAGAAGAAGAATCGGCGTAACTGGAACAACCGACGCTCTATGCGGAAGCTAAAGAATAGTGTTCACCCGGAGGTGCAAGAGAACAAGATGAGTGTGACGACTAGTACAGTCAATGAGGTGAAAGAATCGAAGGACGTTGTGGATAAGAAGGCAGCAGCGGGCGAGCACAAGCCTGAGACATCCGGATCAGAGACTGCTGTTGAGCGTGACGGTGCGGTTGTACCTGTCAAGGCATAAAACAGTCATTCTAGGGTCAGCTTGTGTTGGGTGGTCAAGGGATAGTCTACGTCGACTCAGTGGGGAGTTGCAGATGTCGGTCAAGTGACGAATGGGATTATGGGATATCTTAGTGGCTGTACAGCATTCATGACGGGAAACTTGCAGAACCTGACACGCAAAATGGCGAACGCACATAGCTAGCAACCTCTCAATGAACAACTCGATAGCTTTGATACTCACGAGGCCACGTATCTCCCTCTCTCAGTAGCACACTGCGCTTGACTCAACTGCTTGGGAGGAAACTGACACCGCGGCGGTGACCGTCAAGCCGATTAATCCTCCCTTCTTATTTCGAGCTCGAGGCTCGAGTACAGTCTACTATATCCAGGTTCCGTCTAGAGAAGCCGCGTATTCCTGCATCAAGACAGACACTTCAAATTGGACAAGAAGAAGAATCAGTGGCCCCATTATTCGACCATAGCAGGTCGCGTCTGCGGAAATATCCACGGCCTTTCCCGTAGTGGCTCATCGGCCGCATCTGGTTCGTTGCGTGGTCAACATTTGGATCACGAAGATGTGAGATTCAGCGTTTGCATTTGGGGGTGGATGTTTGTTCACGTCTGTTATAGGTGTATACCTTAGCGGAATGACCCCGATACACTCTCCCCAGGCAGGTTGCAGCCACCTGGGGCCTCCTCCCAGTGGTAATTCGAGGCGCGAATTTTCTCTGCATTCGCTAACAAGTCGAAAGAGTTCTCTTTCAATCTCTCGGTTGCAGAATATCGTGTCCTGGGTGACGACGACGACGACGACATCCGCCGGTCTATTTGCCATTTGCGGTATGCCTGCAGGACATTCCCAGGAAACGCCAGGAGCTCCTTGCAGCTGTGTGACTCGCGACAGGCGTCGCAGTGGATCGTGGCGATGGGCTCGAAATGTCGGATCAGGGCGTCCAGTGAGTGCAGACGCACGGTCGCGAACCCAGCAATGTCCAGCTCCGGATACAGCATCGACAGCACGACCAAGGCACTGTACAGGTGGGCCAGGAAGACAAGGACAAAGGGTTTCGAGCGGCTGATGTCGGCAAAGGAGATGGACTCGCGGTTGGTCATTCCGCAGAACGGGTGGGCGAGCCAGAACGGATCGTACTTTTGGCCGGTCAAGTGGTGTGCCTGAGCCATTCGCAGCATGTCTGCCAGACCCCTCACCGTCGTGGAAAGCTCTTTCATGTGTCTAATACACGTCCCCAGTCGGTTCATTGCGGTCAATCCTTGTTCCAGGAGGAATGCGACGGCCGCGGTAGATGACTGCACCGTGACCATCGGAGCAGAGGAAGTCGACAGCTCGGAGGGATAAGAAGTGTTTCCGTCTTGCAAGGCGGCGCATTGGGAATCTTGTACTTCAGGGTGTATGTGTTCCCACATACGTCGAGTTCCGGAAAAGGCAGCCCAGGGACGCATAGCCTCGGCGACCGCTGCTGTCCCTTGCATAACTCTCCGCCAGTCGGTTGGAGTCGGCTGGTTGAACATGAGACTGATGGACGCTGCCAATACTCCGTCGGCATTCTCCCGGGAGAAGCTGGCAAGTGCCTGCTGCAGGCCTTTGAGAGCCAAGGATCTGTACCATACCGCGTCCTCCATAACACTTGCCATCCTGGTTAGCTTCCCGATACGGTCGGCAGCGGCCACGATTTGAGCATATGCGACGAAGTCATACTTTGCTGTGGCTTGAATGCCCCTGTGCTGGTGTTAGTGAAACTTGGCCTTTGCTGGTCAACTCTAGGACAAGGGGGAAGGACGTACAATTCGTAGGTATCGTACCAAAGCGCAAATTGCCGGGCGTCGTTCTGGTCCAAAACGTTTCCCAGAGAGGCGATGTAGTAGAGGTACCGGAGACCTCGTGGATCCAGACCATGCCAATCGAGAGATGACAAGATCTTCAGCATCGGGATCGGCGTATCTCCGTTCTCCCTCCAGGTCTGACATGCGGTCTCGATTGATTCTACCCAGGCGATGGACCTTGCATAGTCTGACGCCGTGCCTGATGAGTTCGGGTACACGCACGCTCGCGAACCTCTAGCACAATTTCGGCTCGTGTCCCTGTTAGTTCGTCATTGCTGGTTCCCAGTGGCTCTTGGAGTAGCACTATACTCACCACGTAGGCCTGGCCTGATCACATCTCACCCGCCGGGATAAACAGGTCTTGCATCCGTCTTTGGATTTGCCATGACTCCTCCGAAGAATAGCGGCATTGGGAGCCATCATCATCTCTCGCTCGACTGCAGTGTACTACTTGACAGAAGCAAGAAAGCCGACGAGCCCGAGAAGAATATCTAGATCTTCTGATACTGGTGTATCCCTCCCTCTTAGTGAAATCCCGGGCGTCGACATCCTTGGCTGTCAACGCAGGAAGGCTTTATATCAATCCCCTACATTTCTTGACACAGGCAGGTACTTCTTCCTGACCCACAATCCGCCCCCCAAAGGTCGCCACAGAGGGGTCTTGACGTCCTGAGGGGTGCCACATGAGGATATCTTTACCGTTAACTATATCAGTCACAGACGGGGTTGGGGAGGCAGACAGGCAGAAAGTGAGTTCGGCACCAGCTTGGGACGGAGGCAGGACTTGACCGCATAGTATTTGGGATGATGCATGTAACGGTGTCCTTTAGGCGGTCGAAGCTTGAAAGCTTCGATGAAGGGGCCAGTAACTCCCATCATTTGGGCGCATCGTGTAATGCTTAGCGGGGTGGGCGGTGCAGCAGATCGATCGCCAGTGATGTCGACTCAAACTGCAAAACGTAGAACAGTCGAAATAGGCAAAAGCTACTCGACTCCCATTGGTGGAGAATGGCGGGATCAGTACAGCCTCGCTTAGTAAGATAAACGCCAAGACTTTCACCCAGATTGGCATTATGTAACCATCCGAAGTTGTGCAGAGGCTTGGACATTAAATCCTGGTAGACTGGCATTTGTGACTGTGGTGGGTTGACGCCGACTGAATCTCAGAGCCGCAGCTTTGTCATCTCAACAAATGTGGACACTGCGCCACGATAGCTCCATGGAAATGCAGCACCCCTAAACCGTGAATGGGGGCGTCTAACCGAGCGAGCGAAGCAAGATAGTCAATCAATCCAGATATCTTGCACATCATTGCACAGCAGTCTGGTACAAGGTCCAGGATGATTGATTAACCCGACTGATAATATCATCAGTCAGGTTTGTATACGACAGAAAAGTTACCTCACTGGAGCCGAACATTCCTAGAGGCTGGGATGTTTTTGAAGAGGTTAGCACTCAGGTGAGCACCAAATCGTCGCTACATTTTGTCATTTTCCAAAGACCATTTGGCTGCATCAAGTATGGATAGCTGCTTGTCAGTGACGTAATTAAACTGCTCGAGTCATGAACTCTTGTGCTGTCAAAAGCCCGTGCTCCTTCTTTAGATACCCAAGTTTCTAAGAAGTATTGGTGGGCTTTCACCCGCATCTGGAAGGTGCAGTGCAGCTGAGCCTATCCAGGCATTTTGGGTGGCGCGTTTCAGAGGCTACATTTCCCAGAGTCAACAAGTTATGGCTAATGAGTCTGTAGTAGCTTCGAGCTGCTATAGCGATTGCTGCAGTAGTAACTCGAAGCGGCACAGCAGAGCACTGCCCGACGAAGCCGCACTTTCAAATGGACTATGCCGATCCGGTGACCAAATAAAGAAGGTCAGCCTAGTGCCAAGCCTTAGCGTGATAGTAACTATCTGAACAAGTATCATGAACCTCAGTTCTGAAGCTCGCTGGCACAAGAATAGGACTACTACTTAGTGGCTCCCGACATGTTCCAGAGAAAGACTCCAATCGCTTGCACCCTCTACAGTTCGCCTCAGTGGTGATTTGAAATTGAAACAGGTATAGTGGGTGCTTAAGCGAGCCACACAGATGGGCCGTCCTCACCGCTCCATTAAACCCGCTGAACGTCGCTCCCATCACATCCCCATCAACATTAATCAGACGGGAGGTTATTCCTTCTCAGCCTTTGTCTGATGCCGTTGAACCCCACTCAGTGGCATTGATATCATTTGCTTGATCTGACAGTCCAGAAGTGCGAGATGACTAGTAGTATCTCAGAGATCCAAACGCGTCAGTCGGATCTTGTCATTGAGGTCGACGAGGTGGATTCTGCTCTTGGCGGAGATCTGTCGACTTACACCCGCTCCTTGAGGTCTAGCATTTTCCATGGTGTACAGGAAAATGGTAGGGCATACCACAGGTACAAAGACGGCTCGTACATCCTTCCCCAGGACGACCTCGAGCAGGAACGCTTGGATTTACAGCACGAGATATTCCTGGTCGCGTTTCATCGAAAGCTTTTCCTTGCCCCCATTCAGCGATCGATGCAAGAGGTCCTTGATCTAGGGACAGGAACTGGCATCTGGGCCATAGGGTTTGCCGATCAGCATCCTGAATCCAACGTCCTAGGCATCGACCTGAGCCCGATCCAACCGCAGGCAGTCCCACCAAATTGCAAGTTTGAGATTGACGATTTTGAAGCTCGGTGGACCTTCAAGAGAAAGTTTGATTTTATCCATGGAAGAATGCTCTTAACTTCCTGCTCTGATTTCCCAAGGCTTTTCCGCCGCGCCTTTGATGCCCTACAGCCTGGCGGGTGGCTTGAAATGCAAGATCTCTACATGCCACTGTTGTGTGACGATGGCACGCTTGAAGGCACGGCTTACGGGGAGTGGAATAATAGATATCTAGAAGCCTGTGCAAGGCTTAGAAGGGATCCCTCCTGGACTGCCAAGTACAGGCACTGGATGGTTGAGGCTGGGTTTACTAACGTCAGACAAGAGATTTTCAGGTGGCCAGTCAACCCTTGGGCGAAGAATAAGGCTCTAAAGGAAATAGGTCTTTGGAACATGCTCAATATGCTTGATGGACTGGACGGTTTCACCGTTCGACTCTGGACCACGGCCTTTGGTATGACAGTGGAGGAAATTCAAATATTCCTTGTGCAGGTGCGAAAAGATCTGCGCAACACGAGCATTCACTCCTACTGGCCCATGTGAGTATGCAATCCACTCGGAGAACAGAGGCTGACATTGATGTTTGAGATACGTCGTGTACGGCCAGAAACCATCGGATTGAAAATCAAACAATGTCGCGACTCAGAATCAACAACTCACGGGCCTCCTGTTGCACACGGTTCGAGGTTGGTACTCATGCTATTGTCGATGGCCTGAGCTTGACCGCGTTCCGAGGAAAGCATTTCTCACCATCCACCTAGGGCCTTCTCTCAGCTACGAAGAGGGATCTTTTGAACGGTGCTAGTAGTACTAGTAGCCAGTAGCTAGAGACAAGGAAACTTGAATATTTCTCAATGGAGGTCCCGGGTCGAGAAGCTGGGAGAGAAGAGCAAGCGTTGGATGACAACGAACCCAAGTCCGACAGCAAAGTGCCAATGGACCTGAATTCATCGTCTCTGTTCCCTCGATGAATTGGGTCCAGCGCGCCTGCAGACAACATACTCAGGTGCGCGTTTGCAGGGTTGCAACCTCGAGAGAATGGGACGGACGACGCGGATAGTCCATTGCCGTGGGAATATTGTGTTATTCATACACATCACTCTCGTTCACTTCAATTCTGGCCTATCCTGCTGCACCAGAAATGTTCTATTCCACCTTCAACCAAAAGAACCTGCATTGCTTCGTCCAAAATCCCCCGCAAAATCCATTATCAGCCGATACTCCGCGTGGGGAATCACCCCATCGGTTCACAAGGCCACTGCCACTTATAGCAATGTCTGCACTTCCTCCCAGGATTTTCATGAGCTGCGACCGAAATGGCACCGGAGGCTATGACACGGCACCGTCCTCCCGTGTTAATGCCGACATTCCCGCCCTTCAAATGTCCAAATTCTGCCTATATATCTGTTTTGCCGTTAAAGTAGCACCTATCGGAAAGTCGCCGGTACATGCGGTACATGGAATACATGAGCCGGTGATCATGCGTGCAATCTGTGAACTCGAAGTGGCAGACGAGGTCGGGAGATTCTCTCGTCAAGGGATCCTTCCATCGACCATCACGCTGCGTGGCCGTACTGCAGCGCCTGGACGATCTCAATGAGCTTCATTGATTTAGCCTATATCCATCACCAGTCACGGAATCAGTGGTGCCAGCACTGGGACCATAAAGCACACTTGAGCGCTCAGTGTACGCTGCTCTCTACTTGGGAAACCCTCCTCAATCGAGAATCTATACTAACATGGACACCAAGACATACGACATCACTCACTCGGAGGATCTCGCTGGTGGACGACAGCAGGAGCATGAATATGGCGACATCCAAGGTACCGCGCGTATACACGCCTCGCGCATGGAAGAGGCGCTTCTGCAGGAGAAGCCGAAACCACTGCGAAAGAGCTTCTTGAAGCTGTATGCTTGTATCTTCATAGCATATCTCTGCTCGGCGACCAATGGCTTTGACGCAAACACTTTTGGTACGTGCCAGACCACGCCCTTGATCTGACGCTCACTGCTGAATACGAACCTCAGGTGGTCTATCCGCGATGCCACCGTTCATCGACTTCTTCGGCATCAACTCTGACAACCAGGGTCTAATTGCAGCTCTATATGTCATTGGCAATGTGGCCGGCTCCTTTTTCGCTGGTCCCTGCTCAGACAAATACGGTCGGCGGGTAGGCATGGCCATCGGCTCGACAGTGTGCATCGTTGGGACTATTCTCCAGGCCGCTGCGCAGAACCTCGCCACCCTCGAGGGTGGAAGGTTCATCTTGGGAATGGGTGCCGTCCTCGTGCAGACTGCCGGACCGAGCTACGTCGTGGAGATGGCGTATCCTAAGTATCGTGGACAGCTCACAGGTGGCTTTCAGGCCTGTTTCTTCTTAGGCACCATTGTCTCCACCTGGCTCGAGTATGGATTGTACTACATCAACACCAACTCATCGTATATATGGCGACTTCCGCTGGCTGTGCAAGGCCTCCCATCCATACTCATACTCTGCTTTGTCTGGTTCATTCCGGAGACGCCTCGATGGTAAGCATAGTGAAAAGGAGACGGTGAGGTAATGTGGTGACTGACAGGTGTTGGGAAATATCAGGCTCCTAGCTCACGACCGAGTTGAAGAAGCAAAGGCCGTCTTGGTCAAATACCATGGCGATGGCGACCCAGACTCCGTGGTCGTGCGGGTCGAGCTCGAAGAGATGATGGAGGTCATCCGCATCGACGGCGCGGACAAGCGGTTTTGGGACTTCCGCGAGCTGTTCAACACCAGGGCGGCGCGATATCGCACCTTTTTGGTCACCTGCATCGCATGGTTCGGCCAGCTCGATCTGCCCCCGACGAGCTATTACTTCCCTCTCATGGCGAAGACGGCCGGGATCACCAGCGTGCACACCCAGTTGTTGCTGAATGCCCTCCAGACGCCCATCATGATGGTCGCGGCGCTCTGCGGTCTTCGCTTCGTCGAGAAGCTGGGCCGCCGCAAGGTCCTGATGGTCTCGAGCGCCGGCATGTCCGCGTCGGTGGCCGTCATCACGGCGTGCACGGCGAACCAGGCAGGCAAACCTGCCGTCGGGGCCACAGGAGTGGCCTTTCTCTACGTCTTTCTGGTCGTGTTTGCATTTGCATGGGTAAGCGAGCAAGCTGCCTGCACCATCTTCAGCTCTGCCAATAGGGGACTCCTCTTGCTAACGAGTGTTTTGCTCTGCACAGACGCCCATGCAGTCACTCTATCCAGCAGAAGTCCTAACATTCACCGCGAGGGCCAAAGGCAAGCTTCTCTTCTTTCCGTCCCTTTTGCGTTTCCTGCTGTCGCGACTCTCTCTGTCATTTCAATTCACAAACACCCCACCCCACCCCATCCCACTGCACAGTGCCTACAGAGTTCGACTAAACCGAATCTAATGCGTGTGTGTGTGCGCGCGCGCGCGCGTGTCCCTTTTAGGCATGGCATATCTCAACTTCATGGTCAACTGCGTCAACGTGCTCAACACGTACGTGCCGCCCGTGGCCATCGCCAACTCGGGCTGGCGCTTCTACATCCTCTACGTCGTCTGGGACGCCTTCGGCGTCGTCGTCATCTACCTCTTCTTCGTCGAGACCCGCGGCCGAAGCCTCGAGGAGCTCGACGAGCTGTTCGAGGCGAAGAACCCCAAGCAGGCCAGTCTGGCGTACAAGCACGTCCTCATCAGAAGTGACGGGACGATCAAGGACGCGCCGGAATCTTGACGCGAATCACTCCTGATATGCCCCCTGGGAATAGGGTTTTTTTGAGCACCATTGGAAGAAGAAGCGCGTGCGGAGAGAGTTACTAGTATGTCGGTACGAGGTATATATGGCTGATCGAGGGACGGGCCATGGACTGCTTCGTAGGGGCCCTCGGGTACCGGGTTGCTCGAGAAAGGAGAAGGGTACCCAAGGTCCGCAAGATCACGCAGTGCCGCGAAAAGACACCAACCAAGTCAAATGAAGTCTGAACTGGAGGTGTGGAACGGGGATCAGATGGGTATTACCTGAACCATGAGAGCTTGGTAGCGTCTCAACGATGGGGAACGTGCCCGAGTTGATGGCGAGTGCATGTTACGGGAGGTAGTGTGAGGGTGAGCATCGTGTGTTCCAAGAAGTCTTCGCAAAATCTATCGGAATTATCCAATCCGGCCGATAAAAATAAATATGTAGCAACACGAGAAACAAGCTATTCAGGTATAGATTCATCCTCTCCACTCAATTCCTGCCCTCGACGGGGTCAGCCCTTGATGGGATGGCAGGTTTCCCTCGGTGCCGATATCTCCTGGTAGCCAGCATCTGAAATCCATGGCCAGACAGACAGTCACGCCCCTTTTAGTTCTTCGGCAAACCGAGCGCTTCTCTTCTTCCTGTGGAGGCAGGATCCAGATACGGCCTCTCACCAACACCCGAGGCACGTACACCGACTCTGCTTCCCCCAACCAAATGAGTATCGGGCTAGATGTGCATTTCAGTCAGCAAAATTCTCATGGTGGTGGGGGTCTCGGGCTGTGGGCATATGGTGAAACACTCTGGGGGCTGGGCAAGGCTAAGATTTAAAAGGGGGCGGCCAAGGGTGATGTGATGATAAACATACCGTTGCGGCATGCAAAGTGCATGAATTGCTCCAGATAGCACAAGCCTGTTTGGTCCAATGCATTCTCGCCACACAGTCGTGATTGCGGGTGATGAGCCTCAGGACATAATCGCGGATCATCTGATCCTCATAGTTGTAGACATCGTTGATTCGTGTAACATGTAGCCCGACGCCGGCGAAAAGTGACTTCCACCCCGTCACGGGGTTGGTGCGAATGACAGGGTGCACGGGGGCGAATTTATCGCCGAAATTCAAGGGCGAGCCGCGGGGGGACATCAGTTCGTAGCCGCCTGCTTCGGATGCAGATTTGAATACAGGCTGAGCACAGGTGGCGGTCAGGGTCTCGAGGAAAGCGGCAAAAGGTGGTGAGAGGCGGTCATAGCTGTAAACATCTCATGTTAATGATGCTGCAAGGAGCAGTCGGAAGGAAAACCATACAGCTCATAACCAGACACCCAAAGTGTGTCTCCACCGGATGGTGGTGTATCTTGCATCCGTAAGAAACTGAAATCCGCTGGGCACTCCTCGAAGAGACCTTCAATATGTCATGGTCAGCTCAATGATCTGGGGCTGGTCGCAGTTGAGAACGAACAGTCACTGTGCCATTCTCGTCCCAAATCTCTCGGCTCGCTCGAGCTGTTTGGTCGATTCTTCATCGTCGCATATAGTTTCTTCATAGCTTCCGAGTTGATAACATAGCTTCTACTCGTCAGTACTCCACGACCCTCGTTCAGAGGGATACTCACATGTTCTCATCGGTTGTTCCGTCCGCCATGGGAATGTTGTTGGGATCATTGTAGAGAGGATGAACATGTAAACCATGGTCCTCAGGTCTGCCCGTCAACTTGCCCAAGAGGTATGTGATCTTTTTCTGCTCTTCAACGGTTAAATCGTCTTGAGGCGCGCGAAAGAAAACAACGCCACGTTCGCAGATAGTAATGGCAAGGTCTCGAATCTGGTCGTCCGCATTGGGGGCATTTAGCATATCCTTGAGCTTAGCCGTGGGGTATTCACGCCCGATGATGGGTGTCACATCGACATATTCGAGGTGGTCGATCGCCCCGGTGGTCTTCAACGGGGCGCGCCGCAACTTCATATGTGATATAGAACCCATTGCTCTTCCGACAGTATACGGCAATGATATGTTGTGCTGTGGTCGTGGTAGATTCCCTTGCTCCTGGAGTACTCGACTGAATTGTCCTCCCCTACGATGAGGAAACGAGCTCTCAGATATGCTTCCAAGCCGTCATATCAATCAACGATCAGCATCGTGGGGCTACACAGATCGACAGGCACTATCCCTGGCATGAAGTGTTATGCGGAGTCTTCCCACCAACATTGATGTGGGGAGCATGTTTGTTGTCAGATTGGAGTAAGAGTCTTCCCCATGGGGCTTGCTCACGTTGAACCATTTGCCGAAAAGCAGAGCAAGCAGAGGTACTGTACAAGGGAGAAATCCTTGGAAACGGGACTCCGGTTTTGCCTCTGTTTGGACTCCGCCCAGCCATTTTCGGCGTCGTCTCTGAGGCATGGAGGACACATGACAACAGGCACAGCTGATAGAGAACAGAGCAATTAGCCAGCAGGGCGAATGGTTTTCGGAAATGACGGCCACTTTCCGACGGAGGCCTGACAGCAAGATACAACTGCCGAAATGTCTGTTGCTCACGTTTTAGGGCTTGGGTTGCAGTTGATCCTCAGACTGGCCTACAGGGCTGTCAAACATGGAGAGTTGGAGACGAGGAGAAGGATGGGGAGAGCACGGAGAGCCACAATAATGTGGGATTCACAGTGACAAGAGCCTGCGCTCGGTACATGGCGTGTCATGTGACATCGCGTCACTCGTCGCGCTGGGCAAAGTTCCACTGTGTGCTGCTGCCTTGTAGCTGCGTCTCTCTTTGGCTCACTGACTGCGGTGATCCATCAATGTACCGAGTACTTCCAGTCGATCGTGTCTAAAGATATCCTGAAACGTCTTGGCCTTTCATGTGCTCCCCAACCCGTGGATGCTACCAATATGGTCTTCACTGACAGCGAAGACGACGATTTGGATGCTCCGCGTATTAAGCGAGAAGGTGTACGCAGTGGCGAAACGCTCGCAGAAAAGGTAAACACAAGTCTAAATGAGAGGTTTGATGCCAGTCCAAGCACGGCTAGCGAGGTGGAAATCTCAGACTGCGTAACAGGGCAAAACCAGCGAACAGCACAGAAGCGAACCCAACCTGAACCTGCTGAACCCCAGCCAACGCTTTACGATTCCGCCGACGAGGAACTTGAGCGGCTTGAGCAGGAATGGGAGAAAGGTAAAGATGAGAAAGCCAAGAGTAAGACATCAAAGACCAAGAAAAGCCGCGGGTTGACCGCCAAACTCGTTGAAGCTGTCGACAATGGGTTTGCGACTCGTTCGACGGTCAAGAAGGCCACAGGCACAACTGGAGTTGGAAGAGCAACAGGACCTGTCAGGAAACGTCGGAGGGTAAGAAATCACGGCGGCTCTGACTCGGATGAGGATCTCATGGAATGGACCATGCCAGACTATGTCAGAAGTCGAAGAGCAAAATTTGACGACCGTGCAAAGCAGCTGCGGGAAGGTGGCTTGGCCCTACCCCCTAGATACGACGATGTCGAGTTCTCGGACGATGAGAGGCTACGGGAGTTGAGGGAGCGACCGGACTTTCCCATACCAACAGCATCTCGGGAATACAAGGACATTGAGTTGCGCTATTCACTTGGACTCATCCCCGCTCCGATTGCACAATTCTTGCGTGACTACCAGATTAAGGGCGTGGCATTCATGCATGAACTTTTCGGGTACCAGAAAGGTGGCATTCTCGGTGACGATATGGGTTTGGGCAAGACCGTTCAGGTGATTGCATTCTTGACTGTGGCCTACGGCAAGACTGGGGACGAACGCGATCAGAAGAGGATGAGAAAGATGCGCAGAACGAAGCAGTGGTACCCGCGAACTCTTATCATCTGCCCAGGTACCCTGATGGAGAATTGGAAAGATGAATTCCGCCGTTGGGGCTGGTGGCATGTTGATCTCTACCATGGAGGGGCCACTCAGAGACATGATGTTCTCTTGCAAGCCCAAGCGGGTATGTTGGAAGTCATGATCACTACATACCACACATATCGAGCCAACAAAGGCGAAATCAACATGATTCAGTGGGATTGCGTTGTTGCTGACGAATGCCATATCATCAAAGAACGAAGATCAGATACCACCAAGGCTATGACTGAAATCAATGCTCTCTGTCGTATCGGTCTTACAGGAACCGCCATTCAGAACAAGTATGAAGAACTATGGACCCTTCTCAACTGGACTAACCCGGGCAAGCTTGGACCAGTCTCGACCTGGAAGACATCGATTTGTATACCACTCAAGTTGGGCCAAAGTCACGATGCTTCACAGTATCAATTGGCAAGGGCTAGGAAGACGGCAAAGATGCTCGTCCAGAACCTTCTGCCTCAATTCTTCCTTCGGCGAACAAAAGCCCTCATCAAAGACCAACTGCCCAAAAAGTCAGATCGTGTGGTGTTTTGCCCTCTCACAGGGACTCAGGCAAGAGCATATCAAAACTTCCTCGACAGTGATATCGTTCAATACATCAAGACAAGCGGTGATCCATGCATGTGTGGAAGGAAGAAGAAGGCGGGATGGTGCTGCAGAATGACACTCGACGATGGCAGCGCATGGCAAAGCTGGGTGTTTCCCGCAATCGCAATTCTTCGAAATCTCTCAAATCACTTGGCCCTTCTCATACCACAAGGGTCGGACCCGGCAGACAAACAAGCAAAGGATCTCGAGATGCTCCAAATTGCAATGCCAGACAAGTGGAAGGAAATTTACCGGACCCGGGACAGTATCATGCACACTGGTAACCCCGAGTATTGTGGTAAATGGCGAGTGTTGAAGAAGCTTCTCGCCTTCTGGCATGAACAAGGAGGCAACAAAGTCCTCATCTTCTCGCACAGCGTCCGCTTGCTCAAGATGCTGCAGAATTTGTTCATCAGCACAAAATTCAACGCCAACTACCTGGATGGAAGCATGCAATATGAAGATCGGTATGCGGCAGTCAAAGAATTCAACACTGATCCCACACAATTCGTTTTCCTGATCAGCACTCGAGCTGGAGGCGTTGGGCTGAATATCACATCTGCAAACAAAGTCGTCATCGTAGACCCGAACTGGAATCCCAGCTACGACCTACAGGCCCAAGACAGGGCCTACAGAATCGGTCAGACGAGAGACGTGGAAGTCTTTCGACTGATCAGTCAAGGGACCTTGGAAGAGATCGTCTACGCCCGCCAGATCTATAAGCAGCAGCAAGCGAATATTGGTTACAACGCCACATCTGAGCGTCGCTATTTCCACGGTGTCCAGGACAGCAAGGATCAGAAAGGGGAGATCTTTGGGTTGAAGAATCTTTTTGCATATCAGAACGAGCATCAGGTCCTGCGTGACATTGTGAACAAGACGAATATTGCAGAGTCAAAAGCCGATGTCCGCGTTGCAAATCTAGAGCTTGAAGAGCACGACTCCGACGACATCAATGCCGAAGGTGGAATCAAGGATGAAGAAGGTGTAGCATCTCAAGTCAAAACCGACCCGGAGTCGGAAGACGCGGCAATGTCCCAACTCGCAGCTGAGATCATTGGAGATGACGGCCGGTCATCTCGCTCCCGTTCGAAAACGCCTTTTGGCCCTGCCAAAACGGGCATCAAGAAACACGATCCCGTCCAAGCCATCCTCTCTTCGGTGGGTGTGTCATATACGCATGAGAACAGTGAAGTTATTGGATCCTCGAAAGTTGAAGCCCTCTTGTCCAAACGAGCCGAAGAAGCCGCAGCCAACAATCTACACTGGGACACCCAAGAGCAACAGGAAAAGGTATTCTTGGACGACGCGTCGCAGTCCCAACACAGCGGTGGGAGCGAGGATGTTTATGACTATGCGTATGACGATCCATACCATGAAGAGCAACATGGAGGGACTCTCACGCCCGATGGCAGCAACGTGCGACACAAATACCGTCCGCCTCAAGCTGTTCGGAAACGACAGTTCTGCAGTATGGCTAGATGGGCTGGCTACGGAGACGATGTGGTGTCTTTCGCGTTGGTGGTGGAGAACTGGAGCCAGGCGCAACGACGAGAGTGCCTTGACCGTTTCTACCGCCATAGGAGAGATGTGCTCCGTGGGCTTGTAAAATCTGAGAGCGCGGAAGAGGGTGTGAAGAAGGAAGAGGTCGAGAACGAGAATATCCAGATGGGAGATTCAAGTGTCAAGCCCGACCACAATACCAGGCAAGATATTACAAAGGTCAAGATGGGCACAGAACCAAAAAAGGAACACGATGCAGAGGTGGTCGACATTGAGACGGCGAGTGAAGATGAAGACGATGAGTTGTGATTTCTGCTTCTGGAGAGGGATAAACGGAACCTTCCACGAGGAAAAGTACGAGGATGTGATATTCACGATGTCGATGACCTTTGATACCCTGGGCTATATTCGGAGATATTTCAATGTGCCTTGGAAATTGCCTGGAATGGCCGAAAGCACGTACATACCTGATCACTTCTTTTATTTCGATTTTCTTACTCCTGAACGTAGAGATACAGCTGAACTCTGGCAGGCGGTTCTGGTGTCTTTGGTATGTAGAGCATTGTGACCGGGACTCGTGTGGTGGAATGCTGAAAGGACCAACCAGACCCAGAGTGCTCGGAAACAGATTTGTTGGTGGCACAGAAAAACGAGGCTCAATATCAAAATGGTTGTCCGTGATACCTTCCCGACGTGATGGGGCATCCCAATTGCAGACGCCCCTTCATCTGCCGAACTAGTGCGACTGGTGTCTATGACTCCAAACGGAGCAATGAGTCCGACCTTTATATTGTCTGGATCCTGGGAGTTTCCACTTATTGGGGAATGACACCAGTAAACAGGTACGTCTATACTCAGCGAGAGACGCGCGATGATCATCCAGTCCTTCCACGCTCACTGGGGCGGTGGAATATGGTTGTGGGCTGATTCTTGCCAACAGATCCCAGGGTCACCAATATTGAGATTTAAGCGACGACGGACACATGGTCTGGAGGAATTTCCATACCAGGAATATCGTACAGCACTTCCCAGACCTTTTCAGAGCATCTAAGTGGTGGAGGACTGTCCATAGCACGAGGGGCTGCTGCCTTGGGTATTGTTTGCCTGGAAGAGTCCTTGGGAGTGAGTGGGAAGCTCGTGTTTGTCTTCAGACGATCATTAGCATCTTGAAGGTTTGTGTCTTCGTCAACAGACTCCGGTATTCCTGGCGAGGGGTTCCTGGCCAGGGAGAAGATGCTCAGCGACAATTCCTGTTGCAGGAAGAATTGCAGGCAGGCGTGAGCTCGGAGCTGGAGCACTCCAAGAACCAGTCAAACAAGGCAAGCTGGAGGTATGCGTCTTCCTTTCGAGTGGTTTCCATGGCTGTTTGACAGGTACAAACAGGTTGGCAGCTTGATCCAGTTCGTTTGCACCCTAATTAAAAGGTTAAGTCTGGATGTTTGGATAGACTGCAGGTGTCGAGCTGCTCCTTGTTCATCAGCATCCTCTACACTTGTTGCTACCGAGCCAACTGTGACCCTGCCAGCGAAATGGGCGACAGCACCAAGATTTGGGTACCAATAACAGTTGTCGGCTGCATCCTCGTCTTTCTTGTCTTCTTCTGTTGCCCACCGTGTGGCGACGACGACGACTATATCGAACGACGGCCGACGAGGAGGATACCATCACGTCATCTGCCGACTGGATTACCTTGGGAAGAGGTCACCACGTTCAGCTCCTTTCCAACTCGCCCGAGACCGGTGTTTCTAGGGCCACGCAGCGGACGACGTGGGTTGAGTCCACCGTGGATTGACAGACCATCAGAGTACTATCCTGGAGTCAACATCATCGAGAGAGAACCTGTATTCGCGCGAAGATGATCAGTGGGCTGAAGCAAGAGCGGTTTTTGCGGCGATTGTGGGCGGGGAAGGCGAGGTGTCCTGGAGATCTTGAATGGCGTCGACAGGGATTTTTGGCAGGGTTGAATGTGAGCGCGGGGATTGCGGACGGAAGCCGGGGATTTCGACTTTGGCACTCTGATCACAGTAGTATTGTGCTCGTTTGGGCTTTGGGGGTGGAAAGAAAGTCCGCAGGTTGTGGAGATGGATTGTGGGCACATGCGAGAGGACGATGGATGGCAACCTTGTTGGGTTATCAAGTCAGGGGAATCGAATGGGAACGAGAAGGCGACTATTAGATTTATTTTGATGTTGTTGCCGATGATGTAGAGAAGCAGAAAGGAAGGAGGAGGGTGGTGAGGAGGATTGGGACTGCCAGCACCCACAGTGTTGTGCCTAAATCTAGAGAAATGTCAAACATGCGCTAATCACTTGTTCTTCTCGTTGCTTACAAGTCGATCCTACATTCTTCATCCACCATCCCCCGACCTCCTTTCTTCCTCTCCATCATCCAAGCTTGTTTCCATCGTTCACTACTCGCGTGCGCTTGGAACGGAAGCTCCTAGCTAACCGACGACAAACGGGCACTGCCAAAGCTTGCCAGCATCCAAACGACCGAGTCAAACTGCCAAAGGACACAGCAGAGCAATATGGACGTTTATCGACCATCAGCAACCACGCCTAGTGGGACACCTGTTTTGCGCTCCCTTTCTGACCTCTCGGACTTACCATAATCACTATGGGTGCCAGCCTGGTGCAAATCCGCGAACCCTGTACACTCGACGTGCGTCCATCTACCAGACGAAACTGCATGGGCTGTAGTGCTTTGAGTTCATGAGGTGGATAGACTTAAAAATCTCGTCTACTGGTGATTTTGAGAACTCTCTTCTCCACAAGATCTTAGTTCCGCCGTGTTCTCAACACAAGTGTTCGGAAGCATGAACGAACGGGCTGCCTAGGTGTAATGCCGACACTGGCGTACGCTATACTGGACCTCCACCACTCCCTCGTGATCATTTGACTACGAGGAGGCTTGGGCAATGACTGTCGATATGTCGTCGATCGCTGTGTTTTATATGGCAGAACCCCCACAAGACGTCCCAGGCCGAGGAAATGGGTGTCAATGGCCCTTTGGTTCGGACATTTGAGACATGTGTCACGTATTGTATATGTCCCACCAAGGCGGAGAGCCTACCTGAAAGACTTTGAGAGGACTGACTGGGACGCCCGTTTGTTGGCTGACTATGAGTTTGGTAGATTCCAGTTCTGCATCTACTTGACCGGTTCTCTACGAATAGCACCAATGTGCAATACCTCCAGCTGAACCAAGGCGCTACTTACAAGTCCCGACAGCCGGATGATGATCCTATTGCCTGGTATATTCTGTTTGTCATGCGAATAATGGGACTTCCTCACCAGCCAGCCAAGTTCTGGAGGGCAGCAGCTAGACTGAAAGCGGCATCAATCGACCCTCTGCATCGAAAATTACTGGTCGCCTCATGCAGACATGTCGTACCGAGACTGCAGCGGCTCGCGCCTTGTCGAGAGGAAGAAGAGGCAGAAAACACAAGGCGTAATCCCAACTTCCTACGACATGGAGTGGACTGATCAGACAGGTTCTTGTTGGACGATATCCATCTCCTAGGGACATGTCTTCACAAGCCTGACAGCCTCGGCCAGGTAAAACCCGCAACGCCAGACCGATACTCTTCCTCGCGGTGTGCCTACAACTGCACAGCCTCAAACCCGTGCCCAGACATCTCTCTCTCCCAAATCTACCTGCTTGGTCTAACTGTCCTATCCTTTGCCGTTAAGCAAATGTCCTTTTACCCCACGAGGCCATGAAAGTGGCTTTGGGGTGGCTGCGCCTTGGGTTAAGCTCGACCGCACCACAGATTGTCTTGCCAACCACTGCCTGACCCCTCAACCTCTGATCCCGGTTATCGCATATGACTGTCCCAATGACCCTCTTTAGTTAGCCTCCTGTTAGTCGACTCTGAACAATACTTGTCTAGAAAACATCAACAAGCTGTGCCTCGGAAAAGGCGAGGGAAGAGGAAACCAAATCGATCAATATACGACTGCTTTAACGTGTATTCATATTGGAAAATACGACCATAACCCCTCTGACTTGGGACGCACTCAATAGGCTGTTCCCAACATAACACATGACGACAATAAGTCAGAACGTTTTATGGGTTCAAAGCAAATAGTTCTTGGATGGAGCCTTGCACGGAAGACAGGCAGACAACGAAAGTCTTGCCCTCGGGCGGCAATCTTCCTTCTGTTCGCTACCTGGACGGCTATGTGCCTGCAATGGATCCAACCCTAGGTCAATGGGCTATCCCTAACTGCCCCAGGACACCAGGTCCCTCATACCATAGACACGACACCGGTCCTACTTGGGCGGGATGCCAGCTCCTTGGAGTCAAAAATACATACAGATCTCAGTACCTCGACCCTCCACTCTATAATGAGTCGGCTACATATCACAACCTCGACGGATCACTCCCGCCCTTACGGACCGAACCAAGCAATCCGATTACGAGAGTCACCGCGTGTGACCCACTGGTGGATGTTTATGCTGGTGAGCTGTCGCCGTCGTTCAACACAGGGCACTCACTCAATAGAAGTACAAGTACCGCAATGTCGCTTGGCTCACATGGTTCTGGATCACCCCTCGGCCAGCTGCCTCCAACTCGGAACCGATGTCAAGCACCACTGTCTGGAAACAGGATTGAGCGGGTGCTGCAAGAGTACGAGGAGTCGGGATCAAGAGGTTGGAAGAGACCTTCGAATGATGGCGATGTTGTCTCAATGGGTACACGTTATACAAGGTCGATGATGCCTATGGATCACTCAGGATGGGAACGGCAGAGGCAGTCTGAACATGATCGCAGGTATGCCATGGAGCTTGCTGGGGACGCCCCACAAGACTATCACGAACTTCTCGTGGCAGAGCCAAATCGGTCGTCGGAGGAAGGAAGCCGAACACAGGTTGCTCAAGATGATATCATCCGGCGAGAACAAGAAGAGCTGGAAGCCTTGTTTGAGCCTATCCGCAGGTTACAAGACGCATGGAACAGGGAAGACGACCTCGTTATCCACCAAGAGCCAGAGATGGCACGATCATTTGCAGCACAGAGAGAAAGAGAAGGAAACAGGGCGATACAGGAAACCCAGAGACATATGCATGCCCAAATACAGGCAGAAGACGCTCGTCAATTGGACGAGGACGCGAAGCTTGCTCGAGCTTTATTCGAGATCGAGAACGAGATGCCAGCTTCGCCAGAAGGGTATGGACACCAATCGACCTGGACAGACGAGTTGATGGGTTCGGGGAGCCAATGGTCATTGGGCCCATTACTGCCACGGCGCCGCAGGACAGGGACAAGTCCTTTCCAATGGCTCAAAAGAGCACTGGGTCTTGCGACAAACCAATCGGCAGTCCCGGTCACGGCTGGTATCTCTCATCCGCATCAGAATGTCCTGGCACCAAACGAGCCAAACAGTATTCGGTCTTCGCCACCTCGAGATGCTAACCCAGCAAAAGGGATAGGCACAATCAGAAGCTCTGGTGGTGTTGAAAGTGCGCGTGAGAAGCGAGAAAGGCAAAGGTCGTCAACAGCAGACCGAGACGCTATCTCTATCGGTCTGAGTGTGACGGAAGATGTGCAGGATGCATGGAAACACGACCCTCAGAAGAACGAAAGTTCTGCGCGCCATGCTAAAGAAGCTGGTGCCACGGAACAACGAGCATCTGCAGGGATGGGGCGTCCCCACCGCAAGGAATGGCAGCAACGCCGTGCAGGCCAAAGAGGACAAGAGGAGCAAACGAGGACGCGTGCGGCCAGGCCGGTTGAGTGCACCGCCTGTACCGAGCCCGTCCCCAGGAAGCAAACGTGCCGGTTAGGGTGCAAGCACCGTTACTGTCAAACCTGTCTGGAGACAGCAATTCAGATGGCAGTAAAGGACAAGAAGGCCTTCCGATGTTGCAGCGTGCAGGTCGAGCCAGATGTCGTTTCTCGATGGCTTCCAGCAGAAGTCCAGAGCGCGTACAAAGCCGTACTTGAGGAGCTTTCCACCCCCAACCCGACATACTGCCACAGCAGGAGATGCTCGGCTTTCATCCCTACGGCCAAATATGTCGGCGAGACGGCTCTGTGCCCCCGCTGCTCGAACGTGACCTGTCGACTGTGCAAGAAGAAGGTGCACGCAGGAACTATTTGCGAGCAAGACACCGCGGGCCAAGCGCTACTGAGCTTGAGCGAGACCCGGAAGTGGATGCGGTGTCCGCATTGCAAGAACATGGTGGAGCGGATCTCGGGATGTCTCCATATGACTTGTCGGTGCGGGACGGAATTCTGCTACAACTGTGGGAAAGCGAGATGGCGGTGTCGCGGGGCAAAGTGTACTCGGAGGTGATTCAGACCATCAGCTTCGGGAACATCTGGCACTATGGTCAGTCATCAGCAGCAGTGTCTCTTAGAGAGCAAGATGGGACCACAAGGCCGAACCAGCTCCATCGTCGCACGGCTGCGAAAACCCACGACGAGGTCAAGCGTCACGAGCGTTTATGGTGTGTTGAGCGACTTGGTCGAGTTCCCCCCAAAGCAAGGCAAGACAGGGTATGTACGTAGTAGTTGTGTTGGGGAACTGAGAGCCATACTAGTTGTCTCGGTAGATATCTACCTGGGTAGGTAGGTAGATAGAGACTTCGTACTTGTACGTACTAGACAAGCATAATGTATCCCCGATTTCCTGATCAGGACGGAGCTGTGTCCTATACTCGGACATACAGACGCACCAGTCAAGGTACCGGAAACAAGATAGTGGTTGTCATTTGGTTTGGTGCGTGCCTGCCCACACAGGAATATGGAGACGCATACTATCATATACGAGTACGCATACCCATACACAATCACACAGATGTTCGCACTAGTTCCTCTGCACATGACAAGCATAAGGCAAGGAGAACGAACATTTGGTAACGACGTTGCGATTGCGATTGTGTTTTTACAATGGTTACCTAGGTGGCAAGGTAGGCAGTAAGGTAGATAGGTAAGTAGCTTGACAGCGTCTCTGGTAGCAGTTCCCTGTGTGCCTCTTACACTGCGATGTACCCATTACCGGGCCATGCCAGGCCAGGACAGGCCAGACACGCCAGGACACTCTCTCCTTGCCAGTTTGATAACCCTCCGGCATCCCCTCCGCTAGTTGCCTACCTACCTATCGACCAGCCCAACCCTCGGGAATCAAAATCGACCCGACTTCCTCGACCCCCCGCTCCATGACGAGCAGGTTATACGCGGCGGCGGCGTTGGCGGTGTCCATGACGTCGACCTTGATGCCTAGGTCCTCGGAGAGGAACTTCCTCGTCTCGCGCGAGAGCATCCACAGTCTGCGCCCCGTGCCGAGGATGAGGAGGTCTGGTTTCGGGTAGAGGAGGGAGAGGAGCCCAAGCGTGGATGGCGGGAAGGTCAACAGGCCGCGCGGGTTCAGGAAGGCTGTAAATCTAGAGTCTTTGGGTTGTGGTGGGGGTGGTGGTGGTGGTTTTCCTCCTTCACTATCGCCTGCGCTCGCGGTGGTATGAGTGGTGGTGGACATCATCCACGGCTGCCACAGAAAGGCTTCGCCGCCGAACAGCATCACGCCCTTGCCGCCGGACGTGTGCACGCCGTTGTTCAAGTAGAAGCCGTCGGCCGTGCAGGCGTCGATGGACGTGGCGGGTTCCTCGACGCCCGCACTCGCCAGGATGTCCATCTTGGAGAAGTCGGTCTGCGTGTCTTCCTTGGAGGGGGGTCCACGATCGTGGGTTTTCGGCGCGCGGGGGTTGATCTGTCTGGCGCGGCTGACTTCGTTGGAGGACGAGGGACCGGGCAAAGTCTGTTGGCGACCCTGTGCTGCGGTCGTCGAGAGTGCGCGCCGCACATGTCTCGTGGGTGAGGATGGACTATGGCATATTTGACGGCGTGTAGAGGCAATCCCGACGCAACGTGATATCTGGGATGGGTTCGAGTGTACAGAGAGCAGAGACTGTCGCGGTGCTGCTGCTGCTGCTGCGTGACGCAGCGCACGGAGGAGGTCTGTCGACGGAGCCCGCATTTTGATTTCCCCCTTCTGTCCTTTTGCTATTTGTGTTTCTCTGCGACAAGTCCACACGGAAGCACTAGAGCTGGAGCAAAGCAATTGAATGAAAAATCCTTCGTTTATTCCAGTACCAGTATCGACTGTCTCGACGTAGTTGCTAATAGCCGATCGGACACCAGCTCAGAGTTATTATGTAGGTAGATAGCCGAAGGTGTTTCGATGCTGGGTACTTGCTCGGTAACTCGGTGAAGGATTGAAAAAGGACAGGTGAATGACACCGGCGATATCTATTGGGAGGACCGGTGCATCAATTCCCCATCGATACAAAGACTCTGTTGCTGTTGTCGTGTTAAAGGGTGTCGGAAGTCTGAATCTGCGGAGAAAAAAAGTCACTGACGGTTTACTTAGTACCGAGCACTTGTGCAGCGCATCCATGACTTCATACATAGTCCTCGGTGGCACCGACGCACCGTAGGGAGGCAGCTTTCGGCTCCAGCCAATCAATGCACCGTTATTTCTGTGCTCGAGATGCACCCGTTAACTCTCAAGCCATTTGTATTTGTAGATGTTTGCAAATTGGAGGATATTTTCTCCCTCTGGTCGTCCATCATTACATAGACTTCCTCCATATTGGTATCCGCGGAGAGTGAGTGATCGAACTCGAATTCGCCTCCACCGCCCTGATATTCGCAATGCACCGCCATGCACAATAACAAATGCAAAACATGATTAAATCAGACATGCTCCAAGTTGCACCTCTTTGCTTCACATACTTTGTCGTTTTATATGATCAAAATTTCAAACTCTGCAAGATTACAAAATGCACAACCCAACCAGCGCAACAACCACTGCAAACAAGCTGCCCTTGAGGACAGTCTCGCTGTTGCCGCCAATCTGGCCTGCACCGTTGGATGAAGAGTCACCTCCGTCACCCTGCACGAAACCCGTCGACGCAGCTCCTGAGGCGCTGGCACTGCTATCTCCCGATCCTCCAGAACCACTGTCGTCTCCGCTTCCACTATTGTCCGTGGTATTGTCGCCACGCCCGCCATTGCTGCCAGTACCAACACCAGAAAGTCCAGGAATCGTGGCCACTTCACTGGTCTTGGCGGAGCCGCTGGCGCTGGCGCTGTTGCTAGAAGAGCCGGCCGATGTGTTGGTGCCAGTCCCAAGGAATGACTTGAGCACGGTATTTTGGTTGGTGATTTCGACGCTGGCATTAGTCAAGGCGTCGTCTGTAAAGATGTAAGACTTAGTGCCTTGAACATTTGCGCCTGAGGGTGGATCGTAGCACTCGACCGAGACCGAGTCGAACTGGGCAAAGTAGTAGCCATTGGTCATGTACGGCGAGTCCCACTCCACAAGACCTCCGGCCCATTCGATGGTACCTTCGCCGTTGGTTGGGAGACCGCCAGGCCACAATGACAGCTGCACTTGGCACGGGGTTTGAGGGTAGTAATATCGGTTGTCCGTCGCGTTCCAAGTGTCTTCACGGTTTAGCGTCCGGACTGGTTTGCCGTCAATCGACCAAGTAATGCTCTCAGGTTGCCAGTCAATCTCATAGTCGTGAAAATTGGCGTGCACGTCCGAGAGGCCGGTGGTGTTGCCGCCGTTGGTATCTAGAATTCCATTAGCGTACTCATTCTCATTCCAGAATCTCTAGAACATTGACATACAGACTGGTACACCCAGAGAGTAGAAGTTTGTTTGAGCACTTGTTAGTTGGGTGCCGACGAACTCAAAGTCGATTTCGTCCTTGGAGTTGCCGAGCAAAATGAACGCAGTGACCACACCGGCGCCTGCAGACGTGGCAAATCTGGCGCTGACCTTGCCATACCACACAAAGTGCGTGCTAGAGAGCAGGGTCCCCACAGTTCCTTCTGCCATGGTCAGGAGCACCGAGTTGTTGTATTCCAAGGGGTCGCCGGAAGAGACCCAGTCAGCTTTAGAAGCATCTCCTAGATACTTGGTGTTGGGCATGACGCCGTCGAGATCATTAAAGTCATAGGTTTTGGATTGACAGACAGGCGCAGGAACGCAGGAATCGAGGCTGAACGAGTTGACGGGATCACATCCCCCCAGACAATAGGCGCCAACGCCACATTGACCATATTCTGCCACCCCATTGCTTGTTAGTGTCTTGATCTCTTTTATCACAGAGTATCCCGGGGGCCAAAAAACATACGTGAACAGCACGGTGTATCTGATGGACACAGAACACCACCGCCGCACTTGGTCTGAGCAAAGACCGCCGGTGCCAACGTGGCGGCAACGAAGACGAGCGAATGAAAAACTCGGCCCGCCATTGCGGTTTGTTTTATACCTCCCGGGTGAAGGTCGGTCGGATGCGGATGCAGTCGTCAATGAAAGGGCGACGGCAACATGCACAGGTATACGAAGAATGCTCCGAGAGCAGTACAAAGGGGTTTCGATCTTGTAACCAGAGTATCACAACAGGCGGGGGCTCGATCTGGTCGCACAAAAAACCAAGTCGAGAATATTCGTCAGATGTTGCTGAGCGAGAGAGACGGTGATCCGCGGTGGGAATTTGGCGGTCGAATTCGAACAAAGAATCAACAACGAGCAGCGATAGCACCAACACCACCAGATGACACGCGGATGCCGAGGCAACAAACGAAGTTAGCGAGAGTGAGAAAGGGTTGCTCTAGATAAAGAAGGGTGCAAAGAAGGCAGGAATTACAATGGATGATGATGATGCCGGAGTGTGAAAAGAAGCAAAAGAGAATGTCGAAAGGGGAGTCGAGTGATACGGAGATGCGCAGGCAAGCAGGGATGGGCATTGGCGCAGGCGAGGCAAAAAAATTATAGAGGGAGACTTAGTCAACGCAGAATGTTATTACGGGGTGTTACTATGCTTGGATTTGACGCAGGTGATCACCATTCAGGTGCGTGTTGACTGTCTGTGAGTGGCTCTACGGTGCCCTGGCAGCCCTGGGTTGCGTACCAGAAGCTCCCTAGGGCCCGAGATCCAGGCCCATGGACGCCCTGACTGGCTCGGGGTATTCAGGGGCTCCATTGCGTGACGCGGCGCGTGAAACATGGCCAGGGAACAGGCGGTGGTGCCCGCACTTGGCCTGGGGCTCTAGTCCACGGCTCCAGGCGCCATTTGGCTGATTAGGTGGCTCTCGTGCTCCCTTGGCCACACGCTAAGCCCAGATCGCTTAATAGATGGTGGCTTCGGCGATGGTGATTGGCGAGGTTTGTGGCTGCGACTCGCCAACATCTTCGACTGGCATTGCTTGTACTGACCTAAGGACTTGGACAGACCACCTCACTACCGTCAAGCAGGTACATGCTGGGTATGAGGTACTTGTTACGTCTCGGATGACAGTCAACCAAGACCAACAATCACGGTACATTCAAGTCTCCTCGCTTGATCCTGTTGATCACGTGGTGCATCTGCAATCACGTGTACATGATATGGTATCCTAGACCGAAAGAGGGTATAATGCGAGTCATCGAGAAAGGCCACCACCACCACAGCAGATGGCGCCAGGAAAGGCGATCCCGTCATAATCATCCCGGCCTTCTTGTACCGCGACTGGGTTGTGTCGGCCCGTCTGAATAACCATTTGACCAGAGAAACTGCACGACGGAATCTAAGCCGTCAACCCCCCAGTTCCCCATGTTTGAGGGCATGCACAGCTTACCACGGGTGTCACGCAAGTCCTCTCTGTTCTCAAAGCCGACCTTCAACTACCGGTTCCAACATGTCTCTTTCTTCCCCGTCTTTTCCTCGTGAGATTCACACTTCCATCTGCCGGCTTCCCAGTAAAGACCATCGAAGCTGTGGCAATGGTAAGCCCGGAACGTTCCGTATCACGATCGAGGCCAATATCTGGACGCCTTATCAGCGAGCATAATCAAGCACTTCAGCGTTATATATATAGTCAGGGCAAGATGTCCGAGATATCTCTTGTTCCAATGCATCGAAATTGCAGGGTTCGGTCACCGAGACTGTAGCAATGGGGTCAATTGAACAAAAGAAACCGTTTGAAAAGGTGAGGATGGTCCGCAACAGCCCCTGTACAACTTCATTGTTCACTCAACCGCAAAATGTTTGTTCAATCGCACAAGAAACTCACCAGCGAAAGCATAGGTTGTCATAGTGGGAGCTGGACCGGCAGGCCTGCTTCTCGCTCTCCTCCTTTCACAACATAATATCCCTTCAATCGTGTTGGAATCATGGAACAGACTGGACGAGCGACTCCGTGCGACCCAATATGGAGTCCCGGCCACCAAGATATTCCGTCGGGCGGGCATCCTCGACGACTTCCGGGAACAAAGCATTGACAGCTTTCCCAGCATCTGCTGGCGTCGAGTTAGCGATCACCAAAAGCTCACGGGGATTGACCTCTCTGTTGTCAAAGACCATCCTGATCGCATGACCATCCTGCCTCTCAATCAGATCATTCAAATCATGTATAAACACTGTATGGAAAGGGCCAACGGCTTGGTCGAAGTCAAGTTCAATCATAAGGTCGTGGGCACAGGGCAGGATGAACAGTCTGCCTGGGTTGATGTCGAGGCCGGCGAAGAGGGGCAGGTCAAGGAGAAGAAGAGATTCACTGCCGATTATGTTATTGGGTGCGACGGAGCGACGAGCACAGTGAGGAAATCTCTGTTCGGCAGAGAGTGGCCCGGTCAGACATTCGACTTTCGTTTGATGGTCCAGAACGTCCGTTCCTCCAAGGCCTCCCGCATTTGCGGTATATTGAGGCGCCCAAGGCTGACTAGAGCAACAGGTCTGGTACGACGGTTTTGAGAAACATGGCTGGGACGGAGGGAATTATATGGTCGATCCGGACTTTTGGGGCCTGATCGCAAAACGAGGCAAAGGAGGCCTTTGGCGTGTCACTTACGGTGACAGTGCGGCCGGTCTTTCTGACGAAGAGTACCTCGAACGGCGGAACACGGCCTTCAAAAAGTTACTGCCGGGCCACCCCGAACCTGGCGAGTACAGTATCACACAGACTGACCAGTTTCGGATCCACAACCGTTGCGTTGAGAAGATGAGGGTGGGACGAATCATCCTCGCGGCCGACGCTGCGCACGTGTGTAACCCATTCGGCGGTTATGGTTGTATGACGGCCGTGCTGGATGTCGGTGCCCTCGCCGACTGCCTGATTGGCCTGTACGAGGGCAAGGCGGACGAGAGCATCCTTGACCTCTACGCCGACATCCGCCGCGAGAAGTTCCTGAAATATGTCGACGCAAGATCCATGAAGAATATGAATAGGATCATGCACAGTGATCCCGACACGGTTTTGGAAACCGACAAGTTTTTGCAACTGCTGAAAGGTCTGGAAGGCGATGACGAGGCGACAAGAGCATTTCTGCTGGTAAGTTTAGCAAATCTCTCCCAGGCTCCAACCGCACACGACGCTCATCAGGAATCTCTAGAAATATTCCAGCATCGAACACGATTTCACCCAGTACTATCGACCAACGTAAGAAGGGCAGGTCCCACAAGGAGAAACTCCTGTGAGCTTGGATCCCGCTGGCTGGGCGCCTCGGCGTGTGCTGCCCCTTGTTGACTTCGCCCCCAGTCTGGACCTGTACTTGTATAGAGTCTGGCAAAGTTAGTACTAGTTTGATGTGATGCTCTGCGATTTCTTCAGAGGACAGAAAGGGAGCCACCCCATGCTGGAGGTCCACTAGCCCTTCTTGATAAGCCTCCATCTCGGGCAAAAAAAACACCACCCTGCTGACCGACTGGATAGCAATTTCTTTCTCCATATTCCTGTCGAGAAGTGTGTTTCTTGGTGCGATGATTCGGAAACTCCTCTTCCTTCGGTATTGACGGTCCGGCTTTCCTTGGGCTGAAACCTATGTATTTTTGAATTCTTGTAGAGCTCGTAGGATGGACGATCCGTTGGAGAGGCCGATGCCCCGATTGACCCAACGGAATCATCAAAGAAGCATTATCAAGCAACGGATTGCTTTGTGTTAGTATTCAACTTGACTCAGTCACTCAGTCACTCGCTCCTGTCCTGTAAGGCTCGGTCTAAGGGACCACCATCCATCCGTCTTAGGATGGCACGTGCGTTATGTAGCAGTACCGTGTACAGGATTTGTGGTATGCAGAATGTAGTATCCAGCAGGCTCGCGCGGAGCTCGCAGGTAGGTGCCTGGGTAGCGTAAACTCTTCCTCGGGTCTTCTTCTTTGCAAGCTAGGAATGGAGGTCAAACAACCCTTCCCTGCATGCATGCTCATGTAATTCGCATTTTGTAGGTGCGTTGGTCTTGTCTGGTTTGCTGGGCGTTTTTGAATCTTCATCACCACAGGTGTTGGATCTAGAGATACAAGAAACAGTCCTGGGACATTCTGCGTGTCGTCCTTTGAGACCTACCACATCCCGTCTTGTGATGCGAGCAGACGAGTGTAGTACTGTTTGTATCGAGTATGTAGTGCCATTTTCCTACCGGTATCGGGTACATACAGTACTTGTATGTCTCGGGGGACAATCTCCGACATCCGACCCTATATAGTATTTTGTCTATTTTGCCCTTGCAAAGTATGTACGAGTAACCGTTCGGGTGCCAGATGGAAATAGAGGAATAACAAGGTGACTCAAAAAGAAACAAGCACTACATACCAATACCTGATGGAAGAGCTTGTCCGTAGCGTTTGGGGTAGGATGGTGAACTTACCAGAGTCTTGAAAAATCTTGATAGCTGATGCCCATCTATTCGGACGATCATCACTCTAGAGTACACAGCGCATTGCCAAGAGACGCCAGTCTTTACCATCGTGCGCGTCCATGTCTCAAGAAAGGATGGGCAGTTCCCATTTGCTGCATGTATATCCTGCTTTGTCCGTGTCTTGGTGGAAATGAGACTGTTGGATTCAAGGCGACAAGCTTGGTGTGACCAGCTACAAGTTGCTGCAGCTAAAGAGGCTCACCAGCCACTATCAGTGTGCATAAATTGGCGTGATTTGTTGACAGAGGCTAATAGCAGCAGCCAGCTGATACTCGTACGAGTAGATCGGCCCCCAGGCAATCGGAGTCTAGGCAATGATCGGTTGTCGGCCATGCAAATATTGGATGGCGTGCCCCTGGGGCTCCATCTGCGAGCAAAGGAGACTGAGCCCATGTTGCAACCTTCCAAAATGTACGGCTTCCCACTCCGTATACTTTTAGCATGCGGAATGTTGTGTGTAGCACCGCTGGATATCTCGTGAGAATCATTGCAGTTGCCCAGTCCCAACAAGGATCCTCGGCAAATGTCCGCTGCTCCGTCTCGATAGCGTGCAGTTGGACCATTTCTGTAGTCCACAGCTGTTGCTCGTGTCTGGCAAGGCCACCCAAGCCACATGGCAGGGACAAACCGTTTCGAAGCATTGGCCAAGACTCCGCGCTGAACACCTGAACGTCTCTGGAGTTGGCGACAATTTCCTGAAGAAATCCTGTTGTCCTTGACGTGGCTAGCGTTATGTTCTGTTCAGGAGAGCCGGTTGTCGGATAACATGGCTTTGTCGGGGTTCAGTTCGATGGTTGCCTAGACCAGCAACAGCAGGGTATTTTTGCGTGAAAGCAGAACAAATGGTGGGTGTGGCGGTTAGAATCCGTCGACCTGAGACGCGGCCATCCACGCCAGGTCGAATTGAGAAGCGATATCATGCATCACTGGTTCAATTCGGTGTTCGCCAGGATAAGCACTACCCAGAGTGGCAGCCTGTCGAGCCTGGACTGTATCACAGAGCATCTTGAACCTGCCAGCGGGGAGCGGACCACCTACCGCATTGCTTCTTTCTCCCAAGCATTTGTCTTGTGGTCTTCCTGAATTAGCATCTTCCAGCCCAGAATTCACAGACGGTCCAGTCACACGGTGTGGTACGACGGGTAGACCAGTCCTGTGTATCGCCTTGGCTCAGCACGAAGGACCCTACCGACATACATATGTCGAGGCATTGTGGCAGTGTGGCAGGGTCTTGAAGTCGGCCGAGATATGCGGGTCAAGATGAGGCAAAGGTTCAGATGGGGAAAGTAGGTATACTCGGTAGGGAGAGACCAGTCCGAACTCCGGGATGGAGCATGCCGATCGTGATGTAACTTTGGTGCTTTTGTGGCTGACCAGCACCGCGACTCGGCAGCGCGTCGAGATTAACGATGTTGTCCTCCGACATCCGGCCCCTGCGCCTCGTCTCCTGTTCGTTGTGTTGCTCTGCTTCGTAGTTCTGGGGGGGGAAGAATACCGACAAGTTTGTGCAAGGGGTAGTCGGGGGCCTAGGGAGAGCGTATCGGGTCGATTGAATGATAGGTACAGAGCATTTTGGTCCTTCTAGGTGGTTTCTTGGTGTTGTCGCAGGTTCGAATTCCCCAAGCGGGTGACCGTTAGGCAAGACACGCCAAGCCGCAGGAAGCAGCCGAACCAAACCTCCACCCCCAACAAAGAGGCAAAGAGGGTTCACCTGGTAGATTATCGCCACACTGATTATGACTAGTATTATTGCATCCGTCAACCTTGATGCCCCCTTTTTTTTTTCAGAAACAGCCGCATTCGGATGTCGGTGATGGTTTGCACACAGACGAAGTAGTATGGTCAGCCTGGAGTAACCTACCCTTGTCGCTTCGCTGCTGTGATCATTGGTTTCTCATTTGTCCCTAGCCTGTGGATTGGCTAACTCTCTGCAGTCAGTTCCTCAATAACTCCTCCACTCTTTCGAACTGTTTGCCCCTGTCATTCGTTCATGATTGATCCTGCAGAAATCTTTCGGAGGATTTGCCTGTCAGAGGACGATATCCTTGTCTTGGTTCACCTTGTGTGGCTGGACAGAGGATCGGTACAAAGGCATGGGAAGATTTGCCTTTGCAAGGGAATACACACAGCGAGGAAGGGTCGTATAGAGGGCACGAGCTTGAGGCTGAGCTGCCATGCTGGTCGCGGTGCGCGTTTCCGCAGCTAAATCTGATCGTCGCACTAGAGATTTGTTCAAAACTCTGTGCCTCGTGTTGAGTCCATTTGCGGTGTCCGAGCACAGTCCTCAATCCTCAATTCACCAGTGGGTTTTCCTCTCAGATCGGCGTCAGCATCGACGTCTCCAAATTGAAGGACCCCTCCTAGAAGGGCGGTTGGCGAAGTCACGACCCGTATTCTGAGTTAGTCCTGAACAGCCGATTCACGGTCTAACACAGTATAGTTGCCATGGATGGGGCCGAGCACGTTCAAAAGTGGATCTGCGCGACACAGGAAATCTCGTAGTTTCTCCTTAGGATTGTTGCAATTCACATCGCGGCCCTAAAGTCAGCGTGCTGGTTCTCCTTTAGCATGGCTGTGGTTGCCCATTGACAGAGCCACCATTCCCCGTCAGGTCGCGCGTCGAGGGAAAAAAGATAAGTGTTTGCTCCAGCCCCTCCTGAATCGACTTCATCAACCCTTTCTTTCTCTCCATACCTTGGTTGACTTGTCGCTTCGTTGCGTTCTGGACTGCTGCCTTCTGTCAAACTCCATCAGTGACCTCATATCCCCTTGCACTGTCTTGCTCCAGGGACCTTTCACCTTCTCCCCCAACAGCATCGACATCGCCCACCTGAACATCCTCGACATACACCATGGGTCAGACAGCATCTCAGCCCGAGAGCGGCAAGTCCCTCAAAGTCATCGGCGCTGGTCTCTCCAGAACAGGAACCACATCATTCGGAGCAGCCTGTTCCTACCTCCTCGATGGCCCCTGTTATCACGGCGGCACCCAGATGTTAAACTCACCGGAGGCTCACATTAAACGTTGGATTGAAATCATTAAACATACCCCTGTCAAGAGCGAAGCAGACCGCAAGGCCTTGAACGAGGGTGTTAAGGAGATGCTGGATGGATATGTTGCTTGTACCGACCTGCCCTCTAACGCCTTTGTCGAGGAACTCATGGAGATCTACCCCGACGCCAAAGTCATCTGCACCGTGCGGGATCCCGATAAGTGGTGGAACAGCTTGGCCCCGATCGTGGAGAAGGGTAACTTGACTGTCTTGTCCTGGATCTTGGCTCCCCTTCCCACCCTGCGGTGGTTCCGAACATACCACGACGCCCTCGACGACGGCCGTGTCGGTGAACTGTACTTCCGCCCCGGCGAACCGAAGAGACCGACCAGAGCCATGTGGGATCGACATATCGAGCATCTGAAGAAGGTCGTCCCCAAGGAGAGACTGTTTTTCTATGACGTCCGCGACGGCTGGGAGCCACTGTGCGCCATCCTCGGAGTTCCTGTCCCCAAGGACGTTCCGTTCCCCAAGCTCAACGATGCTCAAGCCATGGAGAGCTTCATGAAGAAGAGCGCTCAGCGGGGGATGATGGTGTGGGCAGGTCTTTTCGTATCCGCCGGTGTCGCCGCCTTTGCGGGTGCGAGATATGCCCAACTGATTTAAGAGTTGAAGGTTTTCAGCGGAGGACTCCATGTATTCATATGCGATGATGATGCTGCTGCTGCTGCCATTTCACCCATGCCATGGCGAAAGACATGCCCAAGCAGTCGAATGAAAGGGTGCACAAATGGTCCGGTCCATTTCATTTTCGAGATGCAGACACTTTGAGCTTTGCGTTACTGGGCGTCATGAGGAACTAAAACGGCGGAATGCTTTGGCGTGTTTTGACAACGGTTTTGTCCAGGAATATTCGGGGTTGCAGTGGGATGATTGAACATCCTAGATTGGTGCCATATAGAAGGGATCCTTTGGGATTCAATGACTGGGACCGAAATGCTTTGTTTGCGGCAAGGTCTGGAGCTGGTATGGTACATCTCTTGTAATGCAATGCCAAATTGAGGAAATAATCCATCTTCCAAATGTGTTGGCTGTGGTTGTAGTCAGAGTCGCCCATGGCACCATAGGATGTGTCTGTCCAGGTGCTCAGCCTTATTGCTCGCCCTGGCCCTAAGGCTGAGCAACCCCGGACAAGTAAGTGATCGGCCCTCGAGAATAATCGCATTAAACCAAGAATCTCACGACAAAGTTTCAAGTCCTCGAACGTTTAAACAAAAACAAAAGACCAAGGAGGAAAAAAAGCTTCTCTTTCGAGGATTTAATATTATGGACGCCAATAATCCCATAAATTAAAAGGAATGCCGCCGTTTGTCAGCTTTTTGAATCCTCAATCCCTCGATTGCGCGGGCATCCCTTTTTATGGCGCAATAACGTGCCAAGGGGGCGACGAGGTGACGGGAGGATCATCAGGCTGCGCTACTCAACCATCAGCCATCGAATGAGAGAAGTTCGAGGGGAGAAATGCCGGGCGTCTCCTACTAATATATAGCTTTTTTCATTGTGGTATATTGCGCAAATTACTCCCTTCCCAACTCCTTGCCCACGAGAAGCTAGAGGGTTGATGAAACCGCCTTCTCATCCGAAGATGCAAGTCAAGTCACATTGGCTGTTTCCACATTCGTGTGCTATTGCTGTGATGGTACGATGACAATGAGGCTGACGCCTCAGGACAGATTATCAACTCGGAGCAAGCAACTTCCACATTCGTTCCAGCCATGCGGCCATGCATCAGGCTGAGCCCCCGTGGCTGCCTCTCCTGGGCGTTGTTGGGGCAAGTTTTGTGAGAGTGAGAGTCCTTTCCTACGCCTTATGGGGACTTTTCAGGTACAATCCAGCCAGCCATTAATAACTGGTGGGTTTTCCATGCCAGTTATGTAGATGGCTTACCCTATCCACTATCACCAACACTAGTTGTGTAACAAATATCGGACAATGTATCGCCGTTTTGGTGGGGAAAAAGGCACAAGCCATACAGGGTACATCCACCGACATACCTACAAGAGATAAAATACAAAGACTGATGTGCGCCCAGAGTGTTGTTCAGACACGACGTGCTTGGCCATTCTCATCTGACATGAATGGTAAAGACATTGACTTCTCATTGATATTGGAGGGTAGGAGGAAGTCATTTCACAGTATTCAGGCCCCTCAGCCTAAGCCCTAACTGCGACTGAGCCATGGTCCAGCCTTATCCTGCCACCCATGCCCATTTCGAGGGCGTATCAGAGGGCAGACAATCTACGACGCTCGATAGAGACCACATCTTTGTGAAGCATCAGCTACTTGAAACTTAGCTCAAATGTCGAATATGACTGGTAGGAAGCAGGCCTAGCCCTGCTGAAATGACCGTGATCAGAGCTCTGTGCTGTACGGTGTGGCATATGTAAAATGAAGTGCCTCTGACTCTTTAGGGAGTGTTGTAGTATGAGGAACTTGGTACTTGAGACAAGATACATTGGCGGAAATTAGTACTGGTGATAAAAGGCAGAGAAGCGCAGCTCACATGGCCACATGACCTTGTCCCTGCTCCACGTGATGCACCCACTAAGCCTCAATCGGGATCATGCGTCCGTCCCTTCAACTCGACCCTGTGATGCTTGCACCTCTAGTGGATGAAGTCACTCTCACCCACGCAACGGGACAACGTCGAGGTTGATTGCTTTATGGCTTCACCACGCCTAATCCCGCAGTCCTGAGTCTGGCCCTCTAGACCGACACCGTTCTATCATCATGACTCGAGAAGAACCACTCCTCGCTCGGCCTGCCTCGCCCAACTCGTCGACCCACGGTATCGAAGAGGAAGACGCCCTCCTCACAGGCCAACCGACCAACCGATCCCCGGCCAAAAAGTATAGAAAATGGAGGGAAATTGGTCTCTTCGTCTGGGCCCTCCTTGCAACCGTGTCCGTCATCATTCTCGGCGTCATATATCAGCATGAATCCACGGTTGGCCGAGCTCGACCTCGGACGGGAGGTTGGGGTCCAGATGGGAAGCCATCTGGCAAGAGAAATATGATATTTATGGTCTCGGACGGCATGGGCCCAACCTCGCTGTCAATGACGCGGAGCTTTAGACAACACACGACCGGGCGGCCCATAGATGACGTTCTGATTCTTGACCGACATCACATCGGCTCCTCGAGGACGCGGAGCACCAGCAGCCTGGTTACCGACTCTGCCGCTGGCGCCACGGCCTTCTCATGCGGATTCAAGAGCTACAATGGTGCAATTTCGGTGCTACCAGATCACACTCCCTGCGGAACAGTCCTGGAGGCTGCCAAAAGAGCGGGATACATGACTGGACTGGTTGTGACTACGAGGATCACCGATGCCACTCCCGCCTGCTTTGCCTCCCATGCGAATCGAAGGGAATACGAAGATCTCATCGCCGAACAAATGATAGGTCACTATCCTCTGGGTCGCGTCGTGGATCTGATGATTGGTGGTGGACGATGTCATTTCCTGCCCAACACAACTGAGGGTTCGTGCCGGGCCGATGGCAAGGATATCGTGGCCATGGCCAAGGACAAGTTTGGCTTCACCTACGTTGACAACAAGAAAGACTTTGACAACCTGAGCGCCGCCGACTTGCAGTTGCCGTTGCTTGCCTTGATTGCCGATGGAGACGTCCCATATGAAATCGACAGAGTGCATGTGTCGGAAGTTTACCCAAGCGAAGTCGAAATGGCCCGTCTGGCACTCAAAGCCTTGTCGGCAGCGACCAAGGACTCCGACAAGGGGTTTTTTCTCATGATTGAAGGGTCAAGAATCGACCATGCAGGACATTTCAACGACCCAGGTGCGCAGGTGCGCGAGGTCTTGGCCCACGATGAGTCGTTCGGCGCTGTTCTCGACTTTCTCGAAGACGACGAGACCGAGGGCGTTCTTGTGTCCACATCCGACCATGAGACTGGTGGTCTCGCTGCAGCACGCCAGTTGCACGAGACATATCCATCGTACCTGTGGTTCCCCGAAGTCCTGGCCAACGCAACACATTCCACCGAATATCTCGCACGCAAGTGGAGCGAGTATATCTCGGAAAGTGCAGATGCTTCGCGTACAGACAAGGGTACTAAACTCCGCGATTTGGTCAGCTCCAACCTGGGCATATCAGACCTCTCACAGGGCGAGATTGACGCTATTATCGACGCTTCTCCGATCTGGCCTCCTTTGTACCACTTTTCTGACATCATCTCTCGCCGGGCACAGATTGGATGGTCTACGCATGGCCATTCCGCGGCGGACGTGAATATCTACGCCTCACACCCGAGCCACGCTCCAGGGTTGGTGGGCAACCATGAGAACATCGAAGTGGGCGAGTTCATTGCCGAGTATCTGGACCTGGATCTGGGCGTGATTACGGAAGAGCTGAAAAGCAAAAAGGTCAAGACCTCAGTGGAGGGAGAGGTCGAGGGGGACTGGGGAGAGTGGATGGGACCGCCTGGTCTGCCCGTCAACGAGGACGGCAGTTTGGTGGTACTAGATGCATACCATGGTGATTTCAAGCATCGGAAGCGCGAGGCGGAAGGAATCGCCGATTGTGGGTGTGGCATGAAGCACTAATAGAGAGTGCGGTTCTTGGTATAGCATCTGGCGTTGGAGGAGTTGCAGAGCTAAGAATGAGCCAGTCTATTTCACCTTGCAGAAACACGGGGCGACGGCGACGGCGTTGGGGAGGGCATTGTTGTTAGATACTACGATGGGGGAGATGAGCTACAGTAGATTGATATACCAGAAATGGACTGATTCGAAGCGCTGCAGACAGATGGACAGACAGACAGCCTGTATGTTGGTCCTTTTTTTTTCTGATTTATCCAAGCCTGTATATTCTCGACCGGCATCGTGGAGAGGGCGGATTTTATTATTCCTTGGTTGTTACTTTGTTAGTCTTTGGACCAATGCAGGTACCGAGGACCGAGTTCAAGGATATCAAAAGTCAGAATCCTTGCGAGAGAAGAAGGATGCCGAAGGAGGGAGGAGGGAGGAGGGAGGAGGGAGGAGGGAGGAGGGAGGAAGGGTATGATGAAACTTTGTCTTGGCCATGCCTTGCTAAATGCCTGGAGACCGATGTACATACTCAATATTAGGTGTATATATACATACTCATACTCATAATCTGTGCCTTGTGCCTTGTGCCTCATGTCGTGATGGAGATACACGAGTTAGGTACCTCGTATAGTTATAGTGGTTCGCCAGTGGTAGCAGTGGCAGTAGCAGTAGCAGTGACGCGGTCTCCCTCCCCCATCTTACTGTCACTCTCACTCTCACCCTCCCCGCCATCTCTATCTCCATCTCTTCGTGCGTATGACAATCCACATCATATCATATCATATCGATGATACCCACCCAGGATCCAGATCCGAGCAAGAAATGCATATTTCGTATTCGAGTTGTGCGAGATCGAAACGCAGCATCCACCCATCCACCGCGGGGAACCCCAGCCACGCCCAGGCGCCCAGCCAGGGATCCCCAGGGAAGCCAGGGGACGCCCAGGAACGCCTGTGAGTTTATTTTCTCGTCCCTCCTCCCTCCCTCGTACTCTCCCTACATAATTACGGAGTACATACCTACCCACTGCGAGGTTGCTGTAAAAACCACACTGCCACACTACTACAGCACCATGCCACGCTACGCTACCTAACGCTTCTCACACGTGCATACACACAAAAGTACAAAAGTACAAATCATATCAAACACTTTACCCACACCACCCGAAAAATGTTCCTGCAAGGGTGTGTATAGATACCCCATCCTAATCCTATACCGTATACCTTGCTCGTGTGTATGGGCTTATCATGAGTATTTTCCTCCCCCCCAAAAAAGAAGTAGGTTATGGACGACTGCTCAATTGGTTGATTAATTGACTGATTCACTGCTCGACTAAGAGATGAGGTGATGCGATGCGATGCGATGTGATGTGATCAATTCATTGGCATTCCTTGTGGGGAGACCTCTATACCCATGTTCTGGTTCTTGTTCTGTTGTTTCTATCACCCACCAAACCAAAAAAAAACAAAACGCTAAATGCTGGCAAAAGACGTATGTACGAATAAAAAAAAACGGACCGAGTTCTGTGAGTATGGCAGCCCCGAGGACTCGGGCGGCAGATGATTTCCATTACCTATTTTCTCCAGGGTTGATTTCAGATAAAAAACAAAGAGCTGCTAATGCGACATGATTGCTCTTCCCAGTAACAGTATGAGATGCGTTTCCCATTCCTCGTTCCTGTCGTTTCACACCACTCTATTCCTCCACTTCTATCTCTCCTCCTTGCCATCGTCACTTAGTTCCTCGCCAGGCGGGCGGTGCCAGAGGGAGGAGGGCAGGTGCCGCCAATGTCGGCAACCCAGGCAGCAGAGTTGAACTCGGTGTGGATCTCGGCGAGTTGCCAGCCAGTGGGGCCAACGGTGGCATCAGATCCCTTCTGCACAGCCTTCAAGATGGTGATACCCTGCGATGGGTAGGTCTGTTGGCCAACGGCGCCGATCCATCGGAGAACGATGTAGCCGTCACAGGTCACAACATCAGTGCCGAGGAGAGTAAATCCGATGGCGGGCTGAGCGCCTTGACCGGCAATGTAGGCCTGGGCGCTGGGGAATGTCGGGCCGCCGAGGGGAATGCCTGCGATGTAGTTGATCGAGTCCGAGGTATCGACAAGCTCAGGGGCGAGCAGGTTGGTGGCCACGTTGACGTCAAAGTTGGTGAGGGTCGAGATCCATTGCGTCTCAATGTCGATAGCAATGCTATAGGGAATGCACGAGTCGCTGTCTCCGTACCCACGGGCGTTGAGAGCTGGGGCGGCAGAGGCCAGAGCGGCCAAGCTGACTGGAGCGATGATGCTGGAGAAACGCATGGTGTCTGCTGGGGGAAATGAAAGGATTCTCTAGGGTGATTGGATTAATGCGGGTTTGGTGGTGCGATGCTGAGCGATAGTATTATATAGCTTTTTAGGACAACGAGTGACCTGTTCTGACTTGCAAAAAATGAAAGTGATTGTTCTGATGTGAGCTGAATTGATGATCCGAGAGGAAAGATTTCACCTCTCAGGGTGGGAGGCAAGTTCTCTTTAATGCAACAGCGTTGCAGGCCAAACCTGTAACTGCTCCGTTCAGTAATAGGTTGGCTGCCTTAACCTGCCTTCTACTTTTTTTGGGGCCTTCGATCATGTGGGATTAGGAATGCGATAGGAATAGAAGTGGCCAGGTGAACTAGGCTCAGTCGCTCCGCCCACTTGACTGGTCGACTTCCTCCACGTCCATGTTAGCAGCTTGGAACGGCCGCCGCTTCGTTCGGCGCACGTTTAGCTTGGTCCAGGTCCTTGCCTTGACTTCATCCTTGTCAGTCATCCTGCGCCCAACACTGACTTGATCGGAGACTCGGGAACCACCTTTGGACCAGATGCAGGAACAAACTGGATCACCGGTCTGAGGTGAGCATCCAATTGGGCATCGCAGTCTGTCAGCTCAGGCGAACATTAAACCGGATGAGGACAAGATGCAAAGGCCTGAAGGATTCCTGCCGACCACGGGAAGGGGAAAGGACGAGAGGCTGCTGATGGCGGAGGCGCAGAGACTTCGAAGAGTGATCCCTAGGCCCATTCGAGCTACCACGCCGCCCAGCGCAACCCACGCCTCAGCAACTTGTTACTATCCTCGGATACTAGTCCCTTGGTGTTGGTGGTATCATTGGCCAACCCCGCCTCTTTTTTCTGCTCGTTGGTGACCCAGAACCGATTACCTGTCAACATGGCCCACTGGTGCCCTGGTGTCCACTTGCCTAGCCCATCGACCGACTCTTCTGCACCTTGGCTTCATGCTGTAAAAAGCTTAGTTGAACCCGTTGTTGAGCGAATCATGGAGAGGCCGAACCTCGTGTCAAAACGCACGTCAGCCCCGATAGCAGCTCCGTTTGTAGGAAGAGGCGCACTAAGGCGTGTACCGCCATTGGGTGTGGTGGGTGTAGAGGGCTTAGAGGAAGTTGGTGTGTCGTCCTGGTTGGCGGACTTGAGGGTTGGCTGGCGGAGTCGAAGCCCTGAGGCTCGCCACCCTGCCGTGCCTGGTCCAGGTACCCGTGAGTTGTGAGTTCTCTGATACATCATCCAGGGCAATGTTTGCCCTGACCGTACCAGTTGGAAGAACCCTGGAGTATGGGGTTTGATGATGTCGATTGTAATCTCGCCTAGAAAAAGTGGAGGGAAGGGAGACATGTCCCCCTCCAAACATGTCTAGGAGATTGTCAGGCACCAGTCATAGTGGGACGAAAAAGATCTACTCGCACAGGGACGGGAAGCACAAGATCCGGAGGGAAAAAGATTTGCAGAAAGGGTGAACCTGCAGGACCCGTGATGTGACACGGACGAGCCTCATGCATCGGAGTTTTGACAAAGTCGACCGACTAATTGACTGAGTGAGTGAGTAACTTGGACTCTCCACACAATTCCATATGCAGTCAACACCCGTCAATCAGCTTTGTCACTACCGAGCAACCATCACGAACTGCCACCACTACGAGGTACTATTTACCAACACGGTGTAGTAGAGTCTGAAAGCAACAACCACCGACATCATCAACACATCCGACTCAGAGCTCGACTCGACCTCCTCCGCACACCTAGTCCCGTCTCTACCTGGCCCCCCGTCCATCTCTACCTACTTGGTACAGACGACCGAGTAACCTAGACAGGCTGTTGCTCCCGCCTTCAATCCCCGTTTGACCCAGCCGATCGTGGAATTCGATGTCATTGCTATCACGCGGCGTTGCAACCTCGTCTCTCCATTGCGGTTCTACAAGCCGAAAAATCAAGGACAAAAGCTGGATGCCGCCAAAACGGAGCTCACTTCTGAGGCTAATGCAGGCCATCTCATGGCCCCTCTACAGCTGAAGACCTTTTCCGCATGTTCCGTCCTTCGACACCTTCCCATTCCAGTGCGGATGCAGCTCCACTGACAAAAACTTATGCCTATCTGCGTGCTTCTAGACATACTTTGAGAGACCCCGTGAGGAGGAACTCGCCGGCCACGGCCACTGCTACCGAGGGAGGACATACAAGTACAATAATACATCGACTGACGAGCTTCCGCTCGGCGCTAAGCTGACGGCTGGGGAATATAACAGAGCCGAGCCTAAAAATGGTGGCGCGAGAGCCAAAGCCTGTGGGCGGTAGACACATCACACTCGCAGGCTGCCTTGATCGACATCTCTTTTCGTGTGAAGCTCCGCGCTCAGTCAACCCTGATACAACTAACGATTGGGAGTGTGTGGCTGCGACTGTCCGCTCTCTTCTCCTGGTGTAATCAGTCGAACGCTCTTTTTCGAATTGCTGTATGCTGACGTCCGTCCTCGACTACTGCCTCTTCTACCGGGCAAAGTCCGTTCGTCGCCGCTCTGAGTCGCCCGCTCCCCAGCCAAGCTGTTACGGAGTGCCACTCGTGCCTTATCGACCGCAGGGCTAGGCGTCGCTCTCAGCAGATCTCGCTTGGTTGAGCCGCCTGTGCCATTCCCAGCTTTGGGGCCTCGAATCAGCTTGGCTTCATCCTCCCGTCTGACCTGCTGCTGCATGCGCTGTTCTCGTGTCAGCCCTGGACCGCAATCGCAACCGCAGCCTGATGTTGGACATCTCCCTTCACTGAAAGGTTGACTGAACCACTCCATTAGACAGTGGACATGTCCTGAATGTCCACATGCCTGGCAGAACATCCACATGTTTGCATTATGGCCCCAATACTGCGACTGGGCTCCCAGATCCAGACCGGTATGCTTCTCCACCATATCTCTGAGCGATTGGCAGATCGGGCAAACCGATCGAACTTGCCGACACCGTTCACACGATCCCTTCTCTCCCGTCAGCGGCCCTTGGCAGTTACTACAGACAATGGACAGTGTCATTGAATCCCCATTGCCAAGACTGCCACCAGCCTGCTTACTGTCTGACGGTGACCGATAGACTCCTGGGTAATCAAACTCGACACACATTTTTCTCAGCAGTGCTGCCGATTCAAACAGACCCATCTGCCTTAGAAATGAAATGTGGCCCTCGAAGATGGCCTCGATTATCCGGTGTCCAAGGTGCGGCGTCATCAACCGATCGGCGAGGTTGTCTCCGATCTCAGCTTGCGCTCGTCTCAATCTGCGAAAGTTTGCATGGAAAAAGTATGGGTGAACATGCATTAGCAGATGAGCCGCAAATTGCGCCTGGCCGATCCCGTTTTCCATGTCGAAGAATATGCATTGGCATATCAATGGAAGCGATGACCACGCAAACGGTAATTTGGGCTCATACTTAGATAGGTCAATGGGCCGAAAATCTTGGTATAGGTACGTCTCATGGTCCAACTCTTCCATGGAGAGGCGGCTAAACGACCCGTTCCCCTGGCGTTGGTTGTCATTACCGGTCGTCTGGATTTTCGCCTCGCCTCGGATAGGATTCGACGTGTGTATCCGTGGCTTGGTCATTGAGACGCCCTCTTCAAAGAGAAAAATATCAGGCGATGACGATGCAGCCGTGTCCACATGCGAGGGTGGCATAGATTCATGTTGTGGAATCGGATGCCATATGCCTTTATCTTTCAGAGGTGATGCGGAGGGCTCGACTTGTGCATCATTGCCAAAGCTCATGTCAAGCGGGGTTTCGACAGCAGACACCCCAATATCGTTGTCGTCCGGCGTGGTGGGCCTCCCTTGTTTGGCACTGAGCCTCCTGCCATCGTGGTCATCCGAACACGATAGTTCGTAGTCATCGTCCATGCTAGAGACGGCTTCCTTTGCCGACAGTGTCGTAGATGTCCTCGCCCCTGAACGAGGAGAGCCAAAGGACTGTTCAATTGACCTGGATCGATGCGAACTGTCCGTTGATACCGAAAACATCGGGAAACTCTCATCCGAGTCATGCCTACTTTGCGAGGCCACGTCTTTGGCTGATTCGGCCAAGGAGAATATGGGGCGAGCTTGGATGCGGTAATCGCGTAGTGCCGCTCGACGATCTTCCTGGCTCCAACTCTGCGTCGTCTTCTGCTCGATGAGAAACTCGGATCGTGGCCTCTTCACTGGTGAGACCGGCGAACCGGTTTGTGTTGGAAATTTCTTGGATGCTTCAGCGGATCTGAGGAGCTCGGGGGAAGCAGCATCTTCGCCCATTGTGTCATTGGGAGAACCCATCAGAGCTCGAGCAGCTGCAGCTGCCGTGGAGTGCGAACTCAGGACCGAGGGAGGCAATGGTGCAATGTTGTCTAGCCCTTCTTCAGTGATCGGTATGGGGCGTCTCTTCAAGCTCGGCGGAGGTGAGTTTGGTAACGGTTTGGCCAACGGCGTCGTCATGTTCGACGTGCTGTCCGTCTCGGAGACCTGATGCGGCCGGTCGCCTGCACTGACACCCTTGAACAAACTACTGATGAGCTTCTGACCCTTGCTATCCAACTTCGGGTTAAAGCCCCTGGCAGGAAGTCCAGCCAGCGGAGAGAGACCAGGCCGGTGTCCTCCTGCTCGAAAACTCTCCAAAGTCTCACGTCTTCTCGCAGCATCGGCTCGACGGCTGGCACGATTCCCGTCCGCCCAATCCTTGATTTCTGGAACAATGACCGCTCCCAGAATGCGCCAAGATTGAGCCATACGGTGCATGGACACTGCGTCACAAGCAGCTGCGTTCTGGTCAAATGCGTTTTGCAGACGGCTGAGTATTGTGTCTGGAGACGACTTGTTATCATCGGCTGTTGCAGGAACTGCATAGTGAGAAGCCAGGTATTCAACCACTTGCGGCTCGGCTGCGACGCCAGGAATATAGCCACTCGCACCCACCTGGTTGTTGTTAAACAGGTCTGGACGGTTGAAGATAGCGGCATCTAGTGGGAGCACAGACGGTTTATCCTCCGCTGACGACGGACTGTCTCCATGAAATTTGGTAGATCTCGAAGGCACGTTTACACCTTCGCGACGACGGATACTTGTCCCCACTGTTGATTCGAGTCCTCCCTCATCATCGGTAAGACTTCGGCTCGTCGGGCCATCGTCACCGCTGCTCAGTTTATCTGGCGGCACATTCAAGAAGCCATCTGCTGCATTTTCCAAGAAAGACACTCGCGGGACGTCTCTTGCCTCAGAAAATGTGTAATATTCTCCATCTGGGAGGAACGTGGAGGTACATGAAGCAATTTGGTTATGGAAGGGTGATGTGTGTTTGATGTCCCACTGCGTAAAAATGCCCTCATCACCCGCCGTCCATAGCAGATCCTCATCCGCCCATAGGAGATCATTAGGAGGCATGTTGTACCTGTCGAGTTCGCGAAACGGCAGGTGTGGGCGCCGGAGATCCCAGATGTGCAGCCGAGGATCGTCGTGATAGTATGAAACGGCGACTTGAGTGCTTTGCCAAAAGGCTGATTCGCCGGTTTCCGGCGCATTGCAGGCCGGCTTCCACCTGATATTCCTGATAGCGTGAGGCGCTTTGAGCTGAAAAACAGGCTTCTGGCGCTTTTTTTCACTCTGAAAATCCCACACTCTGATGTACTTGTCGAACCCACCTGATACAAGGTGTCGGCCATCAGGGTGATAGTCAATGGAGTAACAGGCTTTTTCATGTGCATTAATGCTCAGCTTCGGCGAGATGGGTACGCGAGCATCCCATTTCTGAACGACGCCCCCGTCCGCGCAGATTGCGAAATCAAACGGGTCAAACGGAGACCATCGGACGTCTCGGACAGCACTGCGCACCTCGAATCTGATGCGGGACTTGTCACGCTGAGGCTGTCGCAAGTCCCAAAGTCGGACCGACTTGTCTTGGCTGGCCGATAGCAAAAGATAGCCGGCATGAGGATCAAAGTCTAACTTGTTGATCTGTCCCGTATGCTCATGGAGCCACGCCAACTCGGTCTTTGGGCTTGGGGCATTGAGGTCGTACAGCGCAATGCGACCATTCGTAGCTGCGGTCGCTATAATGTGCTCCCAATGCCCTATCGACCATTTGACGTCTCTTGCCGGAAGATATTCCCTCCGCTTCTCGGCTCTATCCAACTGCGAAGAGGAGTGGGCGGCAGCATAAGAGCTGATGGACGCCCGAATGTTCAGGTCTTCGGTGACCTTGCCATCGTGGACACGCACTGTTTTCAGGATCTCTTTCCCGGCCAAGACGGCATGCGTCTTCCGTCTATTGATATCGAGGGCGGCAATGGGGATGCCTGTTCGATGCGTGGCCGTCCGGGAGGAATGCGAGCTGCTGGTTGTAGTCAGTCAATACGTCGACGACAACAACAGCGACGAAGCAAGCAGTCACTCATGCCTGTAGGTGTGTATGCCAGTGATTCGGCGCAGACCATCGTCATGGTCGCCCTGCACTGGGAGTCCATGCGACTTGGAACCACTATGCTTGCCCCAGGGAGCGATAATTCTCTGCAATTGGCCCAGACGGCCTGGCGGTAATGGAGGAGCCGGTGGAGGGGAAAGAAGATTTTGTGACTCGGAGGAAGCAGGATCAGACATGCTCTTCTGTTGACTCAACGATATCCGCGGATGTCCCGAATATCGATGACGAGAGGGCTGCTGACGACAAAGGACGGGTCAGGCTCATGGCTGGCGGGTGCAGCCATCATTGGAGCGGATAACGAGCGCGAAAAGAACCTGCAGTGCTGCAAGGTGGCTGCAGGATGAGAAAGCGACGGCAGAGTTAGATGCAGCAAAGCGAGGGCAACCAAGAGGCATTGAGAGAATTGTAAGAACTGCTTAACATGGGGTGGTCGGGAGCGAGTGGGTGCAAGGCTGGAAGTGGAGTTTCCCATCGCAGAGCCTCAATTGGCTGGGCGGAAATGCTCTCTTTACACAAGCCTAGCCTGACCTAGGGGGGGGGTGGCTCTTGGAGTTTTCGGGGAAGCAAGCTTGTAGTTAAGTGTTGCTGCAGGCCACCTACCTAGCCACATAGCCTATTAGCATGGGTTGAATGGTGCCCAGCCAGCTAGGGCCAATGCCTAAGTTGTTACTTCCCGGGGGGGGGGGGAAGGGCAGGCACGGTACCTGAGGGTACCTACATACATACCTTCTCCCTAGATGAACAGATTGCCGAGTACTTGTAGGTACTCTGGTTCTTGGGAATCATTGACTAGTTAGGTAGGTAGTACAAATAGGTATGTGTTGTACCTCCAGGCATGCCTACAGCACAAAATGATGCCGGATAAATGATGCCTCTTAAGGTGTCTTGGGCCCCGTAACTTCCTCTTTTATTCTCCCATTGGGACATGGTATAGGTATCCATTATAGCTGTCATGATTAGCTGCCCTACGTTAGGGAGCTTCTGAACAGGCCCCTCCAATACGGTTAAGACAAGTGCTTCCCCTTTCTCCTATAACCATTCTGTTGGTACAGAAGTCGAAAACCTAAAGCTCCTTGCTGGTGCTTGTACATGGGCATTTCCCACTCGGCCACAGACCGAGGCCCCTGCCGGAATGGAACCTCCTAGGCGTGCTAGCTTAGCTACATGCCCACAACATCTGTGCTTCGTCGTAGGCGTGCCCCGGATTCCAGGGGCCTCGAGATCCGGACGAGTCGCCTGGACTTGGGCATGAAGATCCCGTCGCTGGTCTCTCGCCATTCGCGCGGCGAGAGGCTGCTAAGGTGCCAGTTGGCAGCGACTACTGTACCTACTAGATATTTCGACTTCGGATGCAGATTCTTGGATGCTCTGGCTGGCGGTGAGCGACTTTTGTTCTCATTTCCTCCTCATCGTCCATTCTCCATCCACATCCCATATCCACCATCCACCATTCCTTGCATTTGCTCTCCTGCGGCGCACATTTCCATGCTTCGGATGTCCAGCAGAAGCCTCGACTGATGTCTGATTCAACCTCGTCCCAAATCTAATCCAGCTTTCCCTTTCATCATCCGATACCATACCTTGGTAGTCGATCGAGCTACTACTGGTGGCTAGCGAGATCATCTACCTCACCCTCACTTCTCTCTCAGAGAGTTCCCCCCGTATCACCGGCCATGGATTTGTATATTTGCCTCAGCATCGTCCTTCGGGACCGCGGTCCTTCTCCTCTTCCTCCACTGCCAGACAATATCAACATTTGTCAATTCAACCAGTTGCGAACTGCCCCTCTGTGTCTTCCCGTCACTTCAAATTGGGCTGCTTCTTCCTCTCGGGTCCTGCTTCATTGTCGACCTGGTCCGGGGTGACCTCTATTTGTTTTCTTGTCTCACCAGACTGAAGATTTTTTCACCTCCATCTTCTTCTCAAGATCGCACATTTGACATCTGACATTTGCAATCTTTCGCGTCCTTGAAAGACGTACCACGTACTTAACGCTAGACACGGGGACGTCCTGCGCAGGTCCAGTGACATATTTTAGCTGCCACCCACTACTCCCCTCTTCCGCCTTCCCCTCGAGCTCCTCCACCAACGACAGCGCCAGACAGCGGCCACCTAGAGCCTCAGTGCCTCCTTGGCCAGAAGACAAGTCCCCACCGTCACCGCTACTATTGACTCCAACGCCCATCCACCTGAGCCGTTTGTCGGGCCCCATCTTCAGCAGAAAAGGCACTCCAGGCTTGCCTACTTGTACTCAGCTCACGGGCCATTACGGGGACTATTACATCGGTCCAATCACGACTGCTGGTTGTCACGCGACAGGCGCAATTTGCAGAGCAAGAGGTGAACTTTGATGCGCCAGATCTATTACAAGCTGGCTTGAAAACCTTCCAGGCCCTTGCGAATTGCAAGCGGCCACCGAAGAGGGAAAAAGGACGACACGCTAAGACACCTACTACACACTACACACCACACCGTTCCCGCTATTGCACCAGACCAGACCACCAGACCACCAAAACCCCCCGCCCCAGCTTTGTCGCCTCCCAGATCGCTCCGCCTGGCTCGATCGCCACCAACAGGCCAACTCGAGAACTTACGTCGTCATTTTTCACCACGCTTCTCATCTACACTCTTGCAAACATCACTTGCCAAACGACGACAATCGCTAACTTTCCCTCCTCAACACCTTTTCCTTTCGTTGTTGTAATTGTTCCTTTCGTCCCTCGCTCACACCCTTTGACATCTGTTTTCTTTTTCCCAGCAAAAGAACCCGCCGTCTCTCAAATCGCCTTCCGGTCCTCCAACCCCGGTTTCCGTCGACCGAGGCAACAGAAACAAGCGGACTCCTCTGGCTTTCTTTGGTGGAGGCGACAGCGAAGTCCTCAGGAATCCAGCAGACCCTGTATCTGTTCACCTGACAGAGGGCAACCCCTAATATTTCAGTTTTTTAATTCTGGGAGGCTTTCTCGATTTTTGTTTTTTTGTTTCTTACGAACATCGTCGTCGCCGGTGAGGGGTTGATCGGGTGAACATGCCCGCAGAGCCAGATTTGGGTGCGATTCAAGCCTCTCTGCGGGTCTTGAACGTGACTAAGACGGCTTACCCTGCCATTGTACTCATCGTCTTTGTCGTCGCATTCGTCTATCATGGCATCAAGACCGCCCCTGATGACACAGGCAAGGTCAAAATTCATCCTATGCGAGGGCCTGGTGGGCGACCTCTCCCGATTCGAAGGAGATCCGCCAATCAAGTCAAGGAGGCCGCGGCAATCAAAGATCTGTCGCCTGCAGTCAAGACCGTTTTCAAGGTCGGCCAGGCTGTTATTGTCTTGACCTTTTTGGGTAATGCGGCAATTCTGCTTTTCGAGACTTTGCTCAATCGAAAAGACGAATGGTGGCCCGGGAAGAACGCTGTGGTATGTTCGCGTCCGCTTAATACTCTCTCTCGCTCCGCAACTTACAACGTTAGATCTATGTTATTGCGTCAACATTTCTCTGGCTCGTTGTTTTCATCTCAATCTTAGATACGAAACCCTCCCCCAACTCCGCGCACTTCGTCACGTGGCTTTGCGCACTACCTCTGGAGGTTATCATCATCGCGGCTAGTCTCAGGATATATACCGCACCTCACTATGAACCTCGGGTGGGCAACCAGCAGGGAGGCAAGTATAGGGAGAAGATTACCGGATGGGAGTCGCTAGAAGTCGTGGTCAATCTTAGCCGACTTATTTTCCTCCTCGGCTTGTCAATGCTCTTCCTTGTCCTGAAGTTCAATTGGGGCAGACCCAAAGGGTTGGCTTCAGCCACCGAGGATGAGAGGAGACCTTTACTCGCCGCAGACGCTGAGGCTGGAGGACGACCAAATGGCCATGCTCGTCATGGCGATCCGCGAAACGCCCCATCATCAGAACCTAAGGAACAAGTTGACGCTTGGGCCAAGCCAACTGAGGTTCCAAATATCACCTGGTTTGCATATCTGAGGGGGTTCCTCTTGCTGATACCTTATCTTTGGCCCAAAAAGTCCTTCAAACTCCAACTTCTCGCCGGGTCCTGCTTCCTCATCATGATCAGCCAGCGAGTCATCAATGTTTTTGTCCCCGTCATGGTAGGCAAAATTACGGATGCCCTGTCCGGCGATGACGGCCGTGGAGTCCGGGCTCCTTGGTTGGATATCGCGTTGTACATTGTGTTCAGATGGCTTCAAGGCTCGCAGGGGATCCTCAGCGCAGCCAGATCGATTCTCTGGATTCCGGTGGAGCAATACTCTTACCGCGCCATTTCAACCGCCGCCTTCGAGCATGTGCATGGTCTCAGCGCAGAGTTCCACACCGGAAAGCGCACTGGCGAGTTGATTTCGGCTCTGAACAAGGGAAGTTCAATCAATTCATTCCTCGAAATGGTGACTTTCCAGGTTGGGCCGATGGTTTTTGATCTGGTGGTCGCGGTCGTGTACCTCACCATCAAGTTCGACGCCTACTTGGGCTTGGTTGTCGCCATTGTGACATTTCTCTACATATATGTCACCATACGTCTTGCGTCGTGGCGAGTCACTCTGCGTCGAAACTACGTCAATGCTCAAAGAGAGATGGAAGCAGTGAAGAACGATTCTCTACACTCTTGGGACACGGTGAAATACTTCAACGCGGAAGATTACGAATTCAACCGATATAGATCCTCGATCAAGCTCATGCAGAACTTTGAATACTGGGTGGATGTCACTCTGGCCTACATGAACACGGTACAGGGTGCACTCTTCATGGTTGCCTTGCTGATCGCCAGTTTCATCGAAGCCTTCGAAGTTGCCCAGGGGGATCAGACCGTGGGCAACTTTGTGCTTCTGATAACCTACATGGCTCAGTTGCAGGGACCTCTGAACTTCTTCGGGACGTTCTACAGGTCGATTCAATCAAATCTCATCAACGCCGAGAGAATGCTGGAACTCTTCAAAGAACAACCGCATGTTCTTGACCGAGAAGGTGCCGAAAAGTTGGAAGAATGTGCGGGGGATATAATATTCGACAACGTCAGCTTCAGTTACGACAAGCGAAGACCTGCCCTTGACCGATTGACTTTCCATTGTCCGCCTGGATCGACCACTGCGCTTGTTGGCGAATCTGGTGGGGGCAAAAGTACAGTTATGAGGCTAATTTTCCGCTACTACAACCCAGACTCGGGCCATATCAAGGTTGACGGCAGAGATGTCCAAGACATCACTATTGACTCACTGCGAAAATTCATTGGGGTGGTGCCTCAGGATTGTAACATGTTCAATGAATCCATCATGTACAACCTCAGATATGCCAACCAAAACGCCACAGATGAGGAGATCTTCGAGGCCTGCAAGGCAGCCTCGATTCATGACCGCATCATGGAGTTTCCCAACGGTTACGAAACCAAAGTTGGTGAACGTGGCGTACGTCTGTCTGGCGGAGAACGTCAACGCGTCGCCATAGCCCGAACAATACTCAAAAATCCCCGTATCACCATGCTTGACGAAGCCACTGCGGCCCTGGATACGGAGACGGAGGAGAAGATTCAAGAATCCTTCAACACCCTCGCGGAAGGACGGACGATGATTATCATTGCCCACCGACTGAGCACCATCGTAAACGCCAACCAGATTCTGGTACTTTCCCATGGAACCGTGGTCGAAAGTGGTACGCACGAAGAACTCATCGCTCTGGGCGGAAAATATGCAAGCATGTGGCGGAAGCAGTCAAGGGCGCAGAAGGCTGCCGCCGAAGCCGCCGAGCTAAGGACTCGGGCGAAGAAGGCATTGGAAGATGCGGAGGCCGACAGTGCCAGCGTCAGTGAAGAAGAAGTCGAGCAATCGAAGAAGCGCGACAAAGGTCAATGGACCAAGGGCCACAAGAGGGTTAACTTTAGTGAAAGCAGTCATCTGCGGGCGAACTGGACAGTGGATGAGCATGATCGAGACGGCGACGATCGATCAGACACATCCCAGACGGGACATGGAGATACCGTGCACGGTCACTCGGGAAAGCCCCCAGGACATCCTTGAGATGAAACGATCTTATGCTTGAATTTACCACTTGACCTGTTGCGAGCTGGAACCGGTCAGCTCGACACCTGCCCAACCATGTGCGGCTATACATGATATTCGGGTCTTTGGGAGGGTGGTTCTATCTGCTTATTTTTTGTGGGTTGTTTTCGCAAACGAGTATTACGCAGTTGTGATCGGACGACCAAAATAACGCCAGCCACGCGAGGGTTTCACAACGGACTGGGAGTTGGAGAGCGCGCTCTGACACGGTACAAAAGTCCTTTGCTACTCCTTTTTTCCCCCTTCTTTCTGTTCAGATATTTTAGGGGTGTCAAGATCTTCATCTCGCTCACGCAAGGAATATGCGAAAAGAAGCCGGAGCCTCGTGGCCTTGAGGTGCATGCAATGACAGGAAGGAGACGAGGGTCATGCGTGAGATCTGTCATCTCTTTCCCTCTGTGTGTGTGATCGAGAGAGTGAGGCAGCGAGAGTGAGAAAAACAGAGAGAGAATGTCGGTGCTTGTGCTTGTGCTTTTGTGGACTTTTGCATCGTCTCTCCACCTCAGCGATCGAAACACTGTACTCTACACTACACAGACCAGACAGATTGGACACATGAAAAGGCCATATAATAGATGATGAGAGTTTGTAATAGACAACTCTTGCTCTCCTGCTCCCGACCCACATCTTTTCCTCGGTAGACGGGTAGTAGTAAGTATCCTGAACGTCATCCCTGGTCCAGCAGACATGAGAGAGGGTGAGGATGACCAAAGTCAAAACCGGCGTTTCTTCTTCGCCCCATCCGTGGCTGCGATGGTGCGCTTGAGTTCCATTCGGCGTCGGCTCGCGGCTTCTTCGGGCGTTTCTTCTTCCTTCTTGTTCGTCCTTGGCTCGATCGCTGGCTTTGTGCGTGTTGAGCCTGGTGGGGGAGGTGGTGGTGAGTGGTCCTGGCGCTGGCGCTGGCGTCGGGTGGTAGCGAGGGCGGGGTTGCGGGTGCGGGATCGGGACGTAGCGGACGAGGATTGTGACGGGGAGCGAGATGCGGAGGGTGACTGCGTATTTGTTGCGTCTTCTTTACCCTGCGCTCGCGGGGACGGGGATGTAGTTGTGTCGCGTGCCCTTTTGCGGAGACCGCCCAGTCGACCGGGCTTCCTTTTCGCAGGGGACTCGGTGTGGGCGCTGTCTGGGGTATCCTTGCCCTTGGATGTATCTGGCGATGGCGGCGTCGCTTGTTTCTTTGCCACCCCTCCTCCTCCTCCCAGGCGGCCTAGACGACGTCGTTCATGTGCTGGCGTCGAGGGTTTCGCTTTGGTTGGAGGTGGAGATGCGGACGCGGTTGACGATGTGTCGTTTAGATCGTCGTTTTCCTCTTCTTCTTCCTCTCCCCCTGCCTCGGGTGTCTTCGATCCTCGCGCGGCGACACGTACATTGTGAGAAGGGGGCTCTTGCTCAGCGGCTCTTCCTGTAGAAGAGGTAGATGACCCCGGCCGCGCCGCTGGTGCTGGTGGTGAGGGTGAATCCGAAGCCTTTCTGGATCGCAATGCGCCGATCTTGGACTTTTGCGTCAAGTGACTGCTCTTATTCTGTGGTGCAACGGGTGCCTGGAACCTTTGGTCGGCAGCATCATCCACTTCTGAAGCTGTCGCCGTGGATGTCGACGCCGTGGAGGCCCGACGACTTGAAGGTGACTTGCTCACAGCAGCGTCCACAGGGCTTGGTGACCGCTTCGACGCGCCAAAGGCTTTTGTGGCATTTCGTCGACCTAGACCGCCGATTGTCGAGGGCTGTGCTCGTTTGGGGACTGGTTCATCGTCCTCGGTTTCCTCGTCCGCTGTGTTTTCACGTGTCGTCTTCTTAGGAACATCCTTGGACTTCAGGTGTGGTGGGGTCGCTTGACGCTGTAGACATGTCAGTCGTGGGAATCGTGGATACCTTACGTAGAGTCGAACGTCTCACCTCGAATTCGTCGTCTGTGGATTCGTCGTCTCTATCCGGCTCTTTTATTTCATCTTTTGAGGCCTTTGTTGATGGTGACACAGACTGGTTCCTGCTTGCATCATCGTTTTGATCTGGTTTCTCCGTGGAAGGCAGATCTTTCACCCAGCTTTCATGCTCGGCTTTACTGTGCGCGAAGCACTTCTCACAACCCCGGACGAGGTTGCTCAGCCCGGTACGGTCAGCGCCCTCGTACCCCTCGTCGTTAGCGAACTGTCTCGTCCACGATTTCTCGTCGAAACTCGTCATGCCGGGGACATGCTTCTTTGCGTCCGCGACAGACACATGGCCACCCTTGCGGGACGCAAAGCCCGCGATACCGGGGAAGACCAAGCTCAAGTCCACGGCAGAGTTACCAACTCTGTCGAGCAGGCGTGAGATGATGTGGTCCTTGTCCTTGATGATCCCGAGCAGGGAGTTGATTTTGTTTTGGGAGACGAAGACCTCGTGCAAGCTAGGCCGAAGGACGCGTTCTGCCAGCTCGGAAGCGCGCTGCGGCTCGAGGGTGAAGGTCCACTCAAGGGGCCGGAGTGGACGAGGCAGATCTGTCCTTGTCCGCAGCAGCAGCGTCCGCGAGTTCGCACGGCCGCCGCGAATCAGGGAGTTCGCGCCATCCCCGAGACTTGTGCGGATCTTGGAGAGCAGGACCCCCAACTGGTCCGATGAGACGGATGGGTCAATGCTCGTCTGTTGTCGGGCGGCTGCAGCAAGGATGTCATACTTGTCAAGCGAACACTCCCAGATAGAGATCAGGTCGGTGAGGAGGAGGGTGAGTGACTGTTCTTCCGTAGAGAAGGAGTAGAACAGCTTGGGGCATTGTCGACGAGACGTCGTCTGTAGTTCCTGCCAGCCTTCACTGGTGGTATCGGGCATTGTGTCACATGAATCTGTTCACATGCTGCTCCCGAAAAGATCTTAAAGGCTGTCAGTGTCTGTGTAGCCTTTCCAACTTCAGCAGTTGACGTCGTTCGAGGTCGAAGCCATATTCAGACTGAGGAAAAGAGCCAATCAGGGCAAGACTTGGCAGCCTCACAACGAGAACAGCTTCGACGTCGTCAACATCGGTTCTTCCTCTTCTTATTCTCACTTCCTGCAACCAATGATGTTAGAGGTCGACGACCCGATGTTTCTGGCCTATAAGGTGCTATATCGCTACTATGCTAGGCTGCCCACTCATTTGCCGCCGACCTTGACTGGTTCGGTGGTTAAGTGCTAGTACCTAGCACCGACACGGGCTGTTACTGGTCATCAGCCTGGTGTGTTGTTCCTGACTCCAGCCAAGTTCTCAATGTGTGACAAGGTGAGCAGTGCTCGAACATCTAGCCCCCACCAAGCCCGAGCAAGGCCAGGTATATCAAGTTCGTAATTGCCGGTCTCATTGACCCAGTCGTCCTGGGTCATTGTATGTCGGCGTCACTCTCCAGACCTCTCTTTACTCGACTAACAACGATACCGTGAGCTGGTTCGCCCCGAGTCACAGCCAAAGGCAGCAGCAGCTCACCCGATCACCATGTCGCAAAAGCATTCTGAGAATCTTGTTGTCAGTGAAATAAAAGACTTCCAGCGGTTTCGCCATATCCACTGGCGAGCACCAACTATTATGGGCGTTGGTTTTCTGGGCGGCGTTATTCTCATGGCAGCCCACCACGCCCTCTACCAGAGCCTGGGCGGGAACCCTCCGGATAGCGCTCTGCTGCAGCTATGGGCGATTCGTGCAGGCACAGCGCTAGCCTTCCTGTCCAAGCTGTGTCTAGCGATCGCGACGGGAGTTGCGTATGATCACATTGTACAATGCGTCTTACGACACGCATTTCGAGGTCAAGAGCACTGGAGCACAATTCGTCACGGCCTCGTTGAAGCTCGAGGCTTGGATGCCTGCCCTCCGCTCAATGCAGGGTACGCCACAAGACACGCGTGTCCGTCAACAGATGAATATGCAAGCCGTCATGGAATCCTTTGTCATGATGATCGGTGGGCCCATCACATACTCCAGAGACATCTCTTTCCCGACGATCAACTCTGTCTACGCTCTTGGGATGAACCAGGCCTTATTCCCCGCGCAGCCAGGCCTGGACCAAACGGCCCTGACGCTCCGTCAAGCCAGACAGAATGAGATGCTGTTTCAGAACATTACGCTGAGTATGCGGTACCGCGTTGTCTCGGGGTAAGTTTTTCTTTCACATGCATCACGTCAGCTTTTAATTTCCCTGGGGAAATTCTTCTTATTCCTCCTGCCCGGTATCTAGGTCAACTAAATGACATGAAAACCCAGGTCCACTGGGAACGACCAAACGACAGCCACGGCGCTGCGCCAAAGGTTCGAATCACAGTTCGTCTACGACCCGCGAGCGCTCCTCGCGGCGTATGGGCTGGGCGCATTCTTCGCCCTGGCCTGTGTCCTGCTGGGCGTGCACGCGCTGCTCCACAACGGCGCCTCGTACACCAGCTCCTTTTCCACCATCGTCAGAGTCACCCGCGACCCGGCTCTCTCGAGACTGATCGCCGACGAGGGCGATCTTCAAGGCGCCGAGCCCGTGCCGAAACATATTCGCAGAGCGGAGGTGCGGCTGGGGAGGAGCGCGAGGTCGGTCACGACGGCGCCGAGTTACTCGTCTAGCTGGATTTGAAGCGATTGTCCACTATAGAACCGAGTTTTTGTGGTAATACCAGAAATTCAACGGGTAAAAGGCCAAGGTTCATTTTTGTCTGTTTGTATGTGATATATATATAAAATATCCCCGCGGATTGGGTTGGTTTTGGCTAGATCCCTAGGTCTGGTGGCGGTATGTAGAAATCCCCCAGCTCGTTAAACAGCGAATCCCAGTCGATCAAGTCGCCCCCCGAGTACTCGAAAGAGAGGTTATCCGGGTACGGCGGGGCGCCGAATTCGCCGGAAGGTTGGGCGCGATCGCTCGCCGCGGCAAGACGTTCACTGAGAGACTGCGCGGGCTTCTCTAGCCCGAACTGCTCCTTCAGCCGCCTGATGGTGTCCCACATGATGCTGGACGCCATTCTCGACTTGGTCCTCAGCGCGAAGCCATTGCCCTCCCGCTTTAACGGATGCTGGCTGAGGTAGGAGATGGTGGTACACGTTCGCGTCAGGTAGTCGTGCTCCGTGACGGTGCAGGCGTGCAGCGTGTTCCACGCCTGGCCAATTGCCTTTCTCGTGGCGGCGAGGTCGACCAGCGGGTGCTCGCTGTCTCGAAGCATCAGGAGGAAAAAGGTCGCCGCGATGAGCGATTCCTTCGTGTGGACGCTCCAGGAGATGATTTCGTCTTCGGCGTTATTGGCTATGTTGATAAGCTTCAAACCTGTCGCAAGAGCCGGGCCGATGAACTCGTCCACGTTAGAGTGTCGGCCGTTTTCAGTCGTCGAGTTTGAGGAGGTGATTGCGTAGATATACAGGTTCAGCTTCGATCCGAGGAAAAGAACCTCTTCGTGTGGTGACCACAAAACCCCGTGTGTCGATTCCATGAGCGAAAATTCCTTCTCAAACATGTGGATGGCCGAAATCGAGCTCTGGAGGACACCCGCCGGACTGAGGTCGGAATTGCCTAGGGTAGTGTTCGTTCGGTATGAAAGATATGCGATCTGGAGTTGTTGCTTCAGCCGCAAGGGAATAGCGGGAGAGGGCGAAGACAACGCTTCGAGGATGGTATGGTCGATGGGTGTGGTGCAAGGAACTCCGATCCTACGACTCGCCCTGATCGCAGAACATTAGTGGACGATCGAAAAGGTCGGGGACAACATACATCTCATTAACGATGAAGCAGGCAACCCATGCTTTCCTTCTGGGCACAATGGCGTCTTCATCGAATTTGGAGCCGTAGATAAAATCATTGCTATATTCCGGTCGATGTAAACCTATTTGGAGGGCTGCATGGGTGGCAATCCCGCTGTAAGTCCACGACAGGTCGGTCCAGCTTCTGTCATCGCCTCCTGCCCAGGTACAGAGGAGCAACAGAGCTTGAATCATTTCCACCGATCGATTTGCAAGGTATTCGGGACTGAGGACAAGCCTCTTCAGCGGCTGGCTGAGCTGGGAGTACAAGCTGACATGCGGGCGGCATTTTGCAGCAACCAGGATGATGCTCCAGAACAGAGGAGGCCATTTCTTGGAAGATCTCAACGTGACCGAGGGTGCGGACAATATGGGAAATCGAGGATGGTGATGGACGTAGTATCTTTACGACAGTGTCAGAGGGCGACGCCGCAAGACTTCACCACGAAACTCACCGCTCAAACAGCTCAACGATGGTATTGGGATGAATAGTGATGTTTTCCAGGGTCACTGATTCCAGTTCTCCGGCAAAGCTCGCGAAAGGGAAAGTCGCAAAGTCCTCCTCACCCCCAGGTAGGCGTGCCTGGGGTTCGGTCGACGCACGGTCAGAAGCAGACGGCGCATGTTCTAGTTTCTGTTTCGCCTGGAGAAGCTCCTCTTCCAGTCTCTCAATGCGCCTTGAATCAAGTCAGGAATTTCCATCCAGAGGACGCGTTTGACTTACTCCTGTCGCTTCTCGCGCCGGAAGGAAGAGTCGATCAGACATCGTGACCCAGTTCTACTACATCTGCTACAAGGAGCAGGGAAAGTCTGACTGGAGTCACATTTCAACTGCGCGAGAGGTCAATGACTTAGTCGCATATTCAAGGGTACATGGAGGACAAGCCGCACTAGACAGCATCGCGTTGTGTGCTCAGCCTACCTTCAACTGGCGGCATTGAGTGCATGCCGGGCCTTTGTTTCGAGATTTGTGGATCTTGTCCACGGTCTGCATGATGAAAACTCAGCCGTATGACGGGAAAGCCGCCAAGGCATTTCGGTGAACTGGAAGCAAACGAGCCAACAGGAACATCTCATATGGTAGATGTTGCTCTGTATAGAGAGAAAAAGATGGAGCGAGCTTGAAGTGTGTCACGTCTACCAACCTCGTCGAATTGAATTCTGCCGAAGTTTAGCCACTGAGTTGCGCCTTGCCCGCTGCCCGCCTCTTTTTTACTCAACAGACAGGAAACCTTGTAGAGATCACACTTTGCACTCTTTCCACGACAAATCACAAGACTATGAGCGACGTCCAGCAGACCTACAAGCGGAAGCGATCCCAATCCCCTCCACCCTGGCGGCGGGGTGATGACAGCAGACAGTATCGAGAACGAGACGCTCCAAGAGGAGGGCGAAACCATGGCCAGCCTCAGCGATGGTCCCACAAGGACCAGATGAGGATCAATCAGATGCAGGAAGATGAGCGCATGAGAGAGTGGGTTGCGCAAGAGGACGATTTCGTTCTCAAGCAGGCTAAGAAGAAGGCAGACATCCGAGTCAAGGAAGGGCGAGCGAAACCCATCGACTGGTTGGCAGTAACCCTCCGTGTGGTCGACCCTACCCGCAATCCGTTGGATGATGAGGTTGAGGAGAAAGATCTGGACTTTGTGGACCCGGACAGCGTCTTTGACGGACTCTCTGAAAGCCAACTTTCCGAGCTGCGCCGAGATATTGAGACATACATGAATCTGGAGAAAAACAGGAAGAATAGGGACTATTGGCAGACCATGCAAATCATCTGCAAGGACAGGCAGAAGAAGCTACGTGCGTCAGGTCCAGAAGGAAGAGCAATGAGCTCCGTGGCGTCCGACATAGACAAGCTTTTGGGTCCCAAGTCATACGAGCAGCTGGAGGTATTGGAGGGACAAATAAGAACCAAGCTGGACTCGGACGAACCTATAGATACCGACTACTGGCAGCAGCTCTTGGATAGCTTGCTTGTTTGGAAGGCAAAGGCAAAGCTCAAAAGAGTCTGTCAGGACGTTCTCGAGTCGCGCTTGAAGAATCTGAAGCAGGAGAACGAACAGAAAGCACGCTCGGTCCAGCAGCAACTTCAGAATGCTGGAGTCGAGCCCGCAGTCTCTCCCCAACATTCGAAGGAGGTTGATCCAGACCCGCTATTGGAGATTCCGACAAAGGACAAAGGCCTGGAAATCCAGGACGAGAGGACGTTTCTTCAAAATGTGGCAGCAAGCAGAAGGAAAATCGTGCATATGGGCTACGTTCCAGCTCCCAAAGCTGGTGCCAGCACGGCCTCAACGATCTCGACTTCACTACAGCCTCGACCAGCGGCGCAACCATCCAAAACCGTGGATCCCACCAGTCGATTCGACCGCTCGACAGAAGATGTATCCTCAACAACAAAAGCCCTCTTTGACCGCGAAGTCGCCAGAGGCGTCAACGAGAACGAGGAGATTTTTGCCGGCGAGGAAGAGACGTCGTCCGAATCCAAGCCGCTCTGGATGCAGGAGTACGGGGGCAAATATCGGCCGCGCAAACCGAAGTACTTCAACCGGGTCCAGATGGGGTACGAATGGAACAAGTACAACCAAACCCACTACGATCACGACAACCCTCCACCGAAAGTCGTCCAGGGTTACAAATTCCACATCTTCTATCCCGATCTGATCGATCCTACAAAAGCCCCCACGTATAAGATCATCCGAGAAGGAGGCCGAAGGAAGGGCCAAACCATGGCACCTGCGGGCGAAGAAGATACCTGTATCATCCGGTTTATGAGTGGGCCGCCTTATGAGGATATTGCGTTTAGAATTGTGGACCGAGACTGGGATTATAGCTCCAAGCACGACCGAGGGTTCAAGAGCACGTTCGAAAAGGGGGTATTGACGCTGCATTTCACCTTTAAGCGGGTGGTATATCGGAAGTGAGGAGACGTGGTGGTGCGTCAGCAGACAGAAAGAGGTTTACGCAGATTGCTAGCACATCGTTTGCTTTGAACCGAGCTGAAGGAGCTGACGGAGCTGACGAGGCTGAAGACTGTCGGTGTGCCTTATGTGAGGGCCTTGTACTGCTTGTCATGAAGAGTCACGTAGGTCGGATTCTATCGGACTAGCCCCCCCTCCCCATTGATGTGACGAGGATACGCAGCGAATTTTTAACGAAGTGATCAATCAAGCAAAGGGTTCACGATTGCCTGCCTGACCCATTGATGACCAACACACAATGCACGCCCTCCGAGATCTGTCAGATCTGTCATACTGAATGCTGTGTTTTCTACTGCCTATGAACTAGTCTCTAGTCTCTAGTCTCTCCGTCTATCCGTCCCTCCTATCCCTCCTCGGCCTATCTATATACTCGTACTTCTCACGGAAAAGGAGGGGAGAGAGGATGGGTGGCCCAACAGAGTAGTGTAAGTGGTGAGAGGTGCGAAATGAGAAATGAGAGAAGCGAGACGCCGGCCGGCATCCCACGGAATTCAGATATTGATGGGTGATTACCACCAGTACTTTGCGACTCTGACATGCACGAGGCGTGTCTGTCTCTGTATCCCGCATGCCCCCTCATTATTCACTCTCTACCTCCTCTACCTAAACTACCCGAGCGCGCCGAGATACAAGACTACCTGTTCACAGGACCCTTGGGACCCTTGGTACTGTAGCACGGTAGATACCTGGTGCGCCACCGCACTACCAACCAACCAACCATGCAGTGTCGATCCGTCGATCCCATGACGTCGAGTAATTGCAGTACCAAGTACCTACTACCAAGTACAAAGAATCAAGTATCCAGTGTCAAGGATTCTAACAGTTGAACGGGTGAGCGGGACGATAGTGTCTCGCGTGCTGCCTTACCACCGTGAAATAAATCTACAGAGGGAGACAGTAGGTGGGTGGATGGGTAACTGGACCTGCTCAAGAAAACGTACGCAATTGGGATAGAAAAACGTGTTTGGTCTTATTATGTCTAGGGTCTTTTTGCCAAACAATCCCCCAAAGAATGAATGCCACGCTCGACGTCAACTCTTCACCCTCAAAAACTCCCGCTGTGTAGTGTGTCTCAAATGCTAAGAGGGATATCCAATGCAGCAACGCTTCAACGAGAAACCAGTCGTACACAAAATAAGGGATTTTGAAGTACATGTCCGCCATTTTTGAGGCCAGACTCATCAGACCATATGCGCTCACCATTCCATTAGATATAGTCAATAGAAATAGTAGTACAGATGCATCTGAAGAGCAATATCATGGCTCTGGATCCGGAGCCTGCTCTTTTGTCGTCTCGCGGTCCGAGTCCGTGGGCTCGAGTTTCTTTTCGTCGTGATGCTTGTCGCCGGGCTCGATGCCACAGTCTTCCTCCCAGGTCACGGTTTCTTTGTGCATGTCTCGTCGAACCCATGGAATGGTGATGCCCACCCAGATGGCCACCCAGACGAAGGGGACACCCCAGCCTAAGGCCCACATCAGTTACGTCCTTGACCATGTTCTTGGGACAGAACTTACCAATACCATAACCCACGTCCTTGGGTACGGGGTGGATGCACACCACCACGATGCACCCAATCGACATCAAAAGTCCCGGAATGGACCAGAACAGAGACTGGACCAAGATCATCCTCCGGAACCGTGGACTTGCTCTATACCGCGCAGCCAAGGCTTCGCGGAAAGGCCTGCCGGCGTTGGCGTTAACCGCGACGACATCCTCGATCAGGTAGTATGCTCCAGGGTACACAGCGGCGCCCTTCTCGGTAGAGCTGATCCGGAAAGGCGCCTTGGTGTGCGTAAGGTTGAACATGGTAAGGATGAATACACAACCTGTGATGCAAAAGAGGAGCGCTGGGGCGGGCAACGAAAGAACCCGCAACCAAACAATGTGAGGCGCACTGCCGACAATGAGCAGCGCGGTCACGACGGTGATAGTCAGGACAGAAATCCAGTTGGTGATGTCGAAGGCCCATCGATTCGAGGTCCCCAGAGGTCGAAAGAAGTTCTCCTTCTTAAACAACCGCCAGGTCCTGACTGCGAACTCGACGTATGTAGGCCCACCCCAGATAGTGGCCACGACTGCGAAAACTATCGAGGTTGTGTTAGCCAGGGCTTCACAAAAGGTCCTGCAGAGAATCCGGGACTTACTTATCCAACCCTCAACGTGTCCCGCGAATTTCATGGTATAAAATAAGACAATGGGAATGATACAGGCGTCCACAATGATTGTAAATATCGTCAAGAACAGTTTCCATCGCCGCCACCCGTGTCTCCAGGTAAAAGGTAGTTGTGGCAGGAGCGTGGGATGTTGAGTATAGTAGTCTTGTAGTGTACTCGCTCGCCTTCGGAATTCTCGCTTGGTCGCAGCACGACTATCATAGTATGCGTCTCTTTCAGGCTCTGCTTTGCGCTCTTTTCTTGCTTGTTCTCGGCTCTTTCTTCGCTCCGTGGCAGACATAGTACTGAGCCCAGTATCAACGGCTCTCAGACCCGGTGTCGGAGTCTCTTCTCGCTCGAGTTCAGGCCTATCGGTTCCAAAGTGAACACCGCGTGCTTCTCGCAGAGGAGAGGTGGGAATCGCTCCATCATGTGATGCCTGTCGACTGGCGTCTACCTGAAAACTGGCACGACTGCCCCGAACAACTTCCGGCATGGCGGTGAATTATTCTTTGGACAGAATAGAGAGGTTCGGAGGGAGACAGAGAAGAGAAGGTGATTCACAAACAATGCCGGTGGGAAGGTAATGGTGTATGTTTGGCTCTTCCCCGGCGAGAAGAAGCAGAGGAGGCTTAGGAAGGTCGCGGAAAGAGATTGAATGCTTCCGTCATTCAGCGTAAGTGAGTGGAGAGGTGGTATGTAAGGGTACTGCCACCGACGGGCTTAGTACTCAAACCAAGAAACGCACTTGAGTGATTGAGACAATGTAGTGTATCTAATTGGCATTTCCCTGAACTGGATTTCGTTCTGGGCATCACGGCTTGTGACGGCACGAGATGGGCAGTTGGAGAGGACCGAGTACAGTAAGCAAAGTCAGCTCGCGTTGACTGACGTCGACTGGCCTGGCTGGCCCCTCTTGGCGGATGAAGTCCTTAGTAGATTGGTTGGGAGGTTGCAATCAGCTGGGTGGCCCGGAAGAAAGGCTCCCGGGCATCGTGGCCTCAAGCAACGGTTGCGGCCATAAGGCCAAACATAAAAAGTGCATTGCCTGACTCTTCGGGCTTAGTGCTTGACAGTACAATATACGGCAGACCATACAGCACTCATATGTACCTCGTATAACTGCCTGCAAATCTCTCCTCCGTTCTCATTCAGATTCCATTGCCTTGAAGCACAAATTGCCCCCTCTTCTCACGGAGTTATGACTCCTCAATAACTACCGCCAGACACTAGCAAATATATACATGTGGAGGCACCAGCAGTAGGCATCTGGGTGACTTTTGAACACACCCGTGGCTCTGGCACCCCTGGGTTGTGTCTTTTGAAAGTACTTTCTGTCAGACAGTGCCATCACCACCTTTTCTCTCATACGCAGATACCCCAGATAATTGTCAGGACACCGACCTTGTTTATGTCGTTGGTGCCGCGACTCAGTCAGCACAACTATTAGTGCCTAGACAGAACTGTCCTCCCACCACAGTATACCTTCATATTAAAAGCTGACAAGCCAGGAAAATCTTGAGCACCGAGCTCGTCCTGAGTGAGGGAGACTTAAGCCTTCTGCCTAATTTCTGTACGGCAAACCTTTGGCTCCAGTCCTCCTCCGGGTACGTGGTTTTATTCTGGAACTTCTAGAACAGAAAACACTTTCATACCCACGAGGAGGTGAAGCAGACATCCTTCATGCATCGACTACAGACATGATCAAGATTGGACATGAGAGCGATAAGCCTGAATATCCAGCGAGATGGGGTCTAACCTATCGATCAACTATCCCATCTCGCAGTTCCTTACCACGAAACCCATGGATCCTACTGTCTGGCAGCCTTGCCCCTAGACCAATCTTAGCCGTCAAATCTGCAATTACGTTGGCCGATCAGCCGACCCTAGATCTTGCAGCCCTTCGACGCACCGGCATGGCTTGTTAATCGCCAACCCCCCTGTGTCTTCCCAGGAGCAAAGGGCAAAGGGAAAATACACAAAGTCAAATTTTGCTGGTGCAGGACGAGAGGGTGGATCAATGCAGGTTGGCATTTGAGGCCCAACCAGATGCACTCTTCCGAACATGACAGCCCGTTGAGCCACAACCTAGTTGCACAAAGAGCTCCGCAAGCTATGCCAGATCTGATTGGGTAGGGGAATCTTCAGCATCCCGGATTCCCTTTAGACAGATGTGATACAGTACTTTACTGTACTAGCATGCAGCTGGTGCTGCCAGGCGTCTTCACTTACAGCAGAAAGGATATGAAGGTCAGTCCAGGAACCCTCTTGTTTGCGTTCCGGAGCCCGTTCCTTCCACCCCTTCCATCCCTGCCTGTTTGCATGGTTTCCACCCCCTCCCTTTCAAGCATGTACCGTCATATGCACCTTTGGATCGCTTGTCTGTTCTAAATAATACTATTCCAACCCTTTACTTTCTTTGTTTTGGCTTTGAAGCCTTAAAGCACCGCCCTTTCTTCCTGTTTGTCGCGATCTTGAAGTGAATACATTCAAGCTATCATTGTTCTATCCTCCACTCTTCCCTGCTCTGGAAAATATTCAGGTCGGCACGTCCCTCATGACCGATCGATAAGTCCCTGTGAAGAAGTTTCTGCTATTGGTCGATCAACTCAGATCTCTCAATCGATCAATGGGCAGAGTGGTCAAGATGGGAGCTCCAATCCCAACACATCATCACGAAGTATACGAAGTATACGGCAATGTTGGAGATTTTGAGCCTTCACACATGATGACCACCAGAACATTTGACGAGCGACATATACAACCATCCTCTTCAGAACCCTCTCATTTGCCAATGTACGCAAGCCAGCAGCAGGCGGAAGTCCACCCATTGCTCAAGCTGGAGGATCTGGACGAGACCGTCTACGAGAACCTGCATGTACACCATGAGGACGTCTTCCCTACAAGTACCCAACTACAGCTTTGCGATCTCGAACTTGAACCGACCTGGGCACCTCGTCAGCTATATCCGCAGTTTGTTGACAATACTGTCGTACATACCCACGACTTCAGCGCGCTCCCTCTGCTACCATACAACTCGGATTCAGTGTCACTCACGACATACCCATACTTCGAAGAGCAGAGTGCGTGGCCTTCATCACCGGAATACGGCCAGTGCCGATCATTCACCGCAACGGAGGAAGACGAAGAGGCAGGTGATGACAAGCCGTACGCCAGACTCATCTACGAAGCTCTGATGCAGGCGCCGGGTCATAGGATGATGCTCCGAGAGATCTACGAATGGTTTCGCCACAATACCACCAAACCTCGAGAGTCTGGATCAAATGGTTGGCAGAATAGCATTCGGCACAATCTCTCCATGAATAAGGTTAGCGAAACACATTCTGATGACCACGCGCACCGCCGACTAACTCTGACACAGGCATTTGAAAACGACAGGGACAGCGCCAGGGGGAACTCAAGGAAAGCAACTAGCGTCTGGATCCTGACCGCTGAAGCGATCGAGAACGGAGTGCAATCCACGACCAGGTATCGCAAGACTGGAGCTGGCAAAAAGCCACTGGGGAGTCGCACACCAGCCATTCAACGTCAAAGAGCGGGAGCGAAAGGGGGGCGAGCAGCGCGACATGCAGCCAAAAGGAAGTATCAAGAGCCAGGTGCTCTGACTGACTCGACGGCAACCCCAAGCCCATCGACCGCCTCATATTCCGATTGCACGGACTACCAAAGCTTTGACTTCCACGATCCTCGATCCACCGTGAGAAGTTGGCCAATGACCCCTGTGGAGCCGAATCTGGCAGCCGAAGAAGCGAATTTGCTCCGATGTCTGTCCCCACTAGACACCTTGGGTTTCAGGGCACAGCACATTGGCAACGGAGAAGAGAACATGCACCTGCAGAATGCTCTCTTGCAATCGATGCGGGATCAACAGCTGGAAGAACTGGTCAGATTCCATGCGGACTGAGTCTGCAGCTGAAAGCCCTCTTTTTTCCCGGGGTTGTACTCATATCATTGGTTACCACTAAATGACTTGCACGAACAAACTTCAGCAGAGCCTGTGATGGATTGTCCGGTCCCAAGGGGGGGTGGCATCAAGGCAAGGGCAGTGTGGGCCGTACAGCTGTACTCGTTACGGTTTACGGGGTTGGTCAAGACAGGGCGGTGATGCCGTCAAGGAATGACGGTCGACCTGACTATACTCACATCCCACGCCACGAGAATTTTTGTGGAGCTCTGCATAGGAGAATTGTTGCCACCTGGACGGACACACCTACGAGACCTGAGTTTTACGATTTGTACTATACCCCCCTTTCTAGCAAGAAGACAAATAATGCATTGGATGACAGATAACGAGCTGCAAGAATCAAGGAGAGACGAGCGCCGGGGGGTTGGGAGGGTTGAGGGTGAGGGTCTCTTGGCGAGGCGAGCGGGCGCCACCTGCGGGTCTGGATTTTCCCAACTTGCATTGTCATTTCAGCTCAGAATTCAGAATCCCAGATTCTCCAGCGTCTCCTCTTGCTTGTTCGAGCGTCGGATCGGCGTCACGGAAACCTTTTTTCGTCCTATGAAATGTCCTTGGTGCCCTGGTCCATGTGTTTGAGCTGCTCAGTCTCGCTACCACATGCCCACATGGCGTCAGGATTCTCCTCTCCCCGTGCCCTCGACCCGAGCCCACGCTTCCTTCCCCGGTATGGGCTGTGCCGTGCGCAGGCTAAAGTTCGTATTGGCCCCCCCCTCAGAAGTCTTGATCCCTCCGGTTCACTTCAGCAACACAACTCCCGTCGACGAATATAGGCGGTCGGCGGGAAAAACATAGCACACATAGACAGCGCGGCGGAGGATTTAGGTGTAATTGATATTACGACTGCAAGGAGGAGGGGGACGCCCGTTGAGGGTGCCCATTGACAACCCGGGGATGACAACCCAAGACGTGTCAAACAAATGCCAGGCCAAAGATCCAATAACTCTTGACACTAATGCAGCAGACTGTGATGAGCGGACAAATACCCCCGGTCTTTCCCCTCCCCCTTGATCGATCTTTCAACTTCCTGGCTGTTGATTTTCCGGTGGCGTCACGATACGGGCCAGCCTAGAGCAACACGAGTTAGTGCATCTGCCGGAACAAAGGACAGACACCAAGCCAAAGCCACCTCCTCGTTATCAACTCCGCGTGCGAACCTGCAAGACTTCTCCTCCTCGCTTCCCGCATTGGCTCAATCCTACTCCGTTCAGCCCATCCCCGGCACTACTTGAACACAAGTCTTCGAAGCTCGTCATCTAAAGCAACGGATCCGATCGGGGCTGCCAAAAGATCGTGCTGTCAAGATGCCACTTGTTGCCACCTTGTCTTGGTTGGTTTCGACTCGATGTCCTAATCGCCCTGAGAAGATTACTCCCGATCTCAGCTCCACAAAGCGGAATAATAGTGTTGGCTCCCTTGCATCGGTCCTTGCCTCAAGTGACTACCAAGACAAGTCCCATGCGGCAGAACGTGCCTCGAAATCTCGGTTTTGAGTTTGTGGAGGCGGAATATCCAATCCACTTGGCTAGGATAGGCTGGTGGATGGTGTGATCGAGCTGGGGTATCTGCGATTATCTGCGGCAGCATGCGATCGATCTCGTCACGAAATTCCCTTTGCCATCCCGCTCCCGCCTGGGCTGGAAATATAGCCCGACGTAACAAATTTCTCAATGCGGGTAAGCCTCGCTGAAAGAACTGGGCTGTTGGTTTTGGACATTGAGAGTTTCGACGCTTCTTCCTGTGCCAACCCGGGGGGGCTGAGAGACATGTCTTCGAGCCATTAGGAGTTCCAGCCCCATCTATTGCCGGGTAAGAGCCGATGTCGACGCACTTCTGCGAGGCGAACAAGGGCCAATCCCTGAACAAAAAAACTTTGCCTCTACCAAAGAAGAGCATTGGACGGACAAAAGTAGAAGACAACCCCTGGCTAGGATTGCCATCCTAATTCAGGTGCTCGCTCGATTCTCAACAAGGTCCAACATCTGCCACGGCTGAAGCTTCCGGGTTGTTGAAAAACTATGAGTCTCTTCAGAGACACAGTCTCGCAGAACGGTCCACGCCATCTCCAACCCACGCTGGTGACAAATCTTGGATGGGCAAGTCCTCATGGGCCAGACATCGTTCTGTGGTCGAACCTTGAATCTTTTTGTCCACTTTTGGCGGTGACCGTACCATGCAATACCCACCAGATTCACTCCCTGGTTAGTATCGATTGAATCTGATAGATTCAACGAGGCAAAACAGCTTCTTTTTCCCGTCAACCCGTCATGCACGGTTCCGAGTATCCCTGCCCCAGTCAATTGTTCAGAACGTGCTTGACATATGCTGAGCAACGTATGACAATACAACCTGGGATTGACCAGATCAAGACAACCACAGAAGCATCCAGGGCAAGCCTTGGAGAGTTTCGCCTTGCACTGTACCACAACATCAAACGACAACCTCGCACTGTCGGTGCACACCAGGTTCCCCAGCCAGGTTTTCCGACTAATTGACATTTGATGAGATCACTCTATTACTCGCAATGGTTGAGCCACTAGGTCTACGCCATTCCCCTCCAATCCATTGGCCGAGCACATCTGTCAGGGTATCGAAGATGGTTCCTTCCTCGAGGTTACTAGTGCCCGTTATACCTCATGATAAATGGTGTGACCAGCTCTGTCACCAGCAGAAGCCGGTCTCACAGGTATCCCACCGCCCAATTAAGCTGACTAGGGAATGTCACAACACTTCTGGCGCCCCACGGACATCCTCGACACCATGATGGCAGCCACTGGTTTTGGAAAGATAACGCTCGCGCTTTTCATCGACATGGATGGCGACATGGATCACAAGGTGGGATGAAGCCCTGCCACCTCTTCCCTCTCTCTCACCTCGAGAGGTCGAGTCTCGAATCTCGATATCATCCCCATCACTATTGAGACCCGGAAACCCAAAGGAATATTTTGAAGTTCGCGTTTCGGTCGCGACCGCCAGAGAGTTGTGACTGAAAATCTTCTGTGGTACAGATGTGTCTGTATCACCATAGCCCTCGGCCCGCCAACCCCAGCTTTATTTTCCCTAAGTATTTCTCTATTCTAGACGCAGAGGGGATGCGCAGTCCTCTGAATGTGACCTTCACATTCCCGTGCCTGGCCTCGGATGCTGCCTCCGAGCCGACACAGGATCTTTTCAATATTCTCATGTCTCGTGCCTCTCTGCAAGCGATGTGCCTGCCAGGGTGGTAACTACATGACAATGAGGTAGGACAAATGTGGCTCCCATTGCCAGACCAACTTGTTGGTGGATCCTCGAGTGGCTCGTCTGCATGGCAGCCGGCAGATATGACAGATTTGACAGCGGCATTGTGTTACCTTCCCACTCAAGAGCGCGATCTGATGGCGGTCCCTTCTTTGAGTCCCTGGAGGGTTGTTGAGTCTCGGCAATCAAGCATTTCTCACAGGAGGAATTCCGGATTGTCTTATAACTGTCGTTCAACCATTATCTACCTGTTGGACAAGTGCTTTGCAAAGAACTGAAGATGTGAAAGTGCAGGAGAAATCGGCCGCGGAAATTTTGCCTTGATTCCGTTCTCGTAAAAGCGCTGTGAGCCGTTGCGCGGTGTTACTACGAACCTCAACCAACAAGAATATCTTTGCATGCGAAGATTGATGCGCATGGAACAGATGGTCTCTCACCCATCGCGCCGCTTGGGGCCAGATCGTGGCTGCTATCACTATTCCGCATCTGAAGTGGACGAGGCTGCAGGCACAATTGGGCTGTTCCAGGGTGAGTATGCGACGGACGACTGAATTCTACTATACTGACACTTTGCGAGAAGGTGGAATTGTGACCGTATGCAGAACATGTTCATGTCACGTACTGCCGGAAGTGTTACACCGGCTCTTACGATAGTCCACTCAGGACAATTCCAGCCCTGTTTCTCTTTCCAGAGTGATGCTGTCATCCAGATGTTCTGCGGAAACGATAATACCTTGTCACAATGGCCCTGTCCTGGAGAGCCAGGTGGACGGCGCCCAAATATTGCGATGCCGATCTCACCGACCTCTATGTCTTACGAGGACGAGCAACCACAGACTAAACTTCGGCGACTTCACTACTAGGGTGTTGTCGTGATACCCGAACAAGGCGGGCGCAAGGAAGCAGGAGGATGGAGGAGAGGAATGGTCCACACATGCCATAGAACTCTGCAATGACATGAGAACTGTCTGGGCTCTTCAAGAGAACAAATCACGCCACCTATTCTACTGGTACTCCGATCGAGATATTTCCTAGAGTTGAAACCACCTCGTAGTGACATTTGACCACTCGAATCGTGAAACTTGTTGTCTTTCAAGATGCTTCTCTTCCACCTGCCCGAAGCCTAGGTGACACAAGTGCAGCACCATCATCGTGCACACATTGGAATATTTTCCATTGCCATTGCCATTTTTTTGCTCTCTGACCATCGCCGTTGACCGCATGTAAGTTTCGGTCACAAGCAAGACGCCCCATGTCTCATCAAAAGAATTTGGTGACAGTCATCTTCCCACCTCCCAGCTACACCCTTGGGAAATCCTGCTCTATTTCTTCCCCGTCTTCTTCTCCTGCGTCTCCTTCAGCACCTTCTTGACAATCTTCTGCTCCTCGATCAGGAACGCGCGGACAATCCGGTCCCGTACGCAGTTGCCGCATCTTGAGCCTCCATATGCACGCTGTACGGTCTTTTGTGGTCTGCTGGTGGTGGCGTACTCCTTGGGTCGCAGGGCGGGAATCTATAGAACCAACACGTGGCTTTTTGTTAGAAAAGAGGTCTTCAAATCCTTCTGTGCGTAGATTGAAAGATTGGTTTGTGGGGGTGGGTGTAGATGTGCTGGTCTCTCTCCTCCTTTCAACGGCTCATCACTTACACCTGGTAGTTTGACGCCGCAGTCACCGCATTTCGGGGCTGTGCCGCGCTTCTTGATGTGAAGAAGACGAAGTTTTCCGCCGGGGGTCTTGATGACTCGGACGTTGTTGGACGAGGTGTTGTATCTGTTAGGTTTTGCGGGTGGTTGTCAGCTATTGAACATCGTGCCCATTTCATTTCCTCCATGGTTTTGCGACGGTCTTGGTCTTCCGCAGAGTTGACAGGAATATACGTACGGGTTCCGGCGACGGTACTGAAGTCTGACGCCTGCCATTGCGACGGTGTTTGATAGGCAATGGGATGTGTTGAAGGCGAGGAAATCGTTGCGTGTCGTGAATCTGCGGTTGACTTGACGAGAACCGCTTCTGCGAAAATCCGTGTGCGAAGTTTCTCTGCCGATGATCCTCCGGCTTGGCGCCAAGTCCTAATTCTGGTTCTGGCTCTTCCCCAGTCACGTGTGCGGGCGAAACTGTCCTTGACAAGTCAAGTTTTCTTTGCGATTTGGTAGCGAACGCACGCTTCGCAGGTCAACAGTTGTCGCACTCAGTTCATCCACTAAAGCCTCCAGCTGGTGGATGATATATCTGAGTATCTACGAGCAGATAAGTTCGCCCCCGAGGGAGAGGGCAGAACACGTGTCGTAAATGGTAAGCGACTTTCAAACATCTCTCTGAGACCGAACCACGAGTTCATCTTCTCTATCGCGACAGTCACCATCATCCGCCCAACGATAGCATGGCTTCAATACCGCCCCCTCCTCCGCCAGGATGGGGTGCTGGATTGCCGCCTCCGCCTCCCCCTGGGATGGCTCCTCCACCTCCGGGCTATCGTCCTCCCGTCGACCCTCGTGTAGCAAAGTTTGCACAGAAAAAGAAGGAATGGCTCCGCACGCAGCGCAATCGGTATGGTGAAAAGAGGAAGGGCGGCTTTGTGGAAACCCAAAAGGCCGATATGCCGCCGGAACATCTGAGGAAGATCGTCAAGGACATTGGAGACGTCAGTCAAAAGAAGTTCAGCAGCGACAAAAGAAGTTATCTGGGCGCGTTGAAGTACATGCCACACGCAGTATTTAAGCTCTTGGAAAACATGCCCATGCCTTGGGAGAGCGCGAGGGAAGTCAAAGTGTTGTATCATGTCAACGGGTGTCTGACACTCGTGAATGAAATTCCCCGGGTCATCGAGCCTGTTTTTCACGCGCAGTGGGCAACCATGTGGGTTTCGATGAGACGAGAGAAGAGCGACAGGAGACACTTCAAGCGCATGCGTTTTCCTCCTTTCGACGACGAAGAACCACCGCTGTCTTGGTCGGAAAACATCGAGGACGTCGAACCTCTCGAACCTATTCAGATGGAACTGGATGAGAATGAGGATGGCCCTGTATACGAATGGTTCTATGACCACCGGCCTCTTCTGGACACGCCACACGTCAATGGTCCGAGTTACAAGACGTGGAACTTGACATTGCCACAAATGGCCACCCTTTATCGACTGTCTCACCAGCTCTTGAGCGACGTGGTGGACAAGAATTACTTCCACATGTTCGATCGCGAAAGCTTCTTCACCGCGAAAGCTCTCAACGTGGCCATTCCCGGTGGGCCACGATTCGAGCCGTTGTACAAGGATATTGATCCCAACGACGAGGATTTTGGCGAATTCAACGCAATTGATCGGATCATCTTCCGTGCACCGATCCGGACGGAATACAGGGTCGCATTCCCTTATCTCTACAACTCGCTGCCACGAAGTGTGAAACTCTCATGGTACTCTCACCCTCAGGTTGTCTACGTCAGATCAGAGGATCCCAACTTGCCCGCGTTCTATTTTGATCCAGTCATCAACCCTATCTCTTCACGGTCAGTGGCGCCAAAGAATATTACTGTCAGCCATGAGGATGAAATCTTTGGGGAAGGCAATAACGAAGACGATGAATTCGAGCTTCCAGGCAACGTTGAGCCATTCCTCGCGGACGAGGAGCTGTACACCAGCGAGACAGCTTCTGCTATCGCGTTGTGGTGGGCACCTTTCCCATTTGATCGGAGATCCGGGAGAATGGTTCGTGCCCAGGACGTCCCTCTGGTCAAGCAGTGGTATCTCGAACACTGCCCGCCTGGCCAGCCAGTCAAAGTCCGAGTGTCATATCAGAAGTTATTAAAGACCTACGTTCTGAATGAGCTGCATAGAAAGAAGCCCAAGGCGCAGAACAAACAAGACCTTCTCAAGACGCTGAAGTCCACCAAGTTCTTCCAGCAAACGACCATCGACTGGGTAGAGGCGGGTTTACAGGTCTGTCGACAAGGATTCAATATGCTAAATCTTCTGATCCACCGGAAGAATTTGACGTATCTCCATTTGGACTACAACTTCAACCTTAAACCCGTCAAAACTCTGACGACAAAGGAGCGTAAGAAATCAAGATTCGGCAACGCGTTCCACTTGATGCGAGAGATTCTCAGGCTCACCAAGCTCATCGTCGACGCGCAGGTCCAATACAGACTTGGCAACATCGATGCATTTCAACTAGCTGACGGAATTCTCTATGCCTTCAACCACGTCGGACAATTGACTGGAATGTATCGGTACAAATACAAGCTCATGCATCAGATCAGATCGTGCAAAGACCTGAAACACTTGATCTATTATCGCTTCAACTCTGGTCCAGTCGGAAAAGGTCCAGGTTGCGGCTTTTGGGCCCCTGCCTGGAGAGTTTGGCTCTTCTTTATGCGTGGCATTATTCCTCTGCTTGAACGATGGCTCGGGAACTTGTTGTCAAGACAATTCGAAGGCCGACACAGCAAGGGCGTGGCAAAGACAGTCACAAAACAACGCGTGGAGTCTCACTTTGACCTTGAACTTCGAGCTTCGGTCATGGCAGACTTGATGGATATGATGCCCGAAGGTATTAGACAGAACAAGGTCAATACCGTGCTCCAGCATCTTTCCGAAGCGTGGCGATGCTGGAAGAGCAATATTCCCTGGAAAGTCCCAGGGTTACCTGCTCCGATTGAGAACATAATCCTGCGATATGTCAAGAGCAAGGCTGACTGGTGGATTTCTGTGGCTCATTATAACCGAGAGCGTATCAGAAGAGGTGCAACCGTCGACAAGACAGTAGCCAAGAAGAACCTTGGTCGCCTCACCCGATTATGGCTGAAAGCTGAACAAGAAAGGCAGCATAACTACATGAAAGACGGTCCTTATGTTTCCTCGGAGGAAGCCGTCGCCATTTATACGACCACCGTCCATTGGCTTGAATCACGAAAATTCTCGCCCATTCCCTTCCCCAGTGTGTCTTACAAGCATGACACGAAGATTCTCATTCTGGCCTTGGAAAGACTTAGGGAAGCCTACTCTGTTAAGGGCAGACTGAACCAGAGTCAGAGAGAAGAGCTGGCCTTGATCGAACAGGCTTACGATTCGCCAGGAACTACCCTTGCTCGAATCAAGCGTTTCTTGTTGACTCAACGAGCATTCAAAGAAGTCGGCATCGACATGAATGACAATTACAGCTCAATCAACCCGGTATACGACGTTGAGCCCATCGAGAAAATTACCGATGCATATCTTGACCAGTATCTCTGGTACCAGGCTGACACCCGGCATCTCTTCCCATCGTGGGTCAAGCCTTCAGATTCAGAGGTCCCACCCCTTTTGGTCTACAAATGGGCTCAGGGGATCAACAACCTGACAAATGTCTGGGAGACTGCAGATGGAGAATGTAACGTCATGATCGAAACGCAGCTTTCCAAGGTCTACGAGAAGATTGATTTGACTTTGCTCAACCGTCTGCTTCGACTCATTATGGATCACAATCTGGCGGACTACATCACGTCGAAAAATAATGTGCAGCTGAATTACAAAGATATGAACCACACGAATAGCTACGGCATGATTAGAGGCCTTCAGTTCTCAGGCTTCGTCTTCCAGTACTACGGACTGGTTATCGATCTTCTCCTCCTGGGCCTTCAACGAGCGAGCGAGCTCGCTGGACCGCCTCAGAGCCCTAACGACTTCTTGCAATTCCGGGACAGAGAGACGGAGACCAGACATCCCATTCGGTTGTACACACGATATATCGACAAAATCTGGGTCTTTTTCAGATTCACTGCAGAGGAGTCGAAGGATTTGATCCAGCGCTTCTTAACTGAGCAGCCCGATCCGAACTTTGAGAACGTGATTGGGTATAAGAACAAGAAATGCTGGCCTCGAGATTCTAGAATGCGGTTGATGAGACACGATGTCAATCTCGGCCGGGCCGTATTCTGGGATTTGAAGAACAGACTGCCTCGTTCAATCACCACGATTGAATGGGATGACACGTTCGCGAGCGTCTATTCCCGGGACAATCCCAATTTATTATACTCAATGTGCGGCTTCGAAGTCAGAATCTTGCCAAAGATCCGCAACCAGAACGATGAATTCCCGATCAAAGACAGCGTTTGGGCTCTCGCCAACAACGAAACCAAAGAGAGGACTGCGTACGCTTTCCTCCAGGTCACCGAAGAAGATATCCAGAAGTTCAACAACCGCATTAGGCAGATCTTGATGTCTTCGGGCTCAACGACATTTACCAAGATCGCAAACAAGTGGAACACGACCCTGATTGCCCTGTTCACCTACTACCGAGAGGCTGCCGTGTCTACTGTCAACTTGCTGGACACCATTGTCAAATGCGAGACCAAGATCCAAACTCGTGTAAAGATCGGCCTGAACTCTAAAATGCCTTCTCGTTTCCCCCCGGCTGTTTTCTATACGCCCAAGGAGCTCGGCGGTTTGGGCATGATCTCAGGTTCTCACATTTTGATCCCGACTAGCGATAAACGATGGTCCAAGCAAACAGATACTGGTGTCACTCATTATCGAGCCGGCATGACCCATGACGAGGAAACTCTTATTCCCAACATCTTCCGATATATCATTCCGTGGGAGGCTGAGTTCATCGATTCCCAGCGCGTGTGGACCGAATATTCTCAGAAGCGGTTGGAAGCCAACCAGCAGAATCGAAGACTTACTCTCGAAGATCTCGAGGACAGCTGGGACAGAGGTCTACCGCGTATCAATACCCTGTTCCAGAAAGACCGGAGCACTCTAAGCTTCGACAAAGGCTTCAGAGCCCGGACAGAGTTCAAGCAATACCAGTTGATGAAGAGCAACCCTTTCTGGTGGACGAGTCAGAGACACGATGGGAAACTGTGGAATCTGAACGCCTATAGGACCGATGTCATCCAAGCATTGGGCGGTGTCGAGACTATTTTGGAACATACTCTGTTCAAGGCAACAGCATTCCCATCTTGGGAAGGTCTTTTCTGGGAGAGAGCATGTCTCGCCAATGGTACCATGCTGCTGCGGTATGACGGCTCCCAGGTCGCTGTCGAAGATGTCGTGGAAGGAGATCTGCTTATGGGACCTGATGGTGGTCCTCGTCGCGCGTTCAACATTGTAAATGGAAAGGATCGTCTGTATCGTATCAAGATCGAATCCGATGTGGAAGACCTCGTCGTCACATCGAACCACATCCTGGTCTTCTATCACCAGAAGAGCAGTGAGAACCAGCACGACGGCTCCCACCTCCCTCACCATCAGCAGGGGGCGGAAGGCGATATCGAGGACTCGCGCCAGTCCAGCTCTGACAGAAAACGGTCTGAGAGTTTCATCAAGCCCACTCAACGCTATGAAACTGTTGAGATTACGGCGGCAGAATT